>NW_027507758.1:154658383-155360545 GCF_037356315.1 Lithobates pipiens | reverse complement strand
GGGGAATTCCAGTCTATTCATTTCCAATGACCCAAATCATTGTACACCCTAACTTTTCCTCAAGTCATAATGATAAAATCTTCAATACTTAGATTCAGCAAAATTGGTTCCAACACAGACATTTTACCTTTCAATCATGTTGACATACTCCAGATCTCTCCCTAATAGAATCTTGACCCAAACCTAAGGCTTTCCAAAGGCCCCCGACCAGATATGTGCTGTCATGCAGGACCAATAACAGGTACATTGGCTAGCTCACATTAGTTAATTATTTTGAAGCTAGAAGTACCCACAGAATCCTTCCTACAACAGTGGGAAAAAGATCTTCAAATGTCCCTCACAGAACAGCAGAGAGCACAATTTCCGGTTTAACACAAGGCATCAATATAAAATAAATTTCAAGAACTCAATTATAAAATCATGAGCAGGTGGTACAGGACCCCCATCTATATATTACAAATAACCCAGCCGGCTGCTTAATTCATATACCTATTCACAAGTGTACATGCAATAAAATCTCTATTAATCAATCTCCTCAATGCAGCAATGGCTTGCATCCTACGTAACTGGAAACAAACCAATACACCCACTTTAAGCCCATGGTACTTCAAAGTAAACAACATCATGCAGGTGGATGATCTGACCTCCTGTCTGAAAGACAAAACAGAAATAAGAAAAAAAAGAAAACATGGTTCTACTGGATTCAGTATAGGTTATCCTTTGATTATGCCACGCCTAATAAAAATGTTTCATTCTGCAGTTCTGGTTCATAGTACATACTTTAATATGTACAAGATATTAATATTTAAGCATACTTTTGATATACATAAGATCTTTGAGCTAGTCTGGCAACTGATGTCAGTCTGTTTGTTCATGTTTTGTACTTATTTCACTGTGCCTTACTATGCAAGTATACACCACCTGCGAGTGGAACTGCCTGTACATGAGAACTTTCTTGAACTGCAGACACGCTGTAAATAAACAATGTTTTTTTTAAAAAAAAGAATGCAATGCTCTCCCTAAGTGGCTCATATAATTTGACAACATAGGTTAAGGGAGAGACAAAATTATTTACCTACAACTTAAAGTTCCCTCTATCAGCCAATATACACATCTCTACATTGCTATATGTAATAGAATAAAATATATGCAAGGACAAGCTTGTAAAAAAGTAAATGTCATAGCAAAAATAAAATATGGGTGAGGCTGGGGAGGATCCAGCTGTCATTGTACATGTTAGCAACAAAGACAAAATAAGAGGAAGATGGCGAGTCCTAAAAATTTATTTTAAGGACTTAGGGAATTGATTGAAGAGAAGGACCTCAAAAGTGGTTTTCCCAGTCAATGCCTTGTATGGGGAAATGCGTCAGTTGGAGCACTAGCCCTTGACGTCATCGCACTAACAGTCAGCTGGCTTGAGCCGGGTTTTTTTTTTAAATCTTCTTACCATGTTCTTGGATGTAAGCATTGCTACATTTTTTAAATAAATTTACTTTGGACATACTACACCATTAAGTCCTTTCTTCTATCCTCTATTTAATGAGATCATCCAGGATTACTTGAAAGTACTTACCGTGATTCCTTTTCCAGTGTTCTTCCAGGACAGCACAATCCCACCTTTTTTTCCTCTTATAATGTTGATATAATAAAGATATTACTTGTTGTGGTTATATATTTTTTTTTTTTTTTACAGTTCCATCCTTTGGTTCTTGGTAAATGACTGGCCAGGGACCTGAAGGACCGTCTTTTTGAACTGTTGGCATTGTGTTTCCTAGGTCGATGGGAGGGACTCCATCTCTCAAGGGCTGTCCTGGAAGACCACTGGAAATGGAGTTACCGGTAAATACTAACTCTGGTTTTAATGGCTCCAAATTCAATAAGTCTGCAAGGCATAACAGAGTTTGCCAAAGCAGTTGGCACAAAAATAGCCAAGCAAAAATAATATATTACAACAAATAAAACTTAAATGCATTACCTTAGAGACTGCAGAGGTTAGTACAGCACTCCTGGATAGACACATGGAGGGTGGTGCTTGCAAATTAAGCCACCTCCATGCTGGGCTATATATAGTTCTCCCCCTTGTTAGCATATGAATCTGCCAATCAAGTGCGGATGTCTAGAGGTGCCGATTGATGCCCTTTCGGTCATTTTGGAAAGTCTGAAATCATGTCAATGAATACAGCATTGCCCACACTTAACAATAACATTAAAGCGATACAGAAAAAAGGGGAAAACAGAAAAAGTCAACAAACCTTTAACCACCAAGGCCCAGTGCAGCCAGCAATAATATGCCAGCGTAATTCATTAAAGGGCCAGTCACAAATTTATCCAAAACCAAAAACATTTTTTTTAAATAAATTTAAAAAAAATATGAAAAAATTCTTATCAAAGTCAGTTTTAGCCTCTACATTCACTGTTACAGACTGTTTATCAAAAGGCTAGATGGTTTATAGGAGCAAATCAGCACACTGGGTTGGCGCTGCCTGAGAAGAAGCAAGAATGACTCCTCCCACTATGACGCCCTGAGAATCTATATGATAACCCATCCAAAATGGCAATTCCAGCCATACAAAGTAGTATGCTTGGTAATAGAACCAAGTACTTCCAAGCATTCAAAAAGCAAACTGAAAATCCAAAACAATTTAATCAGAAAATTAATCATCATAAATATATACACTGTACATTAACTATATATGAAATTGCAAGCAGAACAACCTATTCAGAGGAAATGTAGTTGATATATATATATATATATATATATATATATATATATATATATATAACAACAACCCGTGTGATAATAACCACCCTTGATGTATATTATGTAAATCCAACACCATGGGAAATAACTAGAAACGTGAATATCTCAGAGGAAAGGCTTCAAACTGGTGGCTTCATTCAACCCAGGATCCCTAGTCGCTCATAAATTATCAAAATCAAAATCCTGCATTTATTTCCAACGGATGTTGGCTCAAACTTGTCTTGCATATACACGGTCGCACAAATGTTGGCAAAAATGCTGAACGTCAAGAACGCAGTAACGTACAACACGTATGATGGGCCGAGAAAAATACTGATCTCTTCTGCTTGATTCTGAGCATGCGCAGAATTTTGTGAATTGGAATTGTGTACACACAATCAGAATTTATGACAACGGATTCGGAAAATATGAGAACCAGCTCTCATATTTTGTTTATTGGAAATTTGTTGTCATCTCCAACCATGTGTAGGGGGAATAAGGGGAAGAATTTCATCAGAGATGCATCAAAATGATGATATAAACCTGAATGGTCACTAATGGGGGACTCCATTATGTTCTAATAATGGAGTACAAACAATCAGAAATTCGGCCAGCAAAAGACCGATGAGAGCTTTTGGTCAAAAAATGCGACCGTGTGTATGCTCCATCAGACTTTTGCTGGCCGAATTTCCACCAGTAAAAGATTGAGAGCATGTTCTCAATTTTACAGACGGAAAAAGTTTCTATCGGAAATTCAGTTCATGTGTATGCAATTCCGACGCTCAAAAAAACACGCAGTTATGGAGTTATGGCAGGAGGTGGAGGAGGAGGAGGAGGACCTGGAGAAGGAGGACCATGGTTCAACTCACAAATGTGGCTTTGACTTTTGAGTTGGTCCCTCAACCCCTTATTTAGGGTTTGTAACTTTGCTTCCTCACATAAGAGGTGTTGGCCCACCTCCATTTCCAGCATTTTGCAGGCTGTAATGTACGCAAAGTCCTCTTGAACACTGTGGGGGGTTCTGAGGGCCACAGTAGCCTTCAGAAATAGTCCAATTGCTGCCTCCTTCACGTTATTCCTCTTCCTGGCATTTTTTGGTGGAAGCCCGAGAGGAGAGACCTGTGATTCAGGCAGGCTACTGGGCCCGGCCATTTCCTGGCTGCCACTTTCCACGGCCTGGCTGAGGCTTTCCTGTGTCAGAAAAAGGGACATCGTTTTAGTTTTTGGTTCATCGATCACACACAATTTTCATATCATGACTGTTGCAAATTTAATATTAATAAATAGAAAGGACTATCATTTTGACCCCAGCATTTTTCATTCTTGTCACAATAATTTGTGGCCACTACTGTCTATTTATATGTAAAACACTTTTGTGAAATCAGAAATTAGTTATCAAAACTAACATATATTAACATAAAACTTGAAGGAAGACTGGAGAGTGCTGGCCTGGGTTCAGTCTGGCCTGACAGAAAATGCAGTCTGTCATAGTACCATAGTGGCTGGGTACGTAAATGTCATCTGCTGTAGCACCTGATCTCAGGGAATCCTGGAACTTCTTGAGCTCCCAATTATAAGTGCTCCTCATGCCACCAATTAGGGCCTTCAAATAGGGGATGTCTGCCGTGGGGATCAGCGGCATCACAAATTCCACCAATTGATCCAGCACTGCCTTCCTCTTTGGTTTATTGTTATAAAAGGGGTGGTTTACCTGTCACAGACAGGGCAGCTCCCTGTACATATCAATGAATATGGCCATAAAGTCCTCATCATTGAATACATCCATTTTCTCTGCAAGACACAACACAAGACAAACCCTAATGTCAGGCTAAACTCTCCTAAACTTAACCCAATATAGACTTCAATCTATAAGCAGTATAGGCCACTGATGCACAAACTTAAAATGATACCTTTGTTATAACGATCGTAGCTTACTTCATCCTCCGCTCACAGATCGTAGGTACGACACACGCGTGTTCCACTTTATATACACTGTGCATGTGTGAAACTCTGCCCCGTTGCCCGCCCCTAATGTTCTTTCTAGAATATTCCCCGCCCTTTCTCTTTCTTCGCAGTGGGAGACGACATGGCGGAGACACAGCAGGTGCTTAATAACAGTAATGAGGATGAAAGCCCAGAAGCCAAAACGTCCCAATCCAGGAGGAGATTTAAGGCCTCAAATATGAGATGGTGGAGATGGTGGACATATTGAAGAGGGCCGACTATGATGGGAAGTATGGACCGCACCTAAACTCAAATGTGAGAAAGGCCAAGATCATAACTAAAGTTGTGAAGAGTCTGCACTGGAATTTTGAGGTACAACGATCCAAAGAGCAATTGAAGAAACGCTGGTCAGATCTGAAATTAGGGGGGAAGGATCAGTACAGAAGGATCAAGAAAGTGCTTCTAAAAAGTAAGTAGTTGTCGTGTGTTCCTATTATTATTATTACTTGCATGCTGCATCATGTGTTTTTCTTTACTGCTGTACAGTTTAAAATGGCTACTTTCATGTTCGTGGGCACAGTAATCGATCGTAGTAAACATCGTTTGTTTGCCAACTAAATACAATGTTTTTGCCAGATACAGGGTTAACTAAATTTGGTCATGATAATTTGTCTAAAAAGAAGTTGAGGACATTGTTGTCTAGATATGTTTGAAACTAGAAGGAATTGTAAACTTCATTCAGTGTAATGTAAGGAAAGGACACTCAGCAGCTGTTTACACACCTGGCTTTTGTATGGGAAAAAATCATGTCTTCAGCTTTGAACTCTGCCAAAACAGACAATTGTACCCCACTTCCAAGCAATGTTTCATAATCCTATTTCTGGCCTCAAATATCGCCGTGCTAAGTATACCTTTTGTTTCATTCTCATAGGGGAGAAAAAACTCGGGATGTCTGAGCACACCAGGGACCCCTCACCTCCAGAAGAAGGGGAACAGAGGTCACAACCTGAGGATGTGGAGGAAGGAGAGGTGGTTGTGATTGTCACCACAACAAGTGAGTGTCTGACAGCACAGATTCAAGTATGCCTGCATATTCATAATACATGGTGTGTATTTTTTTTTTTAGGTGATGTGCAGATTGTGGAAGAACAATCACATCATTTCACCATTTCAGTGATAGTACCCAAAGGCTAATCCAGGACATAATCCAGGACATAATGTTGAAGATTCACACTGTGTGTCAACATGTGCTATCTGCCATTAGGGGCTATCAATGTATGTGTTTTGTGCCTGCAACCCCTTCCTCATAACTCAAGTAGGTGAGAGGAAGTGGTTGCACCTCCAAAACACGTCCATTGATCCCCCATGATGGGAGATAGCACATGTTGACATTTGGCATGGGATCAGGAGGGAAATCCCCAGTTTGTCTCCCAATTTGTGTGCATCTTCAAAATTTGGCTTTTACAGGGGTGACATCAACCCATCTGATGAAGGCAAGATCAAGACATTTTGGACACTATAATGTCTGATATTGCCTAAGATTTTAAATGTTGAACTTTGTAATTTCTTGAGTTGTGTATGTTATGTTTTGAAACATGCCTGTTTATGTACCCCAAAAAAAAACTTTAAGATTTTTGTTTTTTACCCAGAAAATGTTTTACAGTCACATGTGCATGTGCACGGAATAAAATATGTGGCTTCTTCTTTCAATGATCAATGATCAATGCCAGTTTTTGTGTTAAGTTGGTGTTTACAGTGACAATGGGTGTTATTTAATAATGGAAAAACCATTTGGCACTACAAGTACACTAGGAAAACCTAGGAGACAGCAAAAATAGACCCAAGCGGTAAAAGGAAATCAAGATGTTGTCTGATAAAAGAGAACATTATTACAAATCTGCTGACAAATACTATTAAACCCCTTGTAATTATAATAGTATGACCTCGAATGGGGTGGTGGGATGATGTGGACATGTTTCCCATCAATTGCCCCTCCACAGTTGGGAAAGTCCCAACGGATGGCAAATTGGGAAGCCACAGTCTGCTATTCCTGTGGTGTTGAATGAAACTATGGAGTCAAACAAGAAAAAAAATGTGTAATTTTGCACATAAACATTGCAGGCAGAGTAGACACAAACATTCTTGGCCAACATCAGTATAACATTTATTTTAAGGAGTATTTAAAGGCAAAAATCTAAGGTCCACTTATATTCCTCACCCCCTCAGATGGCCCCTTGGAAATATTTTAGAGGGGAGTATGTTTTGGACAGGTATCCCTCTCCACTTCATTGAGAGCTGAATGCATAAACAATATGTGTTACTTTGGTCAGTCCCTCCTTACTTACACTATTGGCAGCCCACTGGACAGGTAAGATGTGTCATAATACAAAAATTTAAATACACACTGTACAAATGGAAGCACATTTTTACAATCTGCAATTACCTATCAAGGTAATAGGAGAACCAAACTTTAAACAGTACCATTTGAAAGCATTCAGGTAGGCCCTTGCACTACATGCTTTGTTGAATTCATCCATAAATATGACCTCAAAAGAGGTAGTTATAGTGTATAGGTATAGGTATAGTGTGTTATAATGTGTTTGGCAAAGTCAGCAGATAGACAATTGTTATCAGCTGACTTAGCGGTTGGAGGGAGGGAGGGTTCCAAATGATTTTGGGCCCCCCCCCCCAAAAAAACACAAAAAAACATTTGGACACATTTTAGGGGGTGTGTAGGGTGAATTACTACAATGGAGCTGACAAAATACATTGTTAAGTGACTAGACTATGTGTATATGGGGCCAGGATAGCATGCTGGGGAGGTTAGTGAAGGCAAATATGCATGTAGGCCAAAAAAGAGCATTAAAAGATTCCAGCATGCATGTGGACAAAGGGGACATTCACATCATATTACAATAATGCCAATTAGGGAATGATGAAAGAAATACAATATATTAGCAATCATTAAATAAATAGAATGTGATGTTAAAGGAGAAATCTTACCTTAATATAGTCCTTCTGCAGGACCTGAATGATGGCAGAACAGGTCTCTGTAATAATGATTCCCAGAGCCTGGGGGGAGATACCTGTCAAGAACTTGAGGTCCTGCAGACTTCTCCTAGTCGCCACGTACTGTACCGTGGCGACTAGCCTCTGCATCGGAGTGATGGCTTACCGCATGCAGGTATCGTGCCTGCTGATATAAGGGGACAGCAAAGCCAACAAATGGTGAAAAACGGGGTCTATCGAGGAAAAAAAATTACAGCACTGCAGATTGAAAAGGAAAGGCAACTTTTGCTAACATTCAATTACAATATGACTTGTGTCATACTTGTATATGGTATATTTTTTTTAAATTATTTTCAATTTTTTCCCATGAAAGTGGTGTTACCCTTTAAGGTAAATACTGCCAGAAAACTCTCACTAGGTTTGTTTTCAATTCCCCTGACTGAATTTTAATGATAAGGGTCTGTGTTTTTGTGAGTTAACATTATGATATTATTAGCACTTTATTAGAGGTATACTACCATTAGTAGTATAACTTTTTGTTTATACTGTAGTTGTGAAAATATGGCGCAGTAAGAAAATAAGGCTTTGTTTTATGTGTTCAAAAATGAGGTTTACTCATCTTATATAATCTTAGCCCACGTACATACTGTCGGAGATTTTGCCAACCAAATCCGTTGGATTTTGCCCGTCGGATTTATTCCGACGGATTGTGTCCGAAACTGTTGCATACACATGGTCGGGCCAAGTTGTCTGATTTAGCGGTTGCCAAGAACATGGTGACGTAAGCCGTGTATGGTGGGACTAGAAAAAGGAAGTTCAGCACCACGTCCGGCACCCTTTGGGCTCCTTCTGCTGATCTCGTGTTTTAGTAGAAGTTTGGTGAAAGACGATTTGCGCTTTTCAGATTAGTGATTCAGATCGCTACTGCTCTTCAGTTTGTGCTTGTCTTTGCGTATCTGATAATCAGTGCGTGCAGTCATTAAGTATTTGCTTCTCATTGTGGACTCTATCTTGGTATAGTACGCTTTGAAAGGCATTTTTTATTGTCTGCTTGCTTCTGCTATTCAGGTCGTCCTTTCAGGCCTTGCTGTTTAGCGTTGCTTTCTGGTATCCGTTCTGACCAGCCGACCATTTTCAAAACATGTTTCGTCTACGTACTCATCGTACAGTTTGTGCTGTGGAGGGGTTCTTACTTTGACTTTGACACAAGCCAAAGGGCTTGTGTCAAAGTCAAAGTAAGAACCCCTGCACAGCACAAACTGTACGATGAGTACGTAGATGAAACATGTTTGGACGACCAAGAATTGGTTGCGCCAGCGTCACCAGTTCTCCCACATGCCTTTGCTCCGTGAGATCCGCGAGAATAATCCTGATCATTTCTGTATTATTATCAGGCAGGATACCTGCATGCAGCAAGCCATCACTCCGGAGCAGAGGCTCATCGCCATGTTGCGCTACTTGGCGACAGGGAGAAGCCTTCAGGACCTCAAGTTCTCTACAGGCATCTCCCCCCAGGCTCTGGGGATCATTATTCCAGAGACCTGTTCTGCCATCCTTCAGCTCCTGCTGAAGGACTATATTATGCTAATTTTTAACCTTAAACATCACATTCTATGTATTTCATGATTGCTAATGTCTTGCATTTCTTTCCTCATTCCCTAATTACCATCATTGCAATATGCTCTAATTCATATGCTCTGCCCCTTTGTCCTCATGCGGATTTGCATCACTAACTTCCCCACCATGCTCTTCTTGGCCCCTAAAACTATAATCTAGTCACTTGACAATGTCTTTTGTCAGCTTCATAGTATTGCTTTCCCCTAAACACCCCCTAAAATATCTACGAATGTGATGTGTGTGCTTCAATTAATACAAAGTGACCTTTTTATTGTTTTTTGGAGTTGTGCCAAACTCATTAGTAACCCCCCTCTCCCCAACTGTTACCTCAGCTGATAGCAATCTTCTATCTGATGACTTGACCCAACCCAATACACACTCTAAATACCTTTTTCATGATAACATGTATGGAACAATTCACCAAAGCATGTAGTGTAAGGGCCTCAATACTTTCAAATGCTATTTTGATTTTTTTAACACATTCATTTTCTTGCTATGTAATAGCAGAATGTCAACATGTGCTTCCATTTTGTTATTATGACACTTCTTACCTGTCCGGTGGGCTGCCAATAGTGTAACTAAGGAGGGGCTTCACAAAGTATCACACATTATTTAGGCCTTCAGCTCTCAATCAAGTGGAGAGGGTTACCTCTCCTAAACATCCCCCCTCATTTTTTATCAAGGGCCCATCAGATGGGGGGGATGGGGGGGGTTAGGACTCTCATAAGGGGACCTTATACTTTAGGCTTTAAATACTCATTTAAAAAAATGTTATACTAATTTTGCCCAAAAATGTGGGTGTCTAATCTGCATGCAATGTTGATTTGTAAAATTCCTATTTTTTTTTCTTGTGTCACTACACAGTGTCATTCAACGCAACAGGAATGGCAGACTGTGGCCTCCCACTTTGCCATTTTTTATCAAGTTGTGCCTTTTTCAGCAACAGTGCAAACCCAAGTTCAGAGCAAGATGAGGGGACAGTCTCTTCTTCAGCTAATCTTATTATGCTGTGGGTCTGCTACACACACACCTTCTTTTTGTTAACTAATGTGTAGTGCATTACTGATCTAAATCATGCTCATTTTCAGCACCCTGGCAGGAAAATGGCATGATTGTCCAAATTTACACATCACTGTGGGTGCTTTTTACTAAAGGCACATCCACTATGCACTACAAGTGCACTGCAAAAGTACACCTGAAACTGCACTTGGAGTGCAAAGTGGAGTTGCCTTTAATAAATTGCACTCCTTCTCAGCACAAACTCAAATTTCACTACAAATACATTTTAATCCCAATGAAAAAGGAAGCCACACATTGTTGAGAATTCAACTTTTTAATACAAGCACATTCATATGTGCGTTTAGTAAAGGTTTTTACAACAAACCAAGATATTTTGGGTATCCAAAACCCAGTTTAATCATATTTATTTTTTACTTGTTTTTTTGTGTAAACAGGCATGTATCAAACCGTAAAATACAGACCACAGGAACTTACAAAGTTCAACTTAGAAAAGTGAAGACAATATCAGACATGAGTATGTACAAACTGGGCTGATATTGCCTTCATCACATGGGGTGTGACCCCTGAAAAATCCAAATTTGGAAGATGCACACAGTGTGTCAACATGTGCTAACTCCCATCATGGGGGATCAATGTACATGCTTTGGGGCTGCAACCCCTTCATATCAGACACTTTCCACAAAACATGTACATTGATCCCCCATGATGGGAGATAACGCATGTTTGCACACTCTGTGCATCTTCCAAATTTGGAATTATGCAAAATACAACATTTTTTGTTTAAAAAGCAAAAATAAAACCCTATCTAGTTTTTTCGTTTTCACACTCTCCCCAAAACATCAATGATGTTCTTCATTTTATTTTTAACATCATTGATGTTTTGTTGTACAATTTCCAAATCCCTATTGCACCCCATTATCTCCCCGATCAAGATCTGGGCACTTTCACTGGTAAAACGGGAATCTTCCTCCACATCACCTAGAAAAAAAAAAAAAAACACACCATGTAATCCAAATATGGTGATATACATTGATAAGCTTACCGGAAGCTGTGTTCTCCGACACTCACCTGTTGTGGTGACAATTTGGCCAACCTCTACGATCTCTCTTTCTTCCTCCTCCTCCTCCTGCTCCTGCTCCTCTGTTTCTTCTTTTGGAAGTTGCCCTTCTTTGGGAGGGGTGTGGTCCCTGGTGTCCTCATGGTCCCTGGTGTCCTCATACTTGCCGAGTCTTCTCTCCCCTATGAGAATGTAAACAAAGATTAATTAGCACACAGAGGACATAAATAGGAATATGAAACATTGCTTGGAAGTGTTGTACAATTGTTTTTTTGGGCCGAGTTACAAGGTGAGAACATTATTGGGGCCACTTTGTTAAGCTGGAATACTTCCCTGCAGAACGATGTTTCATACGAACGAACGAAACCATGACCTTGAAAGTGGCCATTTTAAAATGCACAACATGAAATCAAAGCACATGGAGCAGTATGCAAGCAAGAATAATGATATGAACACACGACAACTACTTACTTTTTTTAAGAACACGCTTGATCCTTAGGTACTGCTCGTGCTCCCTCAGTTTCAGGTCTGACCAGCGTTTTCTCAGTTGATCCTTGGATCGGTGTACCCCAAAATTCTTCAGAAGACTCTTCACAACTTTATTCATGATCTTGGCCTTTCTGATATTTGGGTTTGGGTAAGGTCCATACTTCCCATCATAGTCGGTCCTGTTCAATATGTCGACCATCTCCAACATCTCTCCAAAAGACATATTTGAGGCCTTAAATCTTGTCTTCCTGGATCGGGACGTTTCAGGCTCCGGGCTTTCCTCGCCCTCCTCCTCGTTAATGGAACTATTATTGCGCACCTGCGTTCTCTCCGCCATGTGCTCTCCCCACTGCGTGGGAAACGAAGGGGCGAAGAATAGTCTGGAAAGAACGTCAGGGGCGGGCGGAGTTTCACGCATGCGCACTGTATATAAAACGCCACACATGTGTATCGTCCGTACGATCTGGGAAGAGAGTGTGAGTCACGGACACGGCGAATGTCGAAACGAAGGTAACATTTTTAACTTTGTGCTTCACTAGTCTAGACTGCTTGTATCTAGGCCGCTGTTGGGACAAGATTAGGAGGGATTTTAATTGCATTATTAGTATTTGAGGGTTTGTCTTGTGTTGTGTCTTGCAGACAAAATGGACCCATTCAACAATCCCAACTTTATGGGGCTATTCCTCGAGCTCTACATGGAGATGCCCTGCCTGTAGCAGTTCCACAACAAATTTTATTATGACAGATCAAAGAGGAACGCAGCACTGGAGAAACTGCTTGCTTTGGTGCAGATCAGGGTCCCCACGGCAGACATGACATATCTGAATCGCAAAATTGTGGCCTTGAAGCTTACATATTTCAGGGAGAGAAAGAAGCACCTGGAGTCTTTGAGAGCAGGAGATCCAGATGCTGTTTATTACCCCAGGATGGTGCACTTTGACAGGCTGCATTTTCTGGTAGACCAGGGGGTACCCAGGCCACCACTCAGGCCACCACTCTCCAGGCTTCCTCCAAGGCATCCTTCACCCCCAGCTGAGGCTTCTGATGTCCAACCTGGGCCTTCCAGGCAGCACCATGTGGTGAGGCCCAGCTTGAGACAGGTATTGCATTGTTGAACATATTTCTTGTGTTACATTTAATGATGTTAACTAGATGTTCTTATTGATCAGTAAGTTGAGATTTCTCAAAGTGGTTTACATCTCAATAGACAGTAGTGACCAAAAATGATTGGGACGGGAAAGAAAAATGCTGGTGTCAGAATGATAGTCTGTTCTATTTGGTAACAGTCAAATAGCAAAAGCCAGGAGCACAAAATGCTGTGATTGATGATCAAAAAACTAAAACTATGTCCCCTTTTCATACACAGGAAGACCTCAGTCGGGGGGAGGCTGTGGCAAGTGGCAGCCAGGAGGTCCAACAATGCCCTCCTTCTCCTCCTGCCCCAGCTACAGGAGCTCAGCCACAGCGTGGAAGGATGCCTGGTGGGAAGTCACAAAGGAAGACCAGAGAGTGATGGCTTGGGATGAGTCTGGTGTGCCAGAAGATGCAGCCTCTTCAAGATCACCATCCTGGGGACAGAAATGTCATCTGAATTTCCTGCTCTCTAGGACTTCAGGAGCAGACTTCTCTCCCTGAGATATGTACTCCTCAGGCCACCAATTTTTGTATATGTCATTTAGTCATGTCTGCCCTGGGGGCCAAAGGCTGCACCAAAGTTAAGAAGTTTCTCCAGTGCTGCGTTCCTATTTTTATTTTCGAGCAAACAAAATACATTTTATTTTTGTTTGATGAAATACTTGTGTAATGTGTTTTCCTTCAAAAAGTAGAGTTTATTTGTGAGCAGGCAGGTACATTTCCAAAATACAAAGTGAACTAAATAACAAAGGGTACCAACACTAAACAACCTCCTGTAGATTAAAAAAGAAAAAGAAAATCTAAAAAATACAATAATGTTGTTGTTGTAAGTTTACACCCAAAAATAAAAAGTAAAAAAAAAGGAGAAATGAGCAGTGTCTTTAAAGGAGATTTTTAGGGAACTCCCCGCCCCCCAAAAAACATCCAAAAAAAAAAACATTGTGTAGATGTGACTTAAACTAAAATTGTATTGCTGAAATGGTTAAAAAAGAGTCATGAAATCCGTTCGGGAGTATTGTGTGTGACTATGAGCATCAAAAGAAGTTTGTTCTTGCAGCATTGTAAAAGAACAAGAGAATGCGCTTGATGAATGATTTTTTAACATTGCAGTGTGACGAATGTGCTATATCGCTTACGAGCAGTAGTTTTACTTGAATGAGCGCTTCCGTGTCGGAATTTGAATGTGAGCATGCGTGGCACTTGGTCCGATGAAAATGCTCTACACATGATCGGATTAGGTCCGTCCGGCCCAGTTGGTCGGGAAATATTTCCAACATGTTGGAAAATTGGGTCGGACGGAGATTCGGACGGAATCAGTCCGATGCATACCACACACAGTTGGATTATCTGACGACACGGTCCGATAAGACTCATTCCAACAGATTCTCCGACCGTGTGTACAAGGGCTTAGAGTCACACACACATCATATCTTTAAAAAAAATTCTATATTAACCACTTAAGTCACAGAAGAATTGGCCCCTAAATGACCAGAGCACTTTTTACAATTTGGCACTGCGCTGCTTTAACTGGTAATTGCACGGTCATGCAATGCTGTACCCAAAAAAAAGTGTGTCCTTTTTTTTTTTCTCACAAATAGAGCATTCTTTTGGTGGTATTTGATCACCTGTGTGAATTTAATTGTTTGCGATATAAACGGAAAATGACTGTAAATTTTGAAAAAATTTATATATTTTCTACTTTTTGTTATAAAAATACATTTTCTAGAATTACGCAGCTTTTCGTTTATGACTGCCTATATAATTTCTTGAGGTGCTAAAAGGCAGGGCAGTACAACCCTCCCCCCAAATAACCCCATTTTGGAAAGTAGACACCCCAAGATATTTGGTGAGAGGCATGTTGAGCCCATTGAATATTAAATGTTTTTGTCACAAGTGATTGAAAAATGACAAACAATATAAAATATAAAAATAAAAATAAAAAAAATATGTAATATATTGTTCAAACATGGTATATATGTGGAATTACACCCCAAAATACATTCTGCTGCTTCTCCTGAGTACCGGGATACCACCTGTGTGAGACTTTTTGGGAGCCTAGCCGTGTACAGGGACCCCGAACACCAAGCACTGCCTTCAGGATTTCTAAGGGTGTAAATTTTTGATTTCACTCCTCACTACCTATCACAGTTTCGAAGGCCATAAAACGGCAATATAGCACAACCCCCCCCCCCCCCTAAATGACCCAATTTTGGAAAGTAGACACCCAAAGCTATTTGCTGAGAGGCATGTTGAGTCCATGGAATATTTTATATTTTGCCATAAGTTTCGAGAATAATACAACTGCATAAAGTTGTCACTAAATGAAATATTGCTCAAACACGCCATGGTTATATGTGGAATTACGCCCTAAAATACCTTCTGCTGCTTCTGCTGAGTATGGGGATACCACATGTGTGAGGCTTTTTGGGAGCCTAGCCGTGCACAGGACCCCGAAAACCAATCACCGCTTTCAGGCTTTCTAAGGGCATATAATGGTGATTTCACTTCTTCACTACCTATCACAGTTTCAGAGGCACTAAAATGTCAAGATAGCCCAACCCCCCCCCCCCCCCCCAAATCACCCCATTTTGGAAAGAAGACACTTCAAGCTATTTGCTAAGAGGCCATGGAATATTTTATATTTTGCCACAAGTTTTGGGAAAATCACTTTTTTTTTTTTACACAATGTTGTCACTAAATGATATATTGTTCAAACATGGCATGGTTATATATGGAATTACATCCCAGAATACATTCTGCTGGTTCTCCTGAGTACAAGGATACCACATGTGTGGGACTTTTTGGCAGTCTAACTGCATACAGGACCCTGAGAACCAAGCACTGCCTATCACAGTTTCGGAGGCCATGAAATTCCAAGATAACACAGATGACCCCATATTGGAAAGTAGATATCCCAAGCTATTTGTTGAGAGGCATGTTGAGTATTTAGCAGATCTCACTTTTTCTCACAAAGTTTTGAAAATTGAAAAAATAAAAAAAATTTTTTTACTTTTCTTGTTTTTTTTGGGGGTCCTGTATGCTAGGCTAGGTGGCTAGGCTCCGGAGAAGCAGCAGAATGTATTTTGGGGTGTAATTCCACATATAACCATGCCATCTCCCTCCTTCGGTCCTCTGCTTCTTGCTCCGGTGTTCTCGTCCAGCATTATCCTCCACGGCATCTCTTCTTCCTCGCTTCATTCTCAGGCCGCTCTGCTCAATGGGAGGCTCCCGCTGTGTGATGCTTCTCTTCTTCGGACACTTATATAATGGAACCGTGCATCAGAGGGGGCGGGGTTATATAAGAAGTTTCAGAAAAAGAGAAGCATCACACAGCGGGAGCCTCCTATTGCCTGGAGCGGCCGTGAACGAAGCGAGGAAGAAGAGACGCTGTGGTGGAAGATGGCGGACGAGAACACTGGAGCAAGAAGCAGAGGACCGGAGGAAGAAGAAGATGGAGGAAGAAACCGAAGGATTAAGGAAAGAAGAAGGAAGACCCAAAGAAGATAAAAGAAGAAGACTTTAATAAAGGAATTATCAAAAACTGGCTCTTGTCATTTTTAACACTTTTGACACTTTTTTTGTTGAAATGGTAGGGGTACCCTTACCATTTCACACAGGGGGAGAGGCTGGGATCTGGAGGTCCCCTTGTTAAAGGGGGCTTCCAGACCCCGTAAACCCCCCTGCCCGCAGACCCCCACAACCACCGGCCAGGGTTGTGGGGAATGAGGCCCTTGTCCTCATCAACATGGGGACAAGGGGCTTTGGGGGGTACCCCAAAGCACCCTCCCAATGTTGAGGGCATGTGGCCTGGTATGGTTCAGGAGGGGGGCGCTCTGTCGTCCCCCCCTCTTTTCCTGCGGCCTGCCAGATTGCGTGCTTGGATAAGGGTCTGGCATGGATTTTGAGGGGGACCCCCATGCCATATGCCATTTTTTTGGTGCTGGGTTCCCCCTAAAATCCATGCCAGACTTGAAGGGCCTGGTATGCTCCTGGAGGGGAACCCATGCCAGTTTAAAATGAAAGTCGCCTGGCCCGGGAGTGACTTAAAGTCATGTTGTAAGTTGCCGCAAGTCGCACTGTAATTCATACTCAAGTCATGTCCAAGTTGCCTCCAAAAGTCAAGCTGGAAGTCGTGTTGTCCCTGTGTGAATGGACTGTTAATGATACAGTGTGCACTATTATCAATGGCATATAATATGCCAGCATATTATCTGTTGCGCTTATGCATGGTTCACACGCTCAATTAATAATTTATCAGGCGCACAAATTAAGGTATGAACCAGCACAGCGCATTCATCTTAGTAAATTACCCCCTATGAGTTTCTCCTTTGTCTCTTCCTTTTGCTGAGTCCACTGTCAAACATCCTGGTTGTATGTTAGCCCATCTTGGAATCTTGGCTCCTGATATTCATCCATTCCATGGGGATACTGGGATAAAATGCATCCAGACCCCATCTTGGGGTCAGAGTAGCTGGTAAGCGGCTTGAGAATTGGGTGTGCACTTATGAGTGGAACGATTTTTCTATCCGCACTGAAATATGGATTTTTGACACACTTATAAAATAACTTTTTGCACAAAAACACTTCTCTTCTTCTTTTGTCTGATGAACTTTACTGGATTATTTATGTATGTTTTTAAAAGCATTTTTATTCACAGTTTTTGTTACATATAAATGTTTTAGTTAATTGATTAATTGTTATGGATTTATGCACTTTACATTGATAGTGCAACACATTTTTCACTAATATTAACCACTTGCTTAGTAGGCACCTAAACCCCCTCCTACCCAGACCTATTTTCAGCTTTTAGCGCTGTCCCTCTTTGAATGACAATTGTGCGACACTGTACCCAAATTAAATTTTTATAATTTTTTTCCCATAAATAGAGTTTTCTTTTGGTGGTATTTGATCACCTCTGGTTTTTTTTTTATTAAAAAAGACCAAATTAAAAAAAGAAATTCAAAAACTTTTTATATTTTGTTAATAAATTTAGCAAACAGTTAATTTTTCTGTATAAAAATATAAATGTGGCTGCGCTACCAACTCACTCAATGTGACCCACTGATGTTGTCACTATTTATGGACCATGTGAAAAATGAAAATTATATTAAATAATTTTCAATTAATTAAGTGAGACTTAAAAATATCAAATTCATAAACCTCAATACATTTTAAATAAATGCATAAACAATCATAAATAGATATCTATAAGTGAATAAATAATAAATATATAAAAATATAATGAATAAATACAGTGATTGATTATATATATATATATATATATATATATATATATATATATATATATATATATATATTGAATAAATACAGTGATTAATTGATTATGAATAAATTAATACAATCCCAGTGACAAATTAATTGAATAAGTGGAAAATAAAAAAATAAAAAATAGAAGCAGAAAACAATGTGCATAAATAAGTGAGCCAATAAACCCACACCCAACAAAAAAAGTCCAACAGAGTCCTTGCAGTGAGAAGGATATTTGTTTAAGAGGATGCCAATCAATCATGCGGTCCACCTTCACCAAGCCAAAAACTGTGAATCATCAGTAAGAATGCACGCTTACCAGATTGTGGCGTATAAATGCTCACTAAATATATAAGATCACCCGAACCGCTTATTGCAGAGCTTATTCCGGAGAAATCACAGAAGTTTTCATATAGGCAGGTAATAGTTTAGATGGTAACTCGAAAAACACAAATAAAAAAGCTGTGCAAGAGCAGCGTGTGCATCTGACCCTCCCATTGATGTACGCTGATGAGGCTACACTGATGGGCACTGATAGGCTGCACTGACGGGCACTTATAGGCTGCACTGATGGGCACCAATAGGCTGCATTGATGGGCACTGATAAGGCGACACTGATGGGCACTAATAGACAGCACTGGTGGGTGCTAATAGGCACTGGTGGGCAATAATGAGGTGGCACTGGTGAGCAATGATGGTTGGCACTGATGGGTGGTATTGATGGGCGGCATTGAATGGCCATTGATAGGTAGCACTGAAGGGCACTAATAGGTGGCACTTATAGCTGCCACTGATGGCCACTGATGGGTGGCAGTGATGGTAGGTGACACTGATAGGCAGCACTGCTAGGTGGCACTGATGAGGCACCACTGGTGGGCATTGATACGTGGCACTGGTGGGCTTTGATAGGTGGCACATATGGGCATTTATAGGTGGCACTGATGTACTTGTGGACACTGATTGGTGGGCAAAGTGGGCACATATGAGGTGGCTTCACCTCTCCCTGCTCGGGACCGATGTCCTTTCAACAGGAGTTGGTGACCGGCTTTTTTTCTCCTCACGCTATCAGCGTGAGAAGAAAATAAAATAATTACCGATCCTCTGTCTACATCACGTGATTAGCTGTCATTGATTGACAACTGATCACTTGGTAAGGGGTCGGGATCGACCCCTTACTCGGATCTGTGATCACTCGAGTCTCATTGACTCGGGTTATCACAGCGCGCGCCGCGTGCGCCCTGCAGGGGGGGCGTGCCCAGCTTGCAAATGGGAGGTCGTCTATTGACACACTCCCGGCAAAGCAGATCCACGCTGTAGCCATCATTCAGCTATAGCACGGATCTGAAGTTAATATGTATACCGTTTATGTGGACATTTTATGAGTGCAGCTGTCACTGTATAATAATTATTATTTTTTTACTATTTTGTGAGACTTTTTGCACAACTTATTTTTTATTTATTGAAAATTACTTTTAGAATTTCATTAACATTTTAAAACTATTGTGGGATTTCAAGTATTGAGTTTACATATAATTTAAATCTACCTTAAATCTACCAAAAAAGTTGACCTTTAAAAGTCAGAGTAAACATATTAGAAGCAAAATCTGAACCATTCCTCACAGCAACCCAACAATTTCTTGTTTCTTTTGAAGGGAGAAGGCAGACTGATTGCTATGGGCAATTGTTCCAATTTTCACTAATTAGTGTTTAGAAACCCATGCATTCTGTGCTATGAATATAAAAATAAATGTCATAAAAAAGTTTCTAAACAAAAGATACATTTTCAAATGTACACTATTAGGGATGAGGTTCAAGATCACTGTAATGCAAGACTTGCTGTACCTAACAACGCAGATGACTGCATTGGTCAAATTTGACCTGTTCATCTGCATAGCATGGGGACCCTCAAAAATCTTTCTGTGTCTGGTATTGGCTTTATGGGGCTAATGTACAAAAATCAAATCAAAGAAAGCACATCAACCCCTTATCAAAGCATGCCGCCCTGCTTTCCTGAAAAATGAAAGCATTGCTAGGCCACTTGTTCTAAACATGGAAGAATACCTTGCTGGAGGAGGGGAGGCATTGCTGGCAAAAGCACCTTATTCTCATCTTGATTCGCACCATGATTTACATTTCTGGCCTGGAACCTTAACATAAAAACAAAGAAAAGTGATGTAATTGACAAAAAATGATTATTACACACTTTATGTTGAGAGTGTGTGGCCTGATTCGGTTGGAGGGGATGGGCTGCTCTCCTTTCCTAGCCAACAAGACTGCTTGTCTAAGGGTCTGGTATCAATTTTGGAGGGACCCCACACTATTTTATCTTTTTTTTGTTGTGTTATAGACCATAATGAAGGATAATGGACTAATATAATTGTTTTGGGGCAAAACCCACCATGCTTTTTTTTATGGCATCTCTCCTTACAATCCATACCAAACCATTACCTAGAATAAGGATCTGGTATGGATGGAATCCCGGCTGTCTTGTTTACAAACAGAATAAAGTAGCCAGTAAATGTCATTAGTGGCAAATTAAATAGAATTTTTTTCTTTGTAAATGTAAATTTTGCTTTAGTACATTGCACAGGTATGCCACATCATGTGCAGGCTTGAGGCTAGGGATGGGCGAATGGTACGGCCCTTTTTTTCAATGAGTTTTATCTATATTGCAGAGACCCGACAATACATTACAGCTGCAATCAGTTTTAAATGACAATTTTTCCTTTAGAAATGTAATTTTGCTGTAGTACTGTTTTAAACACGAGAAAACTATGACACTTTACAGGCATACTATAGACACCCCCCCGGTATGATATTTAAAGGAATATTACATTTTTATTGTTTACTTTAAGCATTAAAAAAAATCACTGCTCCTGAAAAAATGGCCTTTTAAAAAAATTAATAAATTACATTGATACATGTTCCCTGGGACAGGACCTGGGTCCCCAAACACTTTTTATGACAATAACTTATATGCCTTTAAAATTAGCACTTTTGATTTTTCATGTTCGTGTCCCATAGACTTTAACGGTGTTCGTGTGTTCTTCTTATTTTTTTGTCTGTTCGGATCTTCTGGTGGGAACCGAACTGGGGGGTGTTCAGCTCATGCTTACTTGAGACATTCCCAAGCAAGTTACATAAAGAATGTTTTAATAAGCCTTGAGAGCTGCTCCCCTCAATATTTCAAATTTTTTTATTCATTGGTACATTTGTCTTAAAAATGCTTTGTTTACAAGCAGAACAAAGCTGGCTTGGAAATGCTGATTTTTTTTTTTCTTCCTAAATGTCAACTTTTATTTAGTACAAGCTACAAGTGCACCACTTCACAGGCAGGTTTAAGGCATTTCCACAAGCATGATATTTAAAAGGAATTTTGCCTCCTGCTGTCCCTTCACCATTGTATATTTGATGTGGCTTCCTAGCCATCTACCTCCTCATTTGTCAGTTGTCTGGGATAGGGCTAGGAACTGCAAGTTCTTGTCTTCTCTACATACTCCATTAGCCCCTACTTTTTATAACCCTGAGTTTAAACCAGGGCTGGAACCTGCACCATTTTGGTGGCTTAAGACCAGCCATACTCCCTACAATATTTTAAGGATAATATGCAGATGGCCCCCCACCAAAATGTTTCAGTATAATTCAATTACAACTTTTATAAGATCTAAACTTAACTTGTTTAATAGGCCCCTTACACTCACAACCTTATTATTCTGCCAGGCATGCAGTTTTTTGAAGGGACAAGTATCTACAGTTCATACTTCCCTCACTGATCCGAATGCCAAGCTTCCTTAAATTATTCAGTGGGAACGGGATCTTAAGCTTACTTTTGTATAATCCGACTGGCAAGACATTGCTTATGCCCTGTCTAAAATGTCTATTAACACAACTTTAATAGAATCTAAGATCACAAAAATGCACCCGACTGCATCATCTGCCTGTTTCTGGAGTTGCAGACCAATGGGGGCCATGCATCATATCTGGTGGCAATGCCCTATAGTGATCAGATTTTGCATTCCGATGTTCAATTTCATTTATTTGCTGACAGGAGTCAATATTCGTAGATCCCTGGAGTCAGTCAAGCAATGGTGGCTGGTGTTTTTTTTTGGGGGGGCAGCAAACAACCACCCCCCCCGAGCGGCCAGCTGTACCACCCCCAAAATGTTTGTCGGTCGGTCTGACACTTACTCTTTCTAGGCTGGTAGCGGGTGACAAACAGCATGCAGTGGCTCCATGTCCTCTCCCCCATCGGCGGCTTCCAGTGTGTGGCTTCTCCCTTCCTCCTAGATGTCCAATAGGATCACCTGTCCTTTCAGTCAATTGGGTGATGGGTGTCAAAACCCACTTTATGATTGGCCGGGAGAAGGATCAGTGTTACAACAGCGAATATTAATTTGCTTTTGTAACACACCTGGGTGGGCTGCATTGGATGGATAGGGGGAGGCGGCAATGAATAGGGGGGTGGCACTCGTGCACCCTTAATGGATGGGCCTCCCCTGATGGCAAGAATTACTATTGCAAAATATCAGAAGAAGTCAGTTGTTCCCCTTAAATATGTGAAGAACAAGCTTAAATGGATTATGGTAAATGACAGACTCATCTGTATCCTTCATAATAATACTAAGACGTTTGATAAAACATGCACCTATGGATCCAATATTTGTCAGTTCCTTAATGAGCTCCTGGCTACCCTCTTTTTCTTTCTTGGTTTGGATTTTTTCTTTTCTTTCTTTGCTTTGTTTTTCATACTTGGTTTTATTTTTTATTTCAGGTTGACCTAGGTGGCTTCATGTGACACTAACTGTGTTTATACTATCAGGCAAGTGGACACTAGATTTCCCTTATATCTCTTACCCTTTGTCCCTTCCCAACCCTCCTTCCTTTTCACTCTTCACTGTGTGAATTACCACTTTAATCAATTTCTGTAATAAACCGGATTATTTGATTTTCTGTATACTTGGCCCCTTGTGGACCAGATGTATACCTTCTGTCTCCTTTACCAATGATCATAACCTTTTTTCTATGTACAGTAAGAGTCCTTATCTGAGGACATGTCCATGTCATGGTTCGTTTCTCTGATGACTATTTGCATTGTTATTGTTAGCTGAATTGAAGACCTTATAATGCTGATGATGATGATGGCCTGAGAAACTTACTGTTTCATTTATTGCATTTATCCTTCAGATTTTTTTCTTTATAAAGCTTAATCAATTTATCTCTATCATACATATACACACGTTTCTTTTTGTACTTTCTAATTTCAATAAACATATTAAAATATAAAAGGAATTTTGCAATTGTATTGCTTCACTTTAAGCCTTGTTAACAGAGCTGCTTCCCTCTGAATTGTTTTTTTTTTCTTTGACATGTTTGCATTGATACAGCATATATAACCTGGTAGTGTCCAGCACCAATTTCTATTAGCCTTTATAATGCAGAGCATTGTTTTTCATGATGCACCTCCCTTCTTTGGAGTTCACATTACAATTTACAATTTTAGCATTTGTGGCCATGTTTGTTAAATGTGCCCGCAAATCAGATCAAACCAGATTTGCCCATATCTATACTTTACATACATACTCTAACTTTACAAAATAAAATCACTTATTAAGATCAAATATCTGCTAACTTTACAAAATAAAATCACTTATTAAGATCAAATATCTGCTAGAAGTACACAGCGAAAAACCATCTCCTTGGAAACACAACAGAAGAAGTGAATTGTCAGATCAAAAAATGAATGGGTTCTCCGGATTATATTTAGTAATTTAAATATCACAAAATTAATCACTTAGAATTGTTTTTCAGCAGCTAGTTAAGTAAACAATATTTCCAGAGTACCGGAGAAGGGGAAAAGTGACTGCATGAGCTATGCAAGTATTTATTCATGTCTATAAAGGACAGCAATTTCCTTTGCTACAGCTCGGCATGTAGGTCTATTATTTCTAAAATAATGGTCAGTTTTCACAACATCATCAGCAACATGTCATATGTTACCTGTAGACAAGAAAGCAGAGTACAATATAAATAGCAAGTTGCTATAGCTACAAATGAAATGATACTGCTTGGATAATTGAGTATGTCCTACAAATATAGTGTCTGCAAAATAAATCCAATTTATTTATTCAAGAGTAAATGGACTCTATTGCAGGAAGTCATGTAATGGACATTGTTATTGTATAAGGAAAAAAAGAATAAAACATTATTTGCATTTCTGCATCTTACATAGAAAATAGAAGATGCAATGCAAATGTTATATTTAGCATTTATTTTAGAAAGGGGAATCAGTAAGGACAGCTTACAATATATTCTAACAACATTGTCTAAATGATCCTAAGCATTGTTTATATTGTGCAAAAATAAGAATTGTGCCAATTGGTGAAAAATCATAAGCATGACATATGTAAATGTAAAAGAAATAAATTAAAATATGAATTCTTTGCATCTAAAATATTTGTATTTTTTATATTGTGCAAAACAACAGCTTACTGAACAGCTCACTGAGGAGGAACAGGAAGTGAGAAATTTAGACAAAGAAAACAAAGAAAAAAACATTTAGAAGGGAAATCGAAGGAAAAGGTAAGTGAACCAACAATGCACTAGCTTAAAGGAACCTATTTAGAAAATAAAAAAACAAACCTTTACAACCCCTTTAAGGTATAGTCACCATACTAGCACAATTTTCACCATACCTGCATTTTTTTCAGAAATTTCACTTTTTCTTTGTTTGATTCACATTTCACCTTGTATAAATCTCAGTTTATTTGATATATTTATGTTTAAGTCACATTTATATCATTTATTTATGCACATTTACTTTTTGCAACCTTAGCACTGCACTTTTTTATTCACGGTATTTGCTTTTTGCCTACAAGCTGTGCTGGCTGCTAGGTTGCAGGTTCACAGCGCAGTATTCTTTTAACTTTATTAAAAGTTTTTTTCCTGACAGACTCCATGGCAGCAACGTGTGGGTTAAGTTCCTCCTCCACTACCCTATAGGACACTACTCCCATAAATCTTTGCTCCCTGCCCCTGGCCGTGTTCTTTTTTTTGTCCTCCTCCGAAGGACCCAGAGGTGGGCTTTCTACCTGAAGATCTGTCATTCCCACGATTGAGGTCGGCTGGTCTGTGACTCTGGGTCTGGAAAGTCGCATTACTCCGCTAAGCCCTAGCAATTAGCAGGATATGGAGTAGGCAGTGGAAGAGGCGCTGTGAAGAAGCCCGTCTCCTGGCCATTGGCAGGCAGGCTGCACATTGGTCAGATAGCCAGCTATTAGCAAGTGACCTGTTTTGCCCCCTGGAAAGTCCGGTGTCATCTTACCTTATCTTGGGCCTGGTGATCGATCGTGGTGGGAGTGGTGAGAGGTTCTATTGTTCATCATGGCAGCAGTTTGTGTTATCTTCTTATCTGTCCTTGTTTTTCTGTTTGTTTGTCTATGCAGGCATGGCGGCTGGTTCTTCCGCGTTCCAGCCGCCGTTTTTATTTCCGGGTTTGCATTCTCGGCCGCATGCGCGAGTGCGGTACGAGAACGAGGCTTGGTTTTGCGCATGCGTTTGCGCATGCGCAGTAGCGGCGATGACATCACAGGGGTGGGCTATTTAAACTGGGAATTAGTCTGCAAGCTTTGGGAATGCTTGTGGGCTGTTGCGGTGACTTTCCCCTGCCTCTGTGTTGCATCAATTGGTAAGTGGCATTCTGGGACAGGGTAGTTATCCCTTCCCTGTCCCTTGCACTGATCCCTTGTCATCTTTTCAGCGCGTATGGATATCGCTGAGGACATGGATTCTCTGCCGCCTGTCTGTGGCCAGCCCTCTCATAAAAGGTATTTTTAATGTTGTCTTTTCACCTGAGGGTCCGGTGGTTAGAGGGGTGTGTATATGTTATCTTTGTCCTGATGTCTTGGCTCTTGTGGTTTCTTGTCTTGTTCATATTTTAGCCCTTCCAGGTCAGAACAACATCGCAGCTCTCACAGAGGGAGCGACTCTTCCAAGTCACATCACCGGCACTCCTCTTCCAAATCAAAACATTACGGTTCCTCCTCAAGATCAGGCCACCGTAGTGAGGAACTGTCGCATTCCTCGAGGGCTCACTCCAGTCACTCTGCTAGTGCCTGCTGGGGGTGTAGAGCTCATGTCCCTGCAGGGAAATCTTTGTGTGATCTCTGCTACGCCAAGGCTTCTAAGGAAAGGCGTGACACGGATCAACAACTTAAAACCCTGGTGGAAAAGGTTGTTAAGGAGTCTCTCAGAAATATTGATGACCAGTCCTATGTTCCTCCTGCAGAGCCGCCATGTTCTCCAGGGAGGGAAACTCAGTTACAGGATACTTGGGAATCATCTGTGCATAGCCACCTTTCGGCTGCCATATCTGACAGTGACACTGATGAAAGTGATCCCTGTGTGGGTTTTGATTTCGCTCTACTTCCTCTTCTGGTTAGAGTCATTAGAGAGACACTGAATTGGGAAGATCCTGTGGCTGACCCTTCCAAACAGAGAAAATTCTTTAAACAATTAAAGAAGGAACGGGTTAATTTTCCTTTTATCTCTGAACTGGGTGAGATCATCACAGATGAATGGGGCAAGGTGGAGAAGAAAAATTCCATGTTGTCTAAGATTTCAAAACTCTATCCTTTCAAGGAGGAAGAGGTGAAGCATTTGGAGTCAGCACCGTTGGTAGACGCAGCAGTCATGAGGCTGGTGAAACATGTGACACTTCCCTTAGAGGATACTAAGGATGTCCTGGATAGGTGGATTGACGCTGATTTGAAGAGAGTGTATCTTACAGCAGGTATAGCCTGTAAGCCAGCGTTAGCTCTGGCCGCTATGTCCAAAACAATAGAGATATGGACAGATAATGTAGACGAGATGCTCAGGAATATCTCAGAAGATATGGCCAAGAGCTCGCCTATCCAAGAACTTAGGCTGGCCTCCGCCTTTCTTGGGGAGGCCTCTATCGACATCATACACCTGGTGGCTCAGGTGATGCTTTCTTCTGTTAGTGGGCTCTGTGGCTCCGTCCTTGGCTGGCGGACCCAGCTTCAAAACAAGTATGGAGCCGTATCCCCTTCGGCAATAAGTTAGATGAGGCTATTACCCGAGCCATTGGTGGGTGAGGCCATAGAAGGTCTTTTCCAAAGAGACAGTACCATGAACGAGCTAGGGAAGCTCGCAGTTACAGACCAGGCCATGAATTCTCCAGGTCCTGGAAATCAAGACAATCGTCTTTTAAAAAATCTACAAAAAGTGATTCAAAAGGAGAAAGGGAGCCGACCAAATCCTTTTGAGTTTGGGCCCGCTCAGACAGGTCAGGTGGGGGGTCGTCTGTTCCACTTTCGCCATGTCTGGGTGGCTTCAATCCAAGACTTCTGGACCGTCAAGACGGTCTCCTCAGGACATGTTTGGACCTTCAAGGAATCTCTCAGGCTCAGATGGGTCCCCACCTCTCTTCCAGCTACAGAAGAAAAAAGGCTAATTCTTCTAGCCTACGTGGAATCTTTGTTGGCTCAAGGAACCGTTATCCATGTTCCAGTCAATCAGCGAGGCATGGGAATCTACTCTCCTCTGTTTATGGTCCAGAAAAAGAGCGGGGCTTGGAGGCCCATTATAGATCTAACTCACTTGAACAGTTTTATCCAAAAAGAAAAGTTCAAGATGGAGACATTTTCCACAATTCAACAATCTGTTCAAGCAGGGGACTGGATGGTCTCCATAGACCTCAAAGACACATATTTTCATGTTCCTGTTGCAAAAAATTACCAGCAGTATCTCTGCTTCTCCGTGGGCGAGCTCCATTTTCAATTCACATGCCTTCCCTTCGGGCTATCAACTTCTCTGTGTGTATTTTCAAAAGTTCTGTTGGCAGTGGTGGCTCTTCTGAGGACCAAAGTGATTCGTCTACATCACTACCTAGATGACCTTCTGCTGTTGGCTCAAGACAAGGATCAACTTCTAGTACACAGAGTGCAGGTCATCTCCACCCTACAGGAGTTCAGGTGGATCTTGAACTTGGAGTAGAGTTAGCTAGACCCATCTTAGTCGCTGGTGTTCTTAGGGGCCCTATTCAACACCGTCAGAGGCACCATCTCGTTACCAGAAGAGAAGATGTCAGTTGTCAGGGACAGAATCCATCCGGCCCTGCCTCTCATTTCCAGGCTCTCCAGTGCCTGAAAATTATAGGCACTATGGTAGTGACAATTCCAATGGTGAGGTGGGCGCAGTGGAGGATGAGGCCCTTTCAGAATGGTTTCCTTCATCAATGGTCAGGCAACAAAACCCAGCTGATTCGGATCACCTCATCCATGAGGAATTCCCTTCCGTGGTGGCTCCAACGGGAAAGTCTCTGCAACTGCCATTCTCCTCATCTCATGGGTAACCATAACGACGGATGCCAGCAACAGAGGCTGGGGCACCCACTGTCTGGCGAAAGTGACTCGGGGCACCTGGGTTCTTCCCTCCAGAAGGACGGTGTCAAACATCTTGGAGTTAAGAACAGCCTTTCAAGCTCTGCTAGCCTTTCGCATCTGATTTCAGGAGCCTCAGTCTTACTCAGGCTAGACAATACCACAGCAGTAGCCTACATAAGAAAGCAAGGGGGTACCCGAAGTCTATCCCTTCTCCAGGTGGTGGAACCGATCATGACCTGGGCTCAGAGGAACCTGAAGGATCTGACAGCAACATATGTTCCGGGGATTCGGAATGTCCAGGCAGACTTCCTTTCCCGAATACTTCTAGACAACAATGATTGGTCTATTCACGAGGAAGTGTTCAATTGGATCCTGAATTTGGGGATCTCCTCGGAAGTCGACCTGTTTGCCTCCCCCTGCAACAAAAAACTGGAGAGGTACTATTCAATGTACAGGGATCCTCAAGCCTACGGGGTGGATGCTTTGATGGAGAAATGGGGGTTCCACAGGGCCTATGCCTTCCCACAAACTCCTATCATTCTTCAGTTCCTGAGGAGACTCAGGTCAGAGACAGCAGAAGTGATAGCCATAATCCCTTTTTGGCCCAACAGGCCTTGGTTTCTGCTTCTGATGCTCCTCAATGTCAGGGATACAATTCCTTTACCATCCAGTCCAGAGCTTCTGTCTCAAGGGTAGAGATTACATAATTGCCCGGATCACCTGCGCCTAAAGGCTTGGTTTTTGAAAGGGGACGGTTGGAGGCATTAGGCTGTCCTGAAGAGGTCTTTCCCACTCTTCTTAGTGCACGAAGAAGTAGTACCAATCGGGTTTATGAGAGAATTTGGGCAAAGTTTACAAGTCACTTGTCTTCAAGGTCCAGTTCCTGTAATACCCTGACAGTCCAGGACGTTTTAAGCTTCTTACAGTCAGGATAGGATATCTCTCTTTCAGTTAGTTCTCTCCGTGTCCAGGTATCAGCAATTTCAGCTTTTTCTGGAGTCGCATGGGCCAATCCTCCTTTGGTCCAACAATTTTTCAAAGGAGCAGTCAGACTTAGGCCACAGAGGAGGCCTAGATTTCCCAAATGGGACCTTCCATTGGTTCTGGATTTCTTCTCTCAACTCGACAAAACTCTCTCAGTCAGGGAATTAACCCTTAAAACCTATTTTCTGGTAGCCATAACTTCGGCAAAGAGAATCTCCGAAATTCAGTCTCTAGGTGCAAAGGAACCTTTTCTCACCTTCTTTCCAGATAGGGTGGTCCTAATTCCGATGTTAGGAACAAATCCCAAGGTTACCTCTGTTTTCCATGAAAACCAGGAAATCACACTTCCTACCTTCAATTCTGCTGGGAGTCTGGATCCACATCCACTTGGTTTGGGAGTTACTCTAAAACAATATCTGGATGTTACAGCCTCCTTTCGTCAAACTGACTTTCTCTTCGTGTTGTTTAATGGGAAAAATAGAGGCTCTAAGGCTTCCATCAGATCCATCGCTGCTTGGGTGGTCCAGGCAATTCAATGGGCTTATAGAGAGAAGGGCTTGGCTCCTCCTGAGGTGGTTACAGCTCACTCTCCCAGAAGTCTCACAACCTCATGGGCGGCTTCTCGTCATGTTGCGCCTGAAGTAATCTGCAGAGCGGCCTCCTGGTCTTCAATTCATACTTTCATGTCTCACTATTGTGTTGAGCCAGCATCCTTATCCTATGTCGATTTTGGTTTGAAAGTTCTGTCGGCTGACAGCGTTAAATAAATCTTTTTGTTCAGCATTTTTCCCACCCGGGTGTGTTTGGCGAGTTATTTCCCACTCGTTGCTGCCATGGAGTCTGTCAGGAAAATGGAAAATTCCTATCAAAAGACTTACCGTAATTTTCCTTTCCTGATGGACTCAATCGCAGCAGGAGTTCCCTCCCAAATGGCTGGAGTAGGCTAGTTACCGAACACAGCCAGGGACACGGAACAAAGATTTATGGGAGTAGTGTCCTATAGGGTAGTGGAGGCGGTACTTAACCCATACGTTGCTGCCATGGAGTCCATCAGGAAAGGAAAATTACGGTAAGTATTTTGATAGGAATTTTCCATTATGTGCATCATTGGTCATGAAGGGAGAAAAATAAATGTGTGTGTATGTGTGATAGAGATAAATGGATTAGGTTTCAGGAAGAAAAAAAAAAAAAAGAGGAAAAAAGTAAGAGGCATGAAGTGAAATGTCAATGCATTGCTTATTTTTTTATTTTTATTTTTTTTATTTGATTAAATATCGATGAAAAATGAAGGAAAATATAAGAGAAAGTGCGTAAGAGAGGATGCATATCAATGTGAACATAAATAAAAAATGTATAAGAAGTGCAGAAAAAGATGGAAAATAAAAAATAAAAATGAAAGTAAAAACAACACTCTATTATCCTGATCAGGGACATCTATGGGACACTATAGAGTGTAAAATGTAAAGAGCCCAAAAAAATTGATTGCACAAGCAGCAGGGAATAACTCCCAGCCTCTTACTTCAAGTGTAAGCTGAGTATACCCATTAATGAGCAATACGTGAAAAAGAATGAGAAAAATCAAATAGATTATCAAAAATGAGACACTGTATTTCCTTTTTCTATTTTGGAGCATGTTTTTCCCAGAAGCATATAAAAAATAAAAGAATACAGGGAGGAGAAAAGAAGAGAAACAGGTCATCACTCATAATAATGAGTGATGTCCCATGTACGATTGAATCCCCTGGGGATCCCAGCATCCAGTTTAACGATCCAAACACTTTTTTTTTCTCTTTTGTAAAAGACAAATATATTAGATCTTCAAACTGAACTGAACACCCGGATCCACAGGGGATTCGATCGTGAATGGGACGTCACTCTTTCACTTTTCACTTACACACTTTCTCTTTTTCTTCCTAAAAGCTTGATCCATTTATCTTTGTCACACACAGCTGTTGCTTTTTCTCCCTCGATAGCCAATGATATACATAAAACAAATTGCAAAATGGGATGATTCCCCCAAAGGTTTTTTTAGCAGTAAAGTATAGATATACAGTGGTGTGAAAAAGTGTTTGCCTCCTTCCTCATTTCCTGTTCCTTTGCATGTTTGTCACACTTAAGTGTTTCGGAACATCAAACCAATTTAAACAATAGTCAAGGACAACACAAGTAAACACAAAATGCAATTTGTAAATGAAGGTGTTTATTATTAAAGGTGAAAAAAAATCCAAACCATCGTGGCCCTGTGTGAAAAAGTGATTGCCCCCCTTGTTAAAACATACTATAACTGTGGTTGTCCACACCTGAGTTCAATTTCTCTAGCCACACCCAGGCCTGATTATTGCCATACCTGTTCACAATCAAGGCATCGCTTAAATAGGAGCTGCTTGACACAGTAAGGTCCACCAGAAGATCCTTAAAAGCTACACATCATGCCGAGACCCAAAGAAATTCAGGAACAATTGAGAAAGAAAGTAATTGAGATCTATCAGTCTGGAAAGGGTTATAAAGCCATTTCCAAAGCTTTGGGAATCCAGCGAACCACAGTGAGAGCCATTATCCACAAATGGAGAAGACATGGAACAGTGCTGAACCTTCCCAGGAGTGGCCGGCCGCCCAAAATTACCCCAAGAGCGCAGCGACGACTCATCCAAGAGGTCACAAAAGACCCCACAACAACGTCCAAAGAACTGCAGGCCTCACTTGCCTCAGTTAAGGTCAGCGTTCATGCCTCCACCATCAGGAAAAGACTGGGCAAAAATGGCCTGCATGGCAGAGTTCCAAGGAGAAAACCACTGCTGAGCAAAAAGAACATCAAAGCTCGTCTCAATTTCTCCACAACACATCTTGATGATCCCCAAGACTTTTGGGACAATATTCTGTGGACCGATGAGACAAAAGTGGAACTCTTTGGAAGATGTGTGTCCAAGTATATCTGGCGTAGAAGGAACACTGCATTTCATAAAAAGAACATTATACCAACAGTAAAATATGGTGGTGGTAGTGTGATGGTCTGGGGCTGTTTTGCTGCTTCAGGACCTGGAAGACTTGCCGTGATAAAAGGAACTATGAATTCTGCTGTCTACCAAGAGATCCTGAAGGAGAATGTCTGACCATCTGTTCGTGTACTCAAGCTAAAACGAACTTGGGTTCTGCAGCAGGACAATGATCCTAAACACACCAGCAAGTCCACCACCGAATGGCTGAAGAAAAACAAAATGAAGACTTTGGAGTGGCCTAGCCAAAGTCCTGACCTGAATCCTATTGAGATGTTGTGGTATGACCTTAAAAAGGCCGTTCATGCTCGAAAACCCTCTAATGTAACTGAATTAGGACAATTCTGCAAAGATGAGTGGGCCAAAATTCCTCCAGGACGCTGTAAAAACGTCATTGCACGTTATTGCAAACGCTTGGTTGCAGTTGTTGCTGCTAAGGGTGGCCCAACCAGTTATTAGGTTTAGGGGGCAATCACTTTTTCACACAGGGCCATGATGGTTTGGATTTTTTTTCACCTTTAATAATAAACACCTTCATTTACAAATTGCATTTTGTGTTTACTTGTGTTGTCCTTGACTATTGTTTAAATTGGTTTGATGTTCCGAAACACTTAAGTGTGACAAACATGCAAAGGAACAGGAAATGAGGAAGGGGGCAAACACTTTTTCACACCACTGTATATATATATATATTAGAATAATGTAAAATCTTTATTTATACAAAAATGAAATTCAAATTCATAATTGAGTTTTTAAATATGAGCTCTGGTTACAGACATTTGTGAAGCATATATTTCATTGTTACTGGTGAGTAATGAACAGTGAAATACATAGTGATATTACATCACAAAATTGGCATCCACATGAATACTCCAATGTGCAGTAGCGGTTTTCTTCAAGGTGATTTTTTTACTGGATAAATATATCAGAAAACTCATAATTCTGACACTTCATAATATACTAACAGCTCTCTCTCTGTATATATATATATATATATATATATATATATATATATATATATATATATATATATATATATATATATAAACAATAGTATATTTACCACTCAAAGGATGGAATTCAAGAACTGTGTCCCATAACCAGAGTTTTTCTAAAATTAAACGCAGTGATACAAGAATCTCCATGTGCTGTTCCCAGCTCCTCTGGGCGAAACACACTTGGACCCTGATATACATTAAAAAAAACTCATTCTTCCTACCTCTGTGACCAAGCCCCGATAGGTGGGGCAAAACATGTCAGGGGGTGTGGCCGTAACAGCGCTGGCTGAGGCTATACAAAACCATATCCATATCTGAAGCACTGAGTCAGTTTTGAGTGATGTCTTACCCCACATATGTCCACAATTCTGAATTAGTGCCTGATGCCTGCTCCCACTCTCTTAATACCGCTAAGGACACCTGTTATCCTCCAACTTTGAGTGACATTTAACCACTTGGCGTCCGTGCTATAGCCCAATGATGGCCACACACAGACCTGAATTTCATATGACGGCCTCCCCTTTGCATGCTGTGATCACCGAGTCACTGAGACTTGGGTGATCACAGATCCAAGTAAGGGGCTGATTCTGGTCCCTTACCACGTGATCAACTGTCAGCCAATGACAGCTGATCACAAGATGTAAACAAAAGCTCTGTAATGGCAGCATGAGGAGAAAAAAAAGCAGATCCCTGGCTTATGTGCAAGGGACATCGGCCCCGAAGAGGAAGAGGCAATTCTGCCTCATCTGTGCCCACTAGTAACCCTGCCAGTGCCATCTGCCATTGCCACATGCCAGTGAATAGAGTGCCCACCAGTGCTACCCATCAGTGCCTATCACTGCCACTTATTGGTGCCCATCAGTGCTGCCTCATCAGTGTACATCGACGACGTGAAAAATTACCTGTTTGCAAAATTTTATAACAAAATATTACAAAAATATTTTTTTATTCAGTCTTTTTGCACTTTTTTTAACAAAAAATAGAAACCCCAAAGGGGATCAAATACTACCAAAAGAAAGCTCTATTTGTAGGAAAAAAAGGAAAAAAATTTGTTTGGGTACAGTGTTGTATGACCGTGCAATTGTCATTCAAAGTGCATCAGCGCTGAAAGCTGAAAATTGGTCTAGACTGGAGGGAGGTTTATGTGCCCAGTAAGCAAGTGGTTAAGGTACCACATATTCAATGCGGAGTACATCAAAATCTACAATTTCATGAAAAAAATCACACAATAAAATCACATATCTCAGCAATTTCATTCAAATATGTTCAAGATGATTTAACATTACACATTTATTTTTTGTTCTTTCTGGGTCTAAATACTGTTACATCTCATCGATAATATATGTAACAGTAATTAGACCTGGCAAGAACAAAGTTTTAAATTTTGTTCTACTCCACATTGATTATGCGGTACTCTTAAAGACCCATTTAGCATTATGTTTCAAATAATTCTTGTGCATATATTATGCATAAATTCAGCAATAAAAAAGAACAGAGAGTTAGGACTATTTAAAATATATCAAGTGAAATAATATATTAGATGTCATCTACATACCAGAAAAAAACATAAAACATCAATTATTATATGGCAATGCAACTGGTATAGCCCAAGTCCTATGTAATTTGTTGATCCCGATATGCTACTAAGTCAGAGAATGTTTTTTATGTTGTGATTATTGGGCAGATGTTGGGGTGCTCATTTGTAAAATACTGTGTATCTTGCTAAATCGGGTCAATGTTGTCTTGTGAATGTTCCACAAATGTTTGCCTAATATTGCCTAAGGAATTGGCAAGTAAATCTTTTATAAATACGTCCCATTGCTGAAGATCATTACTGTCATCCTTACTGTCATCCTCTCTTTAAATCCATCTACCACTCTGTAACAACTTCAGCTGGAAGCACAGTACTGTGAATGAGAGCTGAAAACAGAATATATAAATAAACATCAGTAAATGAACATAAGTGTAAAAGCATTAGTATTCCCTTTCCTGTTCCTAACCAGTTTAGCCTGATGTATTTATTGCATGAATACACTGAGATGGCTTTTGCATTGTGATTCTTTCTAGAAATCAGTTATTGTACAAATGCTTGCCACTGTAATAGTGGAGAGGTCAGCTTTACAGGAACAGAAATACATGTATCCTTTAAAATTAAAAATGAACTGGAACTAAGGAATTAATTGAAAAGATATCCTGTGGATATGTCATGAATGGGACACTGAGGTTAATTTACCAAATGTAAAAAAACTATACACTTTGCAAAGGAAGTTGTACTTTGCAAGAGTATTTATCCTTTAGCTTAGTGAATATTTGTTTGCACATAATTGTATGATGGATGACAGTAGAGTTACACCCCATTCACTAAGCTCTGGGTGTAATTGCCTGGCTATTACATAAAAAGTGACATTGTCACCATAGGGTCACTGACAAAAAAAATGTAAATGAAGTCTATCTATACCTACCTTTCCAGCAACCAATCTCTTGAAATGCCCCAGCTTCCCAGTTCAAAGGTTACTGCAGGTATTTAACACTTCCTTGCATACCTTCAGCTTGGTTTCTGCCAAGAATATGAGCAAGTTATGTAGAGGTAAAATGAAATGGAAAGCTCAGACTGTCATAAATAATTTTTGTCTTATGTGAATCTACCTGACCCATTGAGAATCCCAATTTTGGTAAGTTGCTTTATTCCTCACATAGTTACATACCATATTTATCGGTGTATAACACGCACCCAAAGTTTAGAAGGGGAATTTTAAGAGAAAAAATTTTTTAGGAGGGATGTTTAAGGAAAAAAACAACAACTTACATTTAAATGCTCATCAATGCAGCCTTATTAGTGTTCATCTGCAGCCTTGTCCATCATTGCAGTCTTGTCAGTGTCATTTGCAGCCTTGTCATGCAGCCTTGTCAGTGTCATATGCAGCTTTGTCATGCAGCTTTGTCCATCATTGCAGCCTTGTCAGTGTCATATGCTGCTTTGTCATGCAGCCTTGTCCATCGTTGTACCCTTGTCAGTGTCAATTGCAGCCTTGTCAGTTTCATTTTCAGCTTTTATTTTTAAATGACGAGATACAGAGCTGGATGTCTTGTGTATCTCGGCGGTGCTCGTAGTTCTCGGCCGCCTTTGGCCGCTCTCAGCAGCTTTTGCCCGCCTTCGGCCATTCTCATCAGCTTTTGCCTGCTCTCACTCGTTCTCGGTGGCTTTTGACCGCCGAGAATGACCGAAAGCTGCCGAGAATGCCCGAAGGCAGCCGAAAGCTGCTGAGAACGCCTGAAGGCAGCCGAAAGCCGCAGAGAAGGGCCGAAGGTGGTTGAAAGCCGCAGAGAAGGGCCGAAGACGGTAGTAGGCCACCCAGAGGCTAAAAACATTGGAGGATTGTTATACGTGGATAAATACGATAGTTAGTCAGGTTTAAAAAAGTCCATCCAGTTCAACCATAATCACATGATATCATATCTGAAAGGCATACATTTTACATACATTATCAGTTTGAAATATGCATTTTATGTTTCTATATTACTATGGGGAATACATAACTAAAATTTTACTTGACAGTATAGTTTTCAGACTGTCTTAGAAGCAGATTTAAAGTGCATTTAGGGTCTGATGCTTATGTTTAGGTGAAATGCAAATTTTGGGTACAATAGGAACTATAAGTACAAAAGAAGTTAAAGAGGGAATAATATATTCATTGAAAAGATATGGAGAGGAAGAAAATTGTAGAAACTTGCATTACCTGAAATTGAGAACAATTTACTCTGATTGTAATGTATTCTCCATCTTAAGAACTGCTGAATTTGTCTCAGTCACTTGAGTTTGGTGGCTGCAAAGAACCTGTTTATCTGCACAATCTAAAATTGAATGTGTTCTCCTGTTTTATTTATGAGGCTCTGACACATACCGCATCCAATACAAAAAGGCTAGATTATAGAAGTGAGCAAAATTTGGGGAAAAATTATGGCTTGCATACTCAAATAAACATACACCAGAATTTTCATGTATCTTCCTATCTACAGATGTGATGTAGGTATGGCATTTAATCTTTTGAATGAGCTATATGAACTTTACCTATAAGTAATAAAATAGACAAACCACCCTACTGAGGTTTGTGTTTAATAAAGTAATTTAAACACAAATGTTAAAACATCTTAATCACACAGTACAGGATAGAGGATTTGTATTCATAGACTATGGCTTACAGTGGTGTGAAAAAGTGTTTGCCCCCTTCCTCATTTCCTGTTCCTTTGCATGTTTGTCACACTTAAGTGTTTCGGAACATCAAACCAATTTAAACAATAGTCAAGGACAACACAAGTAAACACAAAATGCAATTTGTAAATGAAGGTGTTTATTATTAAAGGTGAAAAAAAATCCAAACCATCATGGCCCTGTGTGAAAAAGTGATTTCCCCCTAAACCTAATAACTGGTTGGGCCACCCTTAGCAGCAACAACTGCAACCAAGCGTTTGCAATAACGTGCAATGAGGCTTTTACAGCGTCCTGGAGGAATTTTGGCCCACTCATCTTTGCAGAATTGTCCTAATTCAGTTACATTAGAGGGTTTTCGAGCATGAACGGCCTTTTTAAGGTCATACCACAACATCTCAATAGGATTCAGGTCAGGACTTTGGCTAGGCCACTCCAAAGTCTTCATTTTGTTTTTCTTCAGCCATTCGGTGGTGGACTTGCTGGTGTGTTTAGGATCATTGTCCTGCTGCAGAACCCAAGTTCGTTTTAGCTTGAGTACACGAACAGATGGTCGGACATTCTCCTTCAGGATCTCTTGGTAGACAGCAGAATTCATAGTTCCTTTTATCACGGCAAGTCTTCCAGGTCCTGAAGCAGCAAAACAGCCCCAGACCATCACACTACCACCACCATATTTTACTGTTGGTATAATGTTCTTTTTATGAAATGCAGTGTTCCTTCTACGCCAGATATACTTGGACACACATCTTCCAAAGAGTTCCACTTTTGTCTCATCGGTCCACAGAATATTGTCCCAAAAGTCTTGGGGATCATCAAGATGTGTTGTGGAGAAATTGAGACGAGCTTTGATGTTCTTTTTGCTCAGCAGTGGTTTTCTCCTTGGAACTCTGCCATGCAGGCCATTTTTGCCCAGTCTTTTCCTGATGGTGGAGGCATGAACGCTGACCTTAACTGAGGCAAGTGAGGCCTGCAGTTCTTTGGACGTTGTTGTGGGGTTTTTTGTGACCTCTTGGATGAGTCGTCGCTGCGCTCTTGGGGTAATTTTGGGCGGCCGGCCACTCCTGGGAAGGTTCAGCACTGTTCCATGTCTTCTCCATTTGTGGATAATGGCTCTCACTGTGGTTCGCTGGATTCCCAAAGCTTTGGAAATGGCTTTATAACCCTTTCCAGACTGATAGATCTCAATTACTTTCTTTCTCAATTGTTCCTGAATTTCTTTGGGTCTCGGCATGATGTGTAGCTTTTAAGGATCTTCTGGTGGACCTTACTGTGTCAAGCAGCTCCTATTTAAGCGATGCCTTGATTGTGAACAGGTATGGCAATAATCAGGCCTGGGTGTGGCTAGAGAAATTGAACTCAGGTGTGGACAACCACAGTTATAGTATGTTTTAACAAGGGGGGCAATCACTTTTTCACACAGGGCCATGATGGTTTGGATTTTTTTTCACCTTTAATAATAAACACCTTCATTTACAAATTGCATTTTGTGTTTACTTGTGTTGTCCTTGACTATTGTTTAAATTGGTTTGATGTTCCGAAACACTTAAGTGTGACAAACATGCAAAGGAACAGGAAATGAGGAAGGAGGCAAACACTTTTTCACACCACTGTATATACAGGTTAGCTTCAGATAACTGGACACTGACAAAAAACTTGCTAGGGCTGCCTTGAATGCATGCTCATATATAGCTACTGACTATATGATGCTCTAGTTTTTTGCTAGTGTCCATAATGGAGATAATGAAGAACGTTTTTTTTTTTCAGCCATTCCTTTTTACGCCTAACACTTCTATCATGATACCTGTTTATTGCCCTGGACCATCTAGCAGTCTCTAGATAAGTGCCTCTTGATGTTATACATTGGGGGATATACCCATACCCTACTATGCGGGGCTGGTCTTTAATCTTTGCTTCAGAAACTGGATCCTGCATTAGGTGTTTACCTAACATGCAGTAAAATTAAGCAGTTAGCCACAGGGTTCTTTATGGGTCCAGGGCTATTGCCCATCTCTATGGTTCCCAGACCTTTAAGACTTCGGGAGCATGCCCACTGCGATAGGCAATGCCTGGAACCTTAGCAAGCCTAATCACAACCCCATTTCTTCTGAATACATTCTATGAGTACCCAACTGGAAATCCTCTCACTTAAGCAAGGGCAGATCACAAGCACAAGGGAGTCGAAACAAATGGGATAAATAGTGTAAGTTCTGCTGATGGCCTACATGAATCTCAGAACACAGCTTGGTGAGAATAGCTGTTCCCTTGTCCCAAAGCAATGTCCTAATATGACCCCTCTTCCCTACTCTGACTTTAGCTCTCTTTCAGGCACGTACCATGTGGCCTGTCTGACAGTAGCAGAATTCTCTATCTGAATTCTTCAGAAAACTTCATAAAACACTCTTAAAACCTTCAGATTCTGGAGCCCAAAGCACTACAGCCCTCTTCCCGCTGATTCTCTATTTGAGGATAAAATAGAGGACAGTGATGGGAACGCCCATACTATAGCGTGATCTGCAGAGGAGTTTTCAACCCCTGCATTTTCACAAGTAATGGCTTCTCAACAAATGCTCTCCACTGTTGACACACTGGTGTTTATTTACTAAAGCTGGAGAGTGCAAAAGCAGGCTTACTTCTGCATAGAAACCAATCAGCTTCCAAGTTTTATTGCAAAAGTTTAATTGAACAAGCTGAGGTTCGAGGCTTATTGACTTCTATGCAGAAGTGAGCCTGATTTGGGCTCACCAGCTTTATTAACCACTTGCTTACTGGGCACTTAAACCCCCCTCAGTCCCAGACCAATTTTCAGCTTTCAGCGCTGATGCACTTTGAATGACAATTGCGCGGTCATACAACACTGTACCCAAATGAAATTTTTATCATTTTTTTCCCACAAATAGAGCTTTCTTTTGGTGGTATTTAGTTACAGCTCGGAGTTTTATTTTTTGCTAAACAAACAAAAAAAGATGCAAAAAAATAAAAATAAATAAATCATGTTTTAATAGTTTGTTATAAAATTTTGCAAACGGGTCATTTTTCTCCTTCATTGAAGTGCGCTGATTAGGCGGCACTGATGGCTGCATTGGTGGGCACTGATGGGCTGCATTGGTGGGCACTGATGGGCTGCATTGGTGGGCACTGATGGGCTGCATTGGTGGGCACTGATAGGCTGCACTGGTGGGCACTGATAGGCATAGTTAAGGCGGCACTAATAGGCACAGATAAGGCGGCACCGATGGGCACAGATAAGGCGGCACTGATGGGCAAAGATGGGCACAGATAAGATGGCATGGATGGTTGGCACGGATAAGTGGCACGGATGGGTGGCACGGATGGGCACTGATAGGTACCACTGATAGATGGGACTGATGGGCACTGATAGGTGGCACTGATAGGTGGCTCTGATAGGTGGCACTGCTGGGCACTGATGGGCGGCACTGCTGGGCACTGATGGGCGGCACTGGGTCGCAGCACCTTTGAGGCAGATTGTGGGCACTGTGGGTGGCACTGTTGGTGGCACTGCTGGATGGCACTGTGGGTGGCATTGTGGGTGGCACTGTAGGTGGCACTGTGGGCACTATGGGCACTGATGGGGGCACTGATGGGGGGCACTTACTTTTATTCAGGATGGCACGGCGGTGGGCAGGTGGGCACTGGCAGGGGGCAGGTGGTCAGCTGTATTGCTGGCCGTGATCGGGACTGATGTCCCGATCACGGCCGCCGGTGATCGGCTTTTTTTTTCTCTCCTCGCGCTGTCAGCGCGAGGAGGAATAATAGCCGATTACCGGCTCCGTTTTATCACATGATCAGCTGTCATTGGCTGACAGCTGATCACGTGATAAGGGGTCGGGATCGACCCCTTGCACGGATCGGTGATCAGGCGAGTCTCACGGACTCGCCGATCACAGAGCGCGCCGCGCGCGGCCCTCAGGGGGCGCGCAGGCCGCTCGTATCCGGGACGACGTCAATAGACGTAGTCCCGGAAATGTAGGTCCGCGCTAATGCCGTCATTTGGCAATAGCGCGGATCTGTAGTGGTTAAATAAACGCTAGTGATTGAAGTGGTGTAAACTAGCTTTTGACTAACAGCAACTGTTTCCCCACAGTCAAAACAAGTCCCTATGGACACTAGCAAACTGTTAAATTCAAAAAATACTTTTCGAATTGATGCACAAAATGACTATATGCTATATGAGAATTGGCCTAATCCTGAAAGATATTCACTCCTCTTAAGTTTTTGCTGAAATGTATGCTATAGAAAAGGAATTTAAGAAACAAATGAGCTGTTCTGCTAGTAAATCGGGCCATTTCAGTCCTTAATAAACACCTTACAGTTCCTATTGGGGATATTCCCTCTTCCAAGAATTCTTTCTGATAGGTATTTTGAAGCCCTGTTAAAGGCTCCCTTTGTCTTTGCAGGCCCAGCCCTGCAGATTGTAATTGATGTTATGCCTATCTGTCCAACTATGGCTAATTTGACAAGACACATGTATAGAGACCAGGTGTCAGAACCTGGATCACCTGATGGTGACACTGTACTTCCCAGAACAGGAGGTGGTAGTTCTGGTGTCTACAGTAATTCCATTAATATTTCTCCACCTCATGCTGGCTGCTGGGAGGGTATTTTGTCCTTCCCCTATGAATACACTTCAGTTCAGTGTTTTGCTTTGTCAGACAGCTACTACTTTCCATTCATCCTGATCCTGCTCTTGCCCTGCATCCTGGTACCTTATATCTGCCCTCCTTGTTCCTGATCCCAGTCCTATTTCCCCTACCTCCTTTTATTTTGTTATTACCCTGTATGTGTATTCTCCATTTATTTAAATATATTGTATATAATCAGTTTGTTTGTTAGGCTTCTTGCTACTTGGGTTGATAGTTAGGCATATTAATTATATGGCTACTGTTCACTTGTATATTTACGTTTTCTGTGTTTCCTGTTTGGTGGTGTCTAGATGGATTTTGTTTTCACTGTAAATAAATCATACTTAAAGCATACGCAATCTGCTCTAATTTTCCTAAGCATAGACACACAGATCTAGCTATCCCTGCTGCTTATTCCTGCCACCAGAAGCATGTTTTTAATGACCTTGCTCTTTTGTCACAAACTGCAGCTGATGTCCTCGGTCTTATTGTTTAGTGTTGATGCTCTAGAGAATGTAAATCACCAAGTCTCTAGAATAACACTTATCTCTGTGTATATGCTAAGGATTCTATGGTTAAAGGCTTGGTTTGCTGAAGCCATAAAGGTACCTTATATTATTATTATTATTATTATTATTATACAGGATTTATATAGCACCAACAGTTTACGCAACACTTTTCAATATAAAAGGAGACAATACAGGTACAATACAATAAAATACAAGTGGATTAAGAGGGTTCTGCTCAGAAGAGCTCAAATCTAATAGGCATGTTCTTTGATGATGAACATCTATTTGGAGAATCCCTTTTTACATTTTCCAAGGAATACACTGGAGGAAAGGAGCTCTTAAACATCTATGTCCACCAAACCTGCCCAGTAGCCCTCATTACAATAAAGAGGTGCCCCACTCTATGGTGTTTTATCCAAGAGGTCCAAGACCTCTGCGTCATTCAGTCATTTCAAAGGAGTACAAAATAGATCTCTGACCCTTCCTCGCTTCCTACCCTTCAATCTGCCAGTGTGAGCACAAAAACAAGCAGATTTGCAGGCTGCCTTGCACCAATTTTTGTCACGAGGAGTGATTTTTTCAGTTCCATTAGTGAAAAGTTTCCAAAGTTTTTATAAAAATCTATTTACAATCTCCAAAACAAATTGGGGCATCTACCTCATATTGGACATACAATATTTTAACGTATTTCTTTGTGTAACAAAATTCCAGAATCAGAAAGATTTGTAATTGCTCAGAAAAGGGAACTTTCTGGCATCAGTAGACATACAATATGCCTATTTACACATCTTTTCTCCACATCAAGCTTTCTGCATTTTACTTACTGCATTTGGGAGACCAATCCCTTTTAAATATGCAGCCCTACCATTCAGGCTTTTCGATGTCATTCATGGCACAGGGTACTTGAACAACCTTCTGCTGAAATACACAGCAGCAACTTTGTATGCGAATGGTAAAAAAAAGACTATTTTATTTCTTCAAACCTTCAAATCACTAATGAATTTGTCAAAGTCTGCCCTCCAGCTCTCACACCATCTCAAGTACCCAAGTTTGGACACAGCCAAAGTTCGAACACAGCCAAAGTCAGAATTTTCCTTCTTATGCCGCGTACACACGAGCGGACTTTTCAACATCCAAAGTCCGACGGAATGATTCCGTCAGACTACTCGATCGTGTGTGGGCTGCAACGGACTTTTGATTCGCAAAAGTCTGACGGACTTTAGAAAATGGAACATGCTTCAAATTTTTCAGACGGAACTCCGCCGGACCCAGTTCCGATGTAGAAGTCCGCTCGTCTGTATGCTGTTCTGACAGACCAAAAACGACGCATGCTCTGAAGCAAGTACAAGACGGAAGTGCTCGGTCTTGTAAAACTCCAGTTCGTATTGGAAGTAGCACATTCGTCATGCTGCAAATTCTGTGCTCGTTTAAATGCAGCGCATCTTCTTTATAATGCTAGAAGAACGAAGTCTTTATAATGCTAGAAGAACGAAGTTGCTTTGCTGCTCATATTCACTCACAGAGTTCTCACAAAACACATTTCTGGCTTATTTCTCCTCATCTCATGAATGATCTTGTTTTTATTTTAAAGCCCCATCTCAGTAATAATGTTTTTTTTTATTTTTTTGGTAGTCGTCTTTTTTTTTTTTTTCCTCCATATTTTTCGTATAATTCTTTACCAATTATTTTCTTGTGATCTCCATATTTAATTATTCTGTCAAGTTAACACCAAAAACCTTTATTTTTTTTTTTTGGTAGTCGTCTTTTTTTTATTTTTTCCTCCATATTTTTCGTATAATTCTTTACCAATTATTTTCTTGTGATCTCCATATTTAATTATTCTGTCAAGTTAACACCAAAAACCTTTATTTATTTTTTTTGGTAGTCGTCTTTTTTTTATTTTTTCCTCCATATTTTTCGTATAATTCTTTACCAATTATTTTCTTGTGATCTCCATATTTAATTATTCTGTCAAGTTAACACCAAAAACCTTTATTTATTTTTTTTGGTAGTCGTCTTTTTTTTATTTTTTCCTCCATATTTTTCGTATAATTCTTTACCAATTATTTTCTTGTGATCTCCATATTTAATTATTCTGTCAAGTTAACACCAAAAACCTTTTTTTTTTTTTTGGGGGGTTTTTTCATTACCACAATAACCTTTTTATTTTTATTCTGGTGACAAGTTACCACAATAACCTTTTTATTTTGTGTGTGTCATTACCACAGTAACCTTTTTATTTTTATTCTGGTGAGAAGTTACCACAATAACATTTTTTTTTTTTTGGAACCTCAAGGAGGTTGGTTTGACCAAAAAAACACATAGGCAATTATATTTTCCAAAAAAAATATCCATTTATTCTGGTTCAACACAAAAAAAATGAAGGCAACACTGGAGAAACTTGTGACATTTGTGTAGCCTTTTGGCCCCAGGGCAAACATTAAACTCTGTGGAAAAGAAAATTCAAATATTGAGAAGTACAATATGGTCCCTGAATCCCAGACATCAAGAGCAGCAGCAGATGGTATATATGTCCCCAGGCTGTGGTACAACAGGCTGCGCCTTTGGTCAGACCAGAGTGAAGCCAGGTCATCACTTTCTTCTCTTCGCTCCACCCTTCACTGCACCCTTCCCTGCAGACTTCCCTGCAGCCTTCCTGGGAGGCTGTGTCTCCGGTGGTGTACTTGTGGCAGGAGGAGGAGGAGGAGGAGGAACAGGAGGAACTTGATCCACAATTTCGCTGGTGGCAGTTAATTCGCCACTCAGCCCCTTCTGCAAGGCCAAGAAAATGATTCGCTCACACTGGAGGCATTGGCCCATCTCCAATTGCTGCAGCGGGCTGGCTATATAGCAGCCATAGGCCTCTTCAGCTTCAGGGGGGCTCCTTAACACATTTGTAGCCTCTCGAATGAGGCGCAGGGATTCCTCCTGTGTGACTGTCATCTTCTTTGGCCTTTTTGCTGGAAGACGGAGGGGAGGCACCTGTGATTGTGTGAGTCTTCTACTGGGCCCGGCCACCTCCTGGCTGACAGTGGGCCCGGCCACCTCCTGGCTGACAGTGGGCCCAGCCTCCTCCTGCCTGCCACTTTCCACACCTTCCTCCTGGCTGAGCTCATCCTGTGTATAAAAAGGGACATCGTTTTAGTTTTTTGTTCATCAATCATAAACATTTTTCAGCTCCTGACTTCAAAATTCTGTTAATACATATAAAAGAGTATCATTATGACACCACTATTTCTTGTTTCTGCTGGTGACAAACATTTGTGGCCACTACTGTAAATTGATATGTCAAAATATTTGTTTTTTTAACATCAATAATAGCGTTTAAATTATAACATCTAGTTAACATCATTAATATTATGAATATCACTATTTATTGTAACAAACTACCTGGCTCCAGCTGGGTGCATCCGCTTCTTCCAGGATGGAAGGCTCAGCTTGCTCATCAGCCTCTGCTGAGGTGGAGGGAATGCTGCAGGGAAGGGTGGAGGGAAGGGTTGAAAGCGATTCCCTGGCTTTACTCTGGTCGCCAATAAACCGTAGTTTGTCAAAGTACCACAGCCTGGGTACATACACATCACCTGGTGCTGCTCCTGATGTGATGGATTTCTGGATTTTCTTATTCTCCTTTCGGTACATATTTCTCGATATTTGAATTTTCTTTTCCACAAAGTCCACGTCTGCCTCTGGGATCCAAGTCTGCACAAATGTCAGAAGTTTCTCCAGCGTTGCCCTCCTTACTGGTTTATTATAATAATCAATGTGCTTGACTTGCCACAGATTTGTCAGCTCTTTGTATTTGTCAATAGACTCAAAAATTCAGGATCTTTAAATTTCTGATTCATTTTTCTGAAAGACAATACACAAGCCAAAAACAATAATGTTAGCCCAGACTCTCCTAATCTTAGCCCAATATAGACCCCAATCTCTAAGCAGGATATGCCACTGATTTGGGGAATTTGTTTAAACTTACCTTCGTTTTGCTTGCTCCCAACTTCCGTTCCTATTTTCTCAAAAGAACGTACGACATGTGCATTTTGTCGTTATATACAGTGCGCACGCGTAGAACCACGCCTGCATTGCCCGCCCATGACGTTCTTTTGGTCAAGTTTTTTTTCCCGCCCTTTTGTGCGCACATAACGTACGTAAGCATGTACGACATGTGCATTTTGTCGTTATATACAGTGCGCACACGTAGAACCACGCCTGCGTTGCCCGCCCATGACGTTCTTTTGGTCAAGTTTTTTTTTCCCGCCCTTTTGTGCGCACATAACGTACGTAAGCACGTACGACATGTGCATTTTGGCGTAATATCCAGTGCGCACGCATAGAACCACGCCTGCGTTGCCCGCCCATAACGTTCTTTTACAAGAATATTTCCCGCCCCCTTTTCTCTACGGTGCGCAGTAGGAGAAACATGGCGGAAACACAACAGGTGCTTGATATTAACCACTTTCAGACCGGACCATTTTGCTGGTAAATGACCAGAGGTCTTTTTACACTTTGGCACTGCGCTGCTTTAACTGGTAATTGCGCGGTCATGCAATGTTGTACCCAAACGAAATTTGCGTCCTTTTCTTCCCACAAATAGAGCTTTCTTTTAAAGGTATTTGACTGACTCTGCGATTTTAATTTTTTGCGATATAAACGTAAAAAGACCGCAAATTTTGAAAAAAAATGATATTTTCTACTTTTTGTTATTAGAAAAATCCAATAAACTCAATTTTAGTCATACATTTAGGCCAAAATGTATTCAGCCACATGTCTTTGGTAAAAAAAAAGTCAATAACTGTATATTTATTGGTTTGCGCAAAAGTTGTCACATCTACAAACTAAGGTATGTTTTCTGGAATTTACGCAGCTTTTAGTTTACGACTGCCTATCTCATTTCTTGAGGTGCTAAAATGGCAGGGCAGTACAAACCCCCCCCAAATGACCCCATTTTGGAAAGTAGACCCCCTAAGGAAATTGATAAGTGGCATGTTGAGCCCATTGAATATTTTATTTTTTTGCCTCAAGCGATTGAATAATGACAAAAAAATAATTTTTTTTTTTTTTACACAAAGTTGTCACTAAATGATATATTGCTCACACATGCTATGGGCATATGTGAAATGACACCCCAAAATAAATTCTGCTGCTTCTCCTGAGTACGGGGATACTACATATGTGGGACTTTTTGGGAGCCTAGCCGCGTACGGGGCCCCGAAAACCAAGCACCGCCTTCAGGCTTTCTAAGGGCGTAAATTTTTGATTTCACTTCCTATTACAGTTTTGAAGGCCATAAAATGCCAAGATGGCACAAAATCCCCACAAATGACCCCATTTTAGAAAGTAGACACCCCAAGCTATTTGCTGAGAGGCATGTTGAGTCCATGGAATATTTTATATTTTGCCACAAGTTGCGGGAAAATTACAAACTTTAATTTTTTTTAATTTTTTTTTCACAAAGTTGTCACTAAATGATATATTGCTCACGCATGCCATGGGCATATGTGAAATGACATGCCAAAATAAATTCTGCTGCTTCTCCTGAGTACGGGGATACCACATGTGTGGGATTTTTTGGGAGCCTAGCCGCGTACAGGGCCCCGAAAGCCAAGAACCGCCTTCAGGTTTTCTAAGGGCGTAAATATTTGACTTCACTCCTCACTACCTATTACAGTTTTGAAGGCCATAAAATGCCAAGATGGCACAAAACCCCCACAAATGACCCCATTTTAGAAAGTAGACACCCCAAGCTATTTGCTGAGAGGCATGTTGAGTCCATGGAATATTTTATATTTTGCCACAAGTTGCGGGAAAATTACAAACTTTAATTTTTTTTTATTTTTTTTTCACAAAGTTGTCACTAAATGATATATTGCTCACGCATGCCATGGGCATATGTGAAATGACATGCCAAAATAAATTCTGCTGCTTCTCCTGAGTACGGGGATACCACATGTGTGGGATTTTTTGGGAGCCTAGCCACGTACAGGGCCCCGAAAGCCAAGAACCGCCTTCAGGTTTTCTAAGGGCGTAAATATTTGACTTCACTCCTCACTACCTATTACAGTTTTGAAGGCCATAAAATGCCAAGATGGCACAAAACCCCCACAAATGACCCCATTTTAGAAAGTAGACACCCCAAGCTATTTGCTGAGAGGCATGTTGAGTCCATGGAATATTTTATATTTTGCCACAAGTTGCGGGAAAATTACAAACTTTATTTTTTATTTTTATTTTTTCACAAAGTTGTCACTAAATGATATATTGCTCACGCATGCCATGGGCATATGTGAAATGACACCCCAAAATAAATTCTGCTGCTTCTCCTGAGTACGGGGATACCACATATGTGGGACTTTTTTGGAGCCTAGCCGCGTACGGGGCCCCGAAAACCAAGCACCGCCTTCAGGCTTTCTAAGGGCGTTACAGTTTTGAAGGCCATAAAATGCCAAGATGGCACAAACCCCCCCCAAATGACCCCATTTTGGAAAGTAGACACCCCTAAATTTAGGGGTACACTAGTGAGACTAGGTAATAAATGGCGGGTGCCCTGAAACTATAAAAAAAATAACTAACCAACCAGCGTCACCTGTAACAGTTATATGGTGATCACTGGTGAAAGGGTTAACTAGGGGGCAATCAGGGGGCTTTATGCGGTAGTATATGGGGGTCCCTGGTGCTATAAAAAGCTGCGGCGAACCTAAATACCTACCTGCCTAACTAGCGTCACCTGTGACACTAATACAGCGATCAGAAAAACGATCGCTTATTAGGCTGGGTTCACACTGGAGCGATGCGGCAACGCCACGAATCCGCGGCGGGTTCCCGCATCGCATGCCTCCCGGCGGCAGTTCACACTGCCCTATGCGAACTGCTGGGAGTGTCAGTGAAATGTTAATGACACCCCCAGATCAGTTCGCATATCGCAGTGCGATCTGCAAACTCGGATCGCATGGTGTGAACACCCATGCGATCCGATTCTGCTGCGGACCAAAAAAAGGGTCCCGTGAGAGTTTGCGGCGGGTGCGGCGGGTGCGGCGGGTGCAACGCGAATTCAGCCATACTATCTGTATGGCTGAACTCGAATCGCACAGAGATCGGATGTGATTTGCACTGCAGTGCGGTGCGAATCACATCCGTTCTCATAAACCGCTGCAATGTGAACCCAGCCTTAGTGACACTGGCGACGGGGAGTGATCACGGGGTTAAACCTTTATTGGGGGGTTAGGGGGGTACCTTAGAACTAAAGGGGGCTAACCCTAACTGCCCTAACAGTTATTACAGTCACAAATGACACCCGCCGGGTGATCAGGGGGTTAAACCTTTATTAGGTAATAAATGGCGGGTGCCATGAAACTATAAAAAAATAACTAACCAACCAGCATCACCTGTAACAGTTATATGGTGATCACTGGTGAAAGGGTTAACTAGGGGGCAATCAGGGGGCTTTATGCGGTAGTATATGGGGGTCCCTGGCGCTATAAAAAGCTGCGGCGAACCTAAATACCTACCTGCCTAACTAGCGTCACCTGTGACACTAATACAGCGATCAGAAAAACGATCGCTTATTAGGCTGGGTTCACACTGGAGCGATGTGGGAACGCCACGAATCCGCGGCGGGTTCCCGCATCGCATGCCTCCCGGCGGCAGTTCACACTGCCCTATGCGAACTGCTGGGAGTGTCAGTGAAATGTTAATGACACCCCCAGATCAGTTCGCATATCGCAGTGCGATCTGCAAACTCGGATCGCATGGTGTGAACACCCATGCGATCCGATTCTGCTGCGGACCAAAAAAAGGGTCCCGTGCGAATTTGCGGCGGGTGCGGCGGGTGCGGCGAATGGCTGAACTCGAATCGCAGAGATCGGATGTGATTTGCACTGCAGTGCGGTGCGAATCACATCCTTTCTCATAAACCGCTGCAATGTGAACCCAGCCTTAGTGACACTGGCGACGGGGGTGATCACGGGGTTAAACCTTTATTGGGGGGGGGTTAGAGGGGTACATTAGAACTAAAGGGGGCTAACCCTAACTGCCCTAACAGTTATTACAGTCACAAATGACACCAATGCAAAAAAAATAAAAATGCATTGGTGTCACTGTGACTGGGGGGGCAGGGGTAATTGGGGGGTGATCGGGGGGTAAAGGGGGGGTGTGAGTGTGCCTGGCATGTTCTGCTGTGAAGTGTCGTGTTGGTGCAACTCACCGATCCCCTCTCCTCGGTGTCGGAACGAAAAATACCAACACGGAGGAGAGATTACATCACTTCCTCTCCTGTGTTTACATTACAGGAGAGGAAGTGATGTCACGAAGGATTTCCATTCGTCGGGAGCGATCGCGAGGGGGTGGCCATGAATGAATGGCCGCCCCCTCATCCCGGATCGCTCCCGAACGAATGCCAACCGCCGCAGGCACCGGGGGGGGCCCGATCGGGCCCCCCACCCGCGGGAAGGCAGGGACGTACAGGTACGCCCATATGCCTGCCCGTGCCATTCTGTCGACGTACATCGTCGTGCGGCGGTCGGCAAGTGGTTAATGACTCCAGTAGTCACGAATCCCCGGAGCCACAAACGTCCCAATCCGGAAAGAGGAGATTTAAGGCCTCAAATATGGCATTTGAAGAGATGGTGGAGATGGTGGCAATCTTGCGAAGTAAGGATTATGATGGCAAGCATGGACCATACACCCATCCGAACTTGCGCAAGGCCAGAATCATGGCCAAAGTAGTTAAGACCCTGCACAATCGTTTTGGGGTACGACGGTCAAAAGACCAATTGAGGAAACGGTGGTCCGACCTTAAATTGAGGGAGCCGGATCAGTACAGAAGGATCAAGAAAGTTCTTAAAAAAAGTAAGTACTTGTCGTGTGTTCCTATTTTATGATTATTGCATACTGATCCATATGCTTTACCTTTGTACAATGTTAAAAATTGCTGCTTTCATGTTGGTGGATACAGTAATCGTATCGTTAATAACAAACCCTCGTTCGTTGTTCGTGTCAAACCTCGTTTATGATACAGGGTTTAATCCTCATTTTTTTGCAGTGTAATTTTTAGGAACCAAATAAAGATTAGGACATTGTGGTTTAGATGTGTTTCAAACTACAATGACTAGAAAAGAACATTCAGTGGAATTGAAGGAGAGGACACTTGGCAGCTGGTTAAAAACACATCTGCACTCATGAGCAAAAGTGTGGGACACCAGAGAACATTTATTAGGGTAAACCACACGGGGTTCCTTGGTATACTTGGGGGGGGGGGGGGGTTGGGCATGTGTGAAACTTGGCACAAAAAGCAAATTATTGTAGTTTTTGGCAAAGTGAATTGATTTATCATGTCTTCACATTTTGCATCTCTTCATAAACCGACAATTGTACAACACTTCTAATCAAGGTTTCATCTTCCTAGTTCTGGCCTTAAATATCTGTGTGCTAAAGTATACCTTTTTGTTTGTTAATTTCTCATAGGGGAGAAAAGACTCACAAAGCAGGATCCCAGGGACTGCCACCCTTGCCAGCATGAATGTGAGGTTAGCCCCATCCCCCCCTGTGGATGTGCATGTGGAGGAAGGAGAGGTGGAGGAAGGAGAGGAGATGGGCACCCCACCAGGTGAGTGTCTGACACCACAGCTTCAGGTAATCGATGTATACCTGCATTTTTCAAAACACATGTTTTTACATCTATTTTAGGTGATGTTCTGGTTGTGGAAAGAGACACATTTCCAAGCACCAGTGCCCCCCCGAGGATGTGGAGGAAGGAGAGGTTGAGGAAGGAGAGGTGGAGGAAGTAGGGGAGATGGGCACCCCACCAGGTGAGTGTCTGACACCCCAGCTTGTTGAAATCCATGTATGACTGCATATTTTTTGAACCAATTTTTATCATCTATTGTAGGTGATGTTCTGGTTGTGGAAAGGGCCCCGTTTTCCAGTGACAGCGCACAAAGGCTGATTGGCCAGATAATGTGCTGGAATGGGGAAATAGATGCCATGCGAACTAGCCTGGATCTCCTGAAGAATCGGATTGACAATATGCAGCAGGAAATGAAGAACATGATCGATATTTTGGGGAGAATATAATCCGTTTCTCCATAATATCGATCATGTTCTTCATTTCCCTTGTTTTACTTAAAAGATTGTTACTTCCTAAATTATAAATATTGTGGCTGATTGTTGTTACATTTTTCATATTTTTTTACGAAAAAGAAAACAAAAATTAAAAAAAACAAAAAAAACAAAAAACTATTTTGAAAAATCTAAAAAAAAGGAAAATAAAAAATGTTTTTCAAAGAAAGTTAAATTAACCCAAAAAAAAAAAATGCTATAAATATTCAATGGCACATGTGAATGTGGCCAAATTAAAATTTTGAAGAATCAACAATGTGTGGCGTATTCTTTCAATGCTCAATACCAGTTTGTGAAAAGTGATTTTGTGTATCCAGTGACAATGGGCCTTATTTAATTAATGAAAATACACTTGGCACTACAAGTGCACTAGGATAACATAGGAGACAGCACAAACCAAAAGCAAGCAAGAAAACAAAATTCAGATTTGATGTTCTTTTATTATTTTAATTGTTAAAAATTAAAGATTGTGTGGCGTTGCAATGGCCCCCCTACCGTTAAAATAAGTTACATATCTTTGATGAACCTCACGGGCACTTTGGGGGGCCAAGCCAGTACGGCCAGTATCCAGGTCTGTCAGAGTTTCAGGAACAAGTCCAGCCTCAGGCACTATTGAAGACAAATAATTGGTTGAGTTTTTATTTAAATAGTTGTGCAAAATGCAGCACGTAAGTACAACATGGTTAAGTTTGTATTCCGCAAGGTTGATTGGAGTCAGAAAAACACGGAACCGGCTGGCCATTATTCCAAACGCATTTTCAACAACTCTTCTCGCTCGGGCCAGCCGGTAGTTGAAAACCCTCCTCTCCGGGGTGAGGGTTCTTTGGGGGAATGGCCTCATGACGTGGTCGTCCAGACTGAAAGCTTCATCAGCTATGAAGACGAAGGGGAGTTCTTCAACATTATTGGAATCAGGTGGCAATCCCAGTCCACCTGTCTGTAGATGGCGGTAGAACTCCGTCTGGGCGAAGACTCCTCCATCAGACATACGGCCATTCTTCCCCACGTCCACATACAGAAATTCATACTGTGCCGACACCACCGCCATTAACACAATACTGTGAAACCCCTTGTAGTTATAATAGTACGACCCCGAATGGGGTGGTGGCACAATGTGGACGTGCTTCCCATCTATCGCACCACCGCAGTTCGGAAAGTCCCAACGGGTGGCAAAATGGGATGCCACAGTCTGCCATTCCTGTGGCGATGAAGGAAACTGGGGAGGCAAAGCATAAAAACAAAAATAAGTACTTTTGCACATTAAACATTGTACATTACAACACAAACTTTCTTTCCCGCTTCTGCCTAGTCACAGGACACCGATCGTCTGCTCCCTGTCATCCGGAGCAGTGATCAGGGTCAGGTCACTGCTAGCCCATCCCCCAGACAGTTAATAAACACTCACCCAGAACACACTTTAAACCATTCCTCGGCCCCCTTGTGCTTAATAACACCTTCACTGCATGTTCTTGGGTTGAAGAATGAGCTACAACACCAAGCACAAGCAAAGCACGAACTCGACGACGAGTACGTACACGCAACATGGCTTCAAAACGGTCGGCTTGTCAGAAAGAACTTAACAGAAGTCACTGAAGAACAGCAAGGTCTGTGAAGAGCGAGCTGAAAGTCAGCGAGCGCAGTAGATCGCACTGCAAAATACAGAGACGAACTGACTACACGCACTAAAAAACAGATACAAACCTCACAAGCACAAACTGAAAAGCAGTGAAAAACGTTCTGAAAAATACGAGTCTGAAAAGCGCGAATCGTCTCTCACCAAACTTCTACTAACACGAGGTAAACACGAAATTAGCAGAAGGAGCCCAAAGGGTGGCGCACTTGGTATTGAACTTCCGTTTTATAGTCTCGTTAGACCTGGTGTACGTCACCGCGTACCAGACGGGCGGACTTTAGTGGGATCGTGTGTAGGCAAGTCCGTTTCCACAGAACTCTGTCGGAACTCCGGCAGAACTCCGGCGGAACTCCGACGGAAACTCCTTCGGAGTTAAGTCCGCTCGTGTGTACGGGGCTTTACAGAAAAAAGTACCTCTCTACAATCCAACATGTGGACCCTCAGATTCAAAAGGCATCCCTCAGTTCACTTCTGCATGAGGATTCTAGGCCTAATGGTAGCATCTTTGAGGCAATTCCCTTTAGTCAGTTACGTTCCAGCTCACTTCTACTCAACATGCTCACATTGTAAAACAAGCATATCCACTCCCTGGATTGACCTATCTATCCATCCAGACAAATCTCTTCCTGACATAGTGGATCTCCAACTTTTCTCTGGGATAGGAAAAATAATTTCTTCACATGCCCTGGAAGGTGGCAACAATAGATGCCAGCCTTACAGGTTGAAAGGATTTTAACACTCCCTTATTGTCCATTGAATCGGTTGCTCGGAGCAATTGAGACTCCCAATCAAAATTTTGAACCTGAAAGTGTTAAGATTGCTTTGGAAATGAAAGACATCCACCCAAATCGAAATGCTTTGTGCAGTTTTACTGAGAAATAGCTTAGTGTACACTGGATCATATACAATGGGAATGTGAGGGTCATATAAGTGTGAGTACAGTTTATATAAGAAATGAAAACCATTGTAACATATGAGTGGCTCGCATTCAAGCCACAGGTCACCCTTAGTTAATTGCTTCAATATTACATATGGTCATCTTGACCTCTGGGTTATGAGTAATTTTACTTCTCATAATATATCAAACTTATGATTACACAAGAGGGGGTCATCCAAAGGGGACTTTTTGTGATATTCCATCACATCAAATTAACTTTTCAACTCCAGACCCCCCTTCTGCAAGGTCATCTTGTCAGAGTGCAGTTAGACCATGCCAAAGCAGTGGCTTACATAAACCATCAAGTGGGCACCGTTATACTACGGGAAACAAACAATACTTTTCTGGGTGGAAAATTACATTATAGCTTTTTCTGCTATCCACAACCCTGATGTGGACAATTAGCATGTAGATTTTCTAAGCTGCCAATGCCTAGACCGGGGGGAGAGAGGTATCTTCACCCTGACATCCTCCAGAGCCTTATCGAAGATAGGAAAAACCACATGTGGATATCCTGAAAGCTTCAAGAAAGCTTGAAAAAGAGCATGAACTTGAAACCTGGTTGCATTGCTTTAATGTGATATGTAAATTTGTGCACTTGGATATACAAGTAAAGCAGGCATTTACTACATCTGGACTCAACATCTCCTGATTGAGAATATGGAAACAGTAGTACAGAGCCTGCTTGATTTGGAAGTCCAGCTCTGCTGCTGGAACTCCAAACGTGACTCACCCTTTAGTATATATTTATATATAAACGTAAATGTATTTTATTGGGATTGTATGTGATAGACACAAAGTGGCACATAATTGTGAATTGGAAGGAAAATTATAAATAGTTTTCAAATTTTTTTACAAGTAAATATATGTGAAAAGTGTGGCATGCATTTGTATTCAGCCCCCTTCACTCTGATACCCCTAACTAAAATCTAGTGGAACCAATTGCCTAAGTTACTTAATTAATAAATAGAGTCCACCTGTGTGTAATTTAATCTCAGTATAAATATAGCCTTTCTGTGAAGCCCTCAGAAGTTTGTTAGAGAATCTTAGTGAACAAACAGCATCATGAAGGCCAATGAGCATACCATACAGGACAAGGATGTGGAGAAGTTTAAAGCAGGGTTAGGTTATAAAAAAATATTCCAAGATTTGAATATTAACCACCTCCCGCCCGCCCTATAGCCGAATGACGGCAGTAGAGCAGGCGGGTTCCTTCGCCTGGCCGTCCCTTGACGGCCTTGTGTTTACTTCCGCAATGCGCGCCGCCGGGGGCGCGCATCGCGGAAGTTTTGTATTCACTGTGTCTCCCGGAGACAGGCAAATACAGATCGCCGTGAACGGCCAATCAAAGCGGCCGTTCACAGCGAGATCGCAGCTGCCAATGGGAGATGATGTCATATGTAAACATATGAGATCATCTCCCATTGCCGTGCCTCTCCCTCCTCACACAGAGACAGCGTGTGAGGAGGGAGAGCGATCTGTAAGTCAGCCCCAGTGCCATCTGTCAGCCCCAGTGCCATCTGTCAGCCCCAGTGCCAGTGCCATCTGTCAGCCCAGTGCCATCTGCCAGTAGTGCCAGTGCTGCCAGTGCCACCTGCCAGCGCCAGTGCCATCTGCCAGCGCCAGTGCCTGTCGTCAGCCCCAGTGCCGTCAGCCCCAGTGCCGCCAGCGCCAGTGCCGCCAGCACCAGTGCCACCTGCCAGCACCAGTGCCACCTGCCAGCGCCAGTGCCATCCGTCAGCCCCAGTGCCGTCAGCCCCAGTGCCGTCAGTGCCGCCAGTGCCAGTGCCACCTGCCAGCGCCATTGCCATCCGTCAGCCCCAGTGCCGTCAGCCCCAGTGCCGTCAGCCCCAGTGCCGTCAGCCCCAGTGCCGTCAGTCCCAGTGGCGCCAGTGCCTCCAGTGCCACCTGCCAGTGCCACCTGCCAGCACCAGTGCCACCAGTGCCGCCAGTGCCACCTGCCAGTGCCACCTGCCAGCGCCAGTGCCACCTGCCAGCGCCAGTGCCATCTGTCAGCCCCAGTGCCGTCAGCCCCAGTGCCGCCAGCCCCAGTGCCGCCAGTGCCACGTGCCAGTGCCACCTGCCAGTGCCAGTGCCACCTGCCAGCGCCAGTGCCACCTGCCAGCGCCAGTGCCATCCGTCAGCCCCAGTGCCGTCAGCCCCAGTGCCGTCAGCGCCAGTGCCGCCAGTGCCAGTGCCACCTGTCACTTTGTGGGCATTTCCATTGTCCTGGTGCTCCAGGGCCTTCAAAACTGTAATAGGTGGTTGAGAAATAAGATGTGTAATTTATGCTCCTAGAACGCCTGATGGTGCTATTTCAATATTGGGCCTCTGTATGTGGCCAGGCTGTGTAAAAGTCTCACACATTTGGTATCGTTATACTCAGGAGGAGTAATAGAACGTATTTTTGGGTGTCATTTTTGCTATGTACATGCTATGTGTTGGAAATATCTTATAAATGGACAACTTTGCGTAAAAAAAATGCGTTTTCATTTTTTTTCCACATTTTCCCAAAACTTTTGGAAAAAAATGAACCATTCAAACGACTCATTATGCCTCATAGATTATACATTGGGGTGTTAGCTTTCCAAAATGGGGTCACTTTGTGGGCATTTCCATTGTTCTGGTGCTCCAGGGCCTTCAAAAATGTAATAGGTGGTTGAGAAATGAAATGTCTAATTTATGCTCCTAGAACGCCTGATGGTGCTATTTCAATATTGGGCCTCTGTATGTGGCCAGGCTGTGTAAAAGTCTCACACATTTGGTATCGTAATACTCAGAAGGAGTAGCAGAACGTATTTTGGGGTGTCATTTGTGGTATACACATGCCATGTGAGAGAAATAACCTATTACATTGAAAATTTTGTGAGAAAAAAAAATCTTCATTTTGCAAAGAATTGTGGGAAAAAGATGACAACATCAAAAACCTCACCATGCATCTTAGTAAATACCTTTGTCTACTTTCAAAAAAGGGGTCATTTGGGGGGTATTTGTACTTTCCTGACTTGTTCGGGTCGCATAAGGTGTGATCAATTTTGTGCGATTCGCACCACAGGAAGCAGTTGTTTGCTCCCCACATTGCTATTGTTTTTTATGTATCACGTGATTTTATCATTTTAGTTCTGTTTATCAGAATTTTTTTCAATAAACCATCATTGGTTGTATTTCACCATGCGAGGCGTTTTCTATGCTTTGTTCCTTTTATGGTGAACTCTCACGAGACTTCTGGCACCAAGCCCTACAGCAGTTTATGGCACGGAAACCCTACTCACCTTTCCCATCTGGATACCGCAAGGAACCCTGAGAGGAAAACAACATCTGGTCGGTGTACTGGGGTGAGTGGCTGGAGCCCCCCCATAAGCTTGCAAGACACACTACTATAAGGTGGATGTGTCCAACCCATCTGGTAAGGGTATCTACTTTCTCTATTTGCCTACAACCCATTTTCAAGAGTTTCCGAGGTCTGGGAACCTAGCAGGATAATTTACCTTGAATGCCATCTGTGGACTTTTTACTAAGTTTTAGATGCACCAGAGTGATTAATTTTGGGACTGTTCTCAAGTATTGCATGGACTTCCGATTCACTTGCTTGTTTGTTAGTTATGCACATAATATACTTTTTTCACCTATTTAAATAGGTGCCTTTAAGCGCAGCACTAATTTGTATATATGTTATGTGAACTTGGTTTGTTTGTGTGCTAGCAGCTGGGCTGTGTTTCCCACAGAAATTTTGCAGTTTTATTACTTTTTCTTCACTTTTTTATTTGATTTTTGAAATAGCGCAGTGTTTTTCTTTTTTGTTCACCTTACTGCAGGACAAGGACCCTAAACATACAGTCAGAGCTACAATGGAATGGTTTAGATCATGTGTTAGAATATCCCAGTCAAAGACTTAAATCCAATTGAGAACCTGTTTTAAGACTTGAAAATTGCTGTTCATGGATGTTTTCCATCCAATCTGACAGAGCTTGAGATATCTTGCAAAGAAGAATGGGCAAAAATGTCACTCTCTAGATGTGCAAAGATGGAAGAGACATCCCCAAAAAGACTTGCAGCTGTAATTGCTGCAAATGGTGGCTCTATAAAGTATTGCCTCTGGGGGAGGGGGTGACTGAATACAAATGCACGCCCCACTTTTCACATATTTATTTGTAAAAAAAAATTGAAAACTGTTTATTATTTTCCTTCCACTTCACAATTATGTGCCACTTTGTGTTAGTCTATCACATAAAATCCCAATAAAATACATTTACATTTTTAGTTGTAACATGACAAAATATGGAAAATTTCAGGGGTGTGAATACTTTTTCAAGGTACACTATAGATAGATAGATCGATCTGTCTATCTATCTATCTATCTATCTATCTATCTATCTATCTATCTATCTATCTATCTATCTATCTAATTTTATATTTAATACTTGCAATAGCAATAGTTTGAAAGCATGTGATTTTTCTTTTCTTTTTTTTTCTCACAGATTAAATTGCACACATCTCTGAATATTGGCATGTTTTGACAAGTATCTGATTTACAAATCAAATGTAAATTTACATTTTATGAATATACAAATTCTCCCATTATCAATCTCAAGTTGAGACAAAAGAAATACAAAATAAAATAGCATTATGGTAATTTTGATATGTATATGTTTCTTTGAAAAGAATGAGTGGAACAGTCTTGTTGGTTTATGTGATATTCAAATTTAATGAAAATTGTGACATCTACAATATGCCAAAATAATTACCCCTTTTTCCTCAACCTGAATTATAGATTCTTGAGAGTTAACATGTAATGTGTAGAAATTATGCTTAATGTATAAGATTTTGCTTGTATTTTACCAGTACTTCAGGGTTGCTGCAGTAGTATGAATTGTAGAAAGACAAAATAGGTGGCAAATATGTAATGGCAATTAGTGATTAGCAAATAAGCTTGGGTTCTATTCATGTACTGCATTGTGTGTAGTATTATGGCCACTGGAGACCAAGCAGCAGGAGGAAGAGGGAAACGTTCTATTATCTCAGGAGGAGCAGAAAAATCCTTTGCCTACTGCCCTGTGAGATACATGCAGCAGAAAGAAGAGTAGTAATATGAGGAGGTGTGTTTGTTGGGTTCCTGCTGGTGAGGAGAAAGAGTGGGTTTGCCTTGAAGTGAAGGAGAACAGTCTTGTTGGTTTATGTGATATTTAAATTTAATAAAAAGTGTGACATCTAAAATATGCCAAAATAATTACCTTTTTTATCTTTAGTTTAATTCATAGATTCTTGGGAGTTGACATGTAAAGTGTATAAAAGATGCCTAATTTTGCCATTATCATAGTTCCATCCCTGTGAGACACATGCAGATGAAAGAAGAGGAGGAGTAAAATGAAGGGATATGTTTGTTGGGAGGCTGCTGGTAAGGAGGAAGAATGGAGTTGTTTTGCTTTTCATGTGGAGGAGAAGGGATTGTGGTGCTGGCAGTGAGGTGGAGTAAAATTCAAGGGCTTTGAGAAGAACCTTCACCTCTCCCTGATCAAAGGAGGAAATGGTATGGGGATCATTTCCCCCATCCAAGAAGGACCAAAAAAGCACCCCATGATGAAGTAGGACCTTTTTTTCAAATCTCCTGATGATGACTGAATCCACTGGCCTACAGGCATAGATGAAGGGTGAACATCTAGTGGGAAAATATTGTACTCCTTCAAAAAAGGCGACTTTGGTTTCAAAAGTGTTACTTTTACATGCAAAGCTGCATTCCATTTGCCATATCTGTCCTACCATTTTCCATATCTGCTATGACATTATTTAACCAGTTCCAAACCGGCCTATAGATAACTGACAATGGGGCGTGACCACTCTAGATCTGATTGAACATCATATGACGTCCTACCCAGATCCCACCTCCTGCAGACCCCAGACCAGAAGAAAGAAGATGAAAGAAGACTTTAATAAAGGAATTGTCAAAGACCGTCTCCTGTAATTTTTAACATTTTTTTGTCACTTTTTTGGTGAAATGGTAGGGGTACTTTTGTACCCCCTTACCATTTTACACAGGGGGGGAGGCTGGGATCTGGGGGTCCCCTTGTTAAAGGGGGCTTCCAGATTCTGATAAGCCCCCTGCCCACAGACCCCCACAACCACCGGCCAGGGTTGTGGAGATGAGGCCCTTGTCCTCATCAACATGGGGACAAGGTGCTTTGAGGGGCTACCTCAAAGTACCCTCCCAAAGTTGAGAGCATGTGGCCTGGTATGGTTCAGGAGGGGGGGCTGACACTCTCACGTCCCTCCTCTTTTCCTGCGGCCTGCCAGGTAAAGGATAAGGGTCTGGTATGGATTTTGAGGGGGACCCAATGCCATTTTTTATTAATTTTTTTGACATGGGGTTCCCCTTAAAATCCATGCCAGACCTGAATGGCCTGGTATGGATTTTGAGGGGACCTCCACGGAATTTTTATTTTTTTTGGCGTGGGGTTCCCCTTAATATCCATACCAGACCCGAAGGGCCTGGTATGCTCTTGAAGGGGAACCCATGCCGTTTTTATTTTTTTACATTAAAGTCATGTTGTAAGTCGCACTTTGAGTCACACTGAAGTCGTATCCAAGTTGCCTTGCCTCCCAAAGTTGTGTTGGAAGTCGTGTTGCCTCTGTGTGAATGAATAGACTGTTATGATACAAGTTCAATAGACACAGATTGTTATTGTTAGAGTCACGTTGATTCTCCTATCTGTATCGCACTGTGTCAAAGCAAAAACGAAAATAAAGTATTTATTTATGTCGGAACTTTCATTTTTTGGACTCTGTGCTTTCGTTATCGTTTGTCAAAGTGATAACGAAAATACCTGAAATTCAGACAAAAATGCATTTGGATGAAAACAAATGCATATGTCTAGTAATCACATGGAACAGACAGAACCAATCACAGCCTATCTGTGCCATGTCATTAGTGATGGTCAATTACAGCTAATCACAATATTCACTAAATTAATCAATTTAATTAAAAGAAAATGGTTGTTAGAGTAGCACATTGTTACTATGCAACTATTGTTACTATTCCTCTGTTCACAGTAGAAAAAAAAATGTAATAAAGAAAAATATATATATTTACAATTTTTGGGGTTTTACATACTGTAATCAGTCATTGTTCCTGATCACCACCACAGCAGTTACTATATATGATGACACTGTACTGCACTGGTGACAATATGTTGATTTTTTTTTTTTTTCTTTCTTAATTTTCCAACAAAATTGTGACAAAAAATTATGACAAATTAAAAAAAACTTACCATGCCTCTTACTAAAAATGCCTACCTTTCAAAAAGGGGCATTTGGGGATATATGCACTATCCTGGCATTTTTGGGCCTCAAGAAATGAGATAGGCCATCAGAACACCAGGATTGACCAGTTTCTGATATACTGTATATAGCATAGTTTGTGGAATCTATAACTTTCTTACAGGCTAAATAATATACACTGATTTGGGTTATTTTTACCAAAGAAGTATAGCAGAATACATTTTGGCTTAAATTTACAAGGAAATATATTTTTTTGCAAAATTTTATAAAAGAAGTTAAGAAAAATGTTTTTTTATTTTTTCTAAATATTCAGTTTAATTAGAAAAAAAAACAGCAGTGATTAAATAACACCAAAAGAAAGATCTATTTGTGTGAACAAAATGATAAAAATGTAATTTGGGTACAGTGCTGCATGACCACACAATTGTCATTCAAAGTGTGACAGTGCCAAAAGCTGAACATTAGCCTGGGCAGGAAGGAATGAAAGTGCCCTGTATTGAAGAAGTTAATCTGATAGGATAAGTTCAGGGCTTTGGTTTTTCCACTTGTTCCTGACAAAGCCACTCTTGTGTACTGCACTTTTCGAATATTCTAGGCTTTAAAAAAAATAATTCTAATTCAAGGAGTGAAAGGGGACAGTCCTGAAATCATGATAGAGATGGTGGAAACATAACCTTTGAAAGTGCTGAAAGCCATCAACCAACACTATCATTTCATATTATTCTGTTTATTTGGAACAATAATTCAAGATTAACATTTGTCTATTGTTCAAAACTGTTATGCTGATTTTTTTTTTTTTTATAAGGCCATCCCTGCACTGGTTAAGCAAAGATGGCAGGCAGGGATGACAAATCGATCACATTCATAAACTGTTGGGTGTCCATACTGGACCACTGTTTGGAGATAGTTCAACACGTGTTTCAGGCACTAGTTTGCCCTGCTGCATGTGTCATGTCAGAAAAGGCTTATTAAGCAGTGAGTTGGACCTGTGAACTTCGATCAGACTTGTCTGCCTATACCACCAATAATATGCTGGCTCAGAGGCGGTGTGTTTTTAGGTTTGGGGGGGGGGGGGGGGAGTAGGTGATTTGCATGATATTTTGCAGGCTTTTGTTCATTTTTATAAGATAAGATATATGAGTTCTATACGTCTGTGAGGCTGTTCTCTCCACTTACCTGTCTGAGATGGATATCCCAGGGCTGTTGGCTGATGATTAGGTTTTATAGACAGGGACAGGGATATTGCTTCAGGTGTTTAACTCACTGAGAAAAGAGGGTAGCTTGCCACTTTTTATGCAGGATGCTCTTGTGGTCTTGCTACCGAAGAGTGGGAAAGATACTAATGAGTGTGAGCCATACCGCCCGATCTCACTGATAAAAATTGCCACTAAGATTCTGGCTAAGGTCCTGGCAGGTAAACTGCAGAAGGGCATTTTGAAACTTATTAATGCTAATAAAACTGGCTTTATGCTGGGTAGATGTGTCAAGAAGAATATAAGATGACTTTTTGTAAATTTACAATCTCTACATGATAATGCTGGTGCAAGCAGTGGCCTCCTTGGAAACTAAGAAGGCTTTTGATTCGGTAGAATCCTAATTTATTTTTGCTGCTTGAATGTTATGGCTTTGGGCCTAAGTTTGTGTCATGGATTTGGCTCTTATATACTGACCCAGTGGTGCATATATAGTAATAGTATTATTTCTTATCCCTCTCCTATATTTCAGAGAACTAGACAGGGATGCCCCATTTCCCCTCATCTATTTGCCCTGGCCATTGTGCCATAGGCTGCAAAGTTACAAGTGGATATTACCTTTTCTGGGCTGCATTTGGGTCAACTGGAGGAACCTGCAGGACTCATATCCCGCCTTGTCCCCTGTTTTTGCCCTGATTCAGGAATTTGGGGACTATTCTGGGTTTCTGTATAAATTGGTCTAAAGCATCTCTGTTACCCATTGATGATGTCCTGGGTGTTCCTGATAGTTATCCCATTCTGTTGTTCAGGTCTTTTCGGGACTTGGGGATTCAGATTCAACTCCCTGTATCTAAATTCTTGGAGAACAATTTAACACCAGGGGTGGTGGAGTTTTGGGAGAAGGTGTTACAGCTTACCCTCCTGTGGCACATAATTTTATTCAAATACTGTTTAAAATGACTCACAGTTACAATTGCTGGCACCTGGCTATTGAAGCTATTGAATAAATAAAGAAAAAAACTCTTTGCTCTAGTATAGATTTTAAGGGGAATCTCGTGCCCAATTTGATTTTTAAAATGGCGTAGGGTCCCCCTTAAAATCCATACCAGACCCATATCTGAGCAACATAGTGTTTTGGGGCAGAGGGCACAGCGCCCCCAGGCGCAAAGAATCCACCCCTCCTTGTTGAGGGCGTGTGGCCTGGTATAGTACAGGAGGGGGGGTGCTCGCTTGTTCCCTCTCATTTCCTGACCACCGGACTGCATGCTCAGATAATGGTCTGGTATGGATTTTGAGGGGATCCACGCCAATTTAAAAAAAAAATTAAAATCCATACCAGACCAGCAGGGCCTGGTATGGATTGGTGGGCCCCATGCTATTTTTTACTTCATTTTTTTACAGGCACTTTTTTTTATTGTCAATGGGTTTCATCAGTTGTTAAGGACTCCGTGGTCCCGCTCCTTAACAACCAGCTTACACTGAGCTTTGCCCAATTAGGGTGCAGAATGCACTGTGTAGCACTCGTTGCATTGCAGGATGTTTCGTCAGGTCAGCCAAATGTTTTGCCCAAGTTTATGTTTGAGCCGAACCGTTCATCCATCCCTAATCATTTGTGAACAGAAAGAGGAATTATCAATTATCCAGCATAACCAAATACTTAGGACTTTTAGGACACTTGGGGTGATGTTGGTTTGCTGCCCCCCTCCCAAAATATTGAGCACCAGCCACCACTGGACAGTGGTGTTGGTGAGTATCTGGGTGTATTCTGACAGCAGGGAAATATCTGTCAGAATACAATAGTGCAAGAGGAAGGGATTCCCCCATCCACCTTGAATTTGTGGATGAGGAATCGATTAATTTTCTTTTGCTCAACCTGCTAGCTGAATGAAAAAAAAATGAATCCTGTATATCCTGTCTTAGGGCCATGCAGGGGGAGCAGCAGTTTTGCTTCAAAATAGTAAAGAGGTGTTTAAAAATGTATAGTAAGTTTTATTTGTTGCACAGTGGAGAAATAAAGGATCAAACCAAGGCAGCCTAATGCCCCATACACATGATCACACATTCCAACAACAAAATCCATGGGATTTTTTCCGACAGATGTTGGCTCAAACTTGTCTTGCATACACACGGTCTCACAAAGTTGTTGGAATTTCCGAACGTCAAGAACGTGGTGACGTACAACATGTACGACGGGACTAGAAAAGGGAAGTTCAATACCTAGTGTGTCATTGTTTGGGCTCCTTCTGCTAATCTCGTGTTAGTAGGAGTTTGGTGAGAGACGATTTGCACTTTTCAGACTCATGCTTTTCCGATCGTTACAGCTCTTCAGTTTGTACTTGTGGGTTTGTATCTAGTTTTCAGTGCATGTAGTCAGTTTGTATCTGTCTTTTCAGTGTGTTCTTGTCTGCTGGTATCTGAATTTCAGCTCACTCTTCTCAAGCCTTGCTGTTTTTCAGTGCGTTCTATTAGTTCGCTATGACCAGCCGACCACTTTGAAGCCATGTTGCGGGTTCGTACCTGTTGTGAAGCTCATGCTGTGCAAGGGCTTGCTTTTGGGGTTCTTGCTTTGACCCAAGCCCAGTCAATTAACAGGACGGGGAGGAGTTCATGGACCAAGAATTGGTTGCTCCAGTGTGACCAATTCTCTCATATGCCTTTGTTGCGGGAGATCCGTGAGAATAATCCTGATGATTTCAGGAATTATCTCTGGATGATGGACCCCGTTTTTCACCATTTGTTGGCTTTGGTGTCCCCTTATATTAGCAGGCAGGACACCTGCATGTGGCAAGCCATCACTCCTGAAGAAAGGCTAGTTGCCACGTTGCATTACTTGGTGAGAGGGAGAAGTCTGCAGGACATCAAGTTCTCAACAGGCATCTCCCTCAGGCTCTGGGAATCATTATTACAGAGACCTGTTCTGCTATTATTCAGATCCTGCAGAAGGACTATATCAGGGTAAGATTTCTGCTTTAACATCACATTCTATGTATTTAATGATTGCTAATGTTTTGTATTTCTTTCATCATTCCCTAATTACCATGATTGTAATATGCTGTGAATGTCCCCTTTGTCCTCATGCATCCTGAAAGTTGTTAAACTTCCTTTTTTTGTCCTTCATGCATATTTGCCTTCACTAACCTCCCCAGCATGCTATCCTGGGCCCATACCCACCTAGCCTAGTCACTTAACAATGTATTTTGTCAGCTCCATAGTAGTACTTTACCCTAAACACCCCTTAAATGTGTACAAATGTTATTTGTGTCCTTAAATTCATGCAGAGTGCCAGAGGCTTTTTTTTTTGGTCCCAAAATAATTTGGAACCCTCCCTCCCCCAACCGCTAAGTCAATCAATACCAATCCTCTATCTGCTGACTTTGCCAAACCCATACACATATACCTCTTTTGTGGTCATATTTATGGATGAATTCATCAAAGCATGTAGTGAAAGGTCCTGCCTGAATACTTTCAAATGGTACTGTTTAAAATTGAGTTCTCCTATTATCTTGATAGGTAATTTCAGAATGTAAAAATGGGCTTCTATTTGTACAGTGTGTACTTTTAGTTTTGTATTATGACACTTCTTATCTGTCCAGTGGGCTGCCAATAGTGTAAGTAAGGAGGGGCTGGCCAAAGTAACACACATTATGCATGCATTCAGCTCTCAATGAAGTGGAGAGGGTTACCTGTCCAAAACATCCCCCCATCCCTAAAAGTTTTACAATGGGCCATCAGAGAGGGGGGATCAGATAAGTGGACTTTCTACTTTTGTCTTTAAATACTCCTTAAAATAAATGTTGTACTGATGTTGGCCAAGAATGTTTGTGTCTAATCTGCTTGCAATGTTCATGTGCAAAATTACTATTTTTATTCTTATTTGACTCCACAGTTTCCTTCAATGCCATAGGAATGGCAGACTGCGGCATCCCACTTTGCTGATCGTTGGGACTTTCCCAACTGTGGAGGGGCAATTCATGAGAAACCTGTCCACTTAGTTTTACCCCCCCCCCCCCAACTCGGGATGATACTATTATAACTATAAGGGGTTTAATAGTATTGTGATGTTGGTGGTGGTGTCGGTGATATATGAGAATGGCCAGAAGTGGGATGGTGGAGTCAGCGCCCAGACTGAGTTCTACAGGTGTCTCCAGAGTGGTGGCTTGGGATTGCCACCTCTGGAAGAGAATGTTGAAGAACTCACATTTTTGTTTGTTGCTGATGAAGCATTAGTCCCTGTAAAAGCCAAATTTTGAAGATGCACACAAATTGAGAGTCAACTGGCGATTTCCCTCCTGATTCCATGCGTAATGTTAACAAGTGCTATCTCCCATCATGAGGGATCAATGGACGGGTTTTGGGGGTGCAACCCCTTCCTCTCAGCTACTTTAGTTGCGAGGAAGGGGTTGCATACACTGTGTGCATCTTCAAAATTTGGCTTTTAAAAGACTTTAAAACTTTTTTTAAAAGCAAAAATACACAATAAAAGAGGGGTTACATTTTTGTGTGTTTTAGATTCTCCCTAAAACAACAATGATGTTCTTCATTTTTTGTTGAACATCATTGATGTTTTGCTTTAGATTTTCTAAATCACGATTGCACCCCATTATCTCCACAAAGAAGATCTGGGCACTTTCACGTGTGAAATTACATTCTTCTTCCACAACATCCACAAGAACCCCCAAAAACATCATGTATTATAAAATGCAGCCATCAATCTATTACCCAAAGCTGTGGTCTCAGACACTCACCTGTTGTGGTGACAATTTCACCAACTTCCAAAATGTCTCCCTCCTCCTCCTCTGCTTGTGTTTTGGTGACTTTCCCTTCTTTAGGATTTGGGGGGTCCCTGGTGTTCCAAGTCTTTTCTCCCCTATGTGAATAAAAAAAGGCACACTTACAACACAGATATTTGAGGCCAGAAATAGGATTATGAAACATTGCTTGGAAGCAGGGCTCAAGTCCTGCGGGAATGCATGGGAACAGAGTTCCTGTATTTTTATCACAACAGGAACTCAGTTCCCGTTAGCAGCCCTGTCCTGCAAGACTTTGAAGCATGCGAGCTGTGTGGCAGGTGTTACACCAGCAGCTGTCAACACAGCCTACAATAGTAAGTGCCACACACCTGACCATTCAGGCATTGCCAGTAGGGGGCCCCATGACAGCTTCCGCTTCGATCTAACTGTCAATCACAGCTAGCTGATGGGTAGATCAGGTCCCTGCTGCTAAGAGATTGTATTTAGTCAGACCTCTCTTGATGTGTTCCACCCCGCCGGCCCCTCCTGATTTTCTGTCTCCTTATCCTCCCCCCAGTCTCCTGCATACTTGCTCTGTGTGTCCCGCTGAATCCCCCCCCCCCCCTCTATCTTCAGTGCCATATGATGAGAGAACCCAGAGGAGGAGCACAGCTATTCTGCTCACAGGACATGCAGGGAGAGAGGTGAGCTGAGGGAGGAACATCAGTTTGGGGTGGTAAGCTGAGCACAATACCTGACAAAGTTTAGTGCCAGGAGGGAAGTTTATGTGGAAATATGTGAAGGGTTGGAATAGCAGCATGTCTGTGTTGGAGCCCTGCAGAGTTTGCAGCCCCCCCAAGCTAACATACATCTCCTAAGCAGGAACACATCACTATCTCCCCAAGCATTCTGTCCAGATAATGTGCAGTTCATTTATGACCTTTCCGTTTAACCCTGTGTTATCCAAACTCTGTTCAATGAAAAGTTTAAACTCACCACATAAACACTCTATATACAAAATTAAATTCCCCAATAAAGATCAGAACATGATGTTCACATTTGCATGGAAACACAATTGAATGAATGCTGATTATTCAGAGAATTACCATATTTATGTTTATTGAGGATTGTTTAACAGTTAAGCTTCATACACACAATGGATGAAAAATACCACTTTTGAAGCGTTCGTGCATATGAGTGCATCATTTTATTTTATTTTTTGGTGGGGGAGTGGATCTTGGGTAGGAGTTCCCACACTTTTTCCCGAGGACTTAACCCCTGCTTGGAAGTGTTGTACAATTGTATGTTTTGGCAAAGTTCCATGCTAAAGACATTTTTATTTCCTTTCTAAAGCTTGAATACTTCCCTTTATTAGACAAGTTTCACACATAAAGAGACCCCTAGTATCTACTGGAGCACCTGTGTGGGACACCCTAAAAAGTTTGTTCTGGTGTCCCATACTAGTGCTCCTGTGTCCAGATGTTTAAACAGCTGCTGAGTGTCCTCTCCTTACACTGAATCAAGTTTGCATTTCATTCTGCTTACAAACCCATCTAGACAACAAACTTCTTTTAATACAAATAGGCCTGAACAAATGTAGTTAACCTGCATCTGCCGAAAACATTGTATTTTAGTGGGCGAATGTCCTATGTTTCCTACGACCGATTAATGTGCCCATAACCATGAAAGTTGCCATTTTAAACTGTACAACAGTAAAGAAAAGCATATGGACCAGTATGCAAGTAATAATAATAATAGTAAAACAGGACAACTACTTACTTCTTAGAAGCACTCTCTTGATTCTTCTATACTGATCCTGCTCCCTCAATTTGAGGTCTGACCATTGTTTCCTCAGTTGATCCTTGGTTCGCCGTACCCCAAAAATTTTCTGCAGACCCTTCACAACTTTAGCCATGATCTTGGCCTTTCTGACATTTGGGTTTGGGTAAGGTCCATGCTTCCCATCATAGTCATAGTCGGCCCTCTTCAAGATGTCCACCATCTCCACCATCTCTACAAAGGACATATTTGTGGCCTTAAATCTCCTGCAGGATCAGGAAGTTCGTGGCTCTGGGCTTTTGTCATCCTCATTGCTGAGATTATCATGTACCTGCTGTGTCTCTGCCATGTGCTCTCCCCAATGCGTCAAAAGAAAAGGGGCAGGGAATAGACTAGAAAGAATGCCAGAGGCCGACAGAGTTTCACACATGCGCAGTATATATAAAGCTTAACACGCATGCACTGTACACACGATCTGTGAGCTGAGGATGAAGTAACGGAAGCGATGATTGTTCTGACGAAGGTACAATTTTAACTTGGTGCATCACTGGCCTATACTGCTTAGAGATTGAGGCCTATATTGGGTCAAGATTAGGAGTGTATAGCCTGACATTAAGGTTTGTCTTGTGTTGTGTCTTGCAGAGAAAATGGATGGGTTCAAAGACCACAGCTTTCTCCCAATCTTCATGGACATGTACAGAGAGATGCCCTGTCTGAGGCAAGTGAAAAATCTACAATATAATAATAAAATAAAGAGGAGGTAGTGATGGAGAAGCTGCTGGAGTTGATGGAGCCACAGGTCCCCATGGCAGACATCAAGTTTTTAAAAAGAAAAATTGGTGGCCTGAAGAACACATATCTTAGGGAGCGCAAGAAGGTCCAGGATTCCCAGAGATCAGGGGCAGCATCAGATGACATTTATGTACCCAGGCTGTGGTACTATGACAGACTGCATTTTCTGTCAAACCAGACTGAATTCGGGCCATCGCTCTCCACTCTTCCTTCCACCCTTCATTCCACCCCAGCTGAGGCTTCCGATGCCCAACCTGGGCCTTCCAGCCAGGAAGAAGTGGAGGAGCCCAGTTTGAGCCAGGTATAGCATTGTTAAACATATTTCTTGTCAAAAATGATTGATGTTAACTCAATTTTATTATTGATCACTAATTGCTGATTTAATAAAGTGTTTTACATATCAATAGATATAGCAGTGGCCAAAAATGATTGTGACAAGAATGAAAAATGCTGGGGTCAGAAAGATAGTCTTTTCTATTTGTTAACATAAAATTTTTAATAGTCATGAACTGAAAATTGTGTGTGATTGATGAACAAAAAACTAAAACCATGTCCCTTTTCATACACAGGAAAGCCTCAGCCAGGAGGAGGGTGTGGAATGTGGCAGCCAGGAGGTGGTGGGGGGAAGTGGCAGCCAGGAGGTGGCGGGGGAAAATGTCAGCCAGGAGGTGGTGGGGGGAAGTGTCAGCCAGGAGGTGGTGGGGGAAGTGTCAGCCAGGAGGTGGCGGGGGGGAAGTATCAGCCAGGAGGTGGTGGGGGGAAGTGTCAGCCAGGAGGTGGCGGGGGGAAGTATCAGCAAGGAGGTGGCCGGGCCCAGTAGCCTGACAGAATCACAGGTCCCTCCACCTTCCACCAAAAAGGGTCAGGAAGGGGAGGAACGTGGAGGAGGCAGCACTCAGGCTAATTGGAGAGGCTTCTGCGGCCCTCAGAACCACCCCACTATTCAATAGGCCTTTGCCTCCATGGCTACATGCAAACTGCAGGACATGGAGGAGGGGCAACACCTCTTGTGTGAGGAAATCATGTACCTCACATTAAATAAGGGTTTGAGGGGCGAAATCACCAACAAAACCCACCTGTGTGAGTTGGACTATCCTCCTCCTCCTCCTGCCACACCTGCAACACCACAGCCTCAGCCTGAATGTAAGCCTGGAAGGAAGTGTGTAAGGAAGCCAAAAAAGTGATTGCCTGGGTTCAGTCTGTTCTTACAAAAGATGCAGGCTCTTGTATGACCACAGCCTGGGGACATATATGTTATCTGCTGCTGTTCTTGATCTCTTGGACTTCTGAACCAGATTGTACTCCCTTATATATGGACTCCTCAGGCCAACAATTTTGCCTTTAAATAATTGATGTGTGCCCTGGGGTCCAAAGGCTTCATCAATTTCACCAGTTTCTCCAGCGTTGCCTTCCTCTTTATTTTGTTATGCCCCATAATAAAGGGATATTTCTTTTTCACAAATACTTGCCTATGTGTTTTACTTCAAGAAGGACAGTTTGTTTGTAAGAAGGCAGGTACATTTCTAAAATACAAAGTCAAATTAACAAGGGACACCAACAACACACACAACTTCATTGAGGTTAAAAAATACAAGATAATTATTGTGGTAAGTTGTGGTAACTCGACTCACCAAGCCCACAAAAAAATTAGGGAGATCACCAAAAAAAAAAAAAAAAAAGATCTTGATAAAAAAAAAACAGAAAAAAAGTGCTATAAAAACCCCCAAAAAGAATTCACTCTTATTGTTTCACTTTAAGTATTATTAAAATCACTGCTCCCGAAAAAACGGCCGTTTTTAACTTTTTTTGCATTGATACATGTCCCCTGGGGCAGGATCCAGGGCCCCAAACACTTTTTATGACAATAACTTGCATATAAGTCTTTAAAATTAGCACTTTTGATTATTCATATTCGTGTCCCATAGACTTTAACAATGTTTGCGTGTTTAACAAATTTTTTGCCTGTTCGCATGTTCTATTGCGAACCAAACTAGGGGGTGTTCGGCTCATCCCTACATCCTACTAAGATACTGCAAGAACTAAAAAAAATAAATGAAAAAAATAACAGACTTTAATGGTACAGAGGATGACACAGTAATATTTAAAACATAATACAAATTGTTATTCAATCAAATGAAATTCATATGGTGGCAAGATTCCAGGCAGTTATGTAAATGGGTAAGGTATTTTCTGTAGTAACCAATAACATTCCCGGTTTTCAAACAACTGCCCACAAGAAAGACAAAAGAGTAGATGCCCAGCATGGAGAAAAAAGAAAAAATTATATTTAGTCAGAAAACCTATTCAAAATCATAATCCATGTATGGATTATAGACTGTCAGCACAGCTAGACATCCCAAATTTCATCAATAAATGAATTTTCAAGTTATCACACCAAACATTGAGGAAAAACAGCACCAAAAACGTATATATATATATATATATATGTAGCGCTGGTATCTTTGCCTTCTGATGTGTATTAGCAATTATAATGAAAGTCTAAGGACGGTTCTGTAGCTTAGTGATTGGCACCATCTAGCGGCCAAATACTGAAAGTGAACTTAAATGATTTTTGGCTTTCAAGCATTGAACTATTTACAGGAAGTGACTGTTATTTACATTGGAGAGTTGACCTTTTACCCAGGATGCCGAGTGACCTGCCCATGGACACCCTCTCTTGCATTGCATCCTGGGTAGGAGATAAAAGGACCCTAAGTGGCCATCTTAGGCCTCTTGGGAATGCATGGCCTGCCTGTGAGGACTTGTGCGGAGGCCTCCCGGAGGAAGCGGCCTACTGTCCTTGCGGAACGCAACCCTGCTCAGTTGTGTGAGGGACCTAAAGTGCCAGAGAGACAGTGATCAGATTGAGAGGATCCAGAGACACTCGTTTGAGCATCGGAAGACCAGGTCCACCTGTCGGAATGGGACGGAGTGATGGAGCTGGCTGACGCCGAAGCAAGCTGCAACCACCGGACCAAAGTCACCATACCAAGTTTACGATCCATTTGGTGAGCGGGTTGCTACCCACCATTTTCTAAACCATTGCACCTAAGTCAGACTTATATACAGGCCTCGCTGGGATGCTTAGTCCCATGGAGGAGGAGTATAGCTGATGCTAGGCAGGCATAAGGCCTACTTACGCCGGGTATACAATGCTGCCCAATGGATGTCAGCCTCCAAATGTCTGCTAATACTGTATGTGGCTTCAGCTACAAACAGTACACGCCGTTGAGCAAATCCCGGCGAGCGATGTATTCTATTAATGAATACAGAGCCTGCTTGGATTGGAGTAACAACCTCTGTCAATCTGAGCAGGCTACATAGAGTAGCTTGCTCGGATTGGGGGAGAGAGGGAGAGAGGGAGAGAGGGAGAGAGAGAGAGAGAGAGAGAGAGAGGGAGAGGGAGAGGGAGAGGGAGAGAGAGAGAGGCTGATGATGCTACAGCCTCTGCCAATCCAAGCAGGCGTTGTATACATTAAAATAATACACCGCTCACCATACTTCCCTGGGTAAATCCATTCACTGATCTCCTACTACTATACATCCTGCTGTTTGCCTTTTGAGGTCCCAGGCACCCAAGAGGGACAGGTAAATCTGGGACATATGACAGAGGGTTTATTAAATGCATTTTGGTGGACAATTCCCATAGAATGTAACCCAAAAGTGGTATAGGTTTGGTTAGTGAAAAATTCTACTTTCCAGAGTTGTGGCGTTCAATAGATCTCTGTTTGTGTTATTATTATTTGATTTACTTTATGACATATCACAGCATGGCGGATGAGAGCATTCTTGCTTTGTGTTTTTTAATGGTTCTAATTTTTTTTTTAAATGGTGTTGCCTCAGAAGGGGGGTACTCTTATACCGCGAGTATTGCCCAAAACCTATGTTTTCACTTGAAAAATAGGGGGTCGTCTTATACGCCCAGTCGCCTTATACGCCGGCAAATACGGTATATATATATATATATATATATATATATATAGTAAAATATACTTTGGTTAAGTACCTCATTGTGTGGAGTATTGTTTTCTCCCAGCAGATGGAGCCAGTGGATCCTGGGAGGACAATACAGCTATATTGTGAAACTGTATATTATATTGTACTGTATTGTATTGCACCACAGCTGTGTCAAGGGGAAGGAGGCAAGTTAGTGGGGTTTTGTTACTAGAGTGTAGGCCAAAATCAAATCAGCCGCTCCTTCAGGGGTCAGTGCTTTATTTCTTTTCTTATATCCATATACTAGCATATGTATGGAGTTTAGCTTCAAGGGCTATGTGTACAATACTCTGGCAGAATGCAAGTCATGGTTGTATGACTTATTAAATATCATGTCTTACAATCCAGAGCTTTGTAGCAATAACATATTGTGCTTCCCAAAGAATACCATCACATGCTGTCCCATTATCCTAGGTTAGTTTAAAGACAAACGACTGTGGTACATGGGTGGAACCTGTGAATAATGCAAAATAGCTAGGGATGATGAAAAGGAACCACACTTTCTATGAATGCTTATCCAGCAACTAATATCTGGGTTGTCTTAATAATTTAGAACTAGGAGTGCCCAGACTTTTTGTTTAATTTAATAAATTGCTGTTATAAAATGATAGTGAGGGTGATGAAGCAAATACACTTTGTAGCATGACCCAGCACAATGCATTCTGGGCACTGTGATCATGTAATCCAGCAGCTATTTGTCAGTTGTTTTACTCTGTCAGAGCCCTTGGTGGAGTACTGTATGATATGTTGTGCCCAAGTTTAAGCAGCCTTTATGTTGGAAGTGCTTACTTTTGGCCCTCCAAAATACACCACTTTTAGACCTTCAAAATGATAATTTAATTTAAAAAAAAAAGGCAGAAGGGAAATCTTAATTACTGGAATTTAAATGACTTTTTTCCTTACTAAATGTATTTTTTGCTGGCACCACAGATTAAGAGAGTTTGAATCCCTATGACTCTAATGCCCCATACACACGGTCGGACATTCCTACAACAAAATCCATAAGATTTTTTCCCACGGATGTTGGCTCAAACTTGTGTTGCATACACAAGGTCGCACAAAGTTGTTGGAATTTCTGATTGTCAGGAACGCAGTGACGTACAACACGTGCGACGGGACTATAAAAGGGAAGTTCAGCACCAAGTGCGGCACCCTTTGGGCTCCTTCTGCTGATCTTGTATTTATCGTGTGTTAGTAGAAGTTTGGTTAGAGACGATTTGCGCTTTTCAGACTTGTGCTTCAGATCGTTACTGCTTTTCAGTTTGTGCTTGTGGGTTTGTATCTGCTTTTCAGTGCGTGTAGTCAGTTCGCATTTGTTTGTCAGTGTGTGCTATTTATAGTACTGTATTTTATATTCAGTGCATTCTTGTCCGCGCGTTGCTGATTTTCAGTTCATTCTTTCAGGCCTTGCTGTTTTTCAGTGCTTTCTGTTAGTCCGTTATGACCAGCCAACCGTTTTGAAGCCATGTTGCATGTACGTAATCATCATGGAGTTTGTGCAGTGCAGGGGCTTGGTGTTGGGCTTTTAGCTTTGACACAAGCCCAGTTCATGAACAGGGCGAAGGAGTTCATGGAGCAAGAATTGGTTGCTCCAGCATGACCAATTCTCACACATGCCTTTGCTTCGTGAGATCCAGGAGAATAATCCTGATGATTTCAGGAATTATCTCAGGATGATGGACCCCGTTTTTCACTGTCTTTTGGCTTTGCTGTCCCCTTATATCACCAGGCAGGATACCTGCATGCGGCAAGCCATCACTCCAGAGCAGAGGCTAGTTGCCACATTGAGGTACTTGGCGACTGGAAGAAGCCTGCAGGACCTCAAGTTCTCGACAGGCATCTCCCCGCAGGCTCTAGGGATCATTATCCCAGAGACCTGTTTTGCCTTTATTCAGGTTCTGCAGAAGGACTATATTAAGTTAAGTTTTCTCCTTTAACATCACATTATATGAAAGGGGCCATCTCCTAACTGTTCCCACAAAGATGGGAGCACAAAATTATCTAAAATGTCTTGGTATGCTAACGCCTTAAGAGTTACCTTTACTGGAACTAAGGGGCCAAGCCCAACCCCTGAAAAACAGCCCACACCATAATTCCCCCTACACCAACTGATATGGACCAGTACACAAAGCAAGGTCCATAAAAACATGGATAAACGAGTTTGGCATGGAAGAGCTTGATTGGCCTACATGGAGTCCTTACCTCAACCAGATAGAACACCTTTGGAATGAATTTGAGTGGAGACTGCGAGCCAGGTGGCAGGAGCCTCCCATAGAGGAATCTGATGGACCTTATACTTTTGTCTTTAAATACTCATTTAAAAAAATGTTATACTTATGTTGGCCAAAAATGTTTGTGTCTAATCTGCTTGCAATGTTGATGTGCAAAATGACAATTTATTTTTTCTTGTTTGACTCCACAGTTTCCTTCAACGCCACAGGAATAGCGGACTGTGGCTCGCACTTTGCCACCCATTGGGACTTTCCCAATTGGAGGTGCAATTGATGGGAAACATGTCCACATCATCCCACTCCCCAACTCGGGTCCTACTATTATAATTACAAAAGGTATAGTGATGTTGGCGTTAGTGTCAGCTACCTACGAGTTCCTCTATGTGGATGTGGGGAAAAATGGCCGGATGTTGGATGGTGGAGTGAGCACCCAGACGGAGTTCTACTGGTGTCTCCAGAATGGCAGCTTTGGCTTGCCACCTCCAGAGGAGAATGTGGAAGGACTACCCTTCATTTTCATTAAGGATGAAGCGTTTGTGCTGGGGGACCATCTTATGCCGCCATTTCCTATGAGAACCCTCACCCCAGACCAGAGGGTTTTTAATTACCAGCTGGCCAGAGCCAGAAGAGTGGTGGAGAACACTTTCGGGATAATGGCCAGCCAGTTCCGCCTATTTTTGACTCCAATCCACATGGCAGAATATAAACGGAATCATATAGTGCTTTCCTGCTGCATTTTGCACAATTTTCTCAGAAAAAACTCACCAAACTATGTGGCCACAGTTGGGCACTTGAAGCTGGCCACCCTGGCTTGCCCCCCCCCCCCAAGCACCTGCAAGGTCAGAAACAGATACACGGAGTACTTTGCGGGTGGGGGGCCATTGATATGCCAGACAATGTCTGAGAGGCATTCTTTAAATAAATTTATCTTTGAAACTGCAATACTATTTGTTTTAATTTACTGCTTGGGCTTGTTTTAGCTGTCTCCCAGGTTTTTCTTTGGATTTTTTTTTGGGGTCTTTTTTTTCTTCAACAGTGCTAACCAAATTTATTTGAGAGATGAGGTGACAGTCTCTTCTTCAGATAATATTATTATTATGTTGTGGGTCTGCTACACACACCTTGTTTTTGTTGTTAATGTATGTAGTACATTACTGACAAAAATATTCATCATTTTCAGCACCATGACAGAAAGGTGTGGACTCATGAAAATGGTGTGATTGGGGCAAATTAAAAAGCACTATGCACTACAAGTGCACTGCAAAAGTGCAATTGAAACTGCACTTGGAGTGCAAAGCAGATTTGCCTTTAGTAAATAACACCCATTGTCACAGAAAACACAAACTTTACTACAAAAAATGCTTTTGCGCATTGAAAGAAGAAGCCACATATTGTTGATGATAAGAAAATGTTTTACTCAAACCACATTCACACATTTGCGTTTATAAAAGGGTATTACAACAAATATCCCCCCTTTTTTATGTGCTCAGGGATATACACTGAACACATATTAAGTAAGTAGATAAACAAATCTTTCTACCTCAGTTTTTATTATATTGGATCCCTTTTGAACAGTGATGTACAATTACATACAGTTAGAATACATTATATAATTATTATATAATTCATTTGATGATTAGGTACTGCTAAAGTACTTCTTGAACTATAGTTGTTAAACATGATGATATTTGCTCATTGTTGTCTGTCTTTACATAATGCTTACAGATGAGGATACACTGCACCAGCAGCCCCTGAAGAAAAGGTTTTACCTTTAATAACCTTGAAACGCGTTGGACCTTTTTTTTGGTCCTAATATCTATTTGGGATCTATGAGTGTGTTGTTTTATCTCTGTTGTGTTTGTATAGATTACTGTCGTTTTTTGCACCTCATCCAGTATCTATTGTGCATCATTTTGCTCTCATTGTTGTGTATACTTTTAGCTTTCCTAAATAATAAATGTATACTTTGATACTATTCTGGAGACTACTGCCTGTTAAAGTCCCATAAGAGGAAAAATTGGTTTACCATATCTCCCATCATGGAGGATCAATGAACGTGTTTTGGGGGTGCAATCCCTTCATCTCAGCCACTTTAGTAGCGAGGAAGGGGTTGCACCCACAAAGTGCGTACATTGATCCCCCATGATGGGAGATGGTACATGTTGACATGCTGTGTGCATATTCCAAATTTGGCTTTTGAAAAAATCTAAAACTGGTTTGTAAAATCACAAATCGATGCTAGCTAGTTTTGTGTGTTTCAGATTCTCCCTAAAACATCAATGATGTTCTTCATTTTTTGTTGAACATCACTGATGTTTTTGTTGAGATTTTCTAAATCGTGATTGCACACCATTATCTCCTGATGAGGATCTGGGCACTTTCACTGGTAAAATTACATTCTTCTTCCACAACATCCACATCACCTAAAAATAAACAAAAAACACACCATGTATTATAAAAATGCAGGCATACATCTATTACCTGAAGCTGTGGTCTCAGACACTCACCTGTTGTGGTTACAAGTTCGCCAATTTCAACAACCTCTCCTTCTCCTCCTCTGCTTCTGGTTTTGGTATTTCCCCTTCTTTGGGAGGTGTGGGGTACCTGATGTCCTCAGACATCCCGAGTCTTCTCTCCCCTATGAGAATGTAAAAAAGGAATACTTAGTACACCGATATTTGAGGGCAGAAATAGGAATATGAAACATTGCTTGGAAATGTCATACAATTGTGTTTTTTGCCAGAATTCAAAGCTGAAAACATTATTTTGTACACTTTCTAAAGCTGGAATACTTACCTTTTTTGTGCAAGTTTCACAGATGGAGACACCCCTATAGTATCCACTGGAGCACATGTGTGGGACACCCTAATAAAAAGGGTGTTCTGGTGTCCCACACTAGTGCTCCTGAATCCAGATGTGTAAACAGCTGCTGAGTGTCCTCTCCTTTACACTGAATCAAGTCTGCAACTTCCCAAAACATCATATTTTAGTGGGCGAACAAATGATGTTTACTATGACCGATTGAACCCATGAACATGAAAGTGGCCATTTTAAACTGTGCAACACTAAAAGCACATGGAGCAGTATGCAAGTAATAATAATAATATGAACACATGGCAACTAGTTACTTTTTTGAAGAACTCGCTTGATCTTTTTGTACTGATCACGCTCCCTCAGTTTCAGGTCTGACCAGCGTTTCCTCAGTTGATCCTTGGATCTTTGTACCCCAAAATTCTTCTGCAGACTGGCCTTTCAGATATTTGGGGTTTGAGTAAGGCCCATACTTCCCATTATAGTCGTTCCTCTTCAGTATGTCCATCAGCTCCAACATCTCTACAAAGGACATATTTGAGGCCTTAAATCTTCTCCTCCGGGATCGGGATGTTTCTGGCTCCAGGCTTTCCTCGTCCTCCTTGTTGCTGTAATTAGCACGCACCTGCTGTGTCTCCACCATGTGCTCTCCCCACTGTGCCAAAATGCAAGGGGCAGGGAATAGACTAGAAAGAATGTCAGGGGCGGGCAGAGTTTCACACATGCACAGTGTATATATGTACGTACGATCTGTGAGCGGAGGGCGGAGTATTGGAAGCGACGATCGTTAGAACAAAGGTACAATTTAAACTTGGACCATCAGTGGCCTATACTGCTTATAGACTGAGGCCTATATTGGGGCCTATATTGGGCCAAGATTAGGAGAGTTTAGCCTGACATTAGGGTTTGTCTTGTGTTGTGTCTTGCAGAGAAAGTGGATGGGTTCAAAGACCACAGTTTTCTGCCAATTTTCATTGACAAGTACAGGGAGCTGTCTTGTCTGTGGCAGGTGAAACACCCCCATTACAACAATAAATTAAAGAGGCAGGCAGCACTGGAAAAACTTCCGGTGGTCCCCATGGCAAACATCCCCTATTTAAAAGCCAAAATTGGTGGCCTGAGGAGTACACATCTGAGAGAGTGCAAGAAGGTCCAGGATTCCATGAGATCAGGACCTGCAGCAGGTTACATTTATGTCCCCAGGCTGTAGTACTATGAGAGATTGCATTTTCTGTTAGACCAGACTGAAATAAGGGAATACCCCTCAACCTTTCCTTTCACGCTTCCTTCCACGCTTCATTCCACCCCTGCTGAGGCTTCCGATGCCCACCCTGGGCCTCCCAGCCAGAAAGAAGTGGAGGAGCCCAGCTTAAGCCAGGTATAGTATTGTTCGAAATATTTTTTGAGTAAAAAAAATGAGGTTAGCTAGATGTGATTATTGTTTGTGTTTTACATATCAATACACAGTAGTAGCCAAAAATAATTGGGACAACAATGAAAAATGCTGGGCTCGGAATGATAATTCAATTTGCAACAGTCATGAGCTGAAAATTCTGTGTGATCGATGAACCAAAAACTAAAAGTATGTCCCTTTTTCATACAAAGGAAGACCTCAGCCAGGAGGAGGGCGTGGAATGTGGCAGTGAGGAGCTGGCTGTGGAATGTGGCAGCCAGGAGGAGGTAGGGGTTAGTGGCAGCCAGGAGGAGGCAGGGGTTATTGGCAGCCAGGAGGTGGGCAGGTCTAGGAGCCTCACAGAATCCCAGGTCTCTCCCCTAAGAAAAAAACCACCTGTATGAGCTAGACCATCCTCCTCCTCCTTCTGCCACACCTCCAACACCACATCCACAGCCTGTAAGAAAGCATGGAAGCAAGACCAGAGAGTGATGGCCTGGGTTCAGTCTGGTCTGACAAAAGATGCATGCTCTTGTATGACCACAGCCTGGGGACATATATGCCATCTGCTGCTTCCTGATCTCTTGGACTTCTGGACCAGACTGTACTCCATTATATATGGACTCCTCAGGCCACCAATTTTTTCCTTTAAATAATTGATGTGTGCCCTGGGGGTCAGCCAATTTGTGCCCTGGGGGCTTCGCCAATTTCAGCAGTTTCTCCAGCATTGCCTTCCTATTTTTTGGTTAAAGAAATACTTGCCTATGTGTTTTACTTAAAAAAAGGACAGTTTATTTGTGAGTAGGCAGGTACATTTTAAAAATATAAAGTCAAATTAACAAGGGACACCAACACCAACCAACCGCCTCGAGATTAAAAAAATTAAACAATAAAATAAAAATATAATAATTGTGTTGTGGTAAATTGACAAACAAAAACAAAAAAACATTATGGAGACGACCAAAATAGAAAAAAGGTGATCTTGAGTAAAAAAAAGCCACAAAATTACCAACGATCCCTAGCCCAATATCTCATTAACGCGGCAAAAATGTGCATCCCGGTCCTTTGGAAATCCAACACTCCCCTTACCATTACTGACTGGTTCCAACGTATTTCCAGAGTGGCCGAGATGGAAGAGCTCATACATCAAGCGAGAGACACTCCACTTAACTATTGGAAAGTCTGGGCATGTTGGCACCACTTCCGCGACTCTCCGGAATATGCAGCGCTGCTCACCTAAACCTTAACTCTTGTCTCATCCCTTAGTTAATATTTCAGTTCGAGGTAATTGGCGTATCCAAATATGTTAAACAATACAATAATTCCATCCCACAACTTTACTGAGATTAGAAGAGCACGAAGACCATGTAACTGTGTACTTTCTCTATTTTTATGTTTTTTTTTCTCGTTCCTGGAATTTTGGTTCTTCGGGATCCAAGGTCAAGCTACAAAACATTGTTACCACTCAGATAAGGGACTTAGTCAGAAATATATTCATTGTGACCAAGTTATCTATCCTTGTATTTGGTACATTCTACTTCTGTAACCTGCTTTGTTGATTTCTCTTATGACTTTAAATAAATCTTTGGAACAAAAAAAAAAAAAAAGCCACAAAATGTTTTAAAAATATTAAAACATAAAAATCAAAAATGATTCAGGAGATCTGACAGATAACATTTTTATATTCATGAAATCAGGAGAAAGAATAAAGAAAGAAGTTTGTGAGAAGTCTGCGTAAATATGAACAGCAAAACTTCATTCTTCTAGCATTATAAAGAAAAAAGAGAATGCGCTGCATTAAATCATTTTTAACATTGCAGAGTGACAAATGTGCTATATACATTACGAGCGTTAGTTTTACCAGACCGAGCGCTTCCGTTTCGGAATTTATTCTGAGCATGTGTGGCACTTTGTGCGTCGGACTTGTCTGCACACGATCGGAATTAACGCGATTGGATTTTGTTGTAACAAAATTTTAGATCCAACTCTCAAACTTTATGTGTCGGAAATTCTGATGAAAAAAGTCAGATGGAGCCCACACACAATCGGATTTCCCGACAACATGATCTGATCGCACATTTTCCATCAGAAAATCAGACCGTTTAGGGGCATAAAAGTAAAGAACCCCTTACGCAGTTTAACTTTGAATTGCTTCTTGTTAAATTTCGTTGAGTGGCTGCGTGTCTTCTTAAAGGGATTGTAAAGTCAGAAGATTCTTTATCCTAATGCATTCTATGCATTAAAATAAAAAGCCTTCTGTGTGCAGCAGCCCCCCCTGGCCCCTCTAATACTTACCTGAGCCTTCTCTCTGTCTAGCGATGTCCACGAGTCTCAGCCATCGGAGATTCTCCCTCCTGATTGGCTGAGACACAGCAGCAGCGACATTGGCTCCTGTTGCTGTCCCTCAAAGTCAGATAGACAATCAGGGAGAGATGGGGAAGGACTGGGTCATGGCTCAATGTCTGAATGGACACAGTGTCTGAATCGGGTGCCCTCATAGTAAGCTGCTTGCTGTGGGGGCATCGACAGGATGGAGGGGCCAGGATCACAGAAGAGGCATCCGAAAAGAGAAGGATCTGGGCTGCTCTGTGCAAATCCACTGCACAGAGCAGGTAAGTATAACATGTTTGTTATTTTTATAGGGAAAAAAAATTAGACTTTACAATCACTTTAAGCAACTTGGGGCTGAATAGCTTTCTGCCAGTGATAAAATCGTCATTTGGATTTAGTTTCAAAAATTGCCCAAATTGCTTTTAAAGATTTAGCTCCTATTGACTTCAATAGGGTTTGGATTCACCATCCAATCTTCAATTATGTTTGACACATTTTCCCTGAAACTGAAGCTGGAGAATTCATCTCCGCACTACTTTGGACCTAAAGAAGATTAGGGAATTAGTAACCTAAACATATCTATACATAATACCTGTAATATTGGGATAAAAAGTGTGTATTCTTTCTTTATACATTGGTTGTATTCCTGTACAAAGAAATCTCTTCATGACATTCTGCAATGGGCATGACATATCCTGCCTGCTGCTACTGGATTGTTCAGCATCCCTTTCAATTCTAGTTAGAAATAACAGCGAAAGAAAGTGTTCTTTTTCAGTCTGAACAAATATCTATAAAGATGTTCAGATAAAAGGTTTTAAAATTGGAGGTATGCTCTATAATTATTTTTAGTTTTTTACACTTTGCTAAAACTAACACTATTAGTGGGGCAGTGAGGTAGGTATGAGGGTATGTGTGGTACTTTTTATTGGTATGCATTGATTTTTTTTTCTAGGTTCTGGAAAGGTCCTTCTTATTGATTGGCGATAGAAGAGTAGAGGATTCAGTAACCAGCGAGCTCATTCTGGTTAAAGTGGTTGTTACAGTAAGCCACTAACTGACCATTATGTCATCCCCTCTGTCACATAAAAACCTGTATCCTAGTGCCTGTGCTTTATTAAAAATAAAGCAATTTCTACTTGTTTTTACAGTGTCTTCCAGCGCTCACATGACTCCCCAGCGCTCACATGACTCCAGGCTCTCAGCTCTCCGGTGGGATAGCTCCAGTGGGCGGAGCCGAGATTCCCCTCCTGATGACAGTTGGGGAGGCGGGAAGGAGAGGAGCTGAGAGCCATGTGATCGCTGGAAGACACTGTTAAAACAGGTAGAAATCTGCTTTTTTATATAAAGCACAAGCACTAGGACACAGATTTGTATGTGACAAAGAGGATGTTATAAGGATCAGTCCGTTTTGAAGCAGTGGGGAGAGGAGCAGAGTGGTGCTAGTGAGAGCTGACAGGCAGGGAGGGGGGAGCACAGAGGGAGACAGAGGAGAGCTACAGACAGCAAGCTATAACGGAGGCACGTACTCTGACCATGGTGTCAGGGCTCAGCAGCCCTGCTATATGTGTGTACAGAGCAGAGAGTAGAAACTGGCAGGATCAGCCAGATATTTCAGGTGATACAGGGGGCCAAAAAACACAGCACAAGCACAGTATTCAGGCAAGGAGAGCTCAGCACTCACATCCACCACTGACACTTCTCTCAGAGGTTCTCCAGGAGCCCCAATACAGAGCAGGGCCCCCACCCACACCCAGTGGTGCTCCAGTTTTACCTGAACAGGATCTTCAGCTTATATCGGACCCTCTGCACACAGGCGTTTTGCAAAAATGAATCATTTTTGTCAGTGCACTGACATGAACAGGACAAATAGAAATCAATTGTTCTTTTCAGTTTCCTCACGATAAACCTGTTTTAGCTCACCCCGCACATTTTGACTCCCATCCGATTTGCATGACATGTAACATGACAGTAATTTCCATTGAAGCTGTTTACATACAGTATCTGACAAAAGAGTAAAAGAGTAAAGAAAAGCAGAAAAGAGCAAAAGGCTCTGTGACCAGAAGCTGCAGTCCAAGTCCAACATCGCCTGTGAGGTTCGCTCAGCTGAGCTACAAATCAGACCACGGGTAACTCCAAGGATACTTTGAACGGAGGAGCAGGGATATCTTGCTGGCAAGCATAGAGACCCTGGCTGGGGTACAAGCCATAGGCTAATTTGATCTCCCTAAAAAAGAGATCCATTTATCTGGTAAGCGGCAGTCGTTTCTCAGGTGGAGGAATCTTTCTATGTCAATCCATCACTATTCCTTGGGTGTTTATCATTTTAATTCACCTATGATCGGTGAACTGAGGATCCATTTTCTATATGATTTTATGCCGGAAGTGTTGTATATTGGGGAATTTTCATACAATTTTAACACTATAGTGTGGACTTTTCAACAGGGTTTTGTAGCACTTTAATAATTGTGATCCATGGTTTATGGTTATAGATCTATAGTTATAATTTTACACTGTTACAGCAACATGGTTCATCATGTATTATAAAGTGTATTGGGGCCATTTTAGTCTCCATTGACACAGATAGATCATATATGTGCTCATATGTTATCATTATCATTTCTTACAGCGCAGCTTATTTTTTTACAAGCACAGTGCTGTTATTTATGTTTTAAGGGAACAGGATTCATTTGGGGGGGGGGGTTAACAAACACTTTAGTCAAAAGCCTGGTGGGTGGCAGGTAAAAGACTGGAAGGTTAGCTAGTTGTTATATTCTTAATATCTAAATTTTAAATGGCTTTATTATATTTTATTTAGAATATGAATTCTCCATTGTGTGAAAGAAAAACTTTGAATCAGTTAATCCTATGTTATGACATGCGATAATTGAAAAAGTAAACATTTAAAACCTGTCAGGATTTTGATGAATTTTGTGTATCATATATATGCTTTTAAGAGATATATTCCTATGTAATTGATACATTGTTTAGTTTTTACTTCCCTACTAGGGATGAGCCGAACACCCCCCGGTTCGGTTCGCACCAGAACTTGCGAACGACCCCCGCGTTCGAAACGAACGTTAGAACCCCATTGAAGTCTATGGGACTCGAACGTTCGAAATGGAAAGTGCTAATTTTAACGGCTAATATGCAAGATAGTGTCCTAAAAAGGGTTTGGGGACCTGCCTCCTGCCTCAGGGGACATGGGTCACTGCAAAAAAAAGTTTTAAAAACTGCCGTTTTGGCGGGAGCACTGATTTTAATGACGATTAAAGTGAAAAAAAAGGTGAAATATTCCTTTAAATATGGTGCCTGGGGGGTGTCTGTAGTATGCCTGTGAAGTGCCACGTGTTTCCCGTGTTTGGAACAGTCCCTGCACAAAATGACATTAAACGGAAATAACACCATTTAAAACTGCTTGCGGTTTTAATGTTATATCTGGTTCCTGCAATATGGTTGAAAATCATTCAGAAAAATGGCATGGGTAGCCCTCCCTGCCCATTACCAGCCTATTTGGGTCTTGTACGCATATTAAGGGGAACCCCGTACCCATATTAAAAAAAGGAAATGCGTGTGGCCCCCAGGCCCTATATACTCAGAACAGCAGTATACAGGCGGTGCAAACAAGACAGGGACTGTGTAGGTTTGTTGTGTTAAGTTGAATCTGTTTGTAATTTTCAACCGGTACATTTTTAAAGTGTAGCTCCAGTCAAACAAACTATTTTTAAGCTTTTTGGAAAACATAGGGAAGGGTTATCACCCCTGTATAATTTGTTTTGTCATCCATCTTTTTTCATCTCACTTGCTGCTGTCTCCTTGCGTTTGCAAGTAGGAGATGTTTGTAAGTTGGATGTTTGAAAGTAGGGGCCTGCCCTATATTATAGCGGTATGTACTGGGTACAGAGCACGCAGACAGCACGCACTATCTCCTAACACTACTGACTGCAAGCTCTATTATTAACCACTTGACCACTGGGCACTTAAACACCCTTAATAACCAGACCAATTTTCAGCTTTCGGTGCCCTCACATTTTGAATGACAATTACTCAGTCATGCAACACTGGACCTATAGGAAATGTTTGTCCTTTTTTTCACACAAATAGAGCTTTCTTTTGGTGGTATTTAATCACCTCTCAGTTTTTTATTTTTTGTGCTATAAAAGAAAAAAGACCGAAAATTCTGCGAAAAAAAGAATTTTTCTTCGTTTCTGTTATAAAATTTAGCAGATTAGTAATTTTTTCTTCATAAATTTTGGCCAAAATTCATACTACTACATATCTTTGGTAAAAATAAGTACAAATTGGTGGATATTATTTGGTCTTTGTGAAAGTCATAGAGTCCACAAGCTATGGTGCCAATATCTGAAAATTGATCACACCTGAAGTACTGACGGCCTATTTCCTTTTTTTTTTTTTTTCCACAAAATTGTCATATTATCAGGTTATTTCACACACACAGCATATGCATACCAAAAGACCCTGGAGAATACAATGGTGGTCGTTGCAAATTTTTATCTCACGCGGTATTTGCACAGCAATTTTTCAAACGGGTTTTTTGGGGGGAAAAAACAGTTTTGTGCTTAAAAAACAAACAAAAAAAACAGTAAAGTTAGCCCAATGTTTGCATAAAGTGAAAGATGAAGTTATGCTGAGTAAATAGATATCAAACATGTCACTCTTCAAAATTGCACATGCCCGTGGAATGGCGCCAAACGTCGCTACTTAAAAAATCCCCATAGGCGACGCTTAAAATTTTTTTTACTGGTTACATGTTTTGAGTTGCAGAGGAGGTCTAGGACTAGAATTATTGCTCTCGCTCTAACGTTCTCGGCGATACCTCACATGTGTGGTTTGAACACTGTTTTCATATGTGGGTGGGGCTTACGCATGCGTTCGCTTCTGCATGCGAGCACATGGGGACATGGGCGCTTTAAAAATTTTTTTTTTTTTATTGTTCATTTTACTTTATTTATTTTAGTTTGACATTTTTTTCCCCAAAAATATATTTTTGATCACTTTTATTCCTATTACAAGGAATGTAAACATCCCTTGTAATAGGAATATGGGGTGACAGGTCCTCTTTACAGTGAAATCTGGGGGTCAATATGACCCCACATCTCACCTCTAGGCTGGGAAGCCTGAAATAAAAAATAAGAAAAAGATTCTGGCTTTGATCGTACTGGCGAGTTGATAGAAGCACCGGAGGGTGGTGAGGGGTGGGGGGCGTCTATGGCTGGGTATTTCAGGGTATCACCGAGTATGGCTGGGTATCTCCGAGTATGGCTGGGTATGGCAATTTATGGCAGGGTATTGCAGAGTATTGGCGGGGTATTGGCGGGGTACTACAGAGTAATAGCAGGGTACTGCAGAGTATTGGGGGGTACTCCAGAGTAATGGCAGGGTACTGCAGAGTAATGGGGGTTACTGCAGAGTAATGGGGGGTACTCCAGAGTCTGTGGACCCTGTGGACCCGGCGGTCACGGATGCTCTCGAGTGCGCGCCCCAGGGGGCGCGCGAGAGCAGAATTCTGGGAGGCCATTAATTAACGGCCTCTCAGAGTTAAACAACCGCCCTGAAGCCGTTAATCGGCAATGGGCAGTTGTTAAGTGGTTAAAGCTAGATCACTAGCTATATAGGTGAGGTGAATATAGTGGTGTATACTGCGGTCAGGGCACAGACAACAACCACTACACAGCAGCAAGATAGGAAATCAGCCAAAAACGATTGGTGTGTACTGTGTTGAAGGTACACAGAACACCCACTGCTTCAGATGCTAACACACTACACGAGGCCGCCTCAAAGGCGGCCTTATATAGTGTGGGGCGTGCACTACACAGCCTGAGCTATGATTGGCCACAGGCAGGATGCCTGTGGCCAATCATGGCTCTCCTCGCTGCTGGCGCTACGATTGGCCAAGCATGCGGGGTCACAGTGCATGCTTGGCCAATCATGAGCCAGCAATGCACTGCGCCACCGCAGTGCATTGTGGTCCGCGCGCGCCAATCTACTTTTGACGCGAACGGCCCAAACGTTCGGAATTCGCCAAACGGGCGAACAGCCAATGTTCGAGTCGAACGTACGTTCGACTCGAACACGAAGCTCATCCCTATTCCCTACCTCATTAGTATGTTTAGCTGTGTTGAGTATTAACATATGGTAGCTTTACTATAGTAACCACTCTTTAGCCCACACCCTTGTGAAGGGGGGTTTATTCTTTTGGCGCAAAATCAGAAACTTGAGTTCTTATAAGCAAAAGACTGGTGAGGAGACTTCCTCTTGAAATTCCTACAGCTTTGAAAGATACATCTCAGCAAACATACATCTCAGCAAACATACATCAAAGCTACATTTAGCATACAAAGGGTTATTCTGCCATTTTAGAACACATGGTCAAGCTTGAAGTATTATTTTTTATATCTAAGAAAGAAAGATACTAATAATTATCATTGTACTATTTTTGTAAGTTTTATTTTCTATCTTTAGTGTGTACAATAAAACACACATTTTTGATTTACGCTGACTCAGAACTAATTAAGGAAATTCGTCTCACAATCTCAATCGGTCTCACCAGATATATATAAGAGATATATATACATTTTCAAATATTTTTACATTGACTCAGCCATCCAGTCAATCATAAGTCAGAAGTTTTTTTTTCAACTTCCATCCTTTGATCAGAGGGGAAAGAAGTGATGAACAGAAATTAACTTCGCAAAGATTGAAAAGAACCTAGAAGAAAATTATGATATTGATGATTGTGAAAGACCGGAGAATTTCAGATATACAGAAGTCTTGACGGTTGAATTTTGAGTACAGTGGCGAAACTGACAAGTTTTATATTTGGTGAGTAGAAAAGTAATATGGAATTTGTAGATGTTTTAGCTGATGAAAGTACATTAAAATTTAAAGGTTTATCGAAACAGGTCTCTGATGCTGTTTTATGGAAATCAATGTATAATCAATGCTTTCAGGCAAATACTGACATTGAGAAGGATAGATTCTCATTAGTTAAAACAAAGAAAAAATTACGTAATGTAATGAAGCTAGTTAAAATTTATAATACAATGGTGTTTGATATGCCAGGAAAACAAAGTCAAAATGTAACTGAAAATACACATGGAAATTTATTTTTTGAACCTAGTTGTTCAGGTTGTGAAATGTTTTGTAAGTATATTGAGCATTTAGAGGATGCAATAGAAATTGCAGCAATGCAGGAGAAGAAATATACTGAACAATTATTGACTGAAAACGTTGAATTGGAACATAAAATGAATGCATTATTGCAATCGTTTAAAGAAAAAGAAAGTCAAATTGCTTTTTTGACTCAGGAAAAGACTGCACATGCTCAGTGCTTAAAAATGGAGGATCTTGAACACGTGACAAAGTTAGATATGAGTGATAATGATGAAATAATGTATTCTGATGAATCAATTGTTAATATTTCATCAGAAAATGAAAGTGGGAAGTCAGTTGACTTCAATAATACTGATATTAAGCAGAAATGTAAATTTTCATCGCCATATGCTCAGAGGAAAGTTTATACAAAAAGAGCAACTCTTAAACGAGAGGGTCACATATCTAGGGTTTGTTTGTTGGCTAATAATAATAATAATGATATACGAAAGAGGTTGTATTATCTGAAAACCATGCCAAGGCGTCATGAGGTATACTCTGTACGCTGGTGTAGTAATTTGAAGTATAGAGGTCATAATAATCAAACTTATTTTCCTTCTAAGACCCAAAAGCAAAGATTGCAAACTGAAAATAGTCCATTAAGACAGGAAAGGTTTAATTATGTAGCATATAACATTGTGAAAACAGTTAGCAGTCCTTAAATATGGCTTAGATGGTAAGAATTTTCTGGTTGATGTTTACTTGCTATGAATAAAGTTATGATTTGAGCTTCAGAGATTTGGTTTTGACGTTTGGAATATTATTGAGGACTTTGATACAATTTTAATATTTTCAAGGATAATCCTTTGGATTATTATTTTTTATGAATTTTTCCTTGTTATGTTTTATGTTTTTATTTTTGTTTTGTTCAGGCCGAACATTGAAAGGTTTAGTTCACCTGAAAAGAAGGGTAAAAGAATAGCTTTGTATTCAGTAACTGAATACATTTTCAGCTTGGTATTCAACAACAGAGAGTTACCTGTAGGCAGTAGAACTACAGACACATTCAATTAGCTAAGAAAACATATTTGTATGGAGAATTAGTAGTTCAACCTGAAATGGTCTCAATTAATGTTGTGAAGAAAACAGACACACAGATTCCTTCAATTTCAGAGGAACAAAAAGGACATGTTGCTTTTTTTCTTCTTCATCGGGTGTCACAAAATTATTATTTTGGTCATTAGACCATAAGTTTGTGTCATGACTAAAAGGGTTTTTGTGTTTCATATATCACAACACCTACAGGTGGGATTCACTAATGATGATGCTTTAACTATTGTTTAGATGTTGATTAGTCATGTTTTTTTTCTAGTTTGGAGTATACCAGCACACCTCAGTAGTGACAGAGGATGTGTAAAATCTTGGGAGTAGAACAGAGATTTCATGTATCATATCATCCACAGTCTGCAGGTATTGTTGTGTGTTGAGAGGATGAATCGGACAATTAAATCTAGGATTGAAAAAGTTGTTGGACAAAGGAAATACTTGGGTTGATGTTGTTCCATTTAATTTAATGGGTGTAAGAAAGTATTCTCCTTTTGAGTTTAAAATAGAACGGAAAATGGCTTTTGTGTTATCTCATGAATTTTTTTTGTTTTCACTTCAAAAAGAGGCTATAGAGAAGTCAAATTGGTTGCAGATGTTTCTCTACACATTTTCAGTTGAGAAAGGAAGTTAATTCATGATAAAAAGTGTAATTGTGTTAGCTAAAAATATAAGTCTTTTATATTACAATGTTTCTTGATTAGGAGATTATTATGAAATAATTTGTATATATACTGATATGTAGTATTTGTTTTAAGGTAAAAAGGATTGTGTATGTTTAAAATGTTTTTATACATATCAGATTTGTAGGCCTACCCTTAGGAATTTAGAATGAGTAACGCCCATTGTTTTAGAATGGTGGGTGGGAAATTGCTCATTCTGTGGCACTGTATTGCCCAGATTAACTTTTAAGGAAAAAGGTGGGGGCTGGTGTTTTAGGAGTAGATCTTGTAATATGAGGACACACAGTCCAGAGAAATTTTCACTCTAGCACACACAAGGCACATATGTAGCATGAAGAATTGTTATTAAATCCACACACATATCGGATTTAATCTTCATTGTAAGAATAATCTATTTTTGATATTCTACAATTGTTATTGTTTTTGTAACATTTTGTTATTTTGTTATTAAACCAAAATTATCTTTTGTACAAGATAAGCGGTCTATCAAGTTGACCAGGAAAAGAAAGGTTTATTTAAAAAAAAATTAGATATTGTTGGCAGAAGTCTAAGACAGAAAGGATAAAGATGATTAAGGAATTGTCACATGTGAGGTCATACCCAGAGATGGTGAGATGCACGTCACAGGCAGAGCTAGAGTTTCAGGAATTGGACTCATGGAAAAGTAATTGGGAAGGTCCATTGACATCCTGGATGTTCAAGGGGTAATGGTACAGGTACAAAGACCTCTTAATTCAGTGAAATATGTATGTAGAAATAAAAATGTGGGTATAACAAGTTGTATATGCCGAGATAATGATGCTGCATTCCTTTTTTCAGGAATGAATTATAAAAATATAATCTGGAGGAATCATGGTTTCCAAAAAGATGAAAAGATGTCAGCTCAAAAAAAGAAAAGTTTTAAAGAGAGAAAATGTATCATCATCACAGGATTCATCTTTTCCCTAGTGACAATTTTATTTATGATAATATATATCAAGAATTGTTCCAGTTATGCAGAGATTAACAGAACTGAAGAATTACACAACAAAGATCACATATTATTCAGAAATAAGAGAGATGTAGACATTGATATCAATGCAGATGAACTAAAAAATAAGAACATTGATATCATTACAAAGGACAAAAATGATAGAGTTATTGATATTAATGCATATGACAAAAATCATAATTTTAGAGATGTTGATATTAATACAGCAGAAGATTTGTATGGATTTGTATGTGTAGGACAGGGATATGATTTCTGTTTACAATTGTATTTCATTCACAGCAATAATATTGAAATCAAAGTTAAAATAGAATCCAAAACAAATTTTGATAAAATGCAGGGATCTTATAGACTAAATAACAAAACCGGAACTTTTGAATGTAACATATTGTTGAGGAGTTTTTGGTCTATATATTTAAAAGGTAACGAGTCAACAATGTGGTCTGGAGATGTTACTAATAATATGTCAAAATCTGGGAAAATACTTTATCCCTTTGATCAATTTTATTATCTTTTTCAAAGTTTTGTAAAGATATTAAATCCAAAACATTTAAACATCATTGGAGATGAAAAAAGAGATGTTGTAAGAACATGGGATTTTAAAGTAACAATAAAATGTACTCAAATAAGGGTCAAAATTGATATTTTTATAGTTGATAGGATTGTTCCAGAAATTAATATTTTCCCACAATCTTTGAAAATTATGGAAGATAAAGATAATTTGCATTTGATATGTGATACAAAAATATCTTTACCTCAAAATTCATTGTTAACTTGGAAAAGGAATGATGAATTTTTGGGTCGTTTTCTTTATAGTTCTACGATTATAATTCATAAAGGAATTTTTGGTAGTGTGAATTGGATTAATGATACATTTGTTTATCAAGAAATGAGAGTATCTTTGAATGATACTGGTATATATGAATGTTGCATATCAATAGGAAATTATCCGGTGAAATGTGCTAAGGCAAGTGTTATTGTTATGTCTCCAAGGAAAACTCCATGTGTCAATAAGAAAAGTTTCTCTGCAAGTCCTTTTCAGATTAACCATTTCCAATCCAGAACTCTTTTGAGAGAGGGAAAGTTTGTCATTATTTTGTGGAACTTTAATGTTTCAGAATGGAAAATTTCTACAAGGTTTCCACAACGTCAAGGACATTTGGTTAATATGGAATTGGGTATTGAGAGATGGTTTGGAATTAATAATAGAAATTATAACAGAAATAAGCGTGGTATTGTTGAAGGTATTTTAGGAGGGATTGGCACAATCGGGAGTATAACAAATAGTATGGATATTAATACTTTAAAGTCTGATCTAGAAACCGCTGGTTTAGTGGGAAGTAATGGTATTAAAATACAAAGACATTTAAATCAGATTTTAGAAAATATGGTAATTAAAACTGCTAATATAATGGGTCCATCTATTTTACATCTTCAAAATATTACTCTTGATTTGATGATAAGTGAACAACATTCTCATATAGCCAGAGCATGCTTAGAGATTCAAACTGAATATTCCACTAATTTTAAAATAATTGTGCAAGCATTTCAGAGTGGAATAACTCCTCTTGGCATTTTACAGTATTTGCCCAAAGAATATTTATATGCGATAAATCATACAGATTTATGGATAAATAAATGGATAGGATGCAAGCAGGACATATGTTATAGTTCTTCTATGATTCCAATAGCCGGAAAAGAACAAATTTTGGTTCCAATCACTGTTTTGGGATTACCTGTCAGCAATACACAATTATTGTACTATAAATTACAGTATACAGATTTTGTATTTAACAATGAAAATTCTGAATTAGAACAATTAGATCTGTCATCATGTTTACAATTCCAGTCTAAAGTTATCTGTTTACCTAATCAAGATAAAAGTATATTTCATTCTTGTTATCATAATCACACATTATGTTCAGCAAGAATAGAAAACGTTGAAACAATTTCTGAATTAATTACTCGTGTAGATAAAAAGAAGGTTTGTTTTCAGATTATGTCAGATATAGAAAGGGTTAAAACTTTTTTCTCTTCTTGTACAAATACAGAAAACCTAAATCAAGGGTTGTATTGTATAGAAGGAGACATTGTTGCAATAAGTAATAATGGGTTGAGAACAAATTTAACAAATATGTTTATGAAAAATATTTGCGCTCTTCCTACACAGTATAATATTTCCCAAATAGATGAATTTCCATGGGAAAAATGGGCAAATATAATTCAAAAGGATCAAGGTTTATTAATAGCTTTGGCTAAGGAATTGCAAAATGCAGAAGTATTGTTTAAACATGAACAAGGTAATTTGCAAGAAATATCGCATCAATGGTCAGAATTTTCAGGAAGTAATTGGTGGAAAAAATTTAGTAATAGTGTATCCATTTGGGGAAAAACTTCGATAACTTCAGCAGCAGGAAATATTTTATCACATCCTATTGTAATTATTTGTATTATTATTATATTATTTCTTAAATTCCAGTTATGTTTGATGTTTAGAATGAAAAAATTATATTATCGAATTAGAAGTGAAATTAAGAAATGAGATGATTTGCTGCAAAGCAAGCTTAAAAGGAAAATGAGTTTTGGAGTTACGGATACAGTTACACATGACAGAACATTTGGAGTTATTGAATCAAAGTTTGTTTGAATGAGACATGAATGTTGTAAATGGATTTAAATCTGAAAAATATGATTAGTATTCATATTTCAGAGGGGAATGTTATATTCTTAATATCTACATTTTAATTGGCTTTATTATATTTTATTTAGAATATGAATTCTCCATTGTGTGAAAGAAAAACTTTGAATCAGTTAATCCTATGTTATGACATGTGATAATTGAAAAAGTAAACATTTAAAACCTGTCAGGATTTTGATGAATATTGTATATCATATATATGCTTTTAAGAGATATATTCCTATGTAATTGATACATTGTTTAGTTTTTACTTCCCCACCTCATTAGTATGTTTAGCTGTGTTGAGTATTAACATATGGTAGCTTTACTATAGTAACCACTCTTTCCCACACCCTTGTGAAGGAGGGTTTATTCTTTTGGCGCAAAATCAGAAACTTGAGTTCTTATAAGCAAAAGACTGGTGGGGAGACTTTCTCTTGAAATTCCTACAGCTTTGAAAGATACATCTCAGCAAACATACATCTCAGCAAACATACATCTCAGCTACATTTAGCATACAAAGGGTTATTCCGCCATTTTAGAACACATGGTCATGCTTGAAGTATTATTTTTTATATCTAAGAAAGAAAGATACTAATAATTATCATTGTACTATTTTTGTAAGTATTATTTTCTATTTTTAGTGTGTACAATAAAACAGAAAACAGATTTACGCTGACTCAAAACTAATTAAGGAAATTCGTCTCACAATCTCAATCGGTCTCACCAGATATATATAAGAGATATATATACATTTTTAAATATTTTTACACTAGTGTAACGCATGTTAAGTCAGAAAAAACTAACAAAGGTTTCTATTCAAAGTAATTGTTAAGGTTCCTTTTTTTTTAGTAACAAATATGTTATATTTATTTACCTGCTATGACTGACAGCCGTAGGAGCCAACGGCTCCCACTACTGCTGAGTCTCCTGTGAGATAAGAGAGGATAGAAAAACCCACTGCAGATAGGCACAGCTCTGCATCAAGATCAGCTCAGGCAGTGCCATCTTAATGTCATTATAGGCCCCAGGCAATACAGTGCACTCGGGTCCTGTCTACACAATCATGCACAATTGCGCAAAGCTTTCACATTTTCTCTTTCTTCTCTGCGGTATTTTTCCTCGTCTGTGCTCCACTGAAAACATTACATTTAATTTCTGCTCTAAATGTTATTTTCACCAACACGTCATTAAGTTTGTTTTTCCTCACCTTTCTAAGCCCTTGTACACACGGTCGGAGATTCCGACGGAATGTTTCCTATCGGACCGCTTTGTCGGATATTCCGACTGTGTGTGGTCTGCATCGAACTGTTTTCCAACTTGCCGGTTAAATTTTCAGACAAAATGCTCCGATCGGACATAGTCCGATCATGTGTAGCCTACTCTGACGGACAAGGTGCCACGCATGCTCACAATCAAATTCGGACATGGAAGCGCTCGCTCAGGTAAAACTACTGCTCGTAATCGATATAGCACATTCGTCACGCTGCAATGTTAAAAATTCTTTCATGAAGCGCATTCTCTTGTTCTTTACAATGCTGCAAGAATTAACTTCTTTTGATGCTCATAGTCACACACACTTCTCCCAAACTTATTTCTTCAGTCTTTTTTACTCATTTCAGCAATACAATATTTTAAATCGTCACATCTACACATTTTTTTTTGTTTTTGTTTTTTTTAGGGGAATTTTGTGTTTGTTTTTTTTCATCAACATCTCCTTTTTTGACAGTTTGCTCATCTTTGCATTGTTTGGGTGTGTTTTGTGTGTCAACTTACCACAACACCATTATTATCTTTTTTGTATTTTCTTTTTCATTTTTAATCTACAGGAGGTTGTTTAGTGTTGGTGCCCTTGTTATTCATTTCACTTTGTATTTTTTAAATGTACCTGCCTACTCACAAATAAACTGTCCTTTTTGAAGTAAAACACATACGCAAGTATTTCTTCAAACAAAAAAACCCTTTATTTAGGTGTCAAACAACTAAAAAGAGGGAGGCAGCGCTGGAGAAACTTGTCAATTTGGTGAAGCCTTTGGCCCCCAGGGCAGACATGAACTAATTTGAAAATGCTAAATTGGTGGCCTGAGGAGTACATATCTCAGGGAGAGCAGTCTGGTCCAGAAGTCCTAGAGATCAGGAAAAGCAGATGCCATCTATGTCCCCAGGATGTGGTTCTTCAAGAGGCTGCATCTTCTGTCAGACCAGACTGAACCCAGGCCATCACTCTCTCGTCTTCCTTAGGCACTTCCCGCCAGGCTTCCTTCCAGGCTGTGGCTGGGCTCCTGTAGTTGTGGTAGGAGGAGGAGGAGGGCGATGGTCAACCTCCTGGCTGCCACTTGCCACAGCCTCCCCCCGGCTGAGGTCTTCCTGTGTATGAAAATGGGACATAGTTTTAGTTTTTTGCTCATCAATCACACCATTTTGTGCTCATGACTGTTGCAAATTGAATGTTACCAAATAGAACAGACTATCATTCTGAGCCCAGCATTTTTCATTCTTGTACCAATCATTTTTGGTCACTACTGTCTATTGAGATGTAAACCACTTTGTTAAATCACAACTTACTAATCAATAATAACATCTAGTTAACATCACTATACCTGTCTCAAGCTGGGCCCCTCCACATGTTGTTGCCTGGAAGGCCCAGGTTGGACATCGTAAGCCTCAGCTGGGGGTGAAGAAAGCCTTGAAGGAAGACTGGAGAGTGGTGGCCTGGGTTCCCCTTGGTCTGCCAGAAAATGCAGCCTCTCGTAGTACAACATCCTGGGGATATAAATAACATCTGGATCTCCTGATCTCAGGGAATCCTGGAACTTCTTGCGCTCCCTGAGATAAGTACACCTCAGGGCACCAATTTTGGCCATCACATAGGTCATGTCTGCCGTGGGGAGCATGATCTTAACCAAACCAAGCACTTTCTCCAGCGCTGCCTTCCTCTTTCTTAGGTCCTTAGAAAGGGGTTTTTTCATTTGCCACAGGCAGGGCAGCTCCCTGAGCATGTCAATGATCATTTCTAGAAAATGAGGTTCCTTGAAGGGATCCATCTTGTCTGCAAGACACAACACAAGACAAAACCTAATAATTTCAGGCTAAACTCTCTATAATCGTGTGCCAATATAGGCCTCAATCTAGAAGCAGTATAGGCTAGTGATGTACCAAGTTAAAATTGTACCTTTGTTTAAACGATCGGAGTTTCAGTTCCTCCTTCCTCTACTCACAGATCGTGCGTACGACACACGCGTGTTGCGTTTTATACACAGTGCACATGCATGAAACTCTGCCCGCCCCTGACGTTCTTTCTAGACTATTCTCCGCCCCTTCGCTTTCGGCGCAGTGGGGAGAGAACATGGCAGAGAGAACGCAGGTGCGCAATCAGAGTTCCACCAACGAGGAGGAGGGCGAGGAAAGCCCGGAGCCTGAAACGTCCCGATCCTGGAAGAGAAGATTTAAGGCCTCAAATATGTCTTTTGGAGAGATGTTGGAGATGGTGGACATATTTAAGAGGACCGACTATGATGGGAAGTATGGACCTTACCCAAACCCAAATAACAGAAAGGCCAAGATCATGACTAAAGTTGTGAAGAGTCTTCAGAAGAATTTTGGGGTACGACGATCCAAGGATCAACTGAGAAAATGCTGGTCAGACCTGAAACTGAGGGAGCACGATTAGTACAGAAGGATCAAGCGTGTTCTTCAAAAAAGTAAGTAGTTGTCGTGTTGTAATGGATGTGATCATGAGTGTTATAAGTGAAATGCCTATTTCTGGTACTCTTATAGATATAAGTGCTTATCGTTCATTATCAGTTATCAACCTTAGTCATACACATTTAATCATAATTAAGATGTCTGCCAGCTTCTCCCTTCATGTGAAACTGCAAGAGTTAAAAGAAAGAGCGCAACGTCAAAGAGAAGAATTGCGCCTGTTCTCGGCCACCGTGACAGTACAACCAAGAGGAGGGGGGCTGGGAACAAGACTCTATTTTAGCTGTCGTAGCTTGCTTTACCTTTTTAAGACATGACCCAGCTAAAAAGCTTAACCTTCGTCACAATAATGAATATGTATAATTTGTGGTTTGTACACGCTGTCTTTTATCTAATTCTTGATTTGATAGTGAGATATCCGGCTCACATGTATATTAGCCGGGGTCCAGGAAATAAAAAAGCAGAAGTATCTGAATACTGAACTACGTGTGTGTCAGTGTTTGACTTCAGGTGTGCACACTTTATATTAAGGATTAATTTGGCCAGGGGGACAGAAACAAGATACGGGGCTTTTCTAGTCCAGGTCCAAAACAACTGGCGCCCAACGTGGGGCTCGAGAGTCGGTCCAAGGGACAGCCGAAACGGAGAGAGACCAAAGTAATACCAAATACGGGCGGGCCGGAGCCTGATCAACTCTGGATAAAACGGTAAGACATTTTCTTTAATAATTTGTCTACCAATTAGTCCGCATCTGTATCTGGTTGATTTCTGTCTTGACATCGGCTTCCTGAGGCCTAAAAGACAGGTATATATCTTCTCTCAAGTCCATTTATATGAACCTGCAATTGTTTCTGGCCCGCCTGTATTCGGAGTGTTTTGTGTTTTGTTGGAGTTTGTCTGTTTGTCTTGTGGGAACCACCTTTTGGGAAGGAGGGATTGAGTATATCATCACAGATGGAGGTGACGTGGTTAAACTCCTCTTGGGGGAATAAATAATTGTACTAAGAAGAGTATGGGAATTGTACCAAGAGTATGGGAATTGTACCAAAAGGGGGCGTCACATACGCCCGAGGCGAGGGCGTGGGGATCCCGTGAGAATAGTCAATCTCATATTTCACCTTGGTTGCCACATTGATTGTGGGGATGTCATGTATGTCCTAAGTGTATTTGTGGATTGTTGTTCGGTATTAAGAGGACAGGGGAGCAAAAGGTGTCCCCTACAACCTCAGCAACCAGAAAACTACGAGGAGGCAGAGAAAGATAGAGTGAGGAATTTGGGTGTTGCACTGGGACGTGTTAGGATTGTTTAGAAAGTCCCATCTTTTACTTCCTCATTGTCTATATCAACTTTAAGTCTCTAATTTTATCTCTCTCTCTCTCTCTCTCTCTCTCTCTCTCAATCTCCCTTCCTATCTTTCATTTAACTTGAGAATTGTGAAGGATGGGGAATAAACTGATTAGGCCCACAGAGGGCCATCTAGCTTGTAATTTGGTGTTAGAACGGGAGGGAGAAAATGCCATTAAGAAGGGGAAGAAATTAGCAAAATATGTGAGATTGACATGCATTTGGGTGGGAGATTACAAGTAGATGAATGTCGCTCTCTCTTGAGAAGGAAAAGAGGCCTGTTAAAAGATCATGGCCTACTAGGTATAGCAGACTCCTGGTTTAAGGTTGCAAAAGCTAATGCTGAAGAAGGGTGGATTGAGGAGGAAACAAACCAAAATGGCCGTATTGTGTACGTGTACAATAAATTAGGAAAGAGGAAGTTGAGTAGGCAGCCACTGCCCTATGATGGCGGCTGTCTTTCAGGAAATGAGTACCGACCTTCGTCTACCGCCCCTCTGTCACAGACAGCACCTCCCCTTAATGCCTTTATGCAGCAAGAAATAGACCAACAGGGAATACCTCCTCCGCCATGTTTGACGGTTGGCAAGGCACACCTATCTTTGTACCCCTCAGTCAACTGCCATCACTATAGTACACCTCACTCGCCTGACCCACCAGCACTTCTGCCCACACCGGAGCCCACACACATATACCCAGTGATAGACCAATCGACCGGAACATATTACAAGGCCCAACTTATCCCTATTTCTGCTCAACCAACCCCGCTGATGATGGCAGGTTCCGGGATGGTAGGGCAAGCCCCGCTAGCTCTTCCGCCTATTCTGTGACTGATTCAATGGACCAAACACGAGACCAGTTTGTGGTGGAGATGCTGGGGCCAGACCACATTGATGGGATGGATCAGGCAGCATTGCCAGTTCATGCCAGTCCCACTCACCACAGCCCGTATACATCTGCAGTTCATGCCGGTCCTTCCCACCGTATTGCTGACCAGACAAATCCCTGTGCATAGAACATTGTGGTGTCCGGGGGCATAACTAACATAGACACCAGTGCAACCACGGTCCCACTGGCCCTCCCGAATACAGTCCCACCAAGACATAATGTTACATTCCCACAATAGGACCCACATTCCGAGACTAACATGGATTCCCTGTTCAACAACTCATAAGTGTCACCACAATACCCTTCCCAATCTCCTTACCCTTCTCAACACTGGCTTCAAGGACTTGATTCACACTGGCCGCCCATACCTGGGGGAAGGGGTCTAACACGACCTCCCATTGGCCAACCACCCACACACAATGGGCCATCCCCCGGGCCCCACCCCCCCCACCCCGAGTGTGCCACGGGGGGCCCCCCTGATGTATGTAACTTTCACTCCCAAGAACGCTGCCAGCCCATGGCTTTTTATAGAAGGATTGAGCAGATCAAGAAATCATATAGTTGTGCATGGCGGGATTTAAAAAGTTTGTGTGAAATAAAAGCAGGGGACGCCTACTGGCCAGTAATGGGAAAATGCTTTAATGAGAATATACGGTATGACCTTGATACTTGGAATTCGGGGGTCAAATTCGTGGCCCAATTAAAAACATGGGCTCAGGATCGCTTGGCAGATCAAGCGACCGGTATACAGGATATGACACAAGATAAGGGGGAAACAGTTGAGAAATTTCATACCAGAAAATAGAGAATATGATCACTATTGTCAATATAATTCCCCCTCCCAACGGAATGATTATTTCGTCCCTCATAATGGACAAATGCGTCCCCCAAATCGCCCCTATCCGGCTAATCATAATAGATTTGCTCCTTTACAGGACATCTACAATGACGATTATCGTCATTACATAGCAGACGAATTTGATTCATCATCATATGGTTAAAATCAATATGAGTATCAACCTTTTAACGATCAGGTTTTTCAGCAGGACACTCAGGGACGAAAAAGGGCTCAAGACGCAAAAGAGGGTGCAGAAGCGGCAGGAGAGTTCAGAGGAAAAAGGAGCAGAGTATAGTAGGCCAAGGGGTGTTCAATTTGAGTTCTAAGACGCTCACAAAAGATGAATTATATACTTTGGATAAGGGCCTTAAATACACCCCTCCAAAAAAATTGGATACGTTTCACACCTTCATTGATGTGCAGAAATATATTAGAAAAATAAACATCCAGAGATATTTAGTGTCTAATCCCTGTGAGCAATCGGCCATAGCTGCTACATCAGGTACAGTACATTCTGGACTATCAAATCCATCATTGTTTAGTCCGCCAGTCCTGGTTGCCCCAGCAGTTGCCATTTTTAGAGACCTTGTTCTTAAGGATTTGGCAGAATTACCAGTTAAAAATGGGTCTCAATTCACTCAGTAAAAACAAAGAGATCATTATACGTCCCACCGACAAAGGTGGGGGTATTGTGGTACTTGGTAAATGTGATTATGAGCAGGAGATGTTTAGAATTTTGGGAGAAACGGAAACATATAAAGAGTTGTCTTACAACCTTACCAATCATTTCAAAGGAAAATTGGTGGAATTAGTACAGGAAGGGTTTGATAAACACATTTTGAATAAAAAGAAACAGACATATTTGGTGCCGTTAGCGCCTAGGATTCCTACAATGTACTACCTACCGAAAGTACATAAGGATCCTATTCACCCACCAGGCTGCCCCATTGTGAGCGGCATAGATTCAGTTACATCTAGAATTGGTAGATACACAGACTTTTTTCTACAGCCTCTTGTGAAACGAGTTCCCTCATATTTGAGGGATACAAGTCACACCATTCAGGTACTAGACAAAATGGAGATTAAGAGGAACTGTCTGCTGGCCACTGCAGACGTGGCCTCATTATATACTTGTATTCCCCATTCATTGGGATTAGAAGCCGTTAGACATTTTTTGGAAAGGCACCCATCCATTGTGCGTGATCAAAGCGATTATATAATATATAATGGAACTATTAGAATTTGCTACTTGCCACAGTTATTTTTGGTTTAATGGCAAGTTCTATATTCAACAAAAGGGCGTGGCTACAGGGGCTAAATTTGCCCCCAGCCTCGCTAACTTGTTTATGGCTAAATGGGAGGAGGATGTTGTCAGTCAAGAGGGTGGTTCCTCACTAGTCCTTTGGGTCGAGGTATTCATTTGACATATGAATCTAGTGCAAATAGTGTACATTTTTTAGATTTGAAAATTTGCATTAATTCAGGAAGTTGGGAATTTCAGACTTTTTTTAAACCCACCGATAGGAACGGCTTTATACCTATCGACAGCTGCCACCATCGGTCGTGGCTTAATGCTGTGCCCATGAGTCAGTTCCTCAGACTCCGTAGGAACTGCACGGACGTCGAGATTTTAAACAGCAAGCCCAAGAGTTAAGGAATAAGTTTCTTGATAAGGGATATGATCCCATATCTGTGCAAGAACATTATGAGGAGGTCCTTCAGACAGACCGTACTTAATTGTTTGACCGCCCCCCTAGAGAGCGTGACAACTCACATAAATGGTCTATTCTGACTTCATACTCTATTCAACATAGAGATATACAAACTATTTTAAATAGACATTGGGGAGTGTTAAAGACAGACAAAACCTTATGCTCTCGGTTACCAGAACGGGCAAGAGTTACTTTTCGAGGTGTCCCGTCACTTCAAAGTAAAATAGCTCCGAATATAATAAACCCTCCTGTTCGCCCAGTATTTTTCCAGGATTTAAAGGGTTATTACCCATGCAAAAAATGCACAGTGTGTTGTCATAACATAAATGGTAGGTCTAAAACACTTCAGTTTGGTTCAACAGTTACTAACCGAGTGTATCTGATAAAGGGGTTCCACTTACATACACTTTGTTTATTTTTCCAACTGCGGCAGTCCAGACACTCTTTTTAGAGTGATAAACTTTTCATGGATATCTTTGAATATAGAGCTACACATAAGGTCAACACAGAGGGTGTTTTTACGGCTATTAATAATGATAGTGAAATAGGTGGTCTGTTTATGAGGCTCAAAAACATCATGATAACAGAGTTACATCTACAATGGGACGTATCGTTTTTAGAACAATACATCTCAGAGTCTATGGTACCCAGGAGTCTGAGATGGGATGTATTCTAAGCGCTGCACCTTTTTTATTATTTCACCATCTCTAGAAGAGATACATAAATATGTAAGGGAAATTTCCCTAAAGAAATAGTATAAGATTTGGAGGAAGAAATTTCAACTGAAGAGATTCAACAAGCTATTTCAAAGCTGGCTTTAGGGAAAAGCCCAGGTCCAGACGCTAGATTTTATAAGGTTTTTCAAAATGTAATTATAAATTTAAAAAGACATATAATTCTATATCTAAAACACAAACATTCGTACCACAGAGGCTCATATTATATTAATACCAAAGCCTGAGAAAGACCATGCACTATACAAGAACTATAGACCTATATCTCTGACAATATAGATATAAAAATATACTTTGTGAAAAAAATAATAATAATAATATACTTAAAGATCATATCTAAAAGATTAACATCTTATTATACCAGACTATATAAATTTGGAGCAGACAGGATTTTTCGAAAGGGAGAGAAACAAGGGACAACATTATTAAAACCTGTACATTGATGTAATATGCTCAGAGAGCTGCCATCCCAGCATGCCTTCTAACTATAAATGCTAAGAAGGCATTTGATAGGGTGGGATGGCAATTCTTGGAAGAAGCATTAAAGCAGATAGGAATTTGGCCAAAAATGTTAGGAAGGATTGTTGCGTTATATACCCATTCAAGAGCTAAAGTTAGAATTAATGGAATACTATCAGAGTATATAAAGATTTCAAATGGAATCCAACAGGGATGTCCCTTATTCCCATTGTTATATATAATAGTGATGGAGCATCTCATTAAAGCTATAAGAGAAAATAAGGACATCAAAGGGATAAAGATTAAGGGTAAGGAATATAAAATGTCTGCGTATGCAGATGACCTACTATTATATGTAACTAATCCTATAATAACAATTCCAAATTTAATAAAAGAACTTGATAGATTTGGGGAACTGAGTAATTTTATAGGAATTGGGCCAAAAATGTTAGGAAGGATTGTTGGGTTATATACCCATTCAAGAGCTAAAGTTAGAATAAATGGAATACTATCAGAGTATATAAAGATTTGGGGAACTGAGTAATTTTAACCACTTGCCGACCGCCGCACGACGATGTACGTCGACAGAATGGCACGGGCAGGCATAAGGGCTTACATGTACGTCCTTGCCTGCCCGCGGGTCGGGGGCCCGATCGGGCCCCCGCCCGGTGCCTGCGGCAGTCGGTATTCGTTCGGGAGCGATCCCGGACGAGGGGACGGCCATTCATTCATGGCCACCCCCTCGCGATCGCTCCCGACGAATGAAAATGTCCGGTGACATCACTTCCTCTCCTGTAATGTAAACACAGGAGAGGAAGTGATGTATTCTCTCCTCCGTGTCGGTATTTTTCGTTCCGGCACCGAGGAGAGAGCATCGGTGAGTTGCACAAGCACTACACTACACAGTAGAACATGCCAGGCACACTCACACCCCCCCTTTACCCCCCGATCACCCCCCAATTACCCCTGCCCCCCCAGTCACAGTGACACCAATTGCTTTGTTTTTTTTTTGTTTTTTTGCATTGGTGTCATTTGTGACTGTAATAACTGTTAGGGCAGTTAGGGTTAGCCCCCTTTAGTTCTAATGTGCCCCCCTAACCCCCCCAATAAAGGTTTAACCCCGTGATCACCCCCCCTCGCCAGTGTCACTAAGGCTGGGTTCACATTGCAGCGGTTTATGAGAACGAATGTGATTCGCACCGCACTGCAGTGCAAATCACATCCGATCTCTGTGCGATTTGAGTTCAGCCATACAGATAGTATGGCTGAATTCGTGTCGCACCCGCCGCACCCGCCGCAAATTCGCACGGGACCCTTTTTTTGGCCCGCAGCAGAATGGGATCGCATGGGTGTAAACACCATGCGATCCGAGTTTGCAGATCGCACTGCGATATGCGAACTGATCTGGGGGTGTCATTAACATTTCACTGACACTCCCAGCAGTTCGCATAGGGCAGTGTGAACTGCCGCCGGGAGCCATGCGATGCGGGAACCCGCCGCGGATTCATGGCGTTCCCGCATCGCTCCAGTGTGAACCCAGCCTAATAAGCGATCATTTTTCTGATCGCTGTATTAGTGTCACAGGTGACGCTAGTTAGGCAGGTAGGTATTTAGGTTCGCCGCAGCTTTTTATAGCGCCAGGGACCCCCATATACTACCGCATAAAGCCCCCTGATTTCCCCCTAGTTAACCCTTTCACCAGTGATCAAAGCAACTGTTACAGGTGACGCTGGTTGGTTAGTTATTTTTTTATAGTTTCAGGGCACCCGCCATTTATTACCTAATAAAGGTTTAACCCCCTGATCACCCGGCGGGTGTCATTTGTGACTGTAATAACTGTTAGGGCAGTTAGGGTTAGCCCCCTTTAGTTCTAATGTGCCCCCCTAACCCCCCCAATAAAGGTTTAACCCCGTGATCACCCCCCCTCGCCAGTGTCACTAAGGCTGGGTTCACATTGCAGCGGTTTATGAGAACGAATGTGATTCGCACCGCACTGCAGTGCAAATCACATCCGATCTCTGTGCGATTTGAGTTCAGCCATACAGATAGTATGGCTGAATTCGTGTCGCACCCGCCGCACCCGCCGCAAATTCGCACGGGACCCTTTTTTTGGCCCGCAGCAGAATGGGATCGCATGGGTGTTCACACCATGCGATCCGAGTTTGCAGATCGCACTGCGATATGCGAACTGATCTGGGGGTGTCATTAACATTTCACTGACACTCCCAGCAGTTCGCATAGGGCAGTGTGAACTGCCGCCGGGAGCCATGCGATGCGGGAACCCGCCGCGGATTCATGGCGTTCCCGCATCGCTCCAGTGTGAACCCAGCCTAATAAGCGATCATTTTTCTGATCGCTGTATTAGTGTCACAGGTGACTCTAGTTAGGCAGGTAGGTATTTAGGTTCGCCGCAGCTTTTTATAGCGCCAGGGACCCCCATATACTACCGCATAAAGCCCCCTGATTTCCCCCTAGTTAACCCTTTCACCAGTGATCACCATATAACTGTTACAGGTGACGCTGGTTGGGTAGTTATTTTTTTATAGTTTCAGGGCACCCGCCATTTATTACCTAATAAAGGTTTAACCCCCTGATCACCCGGCGGGTGTCATTTGTGACTGTAATAACTGTTAGGGCAGTTAGGGTTAGCCCCCTTTAGTTCTAAGGTACCCCCCTAACCCCCCCAATAAAGGTTTAACCCCGTGATCACCCCCGTCGCCAGTGTCACTAAGGCTGGGTTCACATTGCAGCGGTTTATGAGAACGGATGTGATTCGCACCGCACTGCAGTGCAAATCACATCCGATCTCTGTGCGATTCGAGTTCAGCCATACAGATAGTATGGCTGAATTCGTGTCGCACCCACCGCAAACTCGCACGGGACCCTTTTTTTGGTCCGCAGCAGAATCGGATCGCATGGGTGTTCACACCATGCAATCCGAGTTTGCAGATCGCACTGCGATATGCGAACTGATCTGGGGGTGTCATTAACATTTCACTGACACTCCCAGCAGTTCGCATAGGGCAGTGTGAACTGCCGCCGGGAGGCATGTGATGCGGGAACCCGCCGCGCATTCGTGGCGTTCCCACATCGCTCCAGTGTGAACCCAGCCTAATAAGCGATCGTTTTTCTGATCACTGTATTAGTGTCACAGGTGACGCTAGTTAGGCAGGTAGGTATTTAGGTTCGCCGCAGCTTTTTATAGCGCCAGGGACCCCCATATACTACCGCATAAAGCCCCCTGATTGCCCCCTAGTTAACCCTTTCACCAGTGATCACCATATAACTGTTACAGGTGACGCTGGTTGGTTAGTTATTTTTTTTATAGTTTCAGGGCACCCGCCATTTATTACCTAGTCTCACTAGTGTACCCCTAAATTTAGGGGTGTCTACTTTCCAAAATGGGGTCATTTGGGGGGGGTTTGTGCCATCTTGGCATTTTATGGCCTTCAAAACTGTAACGCCCTTAGAAAGCCTGAAGGCGGTGCTTGGTTTTCGGGGCCCTGTACGCGGCTAGGCTCCCAAAAAGTCCCACATATGGGGTATCCCCGTACTCAGGAGAAGCAGCAGAATTTATTTTGGGGTGTCATTTCACATATGCCCATGGCATGCGTGAGCAATATATCATTTAGTGACAACTTTGTGAAAAAAAAAAAAAAAAAAAGTTTGTAATTTTCCCGCAACTTGTGGCAAAATATAAAATATTCCATGGACTCAACATGCCTCTCAGCAAATAGCTTGGGGTGTCTACTTTCTAAAATGGGGTCATTTGTGGGGGTTTTGTGCCATCTTGGCATTTTATGGCCTTCAAAACTGTAATAGGTAGTGAGGAGTGAAGTCAAATATTTACGCCCTTAGAAAACCTGAAGGCGGTTCTTGGTTTTCGGGGCCCCATACGTGGCTAGGCTCCCAAAAAGTCCCACATATGTGGTATCCCCGTACTCAGGAGAAGCAGCAGAATTTATTTTGGGGTGTCATTTCACATATGCCCATAGCATGTGTGAGCAATATATCATTTAGTGACAACTTTGTGAAAAAAAAATAAAAAAAAATGAAAGTTTGTAATTTTCCCGCAACTTGTGGCAAAATATAAAATATTCCATGGACTCAAAATGCCTCTCAACAAATAGCTTGGGGTGTCTACTTTCTAAAATGGGGTCATTTGTGGGGGTTTTGTGCCATCTTGGCATTTTATGGCCTTCAAAACTGTAATAGGTAGTGAGAAGTGAAATCAAAAATTTACGCCCTTAGAAAGCCTGAAGGCGGTGCTTGGTTTTCGGGGCCCCGTACGCGGCTAGGCTCCCAAAAAGTCCCACATATGTGGTATCCCCGTACTCAGGAGAAGCAGCAGAATTTATTTTGGGGTGTCATTTCATATATGCCCATAGCATGTGTGAGCAATATATCATTTAGTGACAACTTTGTGTAAAAAAAAAAAAAAAAAATATTTTTTGTCATTATTCAATCGCTTGAGGCAAAAAAATAAAATATTCAATGGGCTCAACATGCCACTTATCAATTTCCTTAGGGTGTCTACTTTCCAAAATGGGGTCATTTGGGGGGGTTTTGTACTGCCCTGCCATTTTAGCACCTCAAGAAATGAGATAGGCAGTCGTAAACTAAAAGCTGCGTAAATTCCAGAAAACGTACCTTAGTTTGTAGATGTGACAACTTTTGCGCAAACCAATAAATATACAATTATTGACTTTTTTTTTACCAAAGACATGTGGCTGAATACATTTTGGCCTAAATGTATGACTAAAATTGAGTTTATTGGATTTTTCTAATAACAAAAAGTAGAAAATATCATTTTTTTTCAAAATTTGCGGTCTTTTTACGTTTATATCGCAAAAAATAAAAATCGCAGAGGCAATCAAATACCATCAAAAGAAAGCTCTATTTGTGGGAAGAAAAGGACGCAAATTTTGTTTGGGTACAACATTGCATGACCGCGTAATTACCAGTTAAAGCAGCGCAGTGCCAAATTGTAAAAAGACCTCTGGTCATTTACCAGCAAAATGGTCCGGTCTGAAGGTGGTTAAAGTAAACTATGACAAATCTGAGCTGATGAGCATTGCGCTTGAAGAAAGAACACAAATATTATTACAAAAGGATTTTCCATTTAAATGGAAACAAGATGCGATTAAATATTTGGAAATATATATCCCAAAAGATTTAAAGCAACTACAAGAATTAAACTATAATATGACAGATAAGATAAGATAAAGAAAATATTGCAAAATTATGATAAAATAACCTATTCATGGTTAGGAAAAATAAATATAGTAAATATAGTAAAGATGGAAATACTGCCAATATTGTTGTATATTTTTCAAACGATACCTATAATACTATCAAAAAAACTTATAAGGGATCTGAGAAAAGCAGTGGGAAGCTTTATCTGGTCCCATAAAACCCCTAGAGTAAGCAGAGAAATATTAATTAGATCAAAAAAAAAAAAAATGGAGGATTAGCATTACCTGATTTTTCTAAATACTTGCAAGCAGCATCATTGATTCGAATAATAGATTGGCAGCATAATGCGGATAGTAAACAATGGGTTAACCTAGAGAAAGTCATTGTAGGGATAAGATAAAACATTTACCATGGATAAAACCTAATTTAAGACCAAAAGAAAAGGAATTACCAATTTTTGTAAAGGCCACACTAAAAACTTGGGATGCTATACTGAAAAAAGGAAATCTGTCCACTATGATAGGACCTATGACCCCATTATTTTCCAATCCAGAATTTATGCCAGCATTAAAAGCTACAAAATATTTAAAATGGAATATATTGGAGCATGAACAGGTAATACAGATTTTAGTGGATGGAAAAATGCCAATATTTCAAAATTTGGGACAAGAATTTAAAAATAAATGGCTACAATATCTTCAGCTAAGGACATTTATCGAACCAATTGAGATAGCAATAAATAGACAAACAACTAAATTTGAACAAATAGTTATAGATAAAGATAAATCGATTAAAAAATTATCTAAGATATATAACCTACTACTTCCCTCTGGAGACATTAAAGTGGTTGTAAACCCTTACAACACACTTTGACCTACGGGTAAGCCTAGAGTAAGGCTTACCTGTAGGTCCAAGAAATATCTCCTAAACCTACACGGTTTAGGAGATATTTGCCGAAAGACAGGCATTGCTGTCTACTGAGCGCGCTGCCGTCAACGGCAATATGCCGCGCATGGCGGCTCCCGTGCGCATGCGCGGGAGTGATGGCTTCGCCGAATGACAGCGGCGGAGCAGCGAGACCCACCGAGAAGATGGATGCGCGGGACTACAGGGGACAGCGGTGACTTCGCTGGCTCCTGTGTCAGGTAAGTGGCACATAATGGGCTACTATGCGATGCATAGTAGTCCATTATGCTTTACCATTGCAGGGAATGAAAGAGGAAGTAAACTCATCAGGGTTTACTTCCTCTTCAAGGAAATATTAGGAATAAAAAAATGGGAGGAAGAAATGGGGAACTCATTAACGGAGAAAGAATGGGAAAAAATATTTGGAAGAATACATAAATTGTCAATAGCAACTAAATATCAAGAAAAGAATTATAAGATCGCATTAAGATGGTATGGTATAGGAGTCCAGTGGTAATGAATATGATAAATAAAGGGAACACTGAAAAATGTTGGAGATGTAAGGTAGAAAGAGGGACTCTAGAACATATATGGTATAGTTGTTGTAAGGTAAGAGTGTTTTGTAATAGGATAATGGAAATTTATCAGAAAATGGTGGGAATACAAATAAACATAGATATAAACATTGTATTATTCTCTCTTACACCAAAATCAATAAAACAAAGGGAGTTAGAGCTATTACACCACATGACTACAGCAGCAAAGGTAGCGATAGCACGTAAATGGAGAGAAACAAACAGTCCAACGGTGACGGATTGGATATGTGAAATGAACAAAATATATTATATGGAAAAACAGATAAGAGAAGAAGGATATAGAAACAATCAAATATCAAGGCTATGGCAAAAATGGGAGGAATTTCGGACTTCAAGGAGGTTGAAGGATTATTTGTAAATGGAGGGGAGGAATTAATGGAAGGTGTGGGGAGGGAGGGGTGTGGGGAGGGAGGGGTGGGGGGGAGAGAGAGAGGAGAAGAGGGGAAGGATCACCTTTTCTTTTTTTTGCTGTTGTTGTTGTTAGGAATGAGAATGAGATTTTGAATGCTGAATAGTGGATAAATGGCAATATGATGTATGTTTTAAAAATAAATAAAAAGTAATTTGAAACAAACTTGATCATGGCTGTAATGTATTACTGGCTCCCAGCAATATAGATAAAAAAAAATAAAAAAAAAATGAAAATATAAAAAGGCGTAGAGTCCCCCCAAAATCCATACCAGACCCTTATCTGAGCATGCAGCCTGGCAGGTAAAAAAAGGGGAGGGGGTGAGCTAGCACCCCCCCTCCTGAACCATACCAGACCACATGCCCTCAACACCTTTCCCCATTTTGATGGGGACAAGGGCCTCTTCCTGACAACCCTGGGCTGTGGTTAACAGGGTTTTCAGATGGGGAGTCTTATCAGAATCTGGAAGCCCCTTTAACAAGGACTTCATAAGAACTGTCAAAGCACAGCGCGGTAGCCAGTAGCCTCCCAGGAAGCAAAGCATTTTTTTGTATTTTCGGGTCTGGTGGGTGTCGTGATTGACAATGGATATACATTGAGGAACACTTTTTTTAATAAAGGATTTTCCCTGTGGATTTTTACTTTTGTACTTGATACCCATTCACATGATTTGGGGCCCCTTTAAAGGGGGCTTCCAGATTCTGATAAGCCCCTGCCTGCAGACCCCAGCAACCACAGCCCAGGGTTGTCGGGAAGAAGCCATTGTCCACATTAACATGTAGACAAGGTGCTTTGGGGGGCATCCCAAAGCACCCTCCCCATGCTGATGGCAAGCGGCCTGGTATGGTTCAGAAAAGGGGGGGTGCTTGCTCATCCCACCTTTTCTGGCCAGCCAGGCTGCATGCTCAGATAAGGATCTGGTATGGATTTTGGGGGGACCCCACGCCATTTTTATTTTTTATTTTGCTGTGGAGTTCCCCTTAAAATCTATACCAGACCCAAAGGGCCTGGTATGGATTTTGGGGGAACACATAATTTTTTTTAATTCTGTCATGGGGTTCCCCTTAAAATCTATACCAGACCTAAAGGGTCCCCAAACACCGATTTTTTTTTTTTGACAATTTTTATTTAATTCAGCTCTCAGCAGGGAAGCCTTAACCACTTGACCACTGGGCACTTAAACCCTCTTCCTAACCAGAACAATTTTCAGCTTTCAAACATTGCATTTGAATGACAATTACTCAGTCATGCAACACCGTACTTATATGAAATGTTTGTCCTTTTTTTTTCACACAAATATAGCTTTCTTTTGGTGGTATTTAATCACCGTTTGGGTTTTTGTTTGTGCTATAAAAGAAAAAAAAAATGAAAATTCTGTTTCTTCGTTTCTGTTATAAAAATGTTCAAATTAGTAATTTTTCTTCAAAAACATTTTGGCCAAAATTTATACTGTTACATATCTTTGGTAAAAATAACCCAAATCAGTGTATATTATTTGGTCTTTGTGAAAGTTATGGTGTCAATCGCTGAAAATTTATCACACCTGATGCATTGACGGCCTATCTCAATTCTTGAGACCCTAACAAGCCTGGAAAGTATAAATACCCCCCAAATGACCCCTTTTTGGAAAGTAGACATTCCAAGGTATTTAGGAAGAAGTATGGTGAGTTTTTTGAAGTTGTAATTTTTTCCCACAATTCTTTGCAAAACCAAGATTTTTTTTATTTATTTTTTTATGCATAGCACAAATTACACCCCAAAATACATTCTACTACTCACCCTAAGTATGGCAATATCACATATGTGAGACTTTTACACAGCGTGTCCACATATAGAGGCCCAACATGCAGGGAGTGTCATCAAGCATTCTTGGAGCTTAAATTACACATATAATTTCTTTACTACCTATTAGCCCTTGTACACACGGTCGGAGAATGTGTGGTATGCATCGGACTGATTCCGTCGGAATATCCGTCGGACCCAATTTTCCAACATGTTGGAAATATTTCCCGACCAACTGGTTCGATCGGACATACTCCGATCATGTGTAGAGAATTTTGATCGGACCAAGTGCCACGCATGCTCAGATCAAATTCCTACATCAAAGCTATTGGCTACTAGCCTGAACGTAGTCCCATCGTAACGAAATTACGTCATCACGTTCTGAATGATCGGATTTTTCGACAACCTAGTCCGACCGTGTGTATGAAACAGTTTCGGACAAGATCCGACGGACAAAATCCGACGGACAAAATCCAACGGATTTGGTTGTCGAAATCTCCGACCGTGTGTAGAGGGGCTTACACTTTTGAAGGCCCTGGAGCACCAGGACAATGGAAAAACCCCAAAAATGACCCCATTTTGGAAAGAAAACAACCAAACATTTAATTCATGAGGCATATTGAGTCTTTTGAACATGGCATTTTTTTTCTACACGTTTTTAGAATATATGTAAAGAAAATTAAAATCTATTTTTTTTTTTACACAAAGTTACATAGTTACATAGTTAGTAAGGTTGAATAAAGACACCAGTCCATCCAGTTCAACCTGAGTGAGTGTCTACAATTGTCTCTATCCCTGTACGTTGTACATCACACACTTACATTGGTACCTACCCTCAAGGAGCCCTCACAAAGTTGTCTATCTATACAATATTTCTAACAAATAGCATATAGATATCAAAAATTACACACCAAAACAGATTCTCCTACTCCGAGTACAGCGATATAACATGGGGGAGACTTTTACACAGCCTGGCCACAACATGCAGGGAGCACCATCAGGTGTTCTAGGGGCATACATGTCAAATCTAATTTGACTACCTATTACACTTTTGTGAGGCACTGTAGTGACATGGTTGTGGCATGGATGAGCATGAATGGGGATGGATGAGCCATGGATGGGGATGGCTGAGTATGGCAAGGTACAGCTGAGTACGGCTGGGTACAACTGGGTACGGCTGGATATTGCTGAGTATGGCTGAGTACGGCAGAGTATGAATAGGATGGCTGGGTATGGCTGAGTATGACTGGGTATGACTGGGTATGGCTGAGTACGGCTGAGTAAGGCTGGGTACGGCTAAGTACGGCTAAGTACTGCTGAGTACGGCTGGATATAGCTGAGTATGGCTGGGTACGGCTGAATATGGCTGGGTATGGCTAAGTATGACTGAGTACGGATGGGGTGGCTGGGTACGGCTGAGTATGGCTGGGTATGGCTGAGTATAGCTGAGTATGGCTGGGTAAGGCTAAATGCAGCTGGGTAGGGCTGAGTACAGGTGAGTATGGCTGGGTATGGCTGAGTATTGCTGGGTATGGCAGAGTATGGCTGAGTATTGCTGGGTATGGCTGAATATTGCTGGGTATGGCAGAGTATGGCTGAGTATGGATGGGATGGCTGAGCATGGATGAGTATTGCTGATTGGGGATGGATGGCTGAGCATGGATGGATGAGTATTGCTGAGTATGGATGAAAGGATGAGTATTGCTGACTATGGATGGATGGATGAGTATTGCTGTGGATTGTTGGATGAGCATGGATGGATGTATGAGTATTGCTGAGTATGGATGGATGGCTGAGCATGGATGGATGAGTATTGCTGAGCATGGATGGATGGATGAGCATGGATGGATTGCTGGATGAGTATGACATCATGAATGGATACTCAGACAGAGGGGGATTAGGGAGGTAAACAAGTGGCTGAAGAGCTGGTGTAGTAAGGAGGGGTTTGGGTTCTTGGAGAACTGGGAAAATGTCTTAGTCGATAACCAATACTATAGAAGGGATGGACTGCAGCTAAATTAGGAGGGTGCAGATCAGCTGGGAATGAAGATGTCAAAAAAGTTAGAGGGGTTTTTAAACTAAGCGATGGGGTCCGGAGGTAGAGATAGTCAGTGCGAAACATATTCCAGAGGGTAGTATTGGGGGCATTAGTGGTAGGTTGAACAAAGCACATAAACCCAAGGTAAGAAAGTAGCAAGCCCTAGTTGCAATCTGGCAACATCCAATAAGAGGATAATATGCAACCGGTCTAAACTATGTTGCATGTTTACCAATGCCAGGAGCCTGGCGGACAAGATGGGTGAACTAGAGATACTGTTGTACAAGGAGGATTTGGATTTTGTGGAAATTTCAGAGACCTGGTTCAGCTCTCATGATTGACTGACAAACATTCAAGAGTATACCCTTTATCGCAGGTATAGAGAGGGTAAAAAAGGCGGAGGGGTATGGCTATATATCAAGAATAATGTACAAATGAATGTGAGAGATGACATCACTAAGGGAGCTAGGGAGGAGATGGAATCCTCATGGGTAGAGCTCCAAAGGGATAAAGCTAAGGGGAAAATAATACTGGGAGTATGCTCTAGGCCCCCTAACCTGAGGGAGCAAGGGGAGACAGATCTCCTATCACAATTTGGATTAGCAGCAAGGATGGGAAGTGTTATCATAATGGGGGATTTTAATTATCCATCTAAACTCTTATTATCATCTAAGGCTCGCCAGTTCCTAAATGTCTTGCAGGACAATTTTATGGGTCAGGTGGTAGATACACCATCTATAAATAATGATGGTGCATCTACCATCTGGATCTACTGATTACCAACAATACAGACCTGATCACAGATGTGGAAATATGGGGCAATTTAGGTAACAGAGATCACAGGTCAATTGGCTTCAGTATAAATCACGCAAATAGGAAACATAAGGGCAATACAAAGACACTGAATTTCAAAAGAGCCAACTTCCCTAAACTACAAACATTGCTAGAGGGCATAACTTAGGATAAAATCTTAGGAACAAAGAGCACGGAGGAGAGATGGGTTTGCTTTAAGAGCATATTAAATAAGGGCATTAACCAATGCATCCCATTGGGTAGTACATTTAAAAGAAAACAAAAGTCCTGGATGGCTTATAAAATGCATATAAAAGCAAAGAAGAAGGCATTCAAACAAAATAAGGTTGAGGGATCATCATCAGCATTCAGACTTTAAAAAGAATGCAACAAGATATGTAAGTGTGCAATAAGGAGGGCTAAGATAGAACATGGAAGACACATAGTGGAGGAGAGCAAAAAGAATCCCAAGAAATTCTTTAAGTATGTAAACATTAAAAAAAGGAGGACAGACCATATTGGCCCCATAAAGAATGAGGAAGGACATCTGGTTACTAGGGATGAGCCGAACACCCCCCAGTTCAGTTTGCAGCAGAACATGCGAACAGGCAAAAAATGTATTTGAACACGTGAACACCATTAAAATCTATGGGACATAAACGTGAATAATCAAAAGTGCTAATTTTAAAGGCTTATATGCAAGTTATTGTCATAAAAAGTGTTTGGGGACCTGTCCCAGGGGACATGTATCAATGCAAAAAAAGTTTTAAAAACTGGAGTTTTTTTGGGAGCAGTGATTTTAATAATGCTTAAAGTGAAACAATAAAAGTGAAATATTCCTTTAAATTTCGTAGCTGGGAGGTGTCTATAGTATGCCTGTAAAGTGGCATATGTTTCCCATGTTTACAAAAGTCCCTGCTCAAAATGAAATTTCTAAAGGAAAAAGTCATTTAAAACTACTTTCAGCTATAACGAATTGTCGGTCCCAGCAACACACATAAAAGTCACTGAAAAAACAGCATGGGATTCCCCCACAGTCCATTACCAGGCCCTTTGGGTCTGGTATGAATATAAAGGGGAACCCCAAACCAAAATTTAAAAGAAAAAAAATCGTCCATTTTCCTGAAGCCTTCATATTAAAGATATTGAAGCAGGCAATTTTACTAGAGAATGCTGGAAGGGCTTCGAATAGGGACAATTTAGTTGTAGGAGTTTCAATTTGTATGCAATCAGGCAGGCCCTTCTACTACATGGTTTTGGTAAATCTGAAGGAAAAAATAATCAGAAAATCTGATAGTGTGTATGGGGCTTTAGTTTCAAAGGATAACATTAAAAAAATAGTAAAATGGCATAGATGGAGATAATATTAAAATTGTGGCTTAATACATGAGTATTAAAAAAGGTGAAAGAGAAATTTATTAGGTTGATTAAAAGGTAAGAAAACAGACAACTCAGCGTCGTAACTACGACGCTTAATGTCATCATTGATGTGTTGCCATCAGTGGGTAAATATAGAAAAATGATCAGTAATGTGTGAGGAATGTGTATATGCAGCAAATAAATGCATTCAGTCAACAAATTGGTATAGTTTTTTGGGAAGAAATTGATAAGAAGGAAATTCCAAATGGCAGTATATAATGATAATAGCGAACTAACAGTTTCAAAGGGCAACATTTTAAAAAATAGTAAAATGGCGTAGATGGAGATAATATTAAAATTGTGGCTTAATACATGAGTATTAAAAAGGCGAAGGAGAAGTTTATTAGGTTGGTTAAAAGGTAAGAAAATGAATAATAAAATTAGAAAAAAATAAAATTAGGACTCCAGAAAAGAGGTCTCAGGTGCAATAATAACAAAGCATAATAGGTGAGCAGAGAGTAAGCAATAATAAATAAAGTAATGCAATGATAATAAAATATGTTAAAACCTAATATATAAAAATAGTCTGATTACAAAATGTGGTCCATTGTACAATAACAGGTATTTCAAAAGTCACTGATAAAACAATTGAGGTCAAATTCAATGTTGAGACCCCGGGGCGTGAATGTATCAAGAATAAAAATCCATTTAAATTCTAGTTGACTTAAAGGGGAGTTCCAGTCTTTTTATGTTTATTAAAAGTCAGCAGCTACAAAAAGTGTAGTTGCTGACTTTTAATAAACAGACACTTACCTGTTCCACGGTCCAGAGATGTGGCCGAACGGGGTGTCCTCTCCCCCTCCTCTCAACCAGTGCCTCCATTGCCACTCTGGGCACCCGGCCCTGACAGCTTTCGACTTCATAGCCGTGCACGCACGGCGCATGTGCGAGTCGCGCTGCGCTCCTGGAGTGGAAGGCGATCTCCTGGGACCTGTCACGTGACCCAGGAGATCGCCTAGAGGGAGGAGCCACCTAAGGCAAAAGGAGGAGTCGCCTTGGTGGTCCCTGGGCAGAAGGAGGAAGTAGGAAGCTCCTAATGAAGCCCCCACTCCCCCCCAAAAAAATGACATACCAAATGTGGCATCTAAGGGGGCGAGGAGTGCTTAAAGCAGAAGTTAAATTTTTGGGTGGAACTCCGCTTTAAGGTTCTAACCTTATGTCCCCCTCGCCAATGTCTTTTATAGGGTTCAATGCCCCAGAACTTGAGGTGTGTGTGGTCTCGTTTGTGATGTGTGGCAAAGTATTTAGAAACACTGCATTTATTGAACCCCTTAATAATGTTTTGTACATGTTCTTTTATCCGTATTTTCCGGGGGCTTTTTGTGTGTCCAATGCACTGTAGGCCACAGCTACATTTAAGGGCATATACTGCTCCTTCTGTGTTGCAACAAAAGAAAATATAATGTGATCCATCTCACAGATGAAGAAAAACAATATGATGACAGTATGGTAAAATTACTTAGTGATGCAAACACATATAGTAGGCTACCAAGCAACCCTTTCTTCAAGTGCAGGAAAGAACTCAAGCTGGTCATACATCTTGGTCTAAAGAAGAATATTTTAAATAAAAAAAATGTAATGCCAGAAGCCTGCCGAACACCCATTTATTCAATACCCAAACTTCATAAAGACAAGAAAAATCCTCCTCCTAGACCATTCATCAATGGAATCGATTCCCTGACCAGAAGAATGGGTGCATTTATAGACAATTACCTACAACCTGCTGTGAAAAACACTAGAGCTTACTTACGAGATACAAAGCAGATATTACAGATTATAGAAGAATTCCCTAAAAATGGAGGACCTTGGATTTTAGCAACAGCAGATGTATCTTTATTGTATACTATTATCTTCCACCTTCAGGCCTGTGAAGCTACAAAATGGGGCCTGAGAACACACACTGAACTATCCTGTTGACAAAGAAAATATTTAGTGAAATGTTTAGATTTTTGCTTAAAGAACAGCTATTTCTTGTACAACCGTATGTCTTATCATTAGAAGATCGGCGCAGCAATGGGTGCTAAATTTGCCCCAAGTGTGGCGAGCTTGTTTATGGCAAAGCGGGAAGACGCGGTAGTCTTTACAAACACACCCTTACAGAACTTGTAGTCTTTAAGAGAAATATAGATGACATTTTCATTATATGGAAAGGAAACAAAGAGCGACAGTTGCAATTTCTGGAAAATGTGAATGAAAACGATCGAAATATAACACTAACATGGGATATAAGCAAAAATAATGTAACCTTCCTTGATTTAAAAATAATACAAGTAGAAAACTCAGCACGAAAACACATTATCTGTTAGTGTACAATAGACCACATTTTATAATCAGACTATTTTTATCTGTTATTGCATATTAGGTTTTAACATATTTTATTATCATTGCATTACTTTATTTATTATTGCTTACTCTCTGCTCACCTATTATGCTTTGTTATTATAGAAACTGAGACCTCTTTTCTGGAGTCCTAATTTAATTTTTTAATAATTTTATAATTCATTTTCTTACCTTTTAACCACTTAAGCCCAGGACCAATTTGCAGCCAAAGGACCAAGCCCCTTTTTGCAATTTGGCACTGCATCGCTTTAACTGACAATTGCGCAGTCGTGCGACGTGGCTCCCAAACAAAATTTGTGTCCTTTTTTTCCCATAAATAGAGCTTTCTTTTGGGGTATTTGATCACCTCTGTGGTTTTTATTTTTTGCGCTATAAACAAAAATAGAGCGACAATTTTGAAAAAAATTCTATATTTTTTACTTTTTGCTATAATAAATTTCCCCCAAAAATATATAAAAATATTTTTTTTTCTCAGTTTAGGCTGATACATATTATTCTACATATTTTTGGTAAAAAAAAATCGCAATTAGCGATTATTAATTGGTTTGCGCAAAAGTTATAGCGTTTACAAAATAGGGGATAGTTTTATAGCACTTTTATTAATATATTTTTTTTAGTAGTAATGGCGGCAATCAGCGATTTTTATTGTGACTACGACATTATGGTGGAACACATTTTTGGGACCATTGTCATTTATACAGCAATTAGTGCTATTTAAATGCACTGATTCCTGTGTAAATGACACTGGCAGTGAAGGAGTTAACCACTAGGGGCAGTGTAGGTGTTATGCACGATATTATGCGTTTTTTATTGTAGGGGGCGTGGCCTGGCATGTGACATCACTGATCTTCTTTCCCTATAAAAGGGAAGAGCCGATCGGTGACAGCCACAGTAGGAAGCACGGGGAGAGGTTTGTTTACACATATCTCTCCTCGTTCCTCAGCTCTGTGACCCGATCACGGGAAACCAGCGCCGACCGGGTCCACTGGTCCCGCGGCCACGTTCACGGAGCACTTAAAGAGCAACATACACGGCTGGGCACTTAAAGAGCAATGTACAGGTACATGCTTGTGCCCAGCCGTGCCATTCTGCCGACGTATATGTGCAGGAGGCAGTCCTTAAGTGGTTAATCAACCTAATAAACTTCTCCTTCACCTTTTTTAATACTCATGTATTAAGCCACAATTTTAATATTATCTCCATCTACGCCATTTTACTATTTTATAAAATGTTACCCTTTGAAACGAAGTGTTAGTTCAATATTTTATTTAATATATCAAGAATAGTGTGCAGCACATGGAGCACTTGCACTTTATTTTGGACGTTACAATATTTGAATGTTATTTGCAGGTTTTTAGACTTTTTGCACAGGGTTAATCTATTAATAATTCAATATATTTATTTATTTAATAGGGGATTTATGTATTAGGTTATTTCATAAAGGGACTCACTTTATTGTATTATATTATATTGTATTTTTTTTTATTTATGTATTTACCTATCCATCCATTCACTGGTTGGTCTTACTGACACACCTATTGTTATTTGATTTTGCATTGTCACATTTAGGGAAGTGTGGGCAGTGCTGGCAGCTGTCCATTTTAATTTACTTCATTTTTATTTATTAATTAATTTCAGGATCTCACAAGGTTTCCCACTTATTTATGGGGTGGAATATGGTACTTGGGTGCAACACTTTTGTGCTTGGTGCACTATAAACCATTTTATTATAGATTTTTTTTTAAATAAGAGAAATAAGGGTGCAGCAATAGTGGGGAATTTATTTTAGTGCTGGTGCTGCTGCTGCAAAATAAATAAATAAATGTAAAAAAATTAAGAAAGCCAAAAGAAAAAAAACAGTAGTAATGCAAAAAGAAGACCACCCGTGACTTCAAAGGAGGATCCTTGTGCCTGCAGTGCAGAATGGAGGAACAGTATTTATGCCCTAAATATTTTTAGTGCTGCTGCTACTGAAGCAAACAATTCAAAATATATTATAATAATTAAAATTAAATGGAAAGAAAAAGAAAGCAAAAAAAGAAAAGAAACCACTGCTGACACAGAAAGAGGAACACCTGTGACGCAAAAGGGGGAACAGCAATTATTCCCTAAATATTCTTAGTGCTGCTGCACCAAAAAAAATTACACCTGCGACACAGAAAGCGGAGTACTAATAATGCAGCAACAGAACCTGATGCTGCAAAAAAAAATTAAAAAACATCAATGAAATATCAATAAGAGCAATATCAATGAAAAAAAATGGGATCAGTGGTAACACATAAGTGTTGTACACACCACTTCTATGGCACCACTACACTGTGTTATGCACAACATTACACTACATTGACTGCACTAAACTGTCTGAATACACCCTCCACTAACTACCCTGCCTAATCTCCACGAACACACTACAGAAAGCTGCTGTGTTAGCAGCCTTATATAGTGTGGGGTATGGACTTAGCCCCTAAGACCTGACTGGCACCCTGCCTTTGGCCAATCATGCCTCTCACAGTACATTGTGCTGTGATTGGCCAAAGCATATAGGTCAGGTGCATGCTTTAGCCAATCAGCAACCAATGCACTGTGAGAGCACAGTGCATTATGAGGCACTCAGCAGTGGGCGAACAGCCCAATGAACGCCCCTATTGTTCGTGTGTTCAGTAAACATATGAACACCCTGATGTTCGAGTCAAACTTGCGGTCAACTCGAACATCGGGTCCATCCCTAACAAGTAAATCAAGCTCCTTCCTTGCTGACCCTGGAGCCTGGAAAGGGGTGGGGATGAAATCTACTGGAACCAATCCCATATACTTTCCCCTGCAGTAGTTGAAATCCAGCATCTCCACCAGCATTCATCTGCTGCAGGAAGAAAATATAGGGGACCAGGTCCAGAAAATGTCAACTCCCTCCTGTAAAGGTTTCCTTTCCTTCTGCTGCCCAGTGCCCTCGGAGTGGTCCCATGGCCCCCCTCACCAAAGCACTGCCAGCTTTCCCAATCCTCTCCTGCTGGCTGCTGCGGGATTGTTTTAGGATGGAAGGGGCCCGCAAATATGTAATTTACTAGCCCTTCCTTTTCTGAAAGAACACAGTGAGCTATACCTATCACTCACCATGTTAATTCATACATGAAGCACATTAGACTGTATTTACTATGCTTCAGTTTGAGAGTGCTTAGGGAGACTGTGTAGAGCTCTTCATTCATTCTGTGCAGCTGAGGCTGCAGAGATTGAGATTGAGGACTGTGTCATCAATCTCTTTTCTTTGTCTCAAGAGTAGGACATCAGGGATCTGTTTGGATCCCTGATATTTCACCCCCAACAGGGCTGCTACAAAATTTGTAGAAAATAATGAAAAAAATACAATTTTAAAAAATAATAACAAAATAAAATAATAATTAAAAAAAAACTGGCACTGTCCACTGCCCTATTGACATCAACCTCTGCCCTACTGACACCTTCCACTGCTCTACTGATACCATCCTCTGTCCTACTGACAAAGTCCACTGCCCTACTGACCCCAACCTCTGCCCTATTGTTCATTATTCTACTGACACCCTCCACTGCCCTACCGACACCATCCACTGGTCTAGCGGAACCATCCTCTGCCCTATTGACATCATCAACTGCTCTACTGACATTGTCCACACACCATCCACTGCCCTACTGACACTGTACACACACCATCCACTGCCCTACTGACACTGTCTACTGCTCTTATGACTGACACTGTCCTTGGAAGGCTAAGTTTATTCTTTTACACTGATATTCTTTCTATTATATTTGATACGTTTTCCTTTTTATCTAGTTTGGCCTTGCTAGACAGAAGCCTTGAGGTAGGCAGCACATGGATAGTTCTACTCTATGAGCAGGTGAAAAACATAATGGACTCACCATCCAAACTGAAAGGAGCAAAACGTCACAGCTCCACTTTAAATGCAATCCCTCTGGTCATTACTGAAACTAGTGAAACATAGCTCAGTAAGCTCTGTTTGATCCAGTTACCACAACAACCAGTTATTATGTGTTTCCACTCTGATTGATTTAAATTTATCATGTGGAATTACATTTCACAGCTGGATTGAGATTGCTTCTCAGTTCTTTTGGGAACTGCTTGACCTGACAAAGAAAAGTGTTGGCTGAATGTATTTCATCACAATAACCTCACGACTCCTGTAAATAAGGATTAGCTTTTTAGCTTAACTATTTCCTAAAAGTATGCATAATTCAAACAGTGAGGATTTGCGATATTTTATATAATAATTAGATTTTTGTACTTACCTGTAAAATCAATTTCTTGGAGTACATCATGGGACACAGAGCAGGTCATAAATCATGACTATCTGGGTTTTGCACCAGCTATAGGTGAATGAACACTGGCAGAAAACACAGACGGGGAATCCCCCTATATTACCCACCTGTCACACCTACCCCAACGCAGGTGGTCAGACACTGTAGCTGGCTACTATGTTCTTTGCCTATAGCAGCCCCCTTTCCCATAACGAAAACAGGCCTACTGTTACTAGGTTGCCCCCAGGTCTTATACACAATGCTATAGTGCCTGGCCACCACACAAGTGCATACTTGATCTGAGAAAAGGAAACAGGTACTTGCAGTTGGTAGACAGGCAGAGTGGTTATATGACAGTCTGGGTAAAAGGCAGGCTGAGTTTAGGGAATAATCCAATATGCGGTCCAAGGTCATACACAGGGAAATCCAAACTAGCAGAGCAGGACAGACAGACATGGGGGCTTGATCAGGAATTACACACGTATCACTCTCTATCACAAGCATGCGAGTGAGTGTTTGGCTGGCTTATTTGTAATTCTTTATTTCTTTGCAAGAATACGAAACAACATCATTAATCAATGAAGTACAACATAATGCATTCCTGCCCTTTTTATGAACAAAACAAAAACAAGACAGTATCAGTACAATATCCAATACAGTATATAGTATCTATTCCTCATAGTGGTCCGACAAAACAAACAAAAAAAAAAAAAAAAAAAGGGGGAAGAAGGGGGGGGGGGGGGAAGAGGATCAATCCCACCCAGCGGCGGGTTTAGTTTACGTTACTCAACCAGCTCACCTAATCTTCAATTTCTTCTCCAATCAGCCTCTTCCCCTCCTCTGACTGTAAAAAAATTTCCCATGGAGCCCAGATTTGCGCTATGGCTTCCCTTTCCTCAGAGGGCATAGGGATCAAATTCTCCATGATCCCAATTTTCCTTACTTTGTTTAACCATTGTGAGATTCGCGGTGCTCCCTTTTCTTTCCAGCAGATGGTTATGCAGCTTTTAGCTGCATTCACCAGATGGCATAACATTGAATTCTTATATCTCTCTAATGGGATATGTGTACATTGTAATAGGAAGAAAGCCGGATCTTCCTCGAGATGATACTCAGTAAACAATTGAGAGATTTTCTGAACTTCTTCCCAAAACTGTCTAATCATTGGACAATGCCAAAAAATATGGGCAATAGTGCCTCTCTCCTTACCACATCTCCAACATTTATCTGATGTCTCTGGAAAAAAGGTATGCATTCGTGATGGAGTATAATACCAACGCATTAGTACTTTATAATTTAGTTCCTGTATCTTAACACACCTAGATGATTTCAAAGTCAAGTGTATTATTTTCTGACGTTGAGTCGGAGTGAAAGTTTGTCCGAGATCTCTTTCCCATTTATCCAAACTCACTATGTCATTATCCTCCAAAGGAGAAATTAGCAATGCATATATTTTGGAGATAATATGGGAAAGGGACTCCTTATTCTCGCAGTACTTTTCAAACTTAGTAAGTGGCCGATCAAAATCCTTAGCCGGTCCTAAGGTGTCCAAAAAATGTTTAACTTGTAGCGCCTGCCAGAGGGGTAATTCATATTGTCCTCCTGGTTGCATTAACGTTTCTATTGATAGCCATTTTTTAGATCTCAAGAAATGTAATGCCTGGAAACAACCCTTCTCTCTTAAATTTCTAAATATACCTGGTTCCATGCCAGGCGGGAATAGTGGGTTCCCTAGAATAGGAAATAGAGGAGATTTAACTGTTGAGATTCTGGGATTCCGCACTACTTTTATTCCCATCTGGAGCGTAGGTCCTACTAAGGGATGAGCTCTTAATATAAGAGGTATAGCTGTGCCGCACCACAAGGCTCTGTCTAAGGGGATGGGACTTACTTGTTGTTCCATAGCAACCCATCTTTTACTGTCTCTATGGCAACACCAATCCACAATTCTACCCAACTGGGTAGCTTGATAGTATTTATATAAGTCCGGTGCTGCGATTCCACCCGCTTCTTTGGGCATAGTTAGTAATTTCCTATTAATCCTAGGGTGCTTACTTGCCCATATAAACTTTGTAAAAATTGTCCGAATTTTGCTAAAGAAGGCCAGTGGAATCCGGATTGGTAGTGCCTGAAACAGATAAAGAAACTTAGGGACTATATTCATTTTCAAAATATTACTTCTTCCAAACCAGGAATGTGAGGATTTATTCCACTCATTCAAACTTGTAATAATTTCCCTTAATAAGGGTGGAAAGTTCAATGCGTATGCATCTATTAGGTTAGGTGGGATCTGTATCCCTAAATAATTCAGCGCTGTGGCTGTCCATTTAAACTTGAAGTTATCCTCTAAATTTTTTTGAGTGGGATTCCCCAGTGATATCCCCATCGCCTCTGACTTACCATAATTTATTTTAAAATTAGATAGAACACCATAGTGCTCAATTTCCCCCAATAAATTGGGTAATGATATTTGTGGATTAGAAAGTGAAAATAATAAATCATCTGCATATGCTGAGAGTTTATATTCCTGATCCGCTATAGAGATACCTTTAATATCGGGGTTCCGTCTTATTCTATTTAACAGAGGTTCTAATGATAGTGCAAATAAAAGAGGCGACAGGGGGCATCCCTGACGTGTCCCATTAGATATTGGAAAATTTTCTGAGTTTATCCCATTAACCTTTACCAGTGCCTGTGGCTTTGAATATATTCCTGCTATCCAGTCCAACATTCAATCCCCAAGGCCCATCTGCTTTAAAACTCCTAACATAAAGGACCAACTGACCCTATCAAAGGCCTTTTCTGCGTCTGTATTAACAAAGATACTCGGCAGCTTCCTCTGATTTACATATTGAATTAAATTCAGGACCTTAATTGTGCTATCCCTAGCTTCACGTGTGGGGACGAACCCCACTTGGTCCATATGAACCAGCTGCGTCATAAACGGTTCTAGGCGAGCTGCGAGTATCTTTGTAAATATTTTGTAATCCGTATTTAATAATGATATTGGACGGTAGCTACTGCATATTGATTGATCCTTTCCTTCTTTTGGAATAAGTACGATATGTGCCCTTAATGCTTCTACAGGTGGAGGCCTGATTTTCCCTTGTATGTTAAATGTTTTAACCATATGAGGGACAAGTTGCAAATTAAAACTTTTAAAATATTGCAGAGAAAATCCATCTGGACCAGGAGCCCTTCCTTGCCTCAACATCTTTATTGCCGAGGTTACTTCTTCTATTGTTATTGGTAATTCAAGTTTTCTTCGTGCTGAAGATGACAATTTCGCTAAGTGTGAGGATTCAAGATATTCCTCTAGTAATGAAGAGGAATGGGGGGGAACTGGAAGATTATACAATGAAGTATAATATTGTCTGAATTCCTCTGCAATATCTTTTGGTACTAGGGATTTAGAATTTCCTTTTGTCCTGATATAGGGTATATATGAACGGAGTCGTTGCTTTTTTAATTTCCTTGCTAGCACTTTGCCACATTTATCACCTGATTCATATATTACTCCCCTTTCTTGTTGTAAAATAGCCCTTACCTTATATCGGAGGAGATCTGATAACTGTCTTCTTAAATGTGCTAATTCTGTCCCCATATCCTTCTCCATTGTCTTCTTATGTTGTATCTCTATCTTCCTTATCATTTCCAATAATCTGCCTGTTTCCTTTTCTCGAGCTCTCTTTATTCGGGACCCATGTTTTATTAGAATTCCTCTAATTACTACTTTATGGGCTTCCCACACTATCCCCATTTCAGTCTCTCCATTATCATTAATTTTAAAATACGAATCGATTTCTTTAATTATCTCTTCTTGGATTTCAGGACGTTGTAAAAGGCTTTCATTCATTTTCCAGTTCCAGTCCGTTTTATATAGAGCATCCTTCAAGAGGATATTAATCGTTACTGGCGCATGGTCAGACCATGTTATATTTCCTATACGTATGTCCTGTACTAATGATAATGTTCGCTGAGATAGCAAAAAGAAATCGATGCGTGAATACCGTTGATGGGGGTTTGAAAAGAATGTATAATCCCTCTCATCAGCATGGAAGGCCCTCCATACATCAACCAATTGAAGTTCATTTAATTTACGAAGAATATTTTTCCTAATTTTTTCAGAAACGGATGATGTCCTATTAGAGGTATCTAATTTTGGGTCTAGAGGGACATTAAAGTCCCCCCCAATAATGAGAGTCCCCTCCTTGAATTCCATTAATTTTGATAGAGCTTTATTCAAAAATCCATCTTGATATGTATTTGGGGCATAAACTGTGGCAAGAGTTACTTTAACCTGTCCTATAAGTCCCTTAAGGAACAAATATCTCCCCCCTGGCTCTTGACATTTATCCAGTAGGAACCACGGTATTCGATTGGATATTAAAATAGCCACGCCCTTGGTTTTAGCCTCTTGATTTATGGCATGATAGACATTTGGAAAGTTTCTATTTTGAAGGTAAGGACATTTTCCCTCCTTCAGATGTGTTTCCTGTACCATGCCAATATCAGTTTTAGAGCGTTTTAAGTCATTTAATAAAATTTTACGTTTCTCGGGGACATTAAGTCCCTTGGTATTAAGTGATGTTATGCGTAATCCCTCCATCTTGTCCATGGGAACAAAACAAAACAAAAAAAAAAAAAGGGAAAAAAAAAAAGGGGGGGAGGACCCCCTACGGGGAATAGATATCAAAATTTCCCCCACACCTACCTATGGGTTCTTAGCTTCCCGTAGGTGTAAGGTATGGGCGGGTAGCTAACAAATACGGGGCGCGTATAACGCTACTCCCCCTCCAAAAGAAAAAAATCCTTTAATATTCACATCTATTCCAGCAACTGTAATAATTTAGTCCTAATTTTTCTTCCTCGGTTCCCTCTCCTATTCATTATTATACATTACACAGTATATATAACTTTCCCGTACCCTCTCCATGTATTTTAATTGAATTCCGTCTATAGACCCCAGAAAAAAAAAAAAAAAAAAAAAAGGGTATATTTTAAACGTGTGCTTTATAATAAATATTATAATTACAGTCTTTATTCCACTCCCTTTCCACCCTCCCTCCTTTAACCCAAAAATAAGTGTATATTTTAAATGTGTACTTTTATGGTGAGTATTATAATTACAATCTTTATTTCCCCCCCTTTCCACCCACCCTCAACCCAAAAATAAGTGTATATTTTAAACGTGTACTTTATAGTGAATATTATAATTACATTCTCTATTTCACCCCCTTTCCACCCACCCTCCAAAAACCCCAAATCCATAACATCCAGTCTCCTTATTTTAATTATGTGATATAATAACACCAAAATATATTTTATTAACTACTATTTGTGAGAGAAAAAAAAAAAAAAAAAAAAAGGGGTGGCTTATAACAGGTTTGGTTTCCACCCAGAGACTGATCACATAAATCACCTTGCAGGTGGACAAGGAGAGTGCCATAGCTAAAACCAGGATGCTGGAATGAGGAGCAGATGCTTCTGAAACCATACCACTCCAGAAGTTAATCAGTTTAGTAGCAAGCAATGAACCTCCAAAAAAGAAGAGAGGGACCTCAGTGTCCTGTGATCTAACAGGCAGAACTATCCTAGTTACCCCCTGAAAAAATATGTATACCAATTCAAGAGATGCATTGGTCTCGCCAGGACTGATAGCTGATTTTTAATGGTTCATAAGGCCAAATTCAGTTCCCTAGATTGGGGAAAAGCCATAATACGTTCAATCACATATTTTCAAGGATGACATTTCTAGCCTCACATCAGACCAACTGGCAGAAATGACCTCCATCTATCCAACAGTTCACCACCCAAAGTGTACTGGGGCCTAGAGCCATTCGACAATGCAACAACTGAACTTTCCTGTTCAATTTCAACAGAATATTCATCTGCAATTCTTAGCACTGACATCTGATTTCACAAAGAAAGGCCCTTTCCTTGGGGGAAAAAACACCTTGACAGTGTCCAAGATTTGGCTTGAATACTCCAGGCTCTGTACCAGTTCCAACTGAGATTTAGCCAAATTAAGAACCCAGTCCAGACCTTTCAGCATACGGATTGTGAGAGACACGCATTGCCTTAAACCTTAAAGTAATATTATAGGCTGAATTTTTTTTCAAAAAAAGTAACAAACATATCATACTCACCTGCTCTATGCAGTGGATTTGCACAGAGCAGCCCCTATCATCCTTTTCTAAAGTCCCCTGTCAGTACTCCTGGCCCCTCCCTCCTGCAGCTCTCTCTTCTCATTTGCTCACTGGCTGTGATTGACAACAGTGGGAGCCAATGGCTCCCACTGCTGTCTCAGACAATTTAGAGGACCTGGCTCTCCTGCACATTGCTGGATCATGATGGGACTCAGGTAAGTATTAGGTTGGCTGGGGAGCTGCAGCACAGTGAAGGTTTTTACCTTCATGCATAGAATGCATGAAGGTGAAAAACCTTGAGCCTTTAGAACCACTTTAACTGATGTGATGACTGTTCTCTGAGCAACAGGTCATCTAGATACCACATGATGCATACTCCCTAAACCCTTATAGGCCCGGCACTTGTGCTAACACTTTTGTGAAAGTCCGAGAAGCTGTGGTCCTGCCCTTTGAAAGTTCTGGTCCTCAAAAAAAATTCCTGATGTGCAGGAAAAATTGGGATATGGTCTCCTACATATATATATCCATGGCATTCTAGTCTAGTCAAGCCTATATCTGACTGCAGGCCATTCCTGGTGTACGTTTTCAATTACACTTTCAGTCAGGCAGGTAGGTGATTCAGTGATCTGCAGTGCATAAAATATATATACAGTCTCCTACATATATATATCCACTGCATTCTAGTCTAGCCAAGCCCATATCTGACTCCAGGCCATTCCTGGTGTACGTTTTCAAATACACTTTCAGGAAGGCAGGCAGGTGATGCAGTGATCTGCAGTGCATAAAATATATATACAGTCTCCTACATATATATAGTGCCAAAGCAGCCTGTTCCATTGGCCCAATGTCATCAGTCACTCCTTTCCTAGCCCCACCATCATGCACGGAGTCCCCCAAACAGCTCGACCACAGTGTCTGGTACATGCTGCAGGACCAGACATATGACCAGACATATGATGACCTCCCATGCAGCAACAGTACTTAAAAGACCCACACCAAAGAACAAGGCGGACTTCTCCTTGCTCCTCATCAGCTGGGATGTCCAACCCCACTATACCTTCAGTCCCCTCAGAAACCTGCACTGAGAGGAATGAAGGTGTAGAATTAGGTGTGCCAAGTACTTGCAGGCAATCTGCTATTGCTACACCAACATCCGATTGTAGCAAGCAAATTTCCCTACCCCTGTTGCTAAACCATCGAAAGAAATTTGGTCCCAGCCATCCACATGCTCAGCGGCTGAATGCTAGCTTGGCTAAATTGCTAGCACTCCAACTGCTGCCTTTTCAGCAGTTAGACTATGCCCCCTTTCGTGAATTTGTGGAATGTGCAGTACCTCAGTGGCAGGTTCCCAAATGCCATTTCTTTTCATGGAAGGCCATTTCGGCTCTCTACCGGCATGTGGAAGGAAATGATGCAGGACAGGGTGCAGTATTGTTGGAGACTGTTCCGCCACCACATCTCCAAAATGCTAGTAGTGGTGATTCTGCCACACCTCTCTCCTCCACCCCCTCCTCTTCTTCCTCTATGGCCTCTGCAGATTTCTCCTCTGAACCAGTGGTGCTCCATAGGCATTCAAGGGGCTACTCAAGCACTCAGACAAAAAGATGCCATGCGGTGCTTGAATTGGTCTGCTTAGGGGACAGGAGCCTCACTGAGGCAGAGATTCTGGCAGCTCTGCAGGGGCAGACTCAGAAGTGGTTGATGCCACGCCAGCTTCAGGCAGCAATGGTGGTTTGCAACAATGGCAACAACCTCCTCTCCGCCCTCCGACAGGGACACTTGACCCATGTTCCCTATTTGGCTCATGTCCTTAATTTGTTGGTACAGTGGTTCTTGTGCAGGTACCCAGGCTTACAGGATCTCCCTTCTTTAGTCCACAGCCCCAAGGTCTGATCGGTTCCAGCAACCATCACCTGCGTCTGATTTACATGGTACAGGAATACCTGTCACAGAGTGTGCCTGTCCACAGACTCAGTTGATCGGCTCACCTTCATGAAAATAAATCATGTCAGAGAACTCACATTGCTAATGCCCGTCTCCGTGCAGCAGTGGCTAATTCCAGTCTGCTAATGCCAATGAGCATGCGTGGTACCCCCGACAGAGACGAATGAGTTCCGGACTTGTGTACCCAAACGAACGTGTGTGCGCACTTGCGCATGCACATTCGTGTCCGCCAATCCTGGCGCTTGGAACCCTATAGAAACAGAGTCTCTGCCTGATACCAGTGCTGGATTGCCTTCAGCTTGTTCCAGTGTTCCTTGTTGTTGTTTGATCTGTTACCTTGCTCTAGACAAACCCAGCTTCTTTGACCACTCTCTGGATCACCCCTGCCTGTTATCTACCTCTACTGATTATACAGACTTCGACTTGGATTCACTACTACGACTCTGCTTCCTGATTCTGTACCTCGCTGCCAGCCCATTGCCAACCTCTGCCTGCCCATGACTACAAACTTGCCTTCCATTTCTGTACCTTGTTGCCAGCCAGTTGCTAACCTTTGCCTGTTCGTGATTGCTTCAGTTATTCCATATTTACCTGCCTGGCTCCCGCTGAACAGTTCTGGTGATCAGTCTTCATGCCTTCTTCGAAGAGGATCCTATACCTCCAAGCTCCAGTCTTCAGCCTGCAGGCACCTGCACCCTTTCATTGCCCCAGCACTAACTGTCCCCACTACCATGGGTGTTGGGACCGGAACCGTGAAAGAGGCCATCCTTAGCATTTTCAGACTCTGCTGTAAGGTACGTGACAATCAGTCTTGGATCACTAGCTACCAAGTACCTGATGCTGATGTAACTGATTCATTTTTCTATGAATGTGAGAACCCTTATGCTGAGTGACTATCCTGTTATGCTGAGTGACTATCCTTTTCCTCCTCAATGTTCATGTTGATCGCTTCTAAGAAAATTTTTGTTTTAGGGCACCACCAGTGCCAAAGGCCCAACTTTTTCTGCCCCTGTTTAACAAGGCTGTATAATTATATTTTTTGCTGTAATATTTTGCAGCAGGGCACATTCTTGCACTCAACTAGAGTATCTGTGAGGGGTTGGAGTGTTGTGGTACCACTACCAGTGCCTAAAGCCCAATTTTTCTGCCCCTGTTTAACAGGGGCATGTAATTACAATATTTGCTCTAATATTTCACTGCAGGGCCCATTAATGCACTCAACAAGAGTATTTGTGAGTCTTTACAGTGTTGTGGCACCACCCCCACTGCCTAAGACCCAATTTTTCTGCCCCATTTAACAGAGGTGTGTAATTACAATTTTTGATCTAATATTTCACAGCAGGGCCCGTTCCTGCATCCAATAAGAGTATCTGTGAGGGGTTACAGTGTGGTTTCACCACCACCACCTAAGAGCCAATTTGTATGCCCCTGTTTAACAGGGGCACGTGATTAAAACTTTTGATCTAATATTTCACATCAGGACCCGTTCCTGCTCTCAACAAGAGTATATTTGAGGCTTTACAGTGTTGTGCCACCACCATCACAGCCTGAGGCCCAATATTACTGCCCCTGTTTAACAGGGGCATGTACTGGTAATTACAATTCTTGATATAATATTTTGCAGCAGGTCCCCGTTACAGCACCCACCTTACAGTGTTCTGGTACCACCAACATCTAATGCCCAATTTTCCGCAGAGTGTATAGGGCAGGCTGTATAGTATATACAGGCGGTCCTCTATTTTCAAAGATCGAAATTACAAATGACTCCTTCTTACAAATGGAGGGAGACAACAGGAAGTGAGAGGAAATCTACCTCTAGGAAGGGAATTTCTCTCCTGTAATAGTTAATATGGGAAAAAAGGTGTCTCCACTGATGCTTTATCACCATTCCTTGTTTCTACAACAAACCAACATTTTCAAAACCCAATTATCATTGGGACAGAAAGTGAGGTGAAATCTTCTGAACAGGGGCACAGACAGCAAAACAAATGTTACAGGGGTGATGATAACCCTTCCCTATGTTATCTTAAAAGCTTTTAAATCGATTTTTTGGCTGGAGCTACACTTAGAAAATGTACCTGTTCCAAATTACAAACAGATTCAAGTTAAGAACAAACCTACAGGCCCTATCTTGTTTGTAACCTGGGGCTCGCCTGTATACTGCTGCTGTTCAGAGTATATAGGGCCTGGGGGCCCCACACCTTTTTTTTATTTGGATGCGGGGTTCATCTTAATATCCATACCAGACTCATAGGACCCATTAATGGGCTGGGGGGGGGGGGCAACATTACATTACAGCCGCAAGCAGTATTAAATGACTTTTCCTTTAGACATGTCATTTTGGGGGCGTGACCGGAAGTTGACAGGAGCGGACATGTTGTGCCTGAGCTCCGACACAACCGCCGCCTAATCTACCGCCATCGGGGCGATCCGTGCGGGGAGAGAGCCCTAGACTCTCCCCGGTGAGCACCATCCCGGGGGGGTTCTTGTTTCTTTTGCCGGCCGCTCGAGCCCCGCTCAGGCTCGTGACCTACTTCTGTCTGCCGGAGCACCGCCGCCATCTTGGGGCCTACTTCACCTCCAGACCTCCGCGCTGCCCCCGGTGTTCGGCGTCGCGGCTGACGCCTCCCTACAGCCGTCCGGGAAGAGGCCCACCTACGGAGGTGACCTTCAGCACCTACGGATGACCCGGCCGCGTTGAGGCCTATTGCGGAGCCCCACACACACCCGGCCGCCATCTTTAGGCCTCAGGCCTGTCCAGCCCACTCGGCCAGCGGAGGTGCTGGTAGCCCTTGTTGTGGTGATTTGCATCTATCACCGCCCTCCACCTGTGGTGCAGCCTGTCAGAGGGCCCTGGAGGACTCCGGACCGTTCTTCCCTACTGCGCCTGACCCCTGCCTGGACTCTCCAATCTCCAGCACAGTGCTCCTGCCTTCTAACCAGGTACTCTCCTGCATCCATCCCCCCCTTATCTCCCCTGTGTCCTTGGCCTCCCCCCACGCTCACCTGGGCTGACTGCTCTGCCCCCACCCCCCCCTTTCTCCACGTGCCTCTGCTGCCCCCCCTCCCACTCCTGTGCCAACCTGGCCAGGCCTATTGACTATCAGAACATGTGAGAATCTCCCTATTATGATAACCATGTGATTCTGGGGCTATGTCCTCACCCCCGCCTTCCTAAGACTCCTGTTCAATGTTTTGCAGCTTTACTACCTCCGGGAGTCGCATCCTCACCCACTCAGCCCAGCCGTGCACCCCATGGGGAAAATAGGAGACCAAAGAAAGTCCTACGCTTCCGCACTTCGCCCCCAATCTTCATCCACCATGGACCGCTATCTACACAAACCCGCCCCCTCTTCCCAACTGGAGGGAGACCCTGCATCAGACCCTCATCCTCGCCACGAACCAGATTTGAACATCCCGGACGCTCTCTCGCCCACCCTAGACCAGGGTTAACCCACCTTGTTGACGGCAGATGTCCTAGACGCTAAACTCCAATCCCTGCTCAAAGCTATCACTCACTCCATAACTCAGGAAGTTGGGAAACTTGCCAAGGAGCTGAGAGGTGAGATCGATCAATTAGGCGGTCGAATAGACACCCTAGAGACTAAATTTGATGAACTGGTTCAATATGTCCAAGTGTTGGAGGAAGATAATGCCGCTGTTAAGCACTCTGTTTCTCAACTCCAAACACAACAGGAAGACCTCGAAAATCGTGAACGCAGACAGAACCTGCGTATCAGAGGCATCCCTGAAGCGGTAGAGGATAGGGATCTCGCTCCTACCTTCTGAGCTTGTTTAACGTGGTGGCCCCCCAAATTCGGATATTGATTGGCGATTAGACAGGGCTCACAGATCACTGGTGCCTAAACCCCCAGCAGGTGCTAACCCAAGGGACATGATGGTTCGGTTCCACTACTTTGACAGCAAGGAAGCTCTTACGCTCGCCACTCGTAACCAACCCAGGCTGGACTTTAAAGGAGCCAAGATTCAAATATTTAATGATCTCTCGCCCATTACCTTAGCGAGACGAAGGAACCTCCGTCCACTGACGCTTCATCTCCAAACCCACAAGATTCCATACAGATAGGGTTGTCCCTTCCGCCTCTCAGTGACCCAAGAAGGCATGCAATTCTCTCTTCGTGATCTATATGAAAGCGATGCCTTCCTGCGCAGCCTTGGCCTACCTCCTCTTCCAGATGAAGAGCCTACTCCGCTTCCCTCTACCCCTCGGCCGTCTGCACTTCGAGCCTGGATTTGGACCCCAGTTCGACCGAAGCCTCCTAGATCCAACCTCACCCCTCAACGGAGACCGTCCTTCAGACCCCCGACTTGAGGGGCACCGCAACGGAACACAACTGAGTTTACCTACTCCCTCTGCTGGGGTTTTGTTGGATTTTCCATGGCGCAGTTTTTGGCCGTAATACCATGGTGGATCCCCCATACCTATTCCCCGACACCCACGGGGTGCACTGTTCATTATTTACTGTTTACAGTTCTGCTATGTTGCATATTGACTGTTATTTTATTTTTTTATTTTTTTCTCTTCCTACACAGCTGCTCGGTTCTTTTTTGTAGGCTGGCTGAATCAGATTTTTTGACTATGGAAGGCAGGGGGTGGCCTCTAGGCCCCCCTCTCTCATACTAGGTGGTCTTCGTGACCCCCGCTCTGGCCCTAGGCTCAGACCTGGCCTTCCTGGAGGTTATTTTTCTCCAGGTTTCTCTTCGGATGTCATTTATATATATATATTTTTTTTCTTTTGTTGCTGTTCATGCAGTCTCTCCATAGACTGTTTTTCTTTGTTTTTTTTTGTCTTTTTGTTTTTTGCCTACAGCTTTTCTCCAGTGCCTCACATATCCTTGTGACTCTATTCAATTTTACATTTTATTTTTTGGGGAAGTTTTTTTTGTTATGGCCTCGGTCTCCTTTGTTTTCTTGGTGACCGATAGCCGCAATTTTTTTGCTGATTGTCACTGTCTATATTGCTATTATACCGTTGTTCTCCAGAGTGTCAGGCTTTCTTTCTCTTTCTTCTTTGGTTTCTTTTTCTCCTCTTGCTTCTTACTCCCTACCACATGGGATTCGATACCCACTGACTGTTCTGTAATTCTTCATATGCTCTATCACCAGTTTAATTTGTTATGTCACTGAAATTTTTACCATTAATGTGAAAGGTTTAAACTCTGTTCGGAAGAGGTGGTTGGCTCTGAAAGAGTTTAAAGCTTCCAGGGCTGACGTGATGCTGATCCAGGAGATGCACTTCCGTCCTGGGGGATCCCTTAAATTTGTCAGCAAAGCTTTTCCGACCTCTTTTTTGGCTTCGGATCCGTCTGGCAAGGCAGGCGTGGTGGTCCTGATTGGTCGCTCCTGTCCGTTACAAATTAAATCTTCTTACCTGGACCCCCAGGGCAGATTTATTATTCTGGATTGTACATTTCAGTCTCAATCTCTCACGATCTTGAATGTATATGCTCCCAATTCTGGTCAGGTTCGCTTTCTCAATGCTGTTTTTGACATGTTAGATAAATATGCACACCCTTTTACAGTGATTGGTGGAGATTTTAATATGATCATGTCCCCTGGTAAAGATAAGCGTGTCTTGTTCCCCTCTAAAACCCCCTCCAATGTGGACTCCCTCTCCAAATCGTTCCGCAGACTTATCAGAGCCCAACGCTTATTAGATATATGGAGGATTAAACACCCCACTCAGAAACAATATACCTTCTACTCCCATCCTCATAAACTTTTCTCTAGATTAGACCATTTCTTCATCTCCACGCCCCTCTTGACAGCTGCCGTATCCTCAGAAATTAATCCCGTCCCCTGGTCGGATCATTCCTCTGTGCATTTGGAACTCTCCCTGTCCTCGGCCTCCCCCCGAACCTGTCACTGGCGGCTCAACGAGACTCTTCTGCGTAACCCTGAGACTAAAGCTTGACTGTCCGCTTGCCTTACTGATTATTTTAAGCTTAACACTGGCACAGTCTCTGAGCCCTCCACCCTGTGGGAGGCACATAAACCTGTGTTCAGGGGGCATTGTATTGCAATAAGCTCCCGACTCAAAAGAGATGCCACACACCAGCGAGCCTTGGCTCTTCTTAAGCTTCGCAAAGCCGAGGACCGTTTGTTCTCTTCTCCCACGGTGTCGGGGCTCAGGACTGTTGTCTTATGCAACCACCTTAGATCACTTGATATGCAGAAAATAGATAAATCCCTCCTATGGTCTAAACAGAAATTTTACGAGTACTCTAACAAGCCCCACAGGATACTGGTGAACAAACTTAAACCTAGGCCCTTCCAAGCTTATCCAGATTCCCTTAAACAACCTGATGGTACCCCCTCTTATTGCCCTCTCACAATGTCCAAAATATTTGGCCAATTCTACCATAAGCTGTATAACTGCTTGCTCACTGATGACCAGTACGCTTTTACCAAGGAGAAATGTAATTCCTTCATGGAATCGTTGCCCCTTCCCAAGCTCTCTCCTGACCATCTCCCATCCCTGAACTCTGCAATCTCCCCTGAGGAATTGGCAGAGATGGTGGAGAATCTTCCCACCCAAAAAGCCCCTGGCCCTGATGGTCTACCATATTCCTACTACAAAACCTTTCTTCCAATTCTGAGTCCACACTTACTCTCCCTATTCTCCTCCTTACTGAAAGGAACCATACCTGACCCCCAGTTTCTTCATGCCCACATCTCTATGATTCCGAAACCGGGTAAAGACCCCTCCCTCCCGGATAACTACAGGCCCATTGCGCTGCTAAATTCCGATGACAAAATCTTCACCAAGATCTTGGCGAATAGGTTATCCCGTTTAATACCACAGCTCATCCACAAGGACCAAGTAGGTTTTGTCTTGGCTAGACATGCGGGGGACAATACTAGACATACCTTAGATTTGATTGACTTACTAAATAAAATGAACCGCCCAGCCCTAATACTGAGCCTTGACGCTCAAAAGGCGTTCAATAGACTCAGCTGGCCATTTATGTTTGCCACGCTCTCTCGCTTTGGCATTGAAGGTCCCTTTATTGATGCCCTACGGGCCCTGTATTCCAGACCCTCTTCGCAGGTCCAGCTATCTTCCTATCTATCACCTTCCTTCTCCCTCAGTAATGGCACTAGGCAGGGCTGTCCGTTGTCCCCCTTGCTCTTTATTTTCTGTTTGGAACCTCTGGCAGCTGCTATTCGTAATCACCCTGATATTTGAGGGGTGACATTACGCCAAACAGAGTATAAATTGTCTCTATATGCTGAGGATATTCTGCTGACCTTGACCAGACCTTACACCTCCCTTCCCACTCTCCATGCCCTCCTGCACCAATTTAGCTCTCTCTCTGGATATAAAATCAACACCAACAAGACAGAAGCTTTACCTATTCTTATTCCCCCCCCAGACCTTGTCCTTTTGCAGCGTAACTACACTTACCATTGGTGTACAGATTCCCTTAAATACATAGGGGTTAACCTTACATCTTCCTACTCTAGTCTTTATCGAGCTAATTTCCCACCACCAGGGGAGGGCTGGGCCAGGGGGCAGGGATGCAATTGCCCCCTGGGCTGCTCTGATATGCGATGGCAAAGGCTGCTGTGTCGTCAGCTCAAAACCACAACATGCACAGTTCTTGAGCTGGCCGAGTCCAGTACTGTGAGCCAGCGATGTCTTCATGTCAAGGCTGACAGTCTGTGTTACACAGCACAGCCCCGCCCAGCCCCTCCGTACTCCACACCATTGGCTGGCAGAGGCTGGACCTGCTCTCTACTCAATCTGAGCAGTTGGCTGGAATCCAGTGAGGCTCTTGGGAGGCTGGGACCATCCAAGTAAGTGAGCTCCTCCTCTCTCCTCCTCGCTGCAGCCAAAGAGTTTTTTTCTAGCAGCCTGTGCCAGTACCTTGCCCTCCTAGGGCTAGGTGGTATGATGTGGGCTCTCACTGACATGCTGCAGTTTGGCTGCAGTGCTGGTGTACTGGCAGTCATCCTGCATGTTGCCCCTGGGACATAGAGGATGCACATTTTTACTGCATGTTCTGAAAGTGCACAAAACGTCCTGCATGCTGCATGTTTGGTGCACTTTCAGAACATGCAGCAACAATGAGTAACCTAAAAGAAGTCTGAGGGGGTGTGACACCCGCCAGTACACCCACACTGCAGCCAAACCGCAGCACACCAGTGTGAGCCTAAATGCATTCACTTGCAGCAGCCACAGCCACTCCTCTGAAAAGTGACCCATGCTCAGGTCACTTTTCAGAGGCATTTGACAGGCAGTGAATAGTTGATATCACATTTCATCCCTGCCTGCTTTAACCCCCCTAAATGCCAATCCCTGCAGGTAATGACACAGTTCACTTTGAACTCCACCTTATTTCCATTACTCTCTGTAGGTATTAGATGTGGTCTCACCTTTTTGTTTGCACATCTAATACCAAAGGGTACTTTCACACTGGGGTGATGTGGGCGGTAGTGGTACAGCGCTGCTCGTTTTAGTGGCGCTTTACCATTGTTTTAGTGGCGCTAGTGGGGCACTTTTAACTCCCACTAGTGGCCAAAGAAAGTGTTAAAAATGGCCGTGGTGAATTCATTTCAATGGGCTGGGCACCTCCCCCAAACCGCCCCAATAATGCTGCTTGCTGGACTTTTCAGAATGTCCTTCAATCGCACCGCCCCAGTGGGAAACCTGGGGTGGATATAAGAAGCGCTTTACAGGTGCTATTTTTTAGCACTAAAATGCCTGTACAGTGCCTTCAGTGTTAAAGGACACTAAAGAGAGTTCTGGAAATAAGGTGGAGTTCAAAGGGAATTTCTACACCTAAGTGGAGCCCCCCTTTCAGAAGATTTAAGGATATTATTAAACCCAGAGACTGGTGGACTTAGGCCACAATAGACAGATTGAAATTCTGCCAGTTCAGCAGACATTTCAATCTATCTCTGTGCAGACTGGTTGTACAGAATTTGACTCCATCAACTGACAGTACAACCAGCGTGTCTTTATGTTTTTTAGCGATCAATGCTGGCTGCTATAGCTGCCAGCAGTGATCACTGTATTCTGATGGCTTGGAAACTTTCACCTCAGAGCACACACCCACACACGGCTCTTACAGAAGCTTGGAAATTCAAGTTCTGGGCTTCTCTAACATTACAGCCCTGTGGGGCTGTGACCAAGTCTGGGCAAGAGCTGGGATATGACATTACTTACCTCATATCCCTGCCATTCCTAAACCTGCTCCACTGCAGCACCAGGCCCACAATGCCCTTAATCTGGCCGGTGCTCCGGCATGCGCCTGCATGTGCATTTCTTACTATCCGCAATTGAGACAGGAGGAACCTGCACCCTGGTGAATCTGGTGTTCATGCCGGGGAGACAGCAGGACTTGCGTGTTTAGCCTGCTGCGCTCACTGTGACTCTCAGCTACTCTGCTTGCTTGGCCTGCCAAGTGGTGTGGTGCTCACTCACCAGAGAAGCTCCGGACTCCACAGGTAGTGCTTAGTGTGGTGGCAGTGACAGCACAGTCTTTAGTCTTCATCTTCCTGCAGTCTCATTGGTCTGTGTACTGGGTGTGGGGAAGGGGCAAGCTCTTTTTCTCAGTCTCTCTGGGGGGCAATCATGTAGTCTCTTTCTGAGAGACTGCTCCACTTCACACTGCCTGTACAGAGACTGACTGCTTCACAGTGCCTGCACAGAAAGTGACTGCTCTCTCTGTGGAGGCAGTGTGAAGCGGGGTCTCTCTCTGTGCAGGCAGTGTGAATCAGTCTCTCTCTATGGAGGCAGTGTGAAGCGGGGTCTCTATCTGTGCAGGCAGTGTGAAGCAGTCTCTCTCTATGGAGGCAGTGTGAAGCGGGGTCTCTCTCTGTGCAGGCAGTGTGAATCGGTCTCTCTCTGTGGAGGCAGTGTGAAGCAGGGTCTCTCTCTGTGCAGGCAGTGTGAAGCAGTCTCTCTCTCTGTGCAGGCAGTGTCAAGCAGTCTCTCTCTCTTTGGGGCAATGTGGAGCAGTCTCCTTCTCTCTCTGTACGGTGAATGTGGTGTAGATGGGTGGTGAGCTGATTCAGTGCTTCAATGGGCCACTTGACTGAACTTGCCCCCCAGGCCTAAGGCTGCCAGCCCTCCCCTGCCCACCACTCTTCCGGGACGTTGACCGACTCTTGCGACAATGGGACCCTTATCCCATTTCTCTCTTGGGCCGAATCAATGTCTTGAAGATGTCTGTCATGCCACGACTTTTATACCTATTTGAAACGTTACCAATCTCCGTTCCCATGTCCCAACTTAAAGCGACACAGAGGTCCTTCCTTAATTTCATCTGGCACTATAAAGCTCACAGGATAGCTAGTTCAGTGGTGCTCGCTCCCAGAGTTGGAGGTGGACTGGGGGCCCCGGACCTTCTTAAATACTATTTTGCTACACATTTGAAACCGGTCATAGCGTGGTCACATAGAATGTCGTCCAGTGTATGGTCTGACATTGAAATGAGTATTACTACCCCGGTCCACCCCTGCTCAATGATCTGGGCAGAGTTGGAAACTTCCATACATCAGCTTAGGAATCTTGGCCTACGTCCCATGCTCTTTACTCTTTCTATATGGAAGAAATGTGCCCAGCGTTTCTCCCTGGCCTCCTCATGTTCACCATTATTAAATGTATTGTTTAACCCTGACATTCCAGACAGCCTGTCTTACTCTCGCATGCTCCCCTGGACACATGCTGGTATCTTCCAGCTCCATAATTTGGTACACCCACTTACTCATTCGCTTCTGTCTTTCGCTGACAAATTTCAGGTCCCCAAAGGTCTATTTTACTCCTATCTTCAAACCAGACACTACTTTAGCTCCAAAAATCCCACTCTTACCCTGAACAACCCTACCCCTTTTGAGCTTCTTTGTTCCCAAGGCCCATACCAAACGCGACTCATCTCCGAGATTTACAAATACCTACAGGCCTCTCCCTCTCTTTCTGGCCCCGGTCACCTCTATATACACAAGTGGTCCCACGTTAGAGGTAGCCTCTAAATCATCTTGGTGTGTAGAACAAAAGGAGACAATCTATAAAATTCTAATGTTTTGGTACAGGACTCTGAAGATCCTACATAAATACAATCCCAGGGTCTCCCCACTTTGCTGGAGCTGTCGGAAGGCTACTGGCTCTCTTTTTCACATTTTCTGGGAATGTTCTGTCATTCAACCTTTTTGGTCCTCTGTCCATGCATATTTGCAAAACCTTTTCGACACCACCCTCCCACTAACCCCAATCCACTTTCTGCTAGGCTTGCCCTTCCCTGACCTACCCGCAAATGCCCAGAAACTATTAGGTTTTATTCTACTGGCAGCGAAGTGAGCCATACCAGTCAGATGGTTATTGAAGTCTCCGCCAACGCTCCCACAAGTATTACAAACTATGGAACAGATCCGTGGAATGGAGCACCTTACCGCTATTATTCACGACACACTGCCTAGGTTTTTCCGAGTTTGGGACTTGTGGGACCATTCCCAGCTTAACCCAGGACTTCCTACAGCCCCCCCCTGGCAATGCTCACCCCCTTGAACAGAAGTGCAGTGGGGTAGTTCCACTGCCCCCTACCTATAGCCCGTTCAGGAATCCTTGGTATTCTCCCTCATCCTTCCGCCTGTGCGTGTTTCACCCCGAGGTTGCCTCAGTCTGGTATAGGCTCCTCGGGGAATGAGCGTATCCCAGATCCGGTGGTTGGCTATGCTTCTTTTGTGGAATACCCATGTGTTTGGCCTACCCACACACTGGATCCTTCTCCACCCCCCCTCCTGCCGCTTCCACCCGTCCCCCTTTTTCTACATGATGGGTGAATTAATACTTTAGATGTGCCTGTGATCAGATATTGCCTGACCACTGCATTTTTGTTTTTGTTCTTTTTCTTGGTTTTTCTTTGGCCTTTTGTCTGTAACCTTGTTGACACTGACAATTGTTTGTTGTTGTACTTCCCTTTGTACATTCTCTCTGACAATTTTTCAATAAAAATACAATAAAAAAAAAAAAAAAAGAAATGTCATTTTGTGCAGGGACTGTTCTAAACACGGAAAACACACAGCACTTTACAGGCATACTATAGACATCCCCCAGGTATGATATTTAAAGGAATACTTCACTTTTATTTTTTCACTTTAAGATTTATTAAAATCACTTCTCCCCCAAAAAAAATGACACTTTTAAAACTTTTTTTTGCATTGATACATGTCCCTTGGGGCAGGACCTGGGTCCCCAAACCCTTTTTAGGAAAATATCTTGCATATTAGCCTTTAAAATTCGCTCTTTTGATTTTTCCTCGTTCGAGTCCCATAGACTTTAACGGGATTGGCATGTTCTGCTGCCAAAAGCGAACCGGGGGGGGGGGGGGTGTTTGGCTCATCCCTAGTCTCCACCCAGAGACTGGCTACATCAATCACCTTGCAGGTGGATAGTCAGACAGGGAGAATGCATCGAAGCCAAAACTAAGATTCTGGAATGAGACCATCAGCTATCAAGGAGCAGGAGCGCTACACGCTCCTGACATATGAAAGGGTCTGTGCTAGTTCGACAAGCCCACAAGGACACACTAGCATAAACATACAGCAGGGAACAGATACTCCCTGAGGGACCACCCAGCTGCCAGTGCCCTTCCCCAGTGGTGTACTTAAGTGCCCCAGAGAAAAAGGGGAGCCTGCTCTGTGTCCCCTAGCCCTGTCAACAGCAACAGCTGCAGCTGCCAAGTAGCAGGGGAAAGCCTGAGAGGATGCTGACTTCAATCCTTTAGTAGAGTGGCTGCAGACTCCGCCCATGTGATTTGTTTCTGCTTCCGCTTGGTACTACTATGCAGAGAGCTGTATTTCAATGACCATCACCTTGCAGACATTGACAAAAAGCATATAATACCTCAGGGGTAGGAGAGGTCTTTTTTTTTTAAGTTTAGGGCAATAAGATAGCGTGCAGCTGTGAGGATGTCCCCATTTTTTGTGGGGATTGGAGACCTTTAGTGGCCTTAGGTCCTATAGTAAAAATTTGGGGTTCATGGGGATCGGTATGTCTAGAAGTTTGGTCAGCAACTGTTGGACCGCAATCCAGAAGGGGGTGATTATCGGGCAGCTCCAGTAAATGTGGGGAGGGTGCCCTTGTCTCTGTGGCATCTCCAGCATCGATCCGAACTGGTAGGATAGATGGTGTGGAGTACATCTGGGGTCATGTACCAGAAGAATATGATTTTATATGCGTTAACTTTGTATAGTGTGCAGAGTGAGCTCTTTGCTGCCTGTGACCATATCACCCGCCATTGTTCTCTGGTAATTTCCTCTTTGAGGATTTTCTCCCATTTAGTCATTCAAGGTGTGTTTACCCTTTGTATACATTAGGTAGGCATTCAATATTTTATAAATGTCGGATATTAAGCGCTTCTGGGCCGAGCCCGCTAGGACTAGATTTTCAAAGGGAGTCGGGAGGGAAAATTGCAGGTCGGGTGATATGGTCAGGGCATAACGGCGTATTTGTAGATAACTATAAAATACCTGGCGAGGTATGACATATTTGGTCTGAAGTTCGGAGAAGGATAACAGCTTGCGTGATCTAGGGTCTATCAAGTTCCCATAAGGAAATACGTTTCGTGATCTGTGACATTTGGTGTGTGAGGCTATCTGGCACTTTGGGATTACAGATAAATGAGGTATAAAGGCGATCTGTCCGAAGATAGGCCATGCAAAGGTGACAATTTATGCCAAAGCCGGCGAAGTTGAGACATAGGTCCCAATAGACGTTCGGGGGGCACCTCCGCATTCGCACTCCAGAGTAAGTTATTTGGGTGGGTTGGGGCTAGCCAGGTTTTTCGATTTCTGTCCACTTATTATATGACCTTTGGGTGAACCATGATGCTATTGCTCGAAGCTGGGCAGCTTGATAGTATTTGATGAGGTTGGGGAATGCGAGGCCTCCATCTGAACGGGCTGCCATTAGGACTGATTGGGGTATTCTATGCCTTTTGTGATTCCAAGTAAATTTGAGTAAGTCAAATTAGAGTTTTCTCAGATGTTTATAGGGAATCGGGATTGGTAGGGTTTGGAAGAGGTAAAGTAGCTTCAGGAGGATCGTCATCTTAATCGATGCGATCTGGCCTAAGAGGGAGATATGGTGTTTTTTCCAGGGCGGGACCATATTTCTGATCGAGCGGAAGAGAGGAGGGAAGTTCTCCTGGTATAGAGTGGTGAATTTCGGGGTGATGTGTATTCCTAGGTATTTCAGGGATGCATGCTTCCAGTGGTAGGGGAAATTTGTCTGTAGATGTGTGACTTCCGCTTCAGGGATGTTAATTGGGAGGGCCCCTGATTTAGATGTATTGATTTTGTATCCCGACAGGGCCCCATATCAGTCTAATTCTGGATGAAGGCTTGGTAGGGATATTCTAGGTTGTGTCAGGGAGAGAATGATATCATCGGTGAATAGCGAGATTTTGAATTCTTTGCCCCAGACCGGTACACCTGTCATGTCCGGGTTACCTCGAATAGTGGTAGTCAGGGGTTTGACACATAGCGCAAATTTCAGGGGTGAAAGTGGACACCCCTGCCGAGTGCCGTTGGTTATAGATAATGACCAAAGGGGGTCCTCACCTGGGATGTGGGTTGAGAGTAAAAATGCTAGATTGCCCGTAGGAAGGGTCCTTTGAAACCTGCATGTTGCAGAGTGGCGAACAGGAAGGGCCAATCAAGACGATCAAAGGCCTTTTTGGCATCCATGCTAAGTAGAAAGGATGCCTAATTCTCCCTATTCGCCACATCCACCAGATCGATCACCTTCCTGATGTTGTCGCCCGCCTGTCTGAGTGGGACAAAGTCCACCTGGTCTTTGTGAATAAGAGATGGGAGGACTACATTTAAGTGGGTTGAGATTAGCTTTGTGAAAAATTTTAGGTCCAAGTTCAACAGGGCGATGAGTCTATAGTTGGAGCATAAAATAGGATCTTTATCTGGTTTGGGGATTAGGGTGATGAATAATCGTTGCATGTCTGCTGGGATAGGTGTGTCTCGAATAGGGATGAGCTGAACACCCCCCGGTTCGGTTCACACCAGAACTTTCGAACGGACCCCAAATTCGAACGAACGTTAGAACCCCATTGAAGTCTATGGGACTCGAACGTTCGAAATGAAAAGTGCTAATTTTAACGGCTGATATGCAAGATACTGTCCTAAAAAGGGTTTGGGGACCTGGCTCCTGCCCCAGGGGACATGGGTCAATGCAAAAAAAAGTTTTAAAAACGGCCGTTTTGGCGGGAGCACTGATTTTAATGACAATTAAAGTGGGAAAAAAAAGTGAAATATTCCTTTAAATATGGTGCCTGTGGGGTGTCTGTAGTATGCCTGTGAAGTGCCACGTGTTTCCCGTGTTTAGAACAGTCCCTGCACAAAATGACATTTAACGGAAATAACACCATTTAAAACTGCTTGCGGTTTTAATGTTATATCTGGTTCTTGCAATATGGTTAAAAATCATTGAGAAAAATGGCATGGGTAGCCCTCCCTGCCCATTACCAGCCTATTTGGGTCTTGTACGCATATTAAGGGGAACCCCGTACCCATATTAAAAAAAGGAAATGCGTGTGGCCCCCAGGCCCTATATACTCAGAACAGCAGTATACAGGCGGTGCAAACAAGACAGGGACTGTGTAGGTTTGTTGTGTTAAGTTGAATCTGTTTGTAATTTTCAACTGGTACATTTTTAAAGTGTAGCTCCAGTCAAAAAAACTATTTTTAAGCTTTTTGGAAAACATAGGGAAGGGTTATAACCCCTGTATAATTTGTTTTGTCGTCCATCTTTTTTCATCTCACTTGCTGTTGTCTCCTTCCGTTTGCAAGTAGGAGATGTTTGTAAATTGGATGTTTGAAAGTAGGGGCCTGCCCTATATGCTCTGTAGAAATGGCGGAACAAGGTGTTGGTTTTGCCACAACATTGTAAGCCCTGAAAGTGACTCTTAGTGGGCGCTGGAGCGCCCTGCTGTGAGCGATTATATCAAGAATTGTAATTACATGCCATTGTTGAACAGTGGTAGAAAAATTGACCTTTGGTGGTTGTGGTGATGGTGCCACAACACTATAAGTCCTCACCGTTACTCTGGGTGGGCACAGGAAGGGGCCCTCCTGTGAAATATAATATCAAGAATTGTAATTACATGTCCCTGTTAAACAGGGGTAGAAAAATTTGGCCTTAGGCACTGCTGCTGGTGCCACCACACTGCAACCTCTTCCATATACTCTAGTTTTATTGCAGGAATTAGCCCTGCTGCAAAGCATTGCATCAAAAATTGTACTTAAACGCCCGTGTTAAACAGGGGCAGAAAAATTGGGCCTTAGGCACTGGTGCTGGTGCCACCACACTGCAACCTCTGCCATATACTCTAGTTTTATTGCAGGAATTAGCCCTGCTGCAAAGCATTGCATCAAAAATTGTACTTAAATGCCCCTGTTAAACAGGGGCAGAAAAATTGGGCCTTAGGCACTGGTGCTGGTGCCACCACACTGCAACCTCTGCCATATACTCTAGTTTTATTGCAGGAATTAGCCCTGCTGCAAAGCATTGCATCAAAAATTGTAATTAAACGCCCCTGTTAAACAGGGGCAGAAAAATTGGGCCTTAGGCACTGGTGCTGGTGCCACCACACTGCAACCTCTCCCATATACTCTTGTTTGATTGCAGGAATTAGCCCTGCTGCAAAGCATTGCATCAAAAATTGTACTTAAACGCCCCTGTTAAACAGGGGCAGAAAAATTGGGCTGATGGCATCAACCAGAACCAGAAATGTTCTTCCAACATATCAGCGGAGGAGGAAGAGGATAGACAATCAACATAACAGGACAGTCACTCAGCATCAGCATAGGCAGTCTTGAAGGGATGTGGTATTTCAAAAAAAATTATTCGGTTACATCAGCTTCAGGTGCTTGGTAGCTGTGGGTGATCCAAGACTGATTCATCTTGATGAAGGTCAGTCGATCAACTGATTCGGTGGACAGGCGCACCCTGTGATCGGTAACAAAGCCACCAGCAGCACTGAAGGTGCGTTCCGAAAGAACGCTGGATGCAGGACAGGCCAGTAGCTCAATTGCATACTGTGCAAGCTCTGGCCAGTGATCCATCCTCAAGACCCAGTAAGCCAGAGGATTTTCGGTGGGAAAGGTGTCCAAGTCTGACCTTGCCCCTAGGTATTCCTGCACCATGTAAATCAGACGCTGGCGATGGGTGCTGGAACCGATCATACCTTGGGGCCGTGGACTAAAAAATTGTCTGAAAGCATCAGTCAGACGGCCACCTTCTCCACCGCTCCTTCTGACCGATGCCTCAGCAACACGTTGTCCAGGACCAGGAGTTTGTAACCTCCCAGTCTCTGGAAACGCGTTGCACAGACCTTTCTGCAAGGCCTCCCGGAGATGTCTCATCTTCTGCTCCCTCTGCGATTGCAAGATAAGGTCGGCAACCTTACCCTTGTACCGTGGATCAAGGAGAGTGGCCAGCCAGTAATGGTCCCTCTCCTTGATCCGAAGAATACGAGGATCCTTCCGCAGGATTTGCAGGATCAGGGAGGCCATGCAGCGTAGGTTAGCTGAGGCATTCGGTCCGGAGTCCTCTGGGTCACTAAGGACAACATGATCCGCAGCTACCTCCTCCCAGCCACGTACAAGTCCACGTGTTTCTTGGGACTGTAAATCATCCCTACAGGACTGCTGCTGCTGCTGCTGCTGATGCTGATGCTGAGTGCCAGCCTCCACCTCCATGCTGACACAATCATCCTCCTCCTCCTCTTCCTCCTCCTCATCCTCTTCCTGTGTGATGGGTGGCACAGCAGGAACACTGTCTGGATAAAGGGGGCCTTGAGAGGCAAGGAAGTCCTCCTCTTCCTGCCTCTGTTCTGCCTCAAGTGCCCTGTCCATTATTCCACACAGCGTATGCTCCAAGAGGTGGACAAGAGGTACAGTGTCACTGATGCATGCACTGTCACTGCTCACCATCCTTGTGGCCTCCTCAAACGGTGACAGGACAGTGCATGCATCCCTGATCATGCCCCACTGGCGTGGTGAGAAAAAACCAAGCTCCCCCGACCCTGTCCTGGTGCCGTAGTCGCACAGGTACTCATTGAATGCCCTCTGCTGCGTGTGCAGCCGCTGCAGCATGGCCAATGTTGAGTTCCATCTGGTGGGCATGTCACATATAAGGCGGTTCTTGGGCAGGTTCAACTCCTTTTGGAGCTTAGCCAGCCGAGCACAGGCATTAAATGATCGGCGGAAATGCACACAGACTTTCCTGGCCTGCTTCAGGACATCCTGTAAGCCGGGGTACCTGCCCAAGAACCGCTGCACCACCAGGTTAAGGACGTGAGCTACACAGGGCACATGGGTCAGTTGTCCCTGTCGGAGGGCGGAGAGGAGGTTGGTGCCATTGTCGCAAACCACCATTCCTGGCTTAAGCTGGCGTGGCGTCAACCACCTCTCGGCCTGCCCCTGCAGAGCTGACAAAACATCAGCCCCAGTGTGGCTCCTGTCCCCCAAACAAACCAGCGCAAGCACGGCATGGCATCGTTTTGCCTGCGTACTTGCGTAGCACCTGGAACGCCTACGGAGCACCGCTGGTTCGGAGGACAGAGCACTGGAAGAGGCCATGGAGGAAGAAGAAGAGGAGGGGGTAGAGGAGAGAGGTGTGTCACAACCAATAGTAGCATTTTGGAGGCGTGGTGGTGGAACAACCTCCAACACTACTGCACCTTGTCCTGCATCCTTCCCAGCTGACAGAAGAGTGACCCAATGGGCCGTGAAAGACAGGTAACGTCCCTGTCCATGCCTGCTGGATCATGAGTCAGTGGTAATATGCACCTTACCGCTGACCGCCCTGTCCAGCGAGGCAAGGACATTGCCTTCCACATGCCGGTAGAGAGCCGGAATCGCCTTCCGTGAGAAAAAGTGGCGTTTGGGGACCTGCCACTGAGGAACCGCATATTGTACAAACTCACGGAAGGGGGCTGAGTCTACCAACTGAAAAGGCAGCAGTTGAAGTGCTAGCAATTTAGCCAAGCTAGCATTCAACCGCTGGGCATGTGGATGGCTGGGAGTGAACTTCTTCCGCCGGTCCAGCAGCTGGGGCAGGGACATTTGCCTGCTATAATCGGACGTGGGTGTACCGCTAGCAGAGTTCCCAGAAGCACTTGGCTGTGACACACCTAATTCTACACCTTCATTCCTCTCAGAGCAGGTTTCAGAGAGGACTGAAGGTCTAGTGGGGTTGGAGATTCCAGCTGATGAGGAGCAAGGAGAGGTCCACTTTGTTCTTTGGTGTGGGTCTTTGAGGAACGCTTGCCAACGAGCTGCATGGCAGGTCAACATATGTCTGGTCAAGCATGTGGTGCCCAAGCGGCTGATGTTTTGGCCACGTGAGATACGCTTGAGACATATGTTGCAAATAGCAGCGGTGCGATCTGATGCACTCATCTCAAAAAAGGCCCACACCAAAGAACTTTTAGAATAACGCGCAGAGGCAGCGCTCTGCACAGGCGGAGCTCTGCGGTGTGATTCAGTCGGTGTGCTGCCCCTAAGCTGGCCCCCGGAGGGCATCCTGCCTCGTTGGACATGTGCCTCCTCCTTCTCCTCCTCCTCCTCCTCCCTCCTTCCAGGCACCCACGTGGAGTCAGTGCCTTCCTTCATCATCCCCTCCCTCTTCATCGCTGTAGCAAACCTGGCAGTATGCTGCAGCTTGTGGAACATGACTGCCAGATTGCTGTCCTTCTTGAGCATCCCCTCTCTCTGCGCTCACGCTACTGCCTTCCTCTAGCTGAGTGTCATCATCAGAGCCCACAAAACACTGGGCATCCTCCTGGAGCATGTACCCAACACTGTGCTCAAAGAGTTCAGGAGACTCCTCAGGAGGATGTGGTGGGTCTAGGGAAGGAGTCACTGATGATGACATTGAGAGGAGGGAAGACGATGCGTTGGCAGCTGCTTTGCTACTACCCTGAGACTGGGTGAGAGAGGATGAGGAGGATGAGGAGGGCTTGGTCATCCACTCTACCAAGTCGTTGGCATGTTGCGGTTCTACATGTCCAGCTGCCGAAAAGAAGGACAAGCATGTCCCATGGCCACGTGCTGATGACAATGCACCGCGTCCACGACCAGCACTGTTGTCTCTAGACACAGAGCCTGCTTGCCCTCTTTTATCGGCTCGCGCCTGTCTGCCTCTCCTTGCTGGCCTTCCAGACATGGTAATGGCCTGAAGGGAGTTGGGTAAAACAGCAGTTGGGTAGTGTATATTGTGTTGGAGGCACACAACACCCACTAACTCCTGCAGATGCCTTTATTATAGAACACCAGAGATAAAGGGGTATATACAGATGTATACTGTGCTGTGCTGGAGGCACACACAACTTCCAATAACTCCTGCAGATGGCAAGTGGGCTCAAATAGAGAACAGCTATGTAGGTGGATATAGCGGTATGTACTGGGTACAGAGCACGCAGACAGCACGCACTATCTCCTAACACTACTGACTGCAAGCTCTATTATAAAAGATAGATCACTACTACTAGCTATATAGGTGAGGTGAATATAGCGGTGTATACTGCGGTCAGGGCACGCAGACAATAACCAGAGAACACCAGAGATAAAGGGGTATATACAGATGTATACTGTGCTGTGCTGGAGGCACACACAACTTCCAATAACTCCTGCAGATGGCAAGTGGGCTCAAATAGAGAAGAGCTATGTAGGTGGATATAGAGGTATGTACTGGGTACAGAGCACGCAGACAGCACGCACTATCTCCTAACACTACTGACTGCAAGTTCTATTATTAAAGATAGATCACTATCTATATAGGTGAGGTGAATATAGCGGTGTATACTGCGGTCAGGGCACGCAGACAATAACCAGAGAACACCAGAGATAAAGGGGTATATACAGATGTATACTGTGCTGTGCTGGAGGCACACACAACTTCCAATAACTCCTGCAGATGGCAAGTGGGCTCAAATAGAGAAGAGCTATGTAGGTGGATATAGCGGTATGTACTGGGTACAGGGACAGCACGCACTATCTCCTAACACTACTGACTGCAAGCTCTATTATTAAAGATAGATCACTAGCTATATAGGTGAGGTGAATATAGCGGTGTATACTGCGGTCAGGGCACGCAGACAATAACCACTACACAACAGCAAGATAGAAAATCGTCCGAAAACGATCGGTGTATACTGTGTTGAAGGTACACAGAACACCCACTGCTTCAGACGCCAACACACTACACGAGGCCGCCGCAATGGCGGCCTTATATAGTGTGGGGCGTGCACTACACAGCCTGAGCTATGATTGGCCACAGGCATCCTGCCTGTGGTCAATCATGGCTCTCCTCGCTGCTGGCGCTGCGATTGGCCAAGCATGCGGGGTCACAGTGCATGCTTGGCCAATCATGAGCCAATCATGAGCCAGCAATGCACTGCAATGCACTGCGCCATCGCAGTGTATTGTGGGCCATGAGCGCCACGCGAATTTGATGCGAACGGACCAAAATGTTCGGATTTCGCCGAACGGACGAACAGCCAATGTTCGAGTCGAACGTACGTTCGACTCGAACACGAAGCTCATCTCTAGTCTCGAAGAAAGGCGCTGAAGAGTTTTCACATGTGGGGGAGTAAGAGGGGAAGGAAGGTCTTATAGTATTCGTAAGGTAGTCCATCCGGGTCTGGGGATTTGCGGGGTGGCAGCGCTTTAATAGTCTGTTGTATTTCCTCATCAGTAACTGGTACGTTTAGTGCTCCTAGATCAGTGACTTGGAGTTGAGGAACTCCACTTTGTTTGAGATATTGGTGCATGCGGTGGGAGAGGTCAGATGAGGGGGGGTTACTGTGAACGTCAGGGTTGTTGTAGAGGTCTGTGTAAAATTCTGCAAAAGGTGTGGGCTATGTCTTTGTGGTGGGACAAGAGGCAGCCTGATTTGTTCTTAATTTGGTGGGGTGTGGACATGAGGGAGTTGTCACATAGCTTCTTTGCCAGAAGGGAGTGTGCTTTATTACTTATTTATTTATATATTTATTTATTTGTCATAATAAGCTTGTTTTAGTCTGCGCAAAGCCTTTTCTACGTGGCCCAGTGCAAGATCACTACAGGTTGCCCATAGCTTTGTGATTTTCTTAAGGAGGGATACAGTAGGGGACAGTTGCAGTCGGTGCTCTACGGCCCTGAGTTCTTTCTCAGTATGGATCTTTATGGTCTTGGCGTCTTTTTTCATGGTGGATGACAGTGCCAGACATCTGCCTCGAATGACCACCTTATGGGCTTCCCAGAGTGTGTGGGGGGGGGGGGGGGAGAAGTCAGGGGTATTGTTTTCCATGAAGTAAAATTTCAAGGTGGAGGTTAACTCCATTGTTGATGGAAGGTGCTGGAGAAGGAATGTGTTTAGTCTCCAGTTGCAGGGTCTAGGGTTGGGGGAGCCTCGGTCTAGAGTGAGCAAGTTAGGGGCATGATCTGATCATGGTATCGGGATTATCCGGGCCTCACATGTTATTCGAAGTGTGGAGTTATTGATAAAGAAATAGTCTATAGGGGAGTGAGTTTGGTGGGAAGCTGAGTACAAGGTATACTGCCGATCCCCCTGGATCGAGAGCCCTCCAGGCATCTAACAGAGCATATTGTCTAGAGAGCCACAGGAAGACATCTACTCGACCACTACAATTAGATTGCGCCTTGATTAACGCCAGGTCTGCAGTCAAACATAGACTGGAAGTACACGACTTCATCATCGAGAACAATGTAGACTGCCTCTTCATCACCGAAAGCTGGTTAACCTCTGACTGCAACACCATCCTCACCGAATTGGTGCCGGAAAACTACAGGATCCTAACCGAACACCGGATAGGGAAAAAAGGAGGAGGCCTAGCAGTGATCTTTAAAGGTCACCTGGATCTCACTAAACCATCATCTCAGAACCCAGTGTCTTTTATGGAAACCCTGACGCTACATTTTCAACCAACACCCCATGACACCACTCATATTCTACTGTGCTACAGACCACCGGGACCAAAGTCCAATCTTCTTTCACCCCTCACGGAATCCTTTGCAATGCACACCCTAAAATTAAAAAATTTCCTGGCACTCAGAGATTTCAACCTTTGGGCAAACGAGCCTAAAGACCCCATCGCGACTGCCTGCATCAATCAACTAGAAGAACTGGGTCTACAGCAACTGATAAAGACTCCCACCCATGGGTCAGGACACACCCTGGACCTCATTTTCAAACAGAACATCGACGTCAACATACTCGACAACATAACTCTGCCATGGACGGATCACCACGCCATCAAATTCAAAATCACTACCAACATCACCAACGCAAAACGGAAACCTGTAACAACGCACTGGACCAGATCGCATAAAAAACTACTCCGAAGCCTTCAAAACCACTCTGTCCAAAAAAATATCTACAATAACTTTAAACCACTCTACGGAGGAAACACTCAACTCCCTGAACAAGGCATTACTGCAATCAGCAGACTCGGTAGCACCAAAACGCAGGGCTCTCATCAGGAAGAAAAATGCTGGATGGTTTAATAGCTCCCTCTCCGTACTAAAGCAAGAACGCAGAAGAGCAGAAAGAACATGGAGAAGAAATCCCACCGAGGAAAACCTATTTAACTACAAAGGTCTGACAGAGAATTATCGGAAAGCAATCTTCAAAGCCAAAAAGGACCACTTCTCACATACAATCTCAACGGCCGCAAACCAACCACGGGAACTGTTTAAACTGGTTAATCAATCAATGAATCCGGTGTGCCTAGAACCCCCAGAAAACGAATCCCAGGATTACTGTGACAAACTGTCAGATTTTTTCATCGATAAAGTCAAAACCATCAGGGAAACAATTTGTCAGAAGAAAACATCCAACCTCAGCCAGCAAATACATAAAGAGGATGTCCGCACCAACATACAGCAACCGCCAAAATTTTCACTATCCCCAATTACCGTAGACACCGCAAAAAACATCATTAATAAACTGCGTGACAGTACCTCACCTATTGACATCATCCCCACAAAACTACTGAAAGAATGCTCCGACATCGTGGCTCCAACCATAACCCACCTCATAAACCGATCATTCCACGAAGGGATTGTTCCCAGCATCCTCAAACAAGGCATCGTCAAACCTCTACTCAAGAAACCAAACCTGGACCCTCAGGATCCAAACAACCGTAGGCCGATTACAAGCCTCAACACCATTTCTAAGATCATGGAGAAAGCTGTAGTACATCAGCTACAACTTCACCTGGATACTCACAAACTCCTGGACCCGCTGCAATCAGGCTTCCGCCCGGGTCATGGAACAGAAACGGCTCTCCTCAAGATTTGGGATGATGCCCTCGAAGCAGCAGATGACGGAGAGCCGTGTCTCCTCGTACTGCTAGACCTAAGTGCAGCGTTTGATACAGTAGATCACAATACTCTACTCGTCCGCCTCACAGAAGTAGCCGGAGTCCAAGACATAGATCTCCATTGGTTCGCGTCCTTCCTAGGAAATCGGTCACAGACAGTGAAACTAGGAAAATTCCTCTCCGAAACTCGGGCAGTCACCTGCGGAGTCCCTCAAGGCTCTCCGTTGTCACCCGTTCTCTTCAACATTTACATTCGCCCACTCCTTCAAATCATGAGATGCTCAGATCTCTGCTTCCACTCTTACGCTGACGACACGCAACTTTATTTCGGGATCAATGGAAAAAAAGATCACCAACAACAACTTGAAAACTGCCTCAAATCAATAGAGGACTGGATGACCACCAACTCCCTCCAGCTGAACCAATCAAAGACAGAGCTTCTTATCTTACACCCAAATCATAAGCCCGCAACCAAAACCTCCTGGTCTCCACCAACCGTCTTTGGGCAGACTATCTCCCCAAAGACCAAAGCGAAGAGTCTCGGGGTTATTTTAGACGCACAAATGTCAATGGATGCGCAAATAGGATCTGTAGTCAGTCGATCTCACCATCTGCTGCGCATGCTTCGCAGACTCATCCCTTTTATCCCAAAGAATGACAAAGCAGTGGTAGTTGGAACAATCATTAATTCACGACTGGACTACGCAAACTCGCTTTACATAGGATTACCACAATATCAACTTGCGCGATTACAACTGATCCAAAACACGGCAGCAAGGCTGATAACAGGAAAAAAAACCTGGGAATCCATTTCTCCTTCACTGAGGAGCTTACATTGGCTAACCGTAAAAAATCGGATCATGTTCAAGACCCTTTGCCTCACCCACAAATGCGTGCATAGAGAAGCTCCACAATACCTAATGGAGAAAATAAATCATTACACACCAAACCGCAGTCTTCGATCAGCCAACAAAAACCTCCTCCTCGTGCCCAAAGCCCGGTATAAATCCAAGGGGGATCGGAGATTCGCTGTCCAAGGGCCTCGCTATGGAATGCTCTACCAATCAACATCCGCCTGGAAGAAAATCACCTGGCTTTTAGGAAAAAACTCAAGACCTTCCTCTTTTAGCAGATGATCAAAGCTCGCCACAGCGCCTAGAGGCGATTCAGTTCGCATTGTGCGCTATATAAGTATTTCATTCATTCATTCATTCATTCAGAGCTGGTGGAAAAGCTTCGAGTCCTTAAGGGCTCAAGCCGAGGATGCCCGGGGGCTCACCACATGACGATCAGCAGCCACAGAGTGAGTTAGGTTAAAGTCGCCTCCCACCACCAAGAGCCCGTGGTCAGAGCGGAAGAGGCGTGTGAATGTTTTAGAAAGGAATCTATATTGTTTAATGTTCGAGGTATATAGAGTGCATAAAGTTATGCCCTGGTCATGCCACCATCCTTTAAGGATAACAAAGTGGCCCTGTGGGTCACTGTAGTGTTCCGTACTGGTGAATGGGGATCCATGTTTGATAAGTATGGCGACCCCGACGTGCTTGCGGGGTCCTGGGGAAAGGTAGATCTAGGGGAATTGTTTAGAGGCGAATGCAAAAGAGCCCTCCCTGTCAAAGTGTGTCTCCTGGACAAATATAATGTCTGCGCCTGACTGTCTAAACTCCCTCAGTGCCAGATGTCTCTTCTTGTTAGAGTTTAGGCCATGGACATTCAAAGAGAGAATCTTAGCCATGATATCAGGTGGGGGGGAGGAGAGAGTATCTTACCTGTTGTGGAGATGAGGGTTCCAAAGCTGAAGGCCAGGAGTGGACACTCTTCAGGCTGAGATTCAGGCAAATTCCGCAGTCTGCACGGTGAGCTACACAGTGATGAAGGGAAGAAGAAGAAAGGAGGAGAAAGTGAAAAAGAGAAAGTTAGTGCATAACAAAACTAGAAAATTCAGAGCAATTATTGCCACCCTACCTTGAGAAGCTGTCAGGCCTAGGTCAGTACGGTTTCCCAGGGATCCACCCACCCCTAATCCCGAGGGATGGGCTAGGTGGATGCAAGGGAGCCCTTGACTAGTTATGTAAAACAAAAACAGTAAAACTATTGTGACTGTAGTCACTCAACTGGGGAGGGGTGGATAAACATGAAAAGTCCTACTCTCTCAAGTCTCAACAGAGACATGCCCATAAGGTAAACTTGAATTTTAAATTGGGTCAACAAGGGGGACTGAATATTCAAGAATGTCCAGGACGGATTCGTCGACCTTTCTGTGTAACTGGTTAATCCTCTAGCAGGTTATGTCCAAGGAGGAGGTGCAGGCGGGGCCGCCGTTCTTGTGTTTGGCAGTCTTGCGGTGGTGCGTCCATGTTCCAGGAGCGATTGGACGGGGGACCTTCTGCCAAATTGTGGGAGGCGGGGTGGTGTGGCCACCAGGTCCCATTCTGGGAATTGGGGGACAGGGATCCCCAAGGTGTCACAGAAGGCATTAAGGTCCTCCGGATATCGTAAGACCGCGGATTTGCTCTGATGTTTAGCTGTGAGGCTAAAGGGGAATCCCCAATGGTATGGAATGTTTTCATCTTGTAGGTTGTGTAACAGGGGTTATAGAAGTCTCAGTTTTTGGAGGGTTATCCATGAGAGATCCGGGTACAATTGCAGTTGGGCGTCTTGGAAGGTCACTTTGCTTGCCAGGTGGGCTTGCCGCATGATCTCTTCTTTCATGGGGTAGGAGTTAATCCTGCAGATAATGTCTCTGGGTTTATAAGTGAGGTTTTTAGGGCGTAGGGCCCGATGGGCTCTGTCCATTTCAATGTGCTTGGTAGCAGGCTCTCCCAGGAGGTTGTTAAACACATTTTGTAAAATGTTCTGGATGTCCTCAGGGCCCTCAGTTTCTGGAACCCCTCTCACGCGGATGTTGTTCCTGAGCCCCCTATTGTCCAGGTCCTCCACATGGCATTGCATATCTCTTAGCATGTTGCGATGTTCTGTACCCTGAAGTTGGGTTCTGTGAACTGCCAGGTTAGTCTCCTGAATTTCCTCTTCAGCCATCTCCACCCTGTCTGCTAGCTTTAAGGCCTGGCTGTAGTACTTGTATTTCCGAATGGCATATGGATTTTACATCTGCTATCAGCTGTTTAAAGTCATCCTTGGTGGGCTTCACCTGTAGATACGAATGCCACCGTGGGGGTATAGGATGGATTTGTTCTGGCATTGGGTTTTGCCGTGGAGGAGATGGGTAAGGCAGCAGTGGTCGAGGGTGAGAGATAGCATTGCTCTGGGCAGGGTATGATGGTTCGGGCTCCAAGGAACCCCCCAAGTCGATGCCTGGGCCGGCGTGGGGTCCCCCGTGCCTCCCACTTCGTAAGAATGGGGGGCAGGAGAGTGCACTTTTTGAGCGTAAGTGATTGGGGGTGCAGCCTGTTCCCTGGGGGGTGTTAGGGGCCTGTGAACATGTCAGTCTGTGCCCTTTAGGTGGGGGTGGGTCATTTATATAGTCACTGAAATCTGTCTGGGTCCCCACAGGCTCTTGAAGTACCTGGCTGGTTGGGTACATAGAGCCAGGCAGGGCTGGGAAGTCTGTGGAGAAGTCCGGTGAGGCCGGGGATCTGGGGTCCCCCCATGTATGCCAGGGTCCAATGCTGTCCTCAGCAGTCGGGATATGCATCTGAGCATTGAGTGTACTGTGGGGGAGGGGGGGCATGACTGCATGCCATGTGGCGATGTCCCAGTGTCCCAGAGTGGGGAGGACTCACAGATCAGAAGGAAAGTCCACAAAAGTCCCAGGGAAGGAAAGTCCATGGTGCTCAGCGGAGCTGGTGGGGGGCCCCCCGGGGCCCAGATTGGCACTTGTGTCGGCGAGGAGAGTTGTGGAGAGGTCTGGGAGCAACCGTGGAGGCCTCTAGCGCCATCTTGTCTGTCCTGCCGGGAGACATGTCTGATGGTGGGAAGAAGGTTCTGAGGTCTGTGGAGGAGCTTGGCGGGGGTTGTGATGTTCTACGGGTTCTAGTGGATCGGGTGGTCCTGGACCTGCCCATTAAAGTGCAGCGTAGCATCCCCTAATCTGCCTTTAATCACGGGCTAAGAGAAAGTAGGAGAGTCAGGCTTCCATCCAGGATGGCTTCTGGCCACGCCCCTATTATTTTATTTTTACTAATAATGGTGGTGATCAGCGATTATGTTCACCATAATGTTAAAGTCCAGATCAAACACTTTTGACACATTTTTGGGACCATTGGCATTTATACAGCGATCAGTGCTATAAAACTGCACTGATTACTGTGTAAATGTCACTATAAATGTAAATGTCAGTGTGGAAGAATGAACAAAAATCACAGCTGAGCATTGCATGCGACTAGTTTCTCCTTACAGGATGCATCTTGAAGCTGTCATCAACAACAAAGAATTTTCATGTTCAATCATTTTTTCCTGTATCATTCCATTTTATTAACCACTTCAGCTTCGGAAGAATTTACCCCCTTCCTGACCGAACACTTTTTGTGATTCGGTACAGCGTTGCTTTAACTGACGATTGCGCGGTCATGCAATATGGCTCCCCAAAAAATTGACGTCCTTTTTTTCCCCACAAATAGAGCTTTCTTTTTGTGGTATTTGATCACCCCTGTAGTTTTTATTTTTTGCACTATAAACAAAAAAAAGAGCGACAATTTTGAAAAAAATGCATTATTTTTTACTTTTTGCTATAATAAATATCCCCAAAAATATATTTAAAAAAAAAAAATTCCTCAGTTTAGGCCGATACATATTCTTCTACTTATTTTTGGTAAAGAAAAATCGCAATAAGCGATTATGGATTGGTTTGCGCAAAAGTTATAGCATTTGCAAAATAGGGGATCGTTTATTATTTATTAATAATTTTTTTTTTTAAATGACGGCGATCAGCAATTTTTATCATGACTGCGACATTATGGCGGACATATCGGACATTCTGAAACATTTTTGGGACCATTGAACTTTATACAGCAATCAGTGCTATACAAATGCACTAATTCCTGTGTAAACGACACTGGCATTGAAGGGGTTAACCACTAGGGGCGGTGTAGGGGTTAAGTGTGTCCTAGGGTCGTGTTGCTAACTGTGGGGGGCTTAGCTGTGTTTTACACATCACTGATCTCTGCTCCAATCACAGGGAGCAGAGATCAGTGACACTGCTGCTAGGCAGAACGGGGGGGGGGGGGGGGGGGTGGTGGTTTACTTTAGCATCTCCTCGTTCTTCCTCTCCGAGAGGCAATCGTGGGACCCGCGACCCGACTCCTGGAGATACCCGCGAGCTTCCCCCCCAAAACAAATACTTTCGGAAATTAAGTTATGTTTATGTTATGTTTAACCGTTCCCCCTCCGCCTCTTAAATGGCAATGTAATGGTACGTGATTCTGCCTGTACGCGCCCTTCTGCCGCAGTATATTTGCGTGACATGGTCGGGAAGCTGTTAAACATACTTAACCACTTCCCGACCAGCGCACGACGATGTACGTCGACAGAATGGCACGGGCAGGCATATTGGCGTACAGGTACGTCCAATATTCAATGCCGCCCTGTCATCGGGAGCTCGCCGCCGGCGGCGCGCTCCTGCGCTGGTCGGGATCCCCGTGAGTCCGGTCGCGGGACCCGCGGACTCGATCGCCGCGGGCATCCCCGCGATCGTCTCACGGAGCGGCCGAATGGAGGAAATGCCGAGTAAACAGCATTTCTCCATTCTGCCTAGCAACTAGTGACGCTGATCTCTGCTCCATGTGATTGGAGCAGAGATCAGTGTTCACTAAATGAAAGCCCAACCCCCCCACAGTTAGTAACACACCCCTAGGAACACTTAACCCCTACACTGCCACCCACTGGTTAACCCCTTCACTACCAGTGTCATTTGCACAGGAATCACTGCATTTATATAGCAGTGATTACTGTATAAATGACAATGGTCCCAAAAATGTGTCAAAAATGTCCCCCACAATGTCGCAGTCACAATAAAAATCGCTGATTGCCGCCATTACTAGTAAAAAAAAATAAATAAATTATTAATAAAAATGCTATAAAACTATCCCTATTTTGTAAACGCTATAACTTTTGCGCAAACCAATCAATAATCGCTTATTGCGATTTTTTTTACCAAAAATATGTAGAAGAATACGTATCGGCCTAAACTGAAGGAAAAAATGTTTTTTTTATATATTTTTGGGGGATATTTATTATAACAAAAAGTAAAAAATAATGAGTTTTTTTCAAAATTGTCGCTATATTTTTGTTTATAGCGCAAAAAATAAAAACCGCAGGGGTGATCAAATACCACCAAAAGAAAGCTCTATTTGTGGGAAAAAAAGGACGTCAATTTTGTTTGGGAGCCACGTTGCACGACCGCGCAATTGTCAGTTAAAGCGACGCAGTGCCGAATCGCAAAAAGTGGTCTGGTCTTTGACCAGCAAAATGGTCCGGTCTGCAAGTGGTTAATTTCTGAAAGTATTTGTTTTGGTTTCTTTGTATGCATGGATTGCACGGGTTGTTACTAGCGCCTTTATAAATATATTTACCTAGAAAAATGATGATGTGTTCAATACTTATTTTACCCACTATATATATATATATATATATATATATATATATATATATATATATATATATATATATATATATATATACTGTATATAGGGAATGATAAAATGTATGTAGCACTGACCCCCGAAGGATGTGCATCTAGGGGTTTCCCGAGGTAGATGCCCCAAAGAATTGTAGAAACTGACACTGGATCCACTTTTGGGATATTTATTTGAAAAGTAGAAACAAAACATTCTCTCAATGAAGGGTGGAGGGTTAGATAGGAAGTTCAGGCACTTTTGGAACTGCAAAAGATAGGAAGTCTCTCACTATAGAAATCCAGAGAATTACCGTTCACAACTAGATTCTCACAGCCCCCAGATAGACCTCCTCTTACTAGGCCTAACAGCCGATAGAGTGTTTAACCACTTAAGGACCGCCGCATGTAGATATACGTCGGCACAATGGCACCGTCAGGCACAAGCACGTACCGGTACGTGCTTGCCTTCCAGCGGGTGGGGGGTCCGATCGGACCCCCTCCCACTGGCTGCGGCGGTCCATTTCGCTTCAGGAGGATGAGGGGATGGCCATTGGCCTCTGGCCATCCCCTCTCGATCTCTCCTGGCAAATGAGAAGCTTCCCCTGCCTGTGTAGTGTAACTCTCCTCGTTGCGGTCTTTATGACCGGACTGCGAGGAGAACACATAGTAAGTGCACCAATCACTACACTGACACGTAGGTACACATAGGTACACAAATCACCCCCAATCACCCCCCCGATTGCCCCCCGATCCCCCCAGCCCCCCCTCCCAGTCACAGTGTCACTGATTGCAGTGATCATTTATTTACTGATCGCTGCATTTAGTGTCAGTTGTGACAGTAAAAACTGTCAGGGCAGTTAGTGTTAGATCCAGGGTAGCCCCCTACCGCCCAATAAAGGTTTAACCCCCTGATTGCCCCTAGAGTTAACCCTTTCACCCCCTTTTGCCAGTGTCACTAAGCAATCGTTTTTCTGATCGCTGCATTAGTGTCACTGGTGCCGCTAGGTAGATAGTTATTTTTTTAGGTTCACCGCCAGGTTTTTATAGCATTAGGTACCCCCATATACTACCCATTAAAGGTTTTAACCCCCTGATTGCCCCTAGAGTTAACCCTTTCACCAGCGATCCCCGTATAAGTGTCACTGGTGATGCTGGATAGCCAGTTAGTTATTTAGTTATTTAGGTTCCCCGTCAGGTTTTTATATAGCGTCCTGGTCCCCCATATACTACCTAATAAAGGTTTTAACCCCCTGATTGCCCCTAGTTAACCCTTTCACCCCCTTTTGCCAGTGTCACTAAGCGTTCACTTTTCTGATCGCTGCATTAGTGTCACTGGTGCCGCTAGGTAGATAGTTATTTTTTTAGGTTCACCGCCAGGTTTTTATAGCATTAGGTACCCCCATATACTACCCAATAAAGATTTTAACCCCCTGATTGCCCCTAGAGTCAACCCTTTCACCAGCGATCACCGTATAAGTGTCACTGGTGATGCTGGATAGCCAGTTATTTCGTTATTTAGGTTCCCCGTCAGGTTTTTATATAGCGTCCGTGACCCCCATATACTACCTAATAAAGGTTTTAACCCCCTGATTGCCCTCAGGCAACCCTTTCACCCCCTTTTGCCAGTGTCACTAAGCGATCATTTTTCTGATCGCTGCATTAGTGTCACTGGTGCCGCTAGGTAGCTAGTTATTTTTTATGTTCACCGCCAGGTTTTTATAGCGTTAGGTACCCCCATATACTACCTAATAAAGATTTTAACCCCCTGATTGCCCCTAGAGTTAACCCTTTCACCAGCGATCACTGTATAAGTGTCACTGGTGACGCTGGTTAGCCAGTTAGTTATTTAGGTTCCCCGTCAGGTTTTTATATAGCGTCATATAACCCTCATATACTACCTAATAAAGATTTTAACCCCCCTGACTGCCCCTAGTTAACCCTTTCACCAGTGATCACCGTATAAGTGTTATGAGTGACTCTTAGTTAGTTTGCTTTTTATAGCATCAGGGCACCCACCATGTATTACCCAATAAAGGTTTAACCCCCTGATCACCCGGCGGGTGATATCAATTAGGTTTTAGGGTCAGGGTCTGCGTCGCCCCAGGCAGCGCTAGGTTAGTACCAGTACCGCTAACACCCACGCGCAAAGCATACACCTCCCCTAGGGGTATAGTATCTGAACAGATCAATATCTGATCTGATCAGATCTATACTAGCGTCCCCAGCAGTTTAGGGTTCCAAAAAAACGCATTGTTAGCGGGATCAGCCCAGATACCTGCTAGAACCTGCGTTTTGCCACTCCGCCCAGCCCACCCAAGTGCAGTATCGATCGATCACTGTCACTTACAAAACACTAAACACATAACTGCAGCAGTCAGGCCTGATCCCTGCCATCGCTAACAGTTTTTTTGGTAGCGTTTTATATTTAAATCCTGAAGGCGGTGCTTGGTTTTCGGGGTCCCGTTCGCGGCTAGGCTCCCAAAAAGTCCCCCACATGTGGTATCCCCGTACTCGGAAGAAGCAGCAGAATTTATTTTGGGGTGTAATTTCACTTATGCCAATAGCATGTGTGAGCAATATATCATTTACCTAACTTTGTGCAAAAAAAAAAAAAGTTTGTAATATTCCCGCAACTTGTGGCAAAATATAAAATATTTCATGGACTCAACATGCCTCTCAGTAAATATCTTGGGGTGTCTGCTTTCCAAAATGGGATCATTTGGGGGGGGGGGGGGGTTGTGCTATTTTATGGCCTTCGAAACTGTGATAGGTAGTGAAGAGTGAAATCAAAAAATTTGCACCCTTAGAAATCCTGAAGGCAGTGATTAGTTTTCGGGGTGCCGTACGCGGCTAGACTCCCAAAAAGTCCCACATATGTGGTATCCCTGTACTCAGGAGAAGCAGCAGAATATATTTTGGAGTGCAATTCCACATATAACTAGGGATGAGCCGAACACCCCCCGGTTCGGTTCGCACCAGAACTTGCGAACGACCCCCGCGTTCGGTACGAACGTTAGAACCCCATTGAAGTCTATGGGACTCGAACGTTCGAATTGGAAAGTGCTAATTTTAACGGCTAATATGCAAGATAGTGTGCTAAAAAGGGTTTGGCGACCTGCCTCCTGCCTCAGGGGACATGGGTCACTACAAAAAAAAGTTTTAAAAACTACCGTTTTGGCGGGAGCAGTGATTTTAATGACGATTAAAGTGAAAAAAAAAAGTGAAATATTCCTTTAAATATGGTGCCTGGGGGGTGTCTATAGTATGCCTGTGAAGTGCCACGTGTTTCCCGTGTTTAGAACAGTCCCTGCACAAAATTACATTAAACGGAAATAACACCATTTAAAACTGCTTGCGGTTTTAATGTTATATCTGGTTCCTGCAATATGGTTGAAAATCATTCAGAAAAATGGCATGGGTAGCCCTCCCTGCCCATTACCAGCCTATTTGGGTCTTGTACGCATATTAAGGGGAACCCTGTACCCATATTAAAAAAAGGAAATGCGTGTGGCCCCCAGGCCCTATATACTCAGAACAGCAGTATACAGGCGGTGCAAACAAGACAGGGACTGTGTAGGTTTGTTGTGTTAAGTTGAATCTGTTTGTCATTTTCAACCGGTACATTTTTAAAGTGTAGCTCCAGTCAAAAAAAATATCTTTAAGCTTTTTGGAAAACATAGGGAAGGGTTATCACCCCTGTATAATTTTGTTTTGTCGTCCATCTTTTTTCATCTCACTTGCTGCTGTCTCCTTGCGTTTGCAAGTAGGAGATGTTTGTAAGTTGGATGTTTGAAAGTAGGGGCCTGCCCTATATTATAGCGGTATGTACTGGGTACAGAGCACGCAGACAGCACGCACTATCTCCTAACACTACTGACTGCAAGCTCTATTATTAACCACTTGTTAGCCCAATGTTTGCATAAAGTGAAAGATGAAGTTATGCTGAGTAAATAGATATCAAACATGTCACTCTTCAAAATTGCACATGCCCGTGGAATGGCGCCAAACGTCGCTACTTAAAAAATCCCCATAGGCGACGCTTTAAATATTTTTTTACTGGTTACATGTTTTGAGTTGCAGAGGAGGTCTAGGACTAGAATTATTGCTCTCGCTCTAACATTCTCGGCGATACCTCACATGTGTGGCACATGCGAGCACATGGGGACATGGGCGCTTTAATTTTTATTTTATTTTTTTATTGTTCATTTTACTTTATTTTAGTTTGACATTTTTTTTCCCAAAAATATATTTTTGATCACTTTTATTCCTATTACAAGAAATGTAAACATCCCTTGTAATAGGAATATGGGATGACAGGTCCTCTTTACAGTGAAATCTGGGGGGTCAATATGACCCCACATCTCACCTCTAGGCTGGGAAGCCTGAAATAAAAAATAAAAAAAAAGATTCTGGCTTTGATCGTACTGGCGAGTTGGTAGAAGCACCAGAGGGCGGTGAGGGGTGGGGGGCGTCTATGGCTGGGTACTTCAGGGTATCACCGAGTATGGCTGGGTATCTCTGAGTATGGCTGGGTATGGCAATTTATTGTAGGGTATTACAGAGTATTGGCGGGGTATTGGCGGGGTACTACAGAGTAATAGCAGGGTACTGCAGAGTATTGGGGGTACTGCAGAGTAATGGCGGGTACTGCAGAGTATTGGGGGGTACTGCAGAGTAATGGGGGTTACTGCAGAGTAATGGGGGGTACTGCAGAGTAATGGCGGGGTACTGCAGAGTAATGGCAGGGTACTGCAGAGTATTGGGGGGTACTGTAGAGTAATGGGGGTTACTGCAGAGTAATGGGGGGTACTGAAGAGTAATGGCAGGGTACTGCAGAGTAATGGCAGGGTACTGCACTGCAGAGTAATGGCAGGGTACTGCACTGCAGAGTAATGGCGGGGTACTGCACTGCAGAGTAATGGCGGGGTACTGCACTGCAGAGTAATGGCGGGGTACTGCACTGCAGAGTAATGGCGGGGTACTGCAGAGTAATGGCAGGGTACTGCACTGCAGAGTAATGGCAGGGTACTGCACTGCAGAGTAATGGCGGGGTACTGCACTGCAGAGTAATGGCGGGGTACTGCACTGCAGAGTAATGGCGGGGTACTGCAGAGTAATGGCGGGGTACTGCAGAGTAATGGCAGGGTACTGCACTGCAGAGTAATGGCGGGGTACTGCACTGCAGAGTAATGGCGGGGTACTGCAGAGTAATGGCGGGGTACTGCAGAGTAATGGCAGGGTACTGCACTGCAGAGTAATGGCGGGGTACTGCACTGCAGAGTAATGGCGGGGTACTGCAGAGTAATGGCGGGGTACTGCAGAGTATGCACTGGTATTGCAGAGTATTGGCAGGGAATTGAGGGGTTAAATTCGGTGAGCAGCGATGTGGGCACTGCAGATGCAGCCCACATCGCTGCTGACACCGATCTCTTTCCCCTCCGCTGTACCGATCGGTACAGAAAGGGGAGGGAGGAACAGGCGTCATAACATGACGCCGGTTTGTTTCCAAGTGATCACTCCGTCATTTGACGGAGCAATCACGTGGTAAACGGCCGCTATGAGCGGCCGTTTACCGTGATGCGCCGGGTCCTATGGACCCGGCGATCACGGATGCTCTCGAGTGCGCACACCTCGGGGCACGCGAGAGCAGAATTCTGGGAGGCCGTTAATTAACGGCCTCTCTGAGTTAAACAACCGCCCTGAAGCCGTTAATCGGCAATGGGCAGTTGTTAAGTGGTTAAAGCTAGATCACTAGCTATATAGGTGAGGTGAATATAGTGGTGTATACTGCAGTCAGGGCACAGACAACAACCACTACACAGCAGCAAGATAGGAAATCAGCCAAAAACGATTGGTGTGTACTGTGTTGAAGGTACACAGAACACCCACTGCTTCAGATGCAAAGTAACACACTACAGGAGGCCGCCTTAAAGGCGGCCTTTTATAGTGTGGGGCGTGCACTACACAGTCTGAGCTATGATTGGCCACAGGCAGGATGCCTGTGGCCAATCATGGCTCTCCTCGCTGCCGGCGCTGCGATTGGCCAAGCATGCGGGGTCACAGTGCATGCTTGGCCAATCATCGGACAGCAATGCACTGCGCCAACGCAGTGCATTGTGGTCCGCGCGCGCGTCACTCGAATTTTGACGCGAACGGCCAAAACGTTCGGAATTCGCCGAACGCCCGAACAGCCAATGTTCGAGTCGAACGTACGTTCGACTCGAACACGAAGCTCATCCCTACATATAACTATGGCATGTGTGAGCAATATATAATTTAGTGACAACTTTTTGTAAACTTTTTTTTTTTTGTGTGTGTCACATTATTCAATCACTTGGGACAAAAAAAAAATATTCAATGGGCTCAAAATGCCACTCAGCAATTTTCTTGGGGTGTCTACTTTCCAAAATGGGGTCATTTGGGGGGGTTTGTACTGCCCTGCCATTTTAGCACCTCAAGAAATGAGATAGGCAGTCATAAATTAAAAGCTGTGTAAATTCCAGAAAATGTACTCTAGTTTGTAGACGCTATTACTTTTGTGCAAACCAATAAATATACGCTCATTGACATTTTTTTTACTAAAGACATGTGGCTGAATACATTTTGGCCTAAATGTATAACTAAAATTTAGTTTATTCGATTTTTCTTATTACAAAAATTAGAAAATATCTTTTTTTTTTCAAAATTTTCAGTCTTTTTCCTTTTATATCATAAAAAAATATCAATCAAAAATCAAATATCATCAAAAGAAAGCTCTATTTGTGGGAAGAAAAGGACGCAAATTTTGTTTGGGTACAACATTGCATGACCGTGCAATTACCAGTTAAAGCAGTGCAGTGCGAAATTGTAAAAAGACCTCTGGTCCTTAGGCTGACAATTGGTCCGGGGCTTAAGTGGTTAAGTTGAACAAAGTCTCTGCCACAGACTTGAATGTAGAACACTTGAACAAAGTCTCTGCCACAGACTTGAATGTAACAGAGGGACGTAGATACATTTAGAGAGCTATCATACGGTACCAGTATCTTGCAGCCGGTCCGGCGATACCGTATGAGTGTAGTTTCACTAAGTGTCCTTCAACTGAGCCTCCAGGCTTTTTCTGAGAAGCCAGCCTTATGTGTGGCCTTCTCCCGAAGAGTCCTCCCCTGGTTGCTTTTCCATTTGCTGGGCCTCTCCACGGATGAGACGGCACTGGACCACCTTTGAATCCTCCTCTCAGTTACTTTGCTTCGGGCTAGCCCGCCCTGAGACTTGGAATTGGATGGATCCACCCCCCAGGCAATGAGGGCCATGGGGGCTGGTCAGGAGGACTAGGACCAAACAGACAGAAAGATCTTCTGGACCGGAACCCAGAAGCACATGATCTCAGTACCTTAAATACCCTTTTCCAGAATGCACAGCAGGATGACACACCCACTGGGCTAGGTTCCGAGAAAGAATGACACCCAATACGCCTAGTCAGACTGCTTTCTCACACTTGCCAGTGGTGACAGCGACACCTGTGGCCAAGGAGAACCCAACGCAATCCAGCTAGACTGGTACTGAAATCATAATTTGGCATAATTCGCCCTAAAACCCAACTGTGACTTTAGGAACTTTAAAATGAAAAAAAAAACACATAGCACGTGCTCATCAGGAACCAACGCTACATGTATAATACTAATTTCAAGTTATTCTGTTGTCATATAAAATATCATTTCATTTAAGGAAATGTATTCAAAATGCATTCAAAATATGTAAATAAATGATATATGCTAAAATAACATTGCAATTTGAGATTAAAAGACACAGCTTGATTTTAGGTCTTATTAAGTTGATACTGCAGTTTGAAAATGATAGTCTTAATTAAAGCAGCAAGGAGAATTACTTCCTATTTAGTATGTTTTAGCGATAATGGAATATCAATTTTAATAAAGATCTAAAATATTTGTTTGAGGTTTTGCAAACCTTTATACTGCATAAGACGGTTTTGGGCAAATAATTTTAATAGATAAAGGTTGAAAAAAATCAAATGAATAGCAAAGTATATCATTAAGAGAGTATATACTGTAGCACACAAGGCTAATACATACAAGATATCATACATATACTGTATACATACTGTATATATATGTATATAAAAAGAGAGATAGAGAGAGAGAGTGACAGTGCTGTTTATTGTTCAGTGAAATGCCCAGCTGAATCGCTCTGTGGGCAAAGTAGTCTTAGGAAACATGCACATGAACATGTGCAGGTGCAAGGAAGTTCTAGGTGTAAAACTCCTGGTGTTTTCCCATGCCCGGGGAGCCACAAGTGGCATGTACAATCAGTCATAAAAGTGCATGGCTGTATGAGCTTGTACTTACATTTTTGAATTGATGTTTACCTACATGAGCCTACATGACATAAGATAATGCAGACTAGAGTTGGGCGAACGGTTCGGGCAGAGCTAAAGTTTGGCACGAACATCGCCTGTTTGGTCGTTCGCCGAACTTCCAAATTTGCAGGGCGCTCAGACCCTTATTCTAGTATGCAGCCTGGCGGGCTAGGTAAGGGGCGGGATGAGCGAGGGCCCCCCCCTCGAACCATATGGTCCCATCCCGACAACAAAGGTCCCATCCCGACAACCCTGGGCTGTGGTTGTGGTGATCTGCGGGCAGGGGGCTTATCGGAATCTGAAATGCCCAGTCCTCAGATCTTGCCCTGCCATGGGAAGAGTATGGAGTACATTCACACACTCACATTTTTTGGTGAATGGGTAGGCGTAATGTGTACCTCATTCTAATTCACATGGGGAACCGGGATCTGCAAGTCTCTTTGTTAAAGGGGCTTCCAGATTTCCATAAGCCTCCTGCCCGCATACCCCCACAACCATAGAACATGCTGCAGCAAAAATGAAATTTCTAAAGAAAAAAAAATTACGAAATGACAATTTAATTTCTGGCAATACAATACCATTGCTGGCAATAGAAGAATGTTTAAAAACCGAGTGGAGTCCTCACTCCAGTCCTTACCAGGCCCTTGGGGTCTGGTATGGATTTTATGGGGAACGCCACGTCAAATAACATGGTGTGGTATCCCCCCCAAAATCCATACCAGACCCTTATCTGAGCATGCAGCCTGGCAGGCCCGAAAACCAGGCCCCATGCCCTCAACATAGGGGGGTGGTTGCTTTGTGGCAGAGGAGGCTGTGAGGTAGTCAGTTGGGTTACGTGAAGAGATGGCCTGCCAGGACATCTCTTTTGGGGCCTTGTTCGCAGGATTGTTGAGCAGGCACTTACCCATCATACAGAGACACAGAGACACTGCATGCAGACAACATTGACTGTTTTTGCCTACACTAGTAAAACACTGTGCTGCACTCATCCTCTGCCAGGCAGTAAAGGGGTTCTTTCTGCTTCAGGAGTTACTCGGTACACTCCTCTGCATCACTCCTGCCAAACAGGACAATGGAGATGAGCCAAACACCCCCCGGTTCGGTTCTCAGCAGAACAGGCAAAAAGTGTGTACGAACACTGTTAAAGTGTATGGGACACGAATGTGAAAAATAAAAAAGTGCTCATTTTCAAAGGCTTATATGCAAGTTATTGCCATAAAAAGTGTTTGGGGACCCAGGTCCTGCCCCAGGGGACATGTATGAATGCAAAAAAAGTTTTACAAATTGCTATTTTTCCAGGAGCAGTGATTTAAATAATGCTTAAAGTGAAACAATAAAAATGAAATATTCCTTTAAATATCATGCCTGGGGGTCTCCTTAGTTGGCCTGTAAAGTAGCGCATCTTTCCCATGTTTAAAACAGTACCACAGCAAAATTACATTTCTAAAGGAAAAAATGTAATTTAAAACTGCTCGCCTGTAATGTATTGCTGGATCCTGACAATATAGATAAAGATCATCAAAAAAATGGTGTGCCACCCCCCCCCCCAGTCCATTACCAGGCCCTTTGGATCTGGTATGAATATTAAGGGGAACCCCTTGCCAAATAAAAAAAATGGCATGGATGCCCCCCCAAAATCCATAACAGACCCTTCAGGTCTGGTATTGAAATTAGGGGAACCCCGCACCAAAATTAAAAATAAATGGTGATGGGGGCCCCCAGGTACTATATACTCTGAACAGCAGTATATATACTATATGGCCTGCCCTATATACTCTGCAGAAAAATTGGGCCTTAGGCGTTGGTGGTGCCAGAACACTGTAACCCCTCACAGTTACTCTTGTTGGGTGCAGGAACGGGCCCTGCTGTTAAATATTATATCAAAATTTGTAATTACATGCCCCTGTTAAACAGGGGCAGAAAATTTGGTCCATTAGTTTTGGTGGTGCCAGAATACTCTAACCCCTCACAGTTACTCTTGTTGTTAAATATTATATAAAACATTGAAATTACATGTCCTTGTTAAATAGGGGCAGAAAACATGGGCCTTGGGTGGTGGTACCACAACACTGTAACCCCCTACAGATACTCTTGTTGGGCGCTGGAATGGGCCCTGCTGTGAAATATTAGATCAAAAATGTTAATTACATGCCCCTGTTAAACAGGGGCAGAAAAATTGGGTCTTAGGTGGTAGTGGTGGCCTAAACCAAAAATATAGTTGGAAGCCAGCAACATCATGATTGAGGAGGAATAAGATAAGCAGCATAAGCAGTCTTCAAGGGATCCCAGATCCATAGAAAATTTAATTAGTTACATCAGCATCAGGTGCTTGATAGCTGCTGATCCAGGACTAGTGATGAACGAACTTCCGACGGGACGTTTCGCGAACGCCGATAGTTCGTTACGTTACGGTTACGTTACGGTTCGCGGTGGGCCCCATTGACTTCAATAGGAGGCGAACTTTGCAAACCTACAGGTCAAATTTGCAGCCACAAAATAATTACTAGCTGTGCAAACATAGTCCCACCACATGGCCAATGACATAACACATGTATGAGGTGAATCTGGGATCGACAACTACAAGCATTCTTTTTTTATATGTGAAATTGTGACAATTCAGGACTGTGGAGCGCATGAAGGCAATGGAGGAGAGGGAAAGTCAGGGTAGGCAAAGAAGAGGGTGCAGGAGATGATCACCAGCAGCTTGACATACAGCAATGACACCTGCACCGTGATAGAGTGATCTGACACCAGCACCGTGATAGAGAGCACTGACATCAGCAGCGTGACATAAAGCACTGACACCAGCACCGTGATATACAGCACTGACACCAGCACCGTGATAGAGAGCACTGACATCAGCAGAGTGACATACAGCAATGACACCTGCACCGTGATAGAGAGCACTGACATCAGCAGCCTGACATAAAGCACTGACACCAGCACCGTGATATACAGCACTGACACCAGCACCGTGATATACAGCACTGACACCTGCACCGTAAGCAGCCCCAGGAGGAAGTCAGAATAGCAAAGGGATGGTGGGAGCCCCTCATAATGAGCATAGCACAGGGATGGTGGGAGCCCCTCATAATATGCACAGCAGAGGTACAGCCCCAGGAGGAAGTCAGCACAGCACAGGGATGGTGGGAGCCCCTCATAATAAGCAGCCCCAGGAGGATGTCAGCATAGCACAGGGATGGTGGGAGCCCCTCATAATAAGCAGCCCCGGGAGGACGTCAGCACAGCACAGGGATGGTGGGAGCCCCTCATAATGAGCATAGCACAGGGATGGTGGGAGCCCCTCATAATATGCACAGCAGAGGTACAGCACCAGGAGGAAGTCAGCACAGCACAGGGATGGTGGGAGCCCCTCATAATAAGCAGCCCCAGGAGGATGTCAGCATAGCACAGGGATGGTGGGAGCCCCTCATAATAAGCAGCCCCAGGAGGAAGTCAGCACAGCACAGGGATGGTGGGAGCCCCTCATAATGAGCATAGCACAGGGATGGTGGGAGCCCCTCATAATATGCACAGCAGAGGTACAGCCCCAGGAGGAAGTCAGCACAGCACAGGGATGGTGGGAGCCCCTCATAATAAGCAGCCCCAGGAGGAAGTCAGCACAGCACAGGGATGGTGGAAGCCCCTCATAATAAGCAGCCCCAGTAGAAATATGACACCGCTCAACCTCTTCAAACAGGAGGGTACGGTCATATAGTACGGTGTGCTTTTTTTGTACAAGGAAGTGAGCCAAATGAAGAAAGAAGGTCTGTGTGTTCGATTAAAAAAATTGTTTATAGACATATACATGGTCTACTGGTCCCATGTGTTGAATTCCTCCGAGATCCATGCCTCATTCATTTTTAGAAATTTGAGATAGTTAACACTGTCGTGAGCTAGGCAAGTACGCTTATCGGTCACGATCCCCCCTGCTGCGCTGAACGTCCTTTCAGACAGGACACTGGACGAGGGGCAAGCTAACAGTTCGATTGCAAATTGGGCAAGCTCTAGCCCAAGGTCAAGCCTGCCCACCCAGTAGTCCAGGGGTTCATCACTCCTCAGAGCGTCCACATCGGCCGTTAACCCGATGTAGTCGGACACCTGACGGTCTAGGTGTTCCCTGATGCTGGATCCGGATGACCTCATATCAGAAGTCACCAACACATCTTCAAACCGGCCTCTTCTTGCAGGCGCTGTTGGATTGGTACCCGCAACTCCTTCTCTGGGAGTGGGAATTGCTCCTCTGCCAGCGCATGCAAAAGCAGAATGCAGCATTTCTCGAAGCAAGGCCTGGAAGTGCTTCATTCTGACAGCCCTCTGTGACGGCGGTAAAATTTCCACCATTTTGTGTTTGTACCGGGGGTCTAAGTACATTGCCACCCGGTACTGGTCCTTGACCCTTATGCTTTTTATACGGGGGTCCCTATTAAAACACTGGAGCATGAAGGCCCCCATTTGCACTAAACTGGAAGCGGTGTGGTGGCCTGGCTCTTGCGCATCATCCAGGATAATGTTGTCCTCTTCATTCTACTACTTTACCATACCAGTCCTGAAAAGGACTTTTGTGGACCTAATAATAACAGCTAATGATTAAACTGACTGTCCCTGCTGCACACAGCGTCCTGTCCCTCTCTCTACACTGACAAAAGACAGGCTGCTGCAACAATGACTTGAATAGCAGTGCCTCAAACCTATATCCTGAACTACACCTAACATCTATACCATACCAGTCCTTAAAAGAACTTTTGTGGACCTAATAGCTAGCGATTTGGGTCACTGCAGTCTCTCCCTTCTCCACACAGCAACCTCTCCCTATAGTGACATACGAAAGAATGTAAAATGTCCACCGGATCGGGTCTATTTATAAGTTAGGGGGAATGTCCAAGTGTCCATGTGCTGTAATGTCTCAATTGGCTGTCCTGTACCACATGATGGATGTGTCATCATAGGTCAAAGTTCTTTTACACAGTAAACATGGAAGTCCGCCGGGCGAACAGCGGCAATAGTCCGCCGATCGGGCGGACCGCGAACAGCTGAAATTCCCCGCAAAACGACCGCCGGGCGAACCGTTCGGCCATCCCTATCCAGGACTGATTAATTTTTATAAATGTGAGCCTATCAATGGAGTCTGTGGAAAGGCGTACTGTTTGATCCATTACAAACCCTCTAGCAGCATTGAATGTGCATTCAGAAAGCACACTGGATGCAGAACAGGCAGTAGCTCGATTGCATATTGAGCAAGTTCTGGCCAGTGGCCCATCCTCATGACCCAGTAACCCATTGGATGCTCTGTTGGAAAGGTCTCCAAGTGTGCTCTTGCCCCTAAATATTCCTGCACCATATAATGCAGAAGCTGGCAATGGTTGTTTGAACCGATCAGACCTTGACACTGAAGATTTAAGAATTGTTTAAAGGCATTGGTCAGCTGGCAACCTTCTCCACTGTTCTTCTTCTGACTGAACAAAGGCTCAGAAACATGTTGCCAAGCACCAGGAAATAGTAACTTCCCAGGATCTTGAAATGCATTACACAAACCTTTCTTCAAGGTCTTCTGAAGGTGTTTCATTCTCTGGCAGGGTGAGTTCTGTTACCTTTGTAATGTGGATTAAAAAGGGATGACAGCCAGTTAAGCTCTCTCTGTTGATACCATAAAAACTAGGGTCCTTTCACAGGCTTAGCAGAATCAAGGAGGCCAAGCAGCGTAATTTTGCAGAGGCATTAGATTCTGAATCCTCTGGGTCACTAAGGATCACATTATCCATAACTACCTCCTCCCAGCCATGTACAACTCTTTGGGTTTCTGGGGACTAAAAACCATCCCTTGAAGACTTGTGCTCAGTGTTGTCATCTACATCCATGCTGACACAATCCTCCTCCTCCTCACCTTTTTTTACGTGTTTGACGGGCTCACTGAAATGCTATCTGGATAAAGGGGGACTTGAGAGGAAAGGAAGTCCTGCTCTTCCTCCTGCTATTCTGCCTCAAGTGCCCTGTCCATCATTCCATGAAGCGTGTGCTTCAGCAGGAAGACTAGAGGGACAGTGTCACTGATGCATGTATTATCATTGATCACCATCCTTGTGGCCTCCTCAGATGGTGACAGGACAGTGCATGTATCCTTGATCAGTAGCCACCAACATGGGGAAAAGAAGCCAAGCTGGTGCCATACTTGCACAGGTACTCATTGTCAGCCCTCTGCCGCTGCAGCATTTCCAACCTTGAGTTCCACCTGGTGGGCATGTCACAAATGAGGTGGTTGGTGGACAGGTTACATTCCCTTTGAATGTCAGCCAACCGAGCATTGGCATTGTATGACCGGCAGAAATGACCAAAGACTTTTCTGGCCTGCCTCAGGAGATCTTGTAAGTCTGGGTACCTGGTCGAGAACCGCTGCACCACTAAATTAAGGACATGTGCCAAATAGGGATGAGCTGAACACCGCCCAGTTCGGTTCGCAAAAGAACATACGAACAGGCAATAAATTTGTTAGAACATCCGAACACTGTTAAAGTCTGTGGGACTCAAGCATGAAAAATCGAAAGTGATCATTTTAAAGGTTTATATGCAAGTTATTGTCATAAAAAGTGTTTGGGGACCCGGGTCCTGCCCCAGGGGACATGTAGCAATGCAAAAAAAATTTAAAAAACTGCAGTTTTGTCTGGAGCAGTGATTTTAATAATGCTTAACCACTTGCCGACCAGCGCACGGCGATGTACGTCGACAGAATGGCACAGGCAGGCAAATGGGCGTACATGTACGTCCCTTTAAATTTGCCACCCTGCCATCGGGAGCACGCCGCCGGCGGCGCGCTCCCACGCTGGTCGGGACCCCCGTGAGTCCGGTCGCGGGACCCGCTGACTCGATCGCCGCGGGCATCCCCACGATCGTCTCACGGAGCGGCCAAATGAAGAAATGCCGTTGTAAACAGCATTTCTTCATTCTGCCTAGCAACTAGTGACGCTGATCTCTGCTCCATGTGATTGGAAATGAAAGCCCAACCCCCCCACAGTTAGTAACACACCCCTAGGAACACTGAACCCCTACACTGCCACCCACTGGTTAACCCCTTCACTGCCAGTGTCATTTACACAGGAATCACTGCATTTGTATAGCAGTGATTACTGTATGTGTCAAAAATGTCCGATGGGTCCCCCACAATGTCGCAGTCACAATAAAAATCGCTGATCGCCGCCATTACTAGTAAAAAAATAATAATAAAAAATTATTAATAAAAATGCTATAAAACTATCCCTATTTTGTAAACGCTATAACTTTTGCGCAAACCAATCAATAATCGCTTATTGCGATTTTTTTTACCAAAAATATGTAGAAGAATACGTATCGGCCTAAACTGAGGGAAAAAAATGTTTTTTTATATATTTTTGGGGGATATTTATTATAACAAAAAGTAAAAAAAATTCGTTTTTTTCAAAATTGTCACTCTATTTTTGTTTATAGCGCAAAAAATAAAAAACGCAGGGGTGATCAAATACCACCAAAAGAAAGCTCTATTTGTGGGAAAAAAAGGACGTAAATTTTGTTTGGGAGCCACGTCGCACGGCCGCGCAATTGTCAGTTAAAGCGACGCAGTGCCGAATCGCAAAAAGTGGTCTGGTCTTTGACCAGCAAATTGGTCCCGTCTGAAAGTGGTTAAAGTGAAACAATAAAAGTAAAGTAGTGCTTCTTTCCATTGCTTAGAACAGTCATTGAAAGTCATTAATAAAAAAAAATGTGTGGGGGTCCCCCCAAATTCAATTACCAGGCCCTTCAGGTCTGGTATGGATATTAAGGGGAACCTTGCGTCAAATAAAAAAAAAATGATGTGGGGTTCCCCCCAAATATCCATACCAGACCCTTTATCCGAGCATGCAACCTGGCAGGCCGCAGGAAAAGAGGGGGGGCAAGAGAGTGCCCCCCCTCCTGAACTGTACCAGGCCATATGCCCTCAGCATGGGGAGGATGCTTTGTGGGTCTGTGACCCCTCAAAGCACCATGTCCCCATGTTGATGGGGACAAGGGCCTCATCCCCACAACCCTTGCCCGGTGGTTGTGGGGGTCTGCGGGTGGGGGGCTTATCAGAATCTGGAAGCCCCCTTTAATAAGGGGTCCCCCCCCATTTGAAATGGTAACGGGTACATTGTACCAATACCTTTTTACAAAGAAAGTGCAAAAAATTTAAAAAAAAACACACAGACACCGTTGGGATGCCCTTTATTTTATTTTGTTTAAATATCTTTTTATTGATTGGAAATAAGAAGAACAAAAGAAACAAAAAGTTAAACATACATTGGTCTTACACAGTAATGCTGTGGCCCTTGAGGGGACCTCATATTTGTCTTATCATGTATAAACAGCACATATGAAGCACGGACTGTAATAACATACATATCGGCACAGATCAAAGGGTCACTAGGTAATGTAGTTCAAACTTGTACAAGATAGGATGTCACCTGATATATCTGTTGTGCACAGTGGGCACCTACTAGGAATCTATTATATGCAGATTCTACTAGGAGACCTCTGAAGTAGAGGAGGGGTACACCAGCCATTTAGACCAGACTTTGTCATATTTGTTGGGGCAACCTCTGTTAGCGTACGTGTCCTTATATAGAGGTAGGCTATTGTGGGATAAGTCCTTTATTAAAAATAAAAAAAATAAAAAAAAGATTCCAGTGGTGGTAATCCACTTTCGGTATCCAGCAATGGATGATCTCTCCTCTCCAGGTCCAGGGTCCAACGATGATGTCAAGCACAGCACATCCTCTCTCCACCGGAGACACTGTGGAAATCCCGGCAGCTTGACAGGTCTCTTAGCTGAGGACTGGGCCACCCATCACGTGACCCCGTCCCCCTCTGATGCAAGGGGAAACCTGGGCTTCCCCAGTGACGTGCGGGTGACCCCGCCCCCCTCTGATGTAACGCAGGTTTCCGTCACAGACCCCCAAATCATCCTTCCCATGTTAAAGGCATGTGGCCTGGTACGGTTCAGGAGGGGGGGGCGCTCTCTCCCCCCCACTTTTCCTGCGGCCTGCCAGGTTGCATGCTCAGATAAAGGGCCTAGTATGGACTTTTTGGGGGAACTGAACGCCATTTTTTTTTAAAATCCATACCAGACCTGACTTTCAATGACTGTTCTCTGTATTACCAGGAGCCGACAATTCATTATAACCACGAGTGCTTTTAAATTACTTTTTTTTCCTTCAGAAATGACATTTTGTGCAGGGACAGTTCTAAGCATGGGAAACAAGCGCTACTTTACAAGCATACTATACACACCCCCTAGGTATGAAATTGAAAGGAATATTTCACTTTTATTGTTTCACTTTAAGCATTATTAAAATCACTGCTCTCAGAAAAACAGCCCTTTTAAAAAATTGCATTGATACAAGTCCCCTGGGGCAGGACCTGGGCCCCCAAACACTTTTTATGACAATAACTTGCATATAAGCCTTTAATATTAGCACTTTAGGTTTCTCCCTTAGACTTTTACAGGATGTTCTGCGGCTTTTCGAATTTGCTGCAAACACCGCAAATTGTTCGCTGTTCGGTGAACAGGTGGACAGGCAATGTTCGAGTTGAATGTGAGTTTGACTCAAACTCGAAGCTTATCCCTAGTGCCAAACATGAAATATGAAAATATGTGGATGGCTGGGACCAAATTTCTTTTTATGGTTCAGCAATTGTAGTAGGGAAATTTGCTTGCTAAAATCAGTTGGTGGTGTACTGCTGGCAGATTGGCTGTAGGTACTTGGGACACCTATTGCTATACCTTCATTCTCCTCAGTGCAGGTTTTTGAGAGGACTGGAAGTATAGTAGGGTTGGAGATCCCAGATGAGGAGCAAGGAGAAGTCTGCCTTTTTCTATGATGTGGGTCTTTCATGTGCTGTTACCAATGGACTGCATGGGAGGTCATCATATGTCTGGTCAAGCATGAGGTGCCCAAGCGGCTGCTGTTCTGGCCACGATTGATCCACTTCAGACATAAGTTGCAAACAGCAACAGTGCAATTTGCTGCACACGTGTCAAAAAAAGGCCCACACTAGGGATGAGCCGAACACCCCCCAGGTTGGTTCGCACCAGAACTTTCAAACGGACCCCAAATTCAAACGGACTTTAGAACCCCATTGAAGTCTATGGGACTCGAACGTTCGAAATGAAAAGTGCTAATTTTAACGGCTAATATGCAAGATACTGTCCTAAAAAGGGTTTGGGGACCTGGCTCCTGCCCCAGGGGACATGGGTCAATGCCTAAAATGTTTTTAAAAATGGCCGTTTTGGCGGGAGCACTGATTTTAATGATGATTAAAGTGAAAAAAAAGTGAAATATTCCTTTAAAAATGGTGCCTGGGGGGTGTCTTTGGTATGCCTGTGAAGTGCCACGTGTTTCCCGTGTTTAGAACAGTCCCTGCACAAAATGACATTAAACGGAAATAACACCATTTAAAACTGCTTGCGGTTTTAATGTTATATCTGGTTCCTGCAATATGGTTGAAAATCATTGAGAAAAATGGCATGGGTAGCCCTCCCTGCCCATTACCAGCCCCTTTAGGTCTTGTACGCATATTAAGGGGAACCCCGTACCCATATTAAAAAAAGGAAATGCGTGTGGCCCCCAGGCCCTATATACTCAGAACAGCAGTATACAGGCGGTGCAAACAAGACAGGGACTGTGTAGGTTTGTTGTGTTAAGTTGAATCTGTTTGTAATTTTGAACTGGTACATTTTTAAAGTGTAGCTCCAGTCAAAAAAACTATTTTTAAGCTTTTTGGAAAACATAGAGAAGGGTTATCACCCCTGTATAATTTGTTTTGTCGTCCATCTTTTTTCATCTCACTTGCTGTTGTCTCCTTCCATTTGCAAGTAGGAGATGTTTGTAAATTGGATTTTTGAAAGTAGGGGCCTGCCCTATATGCTCTGCAGAAATGGTGGAACAAGGTGTTGGTTTTGCCACAACATTGTAAGCCCTCAAAGTGACTCTTGGTGGGCGCTGGAGCGCCCTGCTGTGAACGATTATATCAAGAATTGTAATTACATGCCATTGTTGAACAGTGGTAGAAAAATTGACCTTTGATGGTTGTGGTGCTGGTGCCACAACACTATAAGTCCTCACCGTTACTCTGGGTGGGCACAGGAAGGGGCCCTCCTGTGAAATATTATATCAAGAATTGTAATTACATGTCCCTGTTAAACAGGGGCAGAAAAATTTGGCCTTAGGCACTGCTGCTGGTGCCACCACACTGCAACCTTTCCCATATAATCTAGTTTTATTGCAGGAATTAGCCCTGCTGCAAAGCATTGCATCAAAAATTGTAATTAAACGCCCCTGTTAAACAGGGGCAGAAAAATTGGGCATTAGGCACTGGTGCTGGTGCCACCACACTGCAACCTCTGCCATATACTCTAGTTTTATTGCAGGAATTAGCCCTGCTGCAAAGCATTGCATCAAAAATTGTAATTAAACGCCCCTGTTAAACAGGGGCAGAAAAATTGGGCCTTAGGCACTGGTGCTGGTGCCACCACACTGCAACCTCTGCCATATACTCTAGTTTTATTGCAGGAATTAGCCCTGCTGCAAAGCATTGCATCAAAAATTGTAATTAAATGCCCCTGTTAAACAGGAGCAGAAAAATTGGGCCTTAGGCACTGGTGCTGGTGCCACCACACTGCAACCTCTGCCATATACTCTAGTTTTATTGCAGGAATTAGCCCTGCTGCAAAGCATTGCATCACAAATTGTAATTAAACGCCCCTGTTAAACAGGGGCAGAAAAATTGGGCCTTAGGCACTGGTGCTGGTGCCACCACACTGCAACCTCTGCCATATACTCTAGTTTTATTGCAGGAATTAGCCCTGCTGCAAAGCATTGCATCAAAAATTGTAATTAAACGCCCCTGTTAAACAGGGGCAGAAAAATTGGGCCTTAGGCACTGGTGCTGGTGCCACCACACTGCAACCTCTCCCATATACTCTTGTTTGATTGCAGGAATTAGCTCTGCTGCAAAGCATTGCATCAAAAATTGTACTTAAACGCCCCTGTTAAACAGGGGCAGAAAAATTGGGCTGATGGCATCAACCAGAACCAGAAATGTTCTTCCAACATATCAGCGGAGGAGGAAGAGGATAGACAATCAACATAACAGGACAGTCACTCAGCATCAGCATAGGCAGTCTTGAAGGGATGTGATATTTCAAAAAAAATTATTCTGTTACATCAGCTTCAGGTGCTTGGTAGCTGTGGGTGATCCAAGACTGATTCATCTTACTGAAGGTCAGTCGATCAACTGATTCGGTGGACAGGCACACCCTGTGATCGGTAACAAAGCCACCAGCAGCACTGAAGGTGCGTTCTGAAAGAAAACTGGATGCAGGACAGGCCAGTAGCTCAATTGCATACTGTGCAAGCTCTGGCCAGTGATCCATCCTCAAGACCCAGTAAGCCAGAGGATTTTCGGTGGGAAAGGTGTCCAAGTCTGACCTTGCCCCTAGGTATTCCTGCACCATGTAAATCAGACGCTGGCGATGGGTGCTGGAACCGATCATACCTTGGGGCTGCGGACTAAAAAATTGTCTGAAAGCATCAGTCAGACGGCCACCTTCTCCACCGCTCCTTCTGACCGATGCCTCAGCAACACGTTGTCCAGGACCAGGAGTTTGTAACCTCCCAGTCTCTGGGAATGCGTTGCACAGACCTTTCTGCAAGGCCTCCCGGAGATGTCTCATCCTCTGCTCCCTCTGCGATGGCAAGATAAGGTCGGCAACCTTACCCTTGTACCGTGGATCAAGGAGAGTGGCCAGCCAGTAATGGTCCCTCTCCTTGATCCGAAGAATACGAGGATCCTTCCGCAGGATTTGCAGGATCAGGGAGGCCATGCAGCGTAGGTTAGCTGAGGCATTCGGTCCGGAGTCCTCTGGGTCACTAAGGACAACATGATCCGCAGCTACCTCCTCCCAGCCACTTACAAGTCCACGTGTTTCTTGGGACTGTAAATCATCCCTACAAGACTGCTGCTGCTGATGCTGATGCTGAGTGCCAGCCTCCACCTCCATGCTGACACAATCATCCTCCTCCTCCTCTTCCTCCTCCTCATCCTCTTCCTGTGTGATGGGTGGCACAGCAGGAACACTGTCTGGATAAAGGGGGCCTTGAGAGGCAAGGAAGTCCTCCTCTTCCTGCCTCTGTTCTGCCTCAAGTGCCCTGTCCATTATTCCACGCAGCGTATGCTCCAAGAGGTGGACAAGAGGTACAGTGTCACTGATGCATAAACTGTCACTGCTCACCATCCTTGTGGCCTCCTCAAACGGTGACAGGACAGTGCATGCATCCCTGATCATGCCCCACTGGCGTGGGGAGAAAAAACCAAGCTCTCCTGACCCTGTCCTGGTGCCGTAGTCGCACAGGTACTCATTGATGGCCCTCTGCTGCGTGTGCAGCCGCTGCAGCATGGCCAATGTTGAGTTCCATCTGGTGGGCATGTCACATATAAGGCGGTTCTTGGGCAGGTTCAACTCCTTTTGGAGCTCAGCCAGCCGAGCACAGGCATTAAATGATCGGCGGAAATGCACACAGACTTTCCTGGCCTGCTTCAGGACATCCTGTAAGCCGGGGTACCTGCCCAAGAACCGCTGCACCACCAGGTTAAGGACGTGAGCTACACAGGGCACATGGGTCAGTTGTCCCTGTCGGAGGGCGGAGAGGAGGTTGGTGCCATTGTCGCAAACCACCATTCCTGGCTTAAGCTGGCGTGGCGTCAACCACCTCTCGGCCTGCCCCTGCAGAGCTGACAAAACATCTGCCCCAGTGTGGCTCCTGTCCCCCAAACAAACCAGCGCAAACACGGCATGGCATTGTTTTGCCTGCGTACTTGCGTAGCCCCTGGAGCGCCTACGGAGCACCGCTGGTTCTGAGGACAGAGCACTGGAAGAGGCCATGGAGGAAGAAGAAGAGGAGGGGGTGGAGGCGTGGTGGCGGAACAACCTCCAACACTACTGCACCTTGTCCTGCATCCTTCCCAGCTGCCAGAAGAGTGACCCAATGGGCCGTGAAAGACAGGTAACGTCCCTGTCCATGCCTGCTGGACCATGAGTCAGCGGTAATATGCACCTTACCGCTGACCGCCCTGTCCAGCGAGGCAAGGACATTGCCTTCCACATGCTGGTAGAGAGCCGAAATCGCCTTCCGTGAGAAAAAGTGGCGTTTGGGGACCTGCCACTGAGGAACCGCACATTGTACAAACTCACGGAAGGGGGTCGAGTCTACCAACTGAAAAGGCAGCAGTTGAAGTGCTAGCAATTTAGCCAAGCTAGCATTCAACCGCTGGGCATGTGGATGGCTGGGAGTGAACTTCTTTCGCCGGTCCAGCAGCTGGGGCAGGGACATTTGCCTGCTATAATCGGACGTGGGTGTACCACTAGCAGAGTTCCCGGAAGCACTTGGCTGTGACACACCTAATTCTACACCTTCATTCCTCTCAGAGCAGGTTTCAGAGAGGACTGAAGGTCTAGTGGGGTTGGAGATGCCAGCTGATGAGGAGCAAGGAGAGGTCCACTTTGTTCTTTGGTGTGAGTCTTTGAGGTACGCTTGCCAACGAGCTGCATGGCAGGTCAACATATGTCTGGTCAAGCATGTGGTGCCCAAGCGGCTGATGTTTTGGCCACGTGAGATACGCTTGAGACATATGTTGCAAATAGCAGCGGTGCGATCTGATGCACTCGTCTCAAAAAAGGCCCACACCAAAGAACTTTTAGAATAACGCGCAGAGGCAGCACTCTGCACAGGCGGAGCTCTGCGGTGTGATTCAATCGGTGTGCTGCCCCTAAGCTGGCCCCGGAGGGCATCCTGCCTCGTTGGACATGTGCCTCCTCCTCCTCCTCCTCTCTCCTACCAGGCACCCACGTGGAGTCAGTGCCCTCATCATCCCCTCCCTCTTCATCGCTGTAGCAAACCTGGCAGTATGCTGCAGCTTGTGGAACATGACTGCCAGATTGCTGTCCCTCTTGCGCATTCCCTCTCTCTGCGCTCACGCTACTGCCTTCTTCTAGCTGAGTGTCATCATCAGAGCCCACAAAACACTGGGCATCCTCCTGGAGCATGTACCCAACACTGTGCTCAAAGAGTTCAGGAGACTCCTCAGGAGGACGTGGTGGGTCTAGGGAAGGAGTCACTGATGATGACATTGAGAGGAGGGAAGACGATGCGTTGGCAGCTGCTTTGCTAGTACCCTGAGCCTGGGTGAGAGAGGATGAGGAGGATGAAGAGGGCTTGGTCATCCACTCTGCCAAGTCGTTGGCATGTTGCGGCTCTACATGTCCAGTTGCCGAAAAGAAGGACAAGCGTGTCCCATGGCCACGTGCTGATGACAATGCACCGCGTCCACGACCAGCACTGTTGTCTCTAGACACAGAGCCTGCTTGCCCTCTTTTATCGGCTCGCGCCTGTCTGCCTCTCCTTGCTGGCCTTCCAGACATGGTAATGGCCTGAAGGGAGTTGGGTAAAAAAGCAGTTGGGTAGTGTATATTGTGCTAGAGGCACACAACACCCACTAACTCCTGCAGATGCCTTTATTATAGAACACCAGAGATAAAGGGGTATATACAGATGTATACTGTGCTGTGCTGGAGGCACACACAACTTCCAATAATTCCTGCAGATGGCAAGTGGTCTCAAATAGAGAAGAGCTATGTAGGTGGATATAGCGGTATGTACTGGGTACAGAGCACGCAGACAGCACGCACTAGCTCCTAACACTACTGACTGCAAGCTCTATTATAAAAGATAGATCACTAGCTATATAGGTGAGGTGAATATAGCGGTGTATACTGCGGTCAGGGCACGCAGACAACAACCACTACACAACAGCAAGATCGAAAATCGTCCGAAAACGATCGGTGTGTACTGTGTTGAAGGTACACAGAACACCCACTAACTCCTGCAGATGCCTTTATTATAGAACACCAGAGATAAAGGGGTATATACAGATGTATACTGTGCTGTGCTGGAGGCACACACAACTTCCAATAACTCCTGCAGATTGCAAGTGGTCTCAAATAGAGAAGAGCTATGTAGGTGGATATAGCGATATGTACTGGGTACAGAGCACGCAGACAGCACGCACTAGCTCCTAACACTACTGACTGCAAGCTCTATTATAAAAGATAGATCACTAGCTATATAGGTGAGGTGAATATAGCGGTGTATACTGCGGTCAGGGCACGCAGACAACAACCACTACACAAGAGCAAGATCGAAAATCGTTCCGAAAACGATCGGTGTGTACTGTGTTGAAGGTACACAGAACACCCACTGCTTCAGACGCCAACACACTACACAAGGCCGTCGCGCTGGCGGCCTTATATAGTGTGGGGCGTGCACTACACAGCCTGAGCTATGATTGGCCACAGGCATCCTGCCTGTGGCCAATCATGGCTCTCCTCGCTGCTGGCGCTGCGATTGGCCAAGCATGCGGGGTCACAGTGCATGCTTGGCCAATCATGAGCCAGCAATGCACTGCGCCATCGCAGTGCATTGTGGGCCGTGAGCGCCACACGAATTTGGCGCGAACGGACCAAAATGTTCGGACTTCGCCGAACGGACAAACAGCCGATGTTCGAGTCGAACGTATGTTCGACTCGAACACGAAGCTCATCCCTAGCCCACACTAAGGAGCTTTTAAAAGTCAGCAAGGAGTCAGCAGTGCCCTGCACCTGTGGAGCTCTACAGTGTGATGAAATAGGGTGGCTGCCCTTAAGCTGCCCCCTAGAGGACACCCTGTCTCATTGGAGTTGTGCTTCCTTCTCCTCACTCTCCTCCTTTCTTTTGTCAGGCACTCAAGTACAGTCAGTGGTCTCATCATCCCCTCCTTCCTCATCACTGGAGGAAATTTGGCAGTATTCTGCAGCTGGGGGAACATGACTGCCAGTTTCTTGTCCTTCTGTGGCACCCCCTCTCTCTAGGCTCATGTTAATACCTTCCTCAACCTGTGAACCAATATCGGAGCCTTCAAATCGCTGAGCATCCTCCAACAACATGTAACCAACACTGTATTGTATACTGTGTACACCACCAGAAGTGTTTCAGAAACATATATATATATATATATATATATATTTTTTTTTTTTTTTTAGACTGTATATATGTATATTAATACACTGTCTGAGGTGTATTAGTGTGCACCGCCTGCACTGTATTAGAAACTGTACAATGGCTGCACAGTATTGTATACTGTGTACACCGTCTGCAATAAATTAGAAACTGTACACACTGTATTAGATACTGTGTACACCGCCTGCACTAAATTAGAAACTGTACAAAGGCTGCACTGTATTTTATACTGTGTACCCCACCAAAAGTGTATTAGAAACTGTACACACTGTATTAGATACTGTATACACCACCTGCACTGTATTAGAAACTGTACAATGGCTGCACTGAATTGTATACTGTGTACACCACCAGAAGTGTTTTAGAAACTGTACACACTGTATTATATACTGTGTACCAGTGGTGGCTGGTGCTCAAAATATTTAGGGGGCGCAAACAAACTTAAAAATACTGAACCCCCACAATCAATTGCAGCCTCACTGTGGCCATCAAACGCAGCCATTGTGCCCATCAAATGCAGCCACATGTGCCCATCATATGCAGCCACTTGTGCCCATCATATGTAGCTTTTGTGCCCATAAAATGCTACCACTGTGCTCATCAAACGCATCCATTGGGCCCATCAAATGCAGCCACGTGTGCCCTTCTGTCAGGAACCATGAATCAGACTGAGACAGAAGTACAATTAAATCACACTTGTTTATTAATAAAAATAAAAAGGTAAATAGAAAAAGCATAGTCAAGCATAGCCAGAGTCCAGTAGCCAGATCGGGCAGTCAGCCAGTCCAAAGTTCATTAACCAGAACGGGTTAGCAGCCAGGCCTGAAGTCAGGGATCCAAGGAAAGCAACTGCAAGCAGGATAAGGAGCCAGGAGGGATGTCAGCAAGCCAGTCTTGAAACAAACAGCAGGAGATGTTTCCTTGTGATGTGACCAACGCGAAGGCAAAGGAGAAATGAGCTAGAAGGCTTTAAATATGCAGGTCAGACGAGCATCATCGGGAACAGCTGTGAACTGTGGAGAGAGAAGAGAACTAGCAATTAGCCGACAGCTGAGCGGCCAGCCCAGAAGAGGAAGGGCTAAGCCAGCCCTGACAGAACCCCCCTCCCCAATGACCCCTCTCCCTCGGAGGGCCACCGGCTTGAGAGGAAACCGTCTATGGAACTTGCAGAGGAGGACAGGGGCATGTACGTCAGAGGATGAAACCCAGGAGTGTTCCTCCGGACCGTACTCCTTCCAATGCACCAGGTACTGTATGCGCCCACGGAACCTACGGGAGTCAACAATGGATTGTACCTCATACTCCTCATGGTTCTCAACCAGACTACTGTGAGGACATGGCACTGAGGTGGTAAATCGGTTACAGACCAATGGTTTAAATTAGGAGACATGAAACACATTTGAGATGCGCATACTAGGAGGAAGGTCCAACGCGTAAGCTACTTGGTTAATCCTGCGAATGATACGGAAAGGCCCAATAAACCGAGGTGCAAACTTTAGAGAGGTAACACGAAGCCGGAGGTTGCGAGATGGAAGCAAGACCCTGTCCCCAACCTGGTAGAAAGGCGCAGGCAGGCGTCTGCGGTCAGCATGGAGTCTGTACCTATCATTAGCATGACGCAAAGCCTCCTGGACTTGTACCCAAGTGGAACGAAGACCATGGAGATGCTCCTCTAACGCAAGAATATTCTGCGGAACATACGAGTCAGGCAACATGGAAGGTTGGAAACCATAAATCACCATAAATGGAGACAATCGGGAAGCAGAATTCAAGGCACTGTTGTGAGAAAACTCTGCCCAAGGTAATAGGTCAGACCAGTTGTTATGATGGTCAGAAATATAGCAACGTAGGAATTGCTCCAAGGACTGATTGGCTCGTTCTATGGCCCCATTAGACTGCGAGTGGGAACGCAAGCTGGATTCCCAACTGTGCACAAAAGGCTCGCCAGAACCAGGAGACAAACTGACTGCCCCTGTCTGAAACAATCACCTTGGGTAAATGTGTATGTGAGGGCTCCTGCGTTATATGTAAAAAAATTGAAAGGCACAGTTCTATTTCAATAGGTGCAGCAAACACTTTATGAGTTGGCTCTCATTAAATATTAATAGAAAAAAAGGGTGTTGCGCGTCCTAAAATAAAACTCAGCAGCTACTAAATACTCAATCTATATCTTAAGAGTGTCAAAGATATGAAGTGAATAATGCTTAAAAAACAAAGTGCAAACGTGCTTAATAAATCAAAAATAAAAATATCAGGAAAAAATAGAACAAAGTGCATCTGTGCATAGTATATCAAAAATATTAAAAAACTTCTAAATAACTTCTAAATAATATGCAAGTAATTCAAATATCGACAACAGTGGTGCTGTGATAAAACATATAATATAGAGTAATAAAGTGCATACAGTGAAAAAAATATAAAAAATCCAAAAACCAATTGGGTTTAATTAGAGTGACCCATACATAGTCCAATCGTGAATATTAAAGTGAAATATTACAACCAAATAAAATAGTGCAGTTGTGTGTTCACAGTGCCAAGCCAACTCTCTCCGTTCAGGTGGTTTTCACGTGTTAGTGCTGGTCACACCAGGCAATTACCTTACTGCTGTAAGGTATACAGCAAAAATAGCCTTTTATAAGGAACACTTGAATTTGGGAGATGGACAGGGGGGGAACTTCACACTTCTCTAGCGTCACCGTCAACCATCAAATTCCTCCGTGGATACTATCAGCATATACACTCAAGGAATAGATAGAGTCCACCATAGTGTAGTAGATTAAAATAATAACGATTTTATTAAATAAATAGCAAACTACTCACAAAGGTAGAGAGGAACAGAGCGCACAGCAAAACAGACCGACGAGCGTGTCGCTCGGGTGTAGGCGTCACTTCCGGTTTCCTACGCGTTACGTCACACAGTGACTTCAATATGGAGGGATTTCTTCTCACTTTTTGTTGCAGCTATGAGACAGGAAGTAAAGGGAAATCTCCTAATGGAACACAGATGCTTTTTTTCAGGGCAAGGTAATGGAACTGATGGAACTCGCACTTCTCCAGTTTACAATAGAGATTGTTCTCTCTTAGTTTAGGAAGTACACGACAGACATCTGTGGGGTGGCTCTCCAGGGACTTGGAAAATATGAGGATATCATCGAGATAAACCACCACACACAATTGCAACAAATCTCGGAGGACATCGTTAATAAATTCCTGGAAAACTGGCGCGGGCATTACAAAGGCCAAAAGGCATTACCCAGGTATTCATAATGGCCTGTTCTGGTATTAAACGCAGTTTTCCACTCGTCGCCCTCCTTGATGTACACAAGATTGCATGCCCCTCTCAAGTCAAGCTTTGTGAAAACCATTGCTCCCTTGAGGTGGTCAAATAACTCTGTAATCAATGGAATCAGGTAGGCATTCTTAATCGTGACACGATTGAGACCCCTATAATCTATACAAGGTCTCAATTCACCGCTCTTCTTTTTCACAAAGAAGAAACCAGCACCAGCAGGAGACGAGGATTTGCAGATGAAACCTTGAGAAAGTGCATCAGCAACATACTCCTCCATGGCCTTATCCTCCAAGACTGACAAAGGGTAAACCCGGCCACGAGGAGGTATGGCACCAGGTTGAAGGACAATTACGCAATCATAAGACCGGTGTGGAGGCAAACTACCGGCTTGACCTTTATCGAAGACATCGCCAAAATCACGGTACTCCTTCGGCAGGGAGGGGAGTGAAGCGGTGCACAGGACCTTTGACACCTTCAGGAAGCATGTCTCACTGCATTGTGGTGACCAGGAGAGAACCTCAGCACGGAGCCAATCAAAAGAGGGGTTGTGCCTCTGTAACCAAGGATAACCAATAACCAGTGGAAACCTGGGTGAGGAAATAACTTGGAATTGGATTATCTCATGGGGAAGAGCCCCTACGGCCATGGACAACGGAACCGTCTCATTAGTCACATGGGCAGGCTGTAAAGGTCTCCCTTCAAGAGCCTCAATGGCAAGTGGAGTGTCATGCAGCTGTAGCAGAATCGAGTGCTGCGAAACAAATGCAGCATCAATGAACAGGCCTGCAGCCCCAGAGTCAATTAGAGCCCGTATCTCAATAGACGACTTTGCCCAAGAAAGGGTGATCAAAACCAGGGGCTTATCCTTCTGGATAAATGGGAATGAAACAACGCCACCTAAGGTCTGTCCATGACAGGACCTCAAGGTTCCTGGACGGGTAGGACAAGACTTCAAAAAGTGACCTGCCTGGCCACAATAAAAGCACAATCTCTCCCTCCTCCTAAAGGCTCTCTCATCCGCAGACACGTGAAGCCCAGGTGCATGGGTTCATATTCACTGATCAACTCGGTACCAGGAGGCATGGGAGGTGAGGGAGGCATGGATGGGACTACAAAGCTTGGAGGCAAACATACAGGAGTATTTCTCTGAGTCTGGAGTCAATGAGGATGGCAAACGAGATCAAGCTCTCCAGCTCAGTGGGTATATCTCGGGCTGCTATCCCATCCTTGGTGGAATCCAAGAGACCATGAGTAAAAAAGCAGCCACGAGAGCCTCATTGTTCCAAGCAACCTCTGCTGCCAGAGTACGGAATTCAATGGCGTATTCGGCAACAGTTCTCGTACTCTGTTTGATGGACACGAGGCACTTGGCAGCAGAAGTGGAGCGTGCGGGAACGTCAAAAACCCTTTTAAAGGAGGCTACAAACTGAGGGTGACTCAAGACAACAGGTTTTTGCGTCTCCCATAGAGGGTTAGCCCAGGCCAGGGCTCTCTCAGAAAGCAAAGATATCATGAAACCTACTTTGCTTCTGTCTGTGGGAAACGCCTGGGGCAGCATTTCGAAGTATATCTCATCCTGATCGAGAAACCCTCTGCATTGAACTGGATCACCCCCAAATCGATGGGGAAGCGGAGTAGAACCAGACAAGTGGATTGACTGCATCTTCTGAATTCATGGCCTTCACGTACTGTCAGGAACCATGAATCAGACTGAGACAGAAGTACAATTAAATCACACTTGTTTATTAATAAAAATAAAAAGGTAAATAAAAAAAGCATAGTCAAGCATAGCCAGAGTCCAGTAGCCAGATCGGGCAGTCAGCCAGTCCAAAGTTCATGAACCAGATCTGGTTAGCATCCAGGCCTGAAGTCAGGGATCCAAGGAGAGCAACTGCAAGCAGGATAAGGAGCCAGGAGGGATGTCAGCAAGCCAGTTTTGAAACAAACAGCAGGAGATGAAGGCAAAGGAGAAATGAGCTGGAAGGCTTTAAATAGGCAGGTCAGACGAGCATCATCGGGAACAGCTGGTAACTGTGGAGAGAGAAGAGAGCTGGCAATTAGCCAACACCAGCCCAGAAGAGGAAGGGCTAAGCCAGCCCTGACACCTTCATATGCAGCCACTTGTACCCATCATATGCAGCCACTTGTGCAAATCAAATGCAGCCACCTGTGCCATCAAATGCAACCACATGTCCCCTTCAAATGCAGCCACTCGTGCCCATAAAATGCAGCCACTCGTGCCCATAAAATGCAGCCACCTGTGTCCATCAAATTCAGCCATTGTGCCCATCAAACGCAGCCATTGTGCTCATCAAACGCAGCCATTGTGCTCATCAAAATGCAGCCACTTGTGCCCATCAAATGCAGCCATTGTGCTCATCAAACGCAGCCACTTGTGCCCATCAAACGCAGCCATTGTGCCCATCATTTGCAGCCACTTGTGCCCATCAAATGCAGCCACCTGTGCCTATCAAATGCAGCCATTGTGCCCATCAAATGCAGCCACTTGCCCATCAAATGCAGCCACCTGTGCCCATCAAACGCAGCCATTGTGCCCACTGTATTAGATACTGTGTACACTGCCATTAGATACGGTGTACGCTGCCTGAGATGTTTAAGCCCTTGTACACACGGTCAGAGAATCCGTCGGAATGTGTCCTATCGGACCGTGCTGTCGGATAATCCGACTGTGCGTGGTATGCATCGGACTGATTCCATCAGAATATCCGTCGGACCCAATTTTCCAACTTGTTGGAAATATTTTCCGACCAACTGGGCCGATCGGACATACTCCGATCATGTGTAGCCTACTCCGATGGATAAGGTGCCACGCATGCTCACATTCAAATTCCGACACGGAAGCGCTCGTTCAGGTAAAACTACTTCTCGTAAGCGATATAGCACATTCGTCACGCTGCAATGTTAAAAATTCTTTCATCAAGCGCATTCTCTTGTTCTTTACAATGCTGCAAGAACTAACTTCTTTTGATGCTCATAGTCACACACACTTCTCCCGAACGTATTTCATTACTCTTTTTTAACCATTTCAGCAATACAATTTTCGTTTGCGTCACATCTACACAATTTTAGATTTGGTTTATTCTTTTTTGGATGCTTTTTTATTTTTAATTCCTAAAAATCTCCTTTAAAGACAGTTTGCTCATTTCTCCTTTTTTGGGGGTGTTTTTTGTGTGTAAACTTACCACAACAACATTATTTTATTTTTTATCTTTGGTTTTTCTTTTTTAAGCTACAGGAGGTTGTTTAGTGTTGGTATCCCTTGTTATTCATTTCACTTTGTATTTTTGAAATGTACCTGCCTGCTCACAAATAACTGGCCTTTTGGAAGGAAAACACATTACACAAATATTTAATCAAACAAAAAAAACCTTTATTTTGGTCGCTATAAAATAAAAATAGGAACGCAGCACTGGAGAAACTTTGGCAGCCTTTGGCCCCCAGGGCAGACATGAACAAATTCTAATTGAAAAAATTGGTGGCCTGAGGAGTAGATATCTCAGGGAGAGAAGTCTGGTCCCGAAGTCCTAGAGAACAGGAAATTCAGATGCCATTTCTGTCCCCAGGATGTGGATCTTCAAGAGGCTGCATCTTCTGGCAGACCAGACTGAACCCAGGCCATCACTCTCTCATCTTCCTTGGGCACTTCCCACTAGGCATCCTTCCAGGCTGTGGCTCGGCTCCTGTAGTTGAGGCAGGAGGAGAAGGAGGGCGTTGTTCGACCTCCTGGCTGCCACTTGCCACAGCCTCCCCCCGACTGAGGTCTTCCTGTGTATGAAAAGGGGACATAGTTTTAGTTTTTTGATCATCAATCACACCATTTTGTGCTGCTGGCTTTTGCAAATTGAATGTTACCAAATAGAACAGACTATCATTCTGAGACCAGCATTTTTCTTTCCCGTCCCAATCATTTTTGGTCACTACTGTCTATTGAGATGTAAACCCCTTTGAGAAATCACAACTTACTGATCAATAAGAACATCTAGTTAACATCATTAAATGTAACACAAGAAATGTGTTCAACAATGCAATACCTGTCTCAAGCTGGGCCCCACCACATGTTGCTGCCTGGGAGGCCCAGGTTGGACATCAGAAGCCTCAGCTGGGGGTGAAGGATGCCTTGAAGGAAGACTGGAGAGTGGTGGCCTGAGTGGTGGCCTGGGTACCCCTTGGTCTACCAGAAAATGCAGCCTGTCAAAGTGAACCATCCTGGGGGAATAAACGGCATCTGGATCCCCTGCTCTCAAGGACTCCAGGTGCTTCTTTCTCTCCCTGAAATATGTAAGCTTCATGGCCACAATTTTCTGATTCAGATAGTCCATGTCTGCCGTGGGGACTATGATCCGCAACAAAGAAAGCAGTTTCTCCAGTGCTGCGTTCCTCTTTGTTCTGTCGGCATAAAACTTGTTTTGGAACTGCCACAGGCAGGGCATCTCCATGTACAGTTCTATGAATAGCCCCATAAAGTTTGCATTTTTGAAAGGATCCATATTGTCTGCAAGACACAACACAAGACAAACCCTCAAATACTAATAATGCCATTAAAAACCCTCCTAATCTTGTCCCAACATCGGTCTAGATAGAAGCAGTCTAGTCTGGTGAAGCACCAACTAAAAAAATTTACCTTAGTTTCCACGTTCGTCACGTCCGCGCCTCACTCTCTTCCCAGATCGTATGGACGATGAACACATGTTGCGTTTTATATACAGTGCGCAATGCGTGAAACTTCGCCCGCCCCTGACTTTCTTTCCAGACTATTCCCCACCCCTTCGCTTCTGGCGCAGTGGGGAGAGCACATGGCGGAGAGAACACAGGTGTGCACTAATAATAGTTCCACTAACGAGGAGGAGGGTGAGGAAAGCCCGGAGCCTGAAACGTCCCGATCCAGGAAGACAAGATTTAAGGCCTCAAATATGTCTTTTGGAGAGATGTTGGAGATGGTCGACATATTGAACAGGACCGACTATGATGGGAAGTATGGACCTTACCCAAACCCAAATATCAGAAAGGCCAAGATCATGAATAAAGTTGTGAAGAGTCTTCAGAAGAATTTTAGGGTACACCGATCCAAGGATCAACTGAGAAAACGCTGGTCAGACCTAAAACTGAGGGAGCACGAGCAGTACCTAAGGATCAAGCAGGTTCTTAAAAAAAGTAAGTAGTTGTCGTGTGTTCATATGATTATTCTTGCTTGCATACTGCTCCATATGCTTTGATTTCATGTTGTGCATTTTAAAATGGCCACTTTCAGGTTCATGGTTTCGTTCGTTCGTATGAAACATCGTTCTGCAGGGAAGTATTCCAGCTTAACAAAGTGTACCCAATAATGTTCTCACCTTGTAACTCGGCCCAAAAACACAAATGTACAACACTTCCAAGCAATGTTTATGATTCCTATTTCTGCCCTCTGTGTGCTAATTATTCTTTGTTTACATTCTCATAGGGGAGAGAAGACTCGGCAAGTATGAGGACACCAGGGACCACCCCGCTCCCAAAGAAGGGCAACTTCCAAAAGCAGAAACAGAGGAGCAGGAGCAGGAGGAGGAGGAGGAAGGATATATATATATATATATATATATATATATATATATATATATATATATATATATATATATATATATATATATATATATATATATTTTAACACACCGCTTGACGTGTATTAGAAACAGTGCACCGAATGCAGTACAGTACACCGAATGCACTGTATATACTAGATATATATATATATATATATATATATATATATATATATATATATATATATATATATATATACACTGCCCCTAACTGAATAACCTGCCTGCCTAATCTGACTCAAGCTATCTTTCTGTCCAAGTCAACAACACTACACACGGCCATTATGTAAGCAGCCTTATATAGAGTGGGGCATGGACTTAGACTTGGCCAAAGGCACCCTGCCTTTGGACAGTTATGGCTCTCTCAGCAGAGCACGCTATGATTGGCCAAAGCATGCATGTCAGGTGTATGCTTTGAGTAATTATCAGTGCATTATGGGGCATTCCGCGGTGCTCGAATTTCCCGCAAACACCCCATAATGTTTGCTGTTATGTGTACACTCAAGTCAAACTTATGTCCAACCCGAACATCAAGCTCAACATTACAGGACACCTAAGTGCACCAACTAAAGTAGCTAGCTGAAGATTTTGAGATATTTGTCAAAAAGCATTGAAGCTAAATACAATCCAACAAAAAAGGAATTAACCAAAAAGAAAACGGTCAAACGAATTACATAATAAGGATATAGAATATTAAAAAAAAATATATATATATATATATATATATATATATATATATGCAGTATCTCACAAAAATGAGTACACCCTCACATTTTTGTAAATACTTTGTTATATCTTTTCATGTGACAACACTGAAGAAATTACACTTTGCTACCATGTAAAGTAGTGAGTGTACAGCTTGTATAACAGTGTAATTTTGCTGTACCATCAAAATAACTCAACACACAGCCATTCATGTCTAAACCTCTGGCAACAAAAGTGAGTACATCCCTAAGTGAAAATGTCCAAATTGGGCCCAAAGTGTCAATATTTTGTGTGGCCACCATTATTCTCCAGCATTGCCTTAACCCTCTTGGGCATGGAGTTCACCAGAGCTTCACAGGTTGCCACTGGAGTCCTCTTCCACTCCTCCGTGACAACATCACTGAGCTAGTGGATGTTAGAGACTTTGCGCTCCTCCATCTTCCATTTGAGGATGCCCCACAATGCTCAATAGGGTTTGGGTGTGGAGACATGTTTGGCCAGTACATCACCTTTACCCTTAGCTTGGCATTAATGGTTCCCTCAGTGAACTGTAGCTCCCCAGTGCCAGCAGCACTCATGCAGCCCCAGACCATTACACTCCCACCACCATGCTTGACTGTAGGCAAAACACACTTGTCTTTGTACTCCTCACCTGGTTGACATCATCTTAACCAAATAAGTTTATCTTGGTCTCATCAGACTACAGGACATGGTTCCAGTAATCCATGTCTTTAGTCTGCTTGTCTTCATCAAACTGTTTGCTTTTTTATGCATCATCTTTAGAAGAAGCTTCCTTCTGGGATGACAGCAATGCAGACCAATTTGATTCAGTGTGTGGTGTATGGTCTGGGCACTTACAGACTGACCCCCCCCCACCCCTTCAACCTCTGCAGCAATGCTGGCAGCATACATCTATTTCCCAAAGACAACCTCTGGATATGATACTGAGCATGTGCACTCAACTTCTTTGGTCGACCATTGCGAGGCCTGTTCTGAGTGGAACCTGTCCTGTTACACCACTGTATGGTCTTGGCAACCATGCTGCAGCTCAGTTTCAGGGTCTTGGCAATCTTCTTATAGCCTAGGCCATCTTTATGTAGAGCAACAATTCTTTATTTCAGATCCTCAGAGAGTTCTTTTTCATGAGGTGCCATGTTGAATTTCCAGTGACCAGTATGAGTGAGTGAGAGTGATAACACCAAATGTAACACACCTGCTCCCCATTCACACCTGAGGCCTTGTGACACTAACAAGTCACATGACACCACGGAGGGAAAATGGCTAATTGGGCCCAATTTGAAATTTTTTGACTTAGGGTGTACTCACTTTTGTTGCCAGCGGTTTAGACATTAATGGCTTTGTGTTGAGTTATTTTGAGGGGACAGCAAATTTACACTCTTATACAAACTGTACATTCACTACTTTACATTGTAGCAAAGTGTTATTTCTTCAGTGTTGTCACATAAAGGGATATAATAAAATATTTACAAAAATGTGAGGGGTGTACTCACTTTTGTGAGATACGGTATATATTATATATATATATATATATATATATATATATATATATATATATATATATATATATATATATATATATGTTATCCATAGATGCAAAGTATGAAGCCTTTTATGATTGGTTTGTAGTTGCCACATATTATTCCCTGTGTGTATCCGATGTAAGCCCACTGGCCTGAGAAGAGTTAATACCCTGGACATTTATCAGTAGCTATATAAGTGCTCCCCACACAACACAGGGCAGACCCGAGGAAGGAGGCAATGCCCTCTGAAATGCATTTTCCTGGTAACCACATAGCATCCCCCTGTCAGTCTGTTCCATCAGAAGCTCCCCCTGGATTACATGGTGGAGGCTTCCACAGACTCATCCTGACCGGCTGGCACCTGGAGTCAGTGAGTGGCTTGCTTGCAGCCTGTCGTGGTGAGTCTTTGCTTGTGGAGGTACTTATCCATCCATTCATCCTGTGGATGATCCATCTATCTTGGCGCTATTCAGGGCTCCATAAAGGAGGATTCTAGATGCTTATGTTCTATCTACACTTATAAGTGTATTTTTTTTTTTTAATCCCATAATGCACACCAATTTTAGACCTGAATCTATTTTCCATGTTAAGAGTGTACATAAAAAACTTTTATTTTATGGTATACACTGATTTCGTGAGACTCAATACATACAGTATAGATGTCCACCCAATGTAAGTTTGGAAGAGAAAAAAGCCTTGGAGGGTTTGCAAACCAATGAGAGTAATTCATACTGCTGACAAGGGTGGGGGTGTAGTTATCCTTAATAGGAAGGATTATGTACAGGAAGCCGACTGTCTTACTTTCTTGCTACGGATACATTACCTACCAAAAACTAAATAGAGATCCATTAGGGACGTATAAACCACTTTTGCATACTATGGTTGATGAGGCATACAAAGAGATTGCGGTAAACAAAGATGAAAATAATTTTCTAAGAGAGCACTATAAAATCCTGTACTTTTACCATATTCCTACAGTAAGATTGCAGAAAATCCCCCAGGATGACCTATTATTGCCAATATGGATTGTTTAACAAGCTACATTTGCCCATATGTGGATTATTTTTTGCAGCCCTTGGTTAAATTCCTTTCCAGATTATGTACGTGATTCCCATATTTTGGAACAATTAGAACAGTACAAATGGTCCCCTGAGTACACATGGCTTTAGACATGCATTCTCTATACACATGCATTCACCATAGAGTCAGCATTGAGGCTCTAAAACACTTTTTGTTCAGCACAGATCAATTTAATATACTTCAAGCCCATTTTATCAGTGACTGTACAGAATTTGCATTGAACCATAACTATTTTCAGTTCCAAGATACTTACTATCTACAAAAATTGGGAACAGCTATGGGAGCCCATTTTGCTCCATGTTATGCCAATTTATTTATGGGCTTCTGGGAAGAGGGACACATCTGGAGGAATAACCCTTCAGTAAATATCTAATATAATATGGTAGATATATTGATGATATCATTATAATATGGGGGGCCTCAAGATGTGTTACCTGAATTCATAGAATATTGTAACAATAACCTGTTCAATATATACACTTCACTTTTGTCACTGGTCCCAAGAGTTTGGTGTTTCTGGACTTTGTGTTATCATGTGATGAAACATTCAACATAATATCTAAAACCCATTTTAAAGACACTGCAGGAAACTCTTATTTGCATCAAAACAGTTGTCATTTAGCTAGTTGTAAACAAAATATTCCTTATAGCCAATTTCATAGGCTGAGAATAAATTGCACTCACATGGAAGACTATCTGGAACAAGGGAAAGTCCTACACAGGAAATTTATGGAAAAGGCTACAGCGAGAAACAATTCAAAAATGCATCAGATTGATATTTAGAAGTACACAGAGGAGATAACATTAATGGCCCATACACACAATCGGACATTCCGACCACAAAATCCGTTGGATTTTTTCAGCGGATTTTGGCCGAAATTTGACTTGCATACACACGGTCACACAAAGTTGTCAGAAAATCCGATCGTTCGGAATGAGGTGACTTTATACACATAAGATGGGACTACGTAGAAGCCAGTAGACAATAGCTTTAGTCTCCAATTTTTTCTGAGCATGCATGCCACTTTGTGCATTGGAATTCACTACACATGATCGGAAAAGGCAGATCGGATTGTGTTGTCGGAAAATTTCGACAGAAAACGTCCGATAGAGCCCACACGCGATCAGATTTTCTGACAATATAATCCGATCAGGCTTTTTCCGTTGGAATTTCCAATTGTGTGTATGGGGCATAAGTGTAAAGAACCTAGAGGTTTTTCCATTAAGTTTATTACCAGCTATAACAGTCAATATTGTTCAATTAAAAATACAATCAAGAAATATTGGTCAATATTGTTACAAGATCCGGCTCTAAGACATTGCCCACTAAACCTAATACCGTTTTTAGAAGAGCAAGAAAAATCTAAAACTTTATGGCATTGAGCAAAACTAAAAATCACAGTGTAAAATAAATAATATTTCCTCTATGTTCAACATTTAGGGGACATTTAAATGCAAGAAATCAAGTTGTATGGCATGTATATCTATTAAACATGGCCAGATAACCTTTCAGGATTCTAATGGGAAAAGCTTTAAAATAAAGTCATGTATTACGTGTGATACACAATATGTGGTATACAGTATGGATTGAGGTGTTCTTGTAGTTGTGAAATGTTGGTCGTTCTTTTCATACTATGTGCACCAGGTTCAGTGAAAATAAGAGATTCAATGAGAAGGGTATTACCAAATACAATGTGCCACGCCATTTTAGCACTCATCACAATGGGAGTACCAGTGGTTTAGACTTATTTGGCATTGAAGCCATTTATATTTGCAGTTACCCAAAGGTGAAAGATTTTCTCAATTGTGTCATAAAGAAACTTTTTGGATAGTTACTCCATGAGTCTGGGTGGGGGGCTCAATGAGGAGTTTAAGGTTAGTACAATCATTTACAATAGGTGCCGTCGATATCGTGTTTCCAGCGCGATCCTGTCGCACTGGTTCTCGCGTTGGCTGCAATAGGAAAATATCACATTTTCCTATAGCAGCGAGTGTGAGAAATAAGCTACTGTAGGTTTTTTAACAACTTTTTCCCCACCCTTCCTTCTTCTGTACATCCATTCCCTTCTGCTTCATTGTGCTGTATGCAGAATGCGTCTGGTTTGACATCATGCATATCGGTGAATATGTTATGTACTGTACTCATGGAAATTAATAAATTACATGGTATGCCCTGTTATATAAATACACAATCTGTATGCATTCCATTTGTTTGGCTAGTTTGCTGTTTCAGTTCAGCTCTGTAGACTATATTCTCCTTCGTATTCCGATATTGATATTTATTAATCTTCTCAATAGGAGTATATATATATATATATATATATATATATATATATATATATATATATATAAAATCATCATCAATATAATGCAGTAAACATGCACTAACCCACCTCAATGTACTGCAGTAAACGTGCACTAACACACGTCATTATACTGCAGTAAACATGCACTAACGCACGTCATTATACTGCAGTAAACATGCACTAACACACATCAATATACTGCAGTAAATGTGCACTAACGCAACTCAATATACTGCAGTAAACATGCACTAACGCACCTCAGTATATTGCATTAAACCTGCCCTGAAACACTAAACTTACACTACTGTAAAAATAAATGGTCCCACTACAAGGGAGGAGCTGAACACCCCCCAGGTTCAGTTTGCACCAGAACCTGCGAACAGATAGAAAATTTGTACGAACTTTAGAACCCCATTAAAGTCTATGGGACTTGAACGTTTGAAATCAAAAGTGCTAATTTTAAAGGCTAATATGCAAGTTATTCTCCTAAAAAGGGTTTGGGGACCCGGCTCCTGCCCCAGGGGACATGTATCAATGCAAAAAAAGTTTTAAAAACGGCCATTGTTTCGGGAGCACTGATTTTAATGACGCTTAAAGTGAAAAAAAGTGAAACATTCCTTTAAATATCGTGCCTGGAGGGTGTCTATAGTATGCCTGTGAAGTGGCATGTGTTTCCTGTGTTCAGAACAGTCTCTGAACAAAATTACATTTCTAATGGAAAAAAAGTAATTTAAAACTGCTTGCAATACGGATGAAAATCATTGAGAAAAATGTCCCCCCGCCCCCCATTACCAGCCCCTTGGGGTCTTGTACAGATATTAAGGGAAACCCTGTACCCAAATTAAAAAAAGGAAAGGTGTGGGGCCCCCAGGCCCTATATACTCAGAACAGCAGTATACAGGCAGTGCAAACAAGACAGGGGCTGCGTAGGTTTGTTGTGTTAAGAATAATTTGTTTGTAATTTTGAACTGGTACATTTTTAAAGTGTAGCTCCAGTCAAAAAATCTATTTTTAAGCTTTTTGGAAAAAATAGGGAAGGGTTATCACCCCTGTATAATTTTTTTTTGCCGTCCATCTTTTTTCATCTCACTTCCTGTTGTCTCCTCCTCGTTTGCAAGTAGGAGATGTTTGCAAGTTGGATGTTTGAAAGTAGGGGCCTGCCCTATATGCTCTGCAGAAATTTGAGCCTAAGGTGTTGGTGTTGCCACAACACTGTAACCCCTCACAGTTACTCTTGGTGGGCGCTGGAACACCCTGCTGTGAACTACCCTGTTTCCCCAAAAATAAGACCTAGCGTTATTGTCGGTGATGGCAGCAATATAAGCCCTACCCCCCAAATAAGCCCTACCCTGTTTCCCCCGAAAATAAGCGCTACCCTGAAAATAAGACCTACAATCTACTTTAACTAGGGCTTATTTGGGGGGTAGGGCTTATATTGCAGCCATCACAGACAATCACGCTAGGTCTTATTTTTGGGGAAACAGGGTATCATATCAAGAATTGTAATTACATGCCATTGTTGAACAGTGGTAGAAAAATTGGGCCTTTGGTGGTGGTGGTACTGGTGCCACAACACTGTAAGTCCTCACAGTTACTCTCTGTGGGTGCTGGAACGGGCCCTGCTGTGAAATATTATATCAAGAATTATAATTACATGCACCTGTGAAACTGGGGCTGAAAAATTGGGCCTTAGGCACTGGTGCCACAACACTGCAACACCTCACAGGAACTTTAGTTGGAGATCAGGAATGAGCTCTGCTGCAAAGTATTGCATCAAAAATTGTAACTACAAGCCCCTGCTAAACAGGGGCTGAAAAATTGGGACTTAGGCACTGGTGCTGGTGCCAGGACACTGCAACCCCTCACAGATACTCTGGTTTGAGTGCAGGAATGAGCCCTGCTGCAAAGTATTGCATCAAAAATTTAAATTACATGCCCCTGTTAAACAGGGGCTGAAAAATCGGGCCTCAGGCACTGATGTTGGTGCCAGGACACTGCAACCCCTCTCAGATACTCTAGTTAGAGTGCAGGAATGAGCCCTGCTTCAAAGTATTGCATAAAAAATTGTAATTACATGCCCCTGTTAAACAGGGGCTGAAAAATTGGGCCTTAGCCACTGGTGGGTGAGCCCAGAACCAAAAATTTTCTTCCAAGCTATCCAAGGATCATTGAGGAGGAAGAGGATAGTCAGTCAGCATAACAGGATAGTCACTCATCATCAGCATAGGCACTCTTGAAGGGATGTGGCATTTAAAAAAAATGATTCAGTTACATCAGCTTCAGGTGCTTGGTAGCTGGTGGTGAACCAAGACTGATTCATCTTTATGAAGGTCAATCGATCAACCGAGTTGGTGGACAGGCGCACCCTGTGATCGGTTACAAAGCCTCCAGCAGCACTGAATGTGTGTTCCGAAAGAACGCTGGATGCAGGACAGGCCAGTAGCTCAATTGCATACTGTGCAAGCTCTGGCCAGTGATCCATCCTCAAGACCCAGTAAAGCAGAGGATTTTCGATGGGAAAGGTGTCCAAGTCTGACCTTGCCCCTAGGTATTCCTGCACCATGTAAATCAGAAACGCGTTGTCCAGGTCCAGGAGTTTGTAACCTCCCAGTCTCTGGGAACGCATTGCACAGACCTTTCTGCAAGGCCTCCCGGAGATGTCTCATCCTCTGCTCCCTTTGTGATGGCAAGATAAGGTTCGCAACCTTATCCTTGTACTGTGGATCAAGGAGAGTTGCCAGCCAGTAATGATCCCTCTCCTTGATCTGCTGAATCTGAGGATCCTTCCGCAGGCTTTGCAGGATCAGGGAGGCCATGCAGCGTAGGTTAGCTGAGGCATTCGGTCCAGAGTCCTCTGGGTCACTAAGGACGACGTGATCCACAGCCACCTCCTCCCTGCCACGTACAAGTCCACAGGTTTCTTGGGACTGTAAATCATCCCTAAAAGACTGATGCTTATGCTGAGTGCCAGACTCCACCTCCATGCTGACACAATCCTCCTCCTCCTCCTCCTCCTCTTCCTGTGTGATCGGCAGGACAGCAGGAACACTGGCTGGGTAAAGGGGGCCTTAAGAGGCAAGGAAGTCCTCCTCTTCCTGCCTCTGTTCTGCCTCAAGTGCCCTGTCCATTATTCCACGCAGCGCGTGCTCCAACGGGTGGACAAGAGGTACAGTGTCACTGATGCATGCACTGTCACTGCTCCCCATCCTCATGGCCTCCTCAAATGGTGATAGGACAGTGCATGCATCCCTGATAATGGCCCACTGGTGTGGGGAAAAAAACAAGCTCCCTGACCCTGTCCTGGTGCCGTAGTCGCACAGGTACTCAATGATGGCCCTCTGCTGCGTGTGCAACCACTGCAGCATGGTCAACGTTGAGTTCCACCTGGTGGGAATGTCACAGATAAGGCGGTTCTTGGGCAGGTTCAATTCCTTTTGGAGCTCAGCCAGCCGAGCACTGGCACTATATGACCGGCGGAAATGAACACAGACTTTCCCGGCCTGCCTCAGGACATCCTGTAAGCCCGGGTACCTGCCCAAGAACTGCTGCACCACCAAGTTAAGCATGTGAGCCAGACAGAGCACATGGCTCAGTTGTCCCTGTCGGAGAGGAGGTTGGTGCCATTGTCACAAACCACCATTCCTGGCTTAAGCTGGTGTGGCATCAACCACCTCTCTGCCTGCCCCCACAGAGCTGACAAAATATCTGCCCCAGTGTGGCTCCTGTCCCCCAAGCACAACAGCGCAAACACGGCATGGCATCTTTTTGCCTGCATACTTGCATAGCCCCTTGAACGCCTCCGGAGCACCGCTGGTTCCGGGGACTAAGCACAGGAAGAGGCCATGGAGGAAGAAGAAGAGGAGAGGGTGGTGGAGAGAGGTGTGTCACAACCAGTAGTAGCATTTTTTTAGGCGTGGTGGTGGAACAACCTCCAACACTACTGCACCTTGTCCTGCATCCTTCCCAGCTGCCAGAAGAGTCACCCAATGCGCAGTGAAAGATAGGTAATGTGCCAGTCCATGCCTGCTGGACCATGAATCAGCGGTAATATTCACCCTGTGTTCGAGTCGAACGCCCAGCTCATCCCTACCAGCTACACTCAATGCCCTATCACTATATTCACACATAACTGACACTAAGGTCAAAATGAATGGTCGCACTGCACTCACACTGCACTAGCACTATATTTACACTTCACTTACACACTACACTCAGAATAGAATCACAATAGCACACTATAGCACACTAACTCTCTAGCAGCAATGCAACGTGATTGGCCACAGTCATCATTACTTTCTCCAATCATGGCTCTGACAGTGTTTTGTGACCTGACTGGGCAAATCCTTCATTGCTGCAGCCAATCAGGGCTTCCAATGCACCATGCAGTCGCAGTGCATTGTGGTGCACTCAGTGGGCTTAACAAACAATTTGGATGTTCGCCAAATGGGCAAACAGCCAATGTTCGGCCTGAATTTATTAGGACCTCTAATCTCTAATGTAAACAAAGAGCAGGTACTCTGGTAAAGGAAAGTAGAGGATGCTAAGCTTCTAAGCCCTTGTACACACGGTCGGACATTCCGACGGAAAATGTCCGATCGGACCGTGTTGTTGGATAATCCGACCGTGTGTGTGCTTTATCTGACTTTTTCCATCGGAATGTCCGACCAACAAAGTTTGAGAGCTGGATATAAAAATGTTCCCACAACATGATCCGATCGGACTTTGTCCGATCGTTTGTAGAGAATTCCGATCGGACAAAGTGCCACGCATGCTCAGATCAAATTCATAGACCAAAGCTATTGGCTACTAGCCTGAACTTAGTCCTGTCGTAAGGAACAAACGTCATCACGTTCTGAACGATTGGATTTTCCGACAACTTTGTCCGCCTGTGTGTATGCAACACCAGTTTCGGACAAAATCCGTCAGACGAAATCTGATGGATTTTATTGTCGGAATGTCCGACCGTGTGTACAAGGGCTTAGAGTCAGCTTCAGTGCTTCTTCATTTCTACTGCTGTACAGTTAGAAAATGGATTTCTTCACAGTGCCTGCAACAACAGAGGTAAGCAGGGCGACATGAATGGTCACATCTTAAAGCCCAATATCTGCTTGTTAAAAATAAATACTTGAATACATATAGCCTACATATAGCAAAAGGTTCATATAAAAACTTCAAAATGTGCTTGAAGCTATTTAAATGCCTTATAATTGCAATGCAATACAAAAATGTGTTGTACAAACTGCTTTTATAGATTATGGATGTTTTGTAGAATTCATCTTTAGAATAAAACATGGAACAGGGTGGCTGAATGATCAGACAGAGGGTAATTGAATTGAAGTTTAAGTCAATGATACAAAACAGGGTCAGAACAAAAAGTGCATGTAGAATAATAAAAAAAAAAACTGTTTGTTAAAGCTGCTCAAAAATGGACTGTGAAATCCAGAGTAGTTATAGTAACACAGCTAAAGAATTGGAGGGATTCCAGGCCAGGGGCCACCCTACTAGGACCAGTATCAGTTGGGTAGGTGCTCCCCACAATGGGTGGGTCTTCTGGAGAAGCCACGTGCTATTAGGCTACTGTTTGGCTTCCCACATGCCCGATCTCATAGTGGAGAGCTTCTCACCCGATTGCAAATTACTTCCAAATCTACCGCTGCCTCATCAGCTGTGGCCTCCCTTACCGTCTGAGAAAGAAGCAAAGAAACCAATTTTCCTTGCGAGTGTCTAGGAACCCATTGAAAAGGAGATAAAAGGGTCTGAACCTACATCTGAGTATGGTGGGTTAATGGGTACTCCTACAGACATACTAAGGCAGGCTTGGGTTTGGTTACATTGGTTCATTCATCTGTTTTAAGATGTGTTTGATATACCCTGTTTCCCCTAAAATAAGATCTAGCGTGATTGTCGACGATGGCTGCAATATAAGCCCTACCCCCCAAATAAGCCCTAGTTAACCACTTTCAGACCGGACCATTTTGCTGGTAAATGACCAGAGGTCTTTTTACACTTTGGCACTGCGCTGCTTTAACTGGTAATTGCGCGGTCATGCAATGTTGTACCCAAACAAAATTTGCGTCCTTTTCTTCCCACAAATAGAGCTTTCTTTTGATGGTATTTGATTGCCTCTGCGATTTTTATTTTTTGCGATATAAACGTAAAAAGACCGCAAATTTTGAAAAAAAATGATATTTTCTACTTTTTGTTATTAGAAAAATCCAATAAACTCAATTTTAGTCATACATTTAGGACAAAATGTATTCAGCCACATGTCTTTGGTAAAAAAAAAGTCAATAATTGTATATTTATTGGTTTGCGCAAAAGTTGTCACATCTACAAACTAAGGTACGTTTTCTGGAATTTACGCAGCTTTTAGTTTACGACTGCCTATCTCATTTCTTGAGGTGCTAAAATGACAGGGCAGTACAAAACCCCCCCAAATGACCCCATTTTGGAAAGTAGACCCCCTAAGGAAATTGATAAGAGGCATGTTGAGCCCATTGAATATTTTATTTTTTTGCCTCAAGCGATTGAATAATGACAAAAAAAAAATATTTTTTTTTTTTTTACACAAAGTTGTCACTAAATGATATATTGCTCACACATGCTATGGGCGTATGTGAAATGACACCCCAAAATAAATTCTGCTGCTTCTCCTGAGTACGGGGATACCACATATGTGGGACTTTTTGGGAGCCTAGCCGCGTACAGGGCCCCGAAAACCAAGCACCGCCTTCAGGCTTTCTAAGGGCGTCAATTTTTGATTTCACGCCTCACTACCTATTACAGTTTTGAAGGCCATAAAATGCCAAGATGGCACAAAACCCCCACAAATGACCCCATTTTAGAAAGTAGACACCCCAAGCTATTTGCTGAGAGGCATGTTGAGTCCATGGAATATTTTATATTTTGCCACAAGTTGCGGGAAAATTACAAACTTTTTTTTTTTTTTTTTTTTTTTCACAAAGTTGTCACTAAATGATATATTGCTCATGCATGCCATGGGCATATGTGAAATGACACCCCAAAATAAATTCTGCTGCTTCTCCTGAGTACGGGGATACCACATATGTGGGACTTTTTGGGAGCCTAGCCGCGTACGGGGCCCCGAAAACCAAGCACCGCCTTCAGGCTTTCTAAGGGCGTAATTTTTTGAGTTCACTTCTCACTACCTATTACAGTTTTGAAGGCCATAAAATGCCAAGATGGCACAAAACCCCCACAAATGACCCCATTTTAGAAAGTAGACACCCCAAGCTATTTGCTGAGAGGCATGTTGAGTCCATGGAATATTTTATATTTTGCCACAAGTTGCGGGAAAATTACAAACTTTTTTTTTTTTTCACAAAGTTGTCACTAAATGATATATTGCTCACGCATGCCATGGGCATATGTGAAATGACACCCCAAAATAAATTCTGCTGCTTCTCCTGAGTACGGGGATACCACATATGTGGGACTTTTTGGGAGCCTAGCCGCGTACGGGGCCCCAAAAACCAAGCACCGCCTTCAGGCTTTCTAAGGGCGTTACAGTTTTGAAGGCCATAAAATGCCAAGATGGCACAAACCCCCCCCCCCCAAATGACCCCATTTTAGAAAGTAGACACCCCTAAATTTAGGGGTACACTAGTGAGACTAGGTAATAAATGGCGGGTGCCCTGAAACTATAAAAAAATAACTAACCAACCAGCGTCACCTGTAACAGTTATATGGTGATCACTGGTGAAAGGGTTAACTAGGGGGCAATCAGGGGGCTTTATGCGGTAGTATATGGGGGTCCCTGGCGCTATAAAAAGCTGCGGCGAACCTAAATACCTACCTGCCTAACTAGCGTCACCTGTGACACTAATACAGCGATCAGAAAAACGATCGCTTATTAGGCTGGGTTCACACTGGAGCGATGCGGGAACGCCACGAATGCGCGGCGGGTTCCCGCATCGCATGCCTCCCGGCGGCAGTTCACACTGCCCTATGCGAACTGCTGGGAGTGTCAGTGAAATGTTAATGACACCCCCAGATCAGTTCGCATATCGCAGTGCGATCTGCAAACTTGGATCGCATGGTGTGAACACCCATGCGATCCGATTCTGCTGCGGACCAAAAAAAGGGTCCCGTGCGAGTTTGCGGCGGGTGCGACACGAATTCAGCCATACTATCTGTATAGCTGAACTCGAATCGCACAGAGATCGGATGTGATTTGCACTGCAGTGCGGTGCGAATCACATCCGTTCTCATAAACCGCTGCAATGTGAACCCAGCCTTAGTGACACTGGCGACGGGGGGTGATCACGGGGTTAAACCTTTATTGGGGGGGTTAGGGGGGTACCTTAGAACTAAAGGGGGCTAACCCTAACTGCCCTAACAGTTATTAGTCACAAATGACACCTGCCGGGTGATCAGGGGGTTAAACCTTTATTAGGTAATAAATGGCGGGTGCCCTGAAACTATAAAAAAATAACTAACCAACCAGCGTCACCTGTAACAGTTATATGGTGATCACTGGTGAAAGGGTTAACTAGGGGGCAATCAGGGGGCTTTATGCGGTAGTATATGGGGGTCCCTAGCGCTATAAAAAGCTGCGGCGAACCTAAATACCTACCTGCCTAACTAGCGTCACCTGTGACACTAATACGGCGATCAGAAAAATGATCGCTTATTAGGCTGGGTTCACACTGGAGCGATGCGGAAACGCCGCGAATCCGCGGCGGGTTCCCGCATCGCATGCCTCCCGGCGGCAGTTCACACTGCCCTATGCGAACTGCTGGGAGTGTCAGTGAAATGTTACTGACACCCCCAGATCAGTTCGCATATCGCAGTGCGATCTGCAAACTCGGATCGCATGGTGTGAACACCCATGCGATCCGATTCTGCTGCGGGCCAAAAAAAGGGTCCCGTGCGAATTTGCGGCGGGTGCGGCGGGTGTGGCGGGTGCGGCGGGTGCGGCGAATGGCTGAACTCGAATCGCACAGAGATCGGATGTGATTTGCACTGCAGTGCGGTGCGAATCACATTCGTTCTCATAAACCGCTGCAATGTGAACCCAGCCTTAGTGACACTGGCGACGGGGGGTGATCACGGGGTTAAACCTTTATTGGGGGGGTTAGGGGGGTACATTAGAACTAAAGGGGGCTAACCCTAACTGCCCTAACAGTTATTACAGTCACAAATGACACCAATGCAAAAAAAAAAAAAAAAAAAAAAAAATGACATTGGTGTCACTGTGACTGGGGGGCAGGGGTAATTGGGGGGGTGATCGGGGGGTAAAGGGGGGGTGTGAGTGTGCCTGGCATGTTCTACTGTGTGTGGGATGTGTTGGTGCAACTCACTGATCCGCTCTCCTCCGTGTCGGAACGAAAAATACCGACACGGAGGAGAGAATACATCACTTCCTCTCCTGTGTTTACATTACAGGAGAGGAAGTGATGTCACCGGGGATTTCCATTCGTCGGGAGCGATCGCGAGGGGGTGGCCATGAATGAATGGCCGTCCCCTCGTCCGGGATCGCTCCCGAACGAAAACCGACCGCCGCAGGCACCGGGCGGGGGCCCGATCGGGCCCCCGACCCGCGGGAGGCAAAGGACGTACATATATGTGCTTATGCCTGCCCGTGCCATTCTGATGACGTACATCGGCGTGAGGCGGTCGGCAAGTGGTTAAAGTCCTTCTATGTCTTATTCTCAGGGTAGGGCTTATTTTCGGGGAAAGAGGGTGGGGCTTATTTGGGGGGTAGGGCTTATATTGCAGCCATCACCGACACTCACGTTAGGTCTTATTTTAGGGGAAACAGGGTATTTCCAATTCATGTGTTCATCAGAAACAATTCACAGCAAGATTTTTATAGGGTTAGTCTGCAGCCACTTTACATGAGGGATATAATTGCTTTAGTAATTACTAATCTAAGTACAATGGCATGCTGTTAATAAATCTTTTAATCAATAACATGTACCTACAAGATTATTGAATGTTCAACATTTTTCAATCTCTCCTTTGACAGTGCCAGATTTGGTGGAAGATCAAGAAGAGTTGTGATGCTCAGTGTACTCATATTTTTTTTACATATTTTTTTGCTCTACTTTAAAAATACGAGTCCAGGAGAAAAAATAACTCAACCAGAGCTGTACAAGTGTAGGAGAAAGATGAATTGAGCCAGAGATGTATATATCACCTTTTCTATTGATCACAGACTTGATGATTGTCTAAATGAATATTTAATACATTGCCATTAGGCTAAATGAAAATCAATACAAGCTGATTTACAAACTTCAACGTACAGGCACAAATAATTTCTAAAGAAGAATAACCCATTCAAGAGCTCCAAGGACATATAAGCCATTGGCACAAATTTCAAATAGGTCAATTCAATTTTTTACACATAATCTGCATTTTATATTTTATTAGATACAGTACATTATAAAATATTCATGAAGACCCATAATTAAAAGTCCATGATGTACAATATAAATCATTTTTATACTTAGAAGGTCAGTCGTGTAAGGCTGATATTTCAGTTTTAGGTAAGTCTAGTAGGAACAAAACACCCATTGGCTTTAATACCTGTCAGGAAATATCTGCACACATCATGCATTTACTAAAACATTTATAAACAGGTCTTACTCAATAGTTTTTTTTTTTTTTTGCTTTTTTGCATCATGGTTATAGTGATTGTAGCTGTATTAGTGCAATTGCAACAAGAACAATTGAGTTCTGACCGTGATACTTTTTTTATTTGCACTATCATCCAAATTTTCAAGACACATTTTTAGGGTATGCACCCTTGTTCAAGGTCCAAGCAGTACTATAACAGATGTTTATCAGAGCAAAGTTTTAGCCACTACTAGCACACCTAAAAGAGTCCGTTTTTCTGACACCAAGGGAGAAACTTTGATCCCCTCATCATCTACATCAACAACAAGTGGCCATGACAGAAAACAGATATTTGGGACATCTTATTTCTGTTAATGGTGACTCACAGGTGTCAAAAAACTCAGGAACCACAAAGGGAAGGGGGAGTCACAACAAGTCACAAATAAAAAGAAAATGAGGAGGTAAGAAATTTTGCTGTTGCAGTTTGACCGCATCCTCCCAAACTACAAATGTTCTGACTATATTAAGTCAGGATTTATCACAAGACGTATTGGATGATTTATCCCAAGGATTGAATTTTGCACCGTCCATTAACCTCCCTGGCGATATGATTATTTCAGATTTTAGGTGCTGAAAGCGGTACCATTACTTTGTACGTCATCCCAATGGCACAGGCAGGCACAAGCACGTACATGTACATGCCTGCCTTCCAGCGGGTGGGGGGTCCGATCGGACCCCCTCCCCCTGGATACGGTGGTCCGGTTCGCTTCAGGAGCGATCCGTGATGAGGGGATGGCTGTTGGTTTCTGGCCACCCCCTCTGGATCGCTCCTGGCCAATGAGAAGCTTCCTCCCACTGTGTATTGTATACACAGGAAGGAGGAAGTGATGTCATTCTCCTCGGGGCGGTCTTTTTGACCGGAATACGAGGAGAAGACAAAAAGTAAGTGCACCAAAACACTACTCTAACACATAGGTACACATAGGTACACAAACCCCCCGCGATACCCCCCCCCCCGATCGCCCCCCTCCCCCCCAGTCACAGTGTCACTGATTGCATTGATCATTTATTTACTGATCACTGCATTCAGTGTCAGTTGTAACAGTTAAAACTGTCAGGGCAGTTAGTGTTAGGTCCAGGGTAGCCCCCTACCCCCCAATAAATATTTAACCCCCTGATTTCCCCTAGAGTTAACCCTTTCCCCCCCTTTTGCCAGTGTCGCTAAGCGATAATTTTTCTGATCGCTGCATTAGTGTCGCTAGTGTCGCTAGGTAGCTAGTTTTTTTTTTAGGTTCACCGCCAGGTTTTTATAGCGCTAGGTACCCCGATATATTACCCAATAATGGTTTTAACCCCCTAATTGCCCCTAGTTAACCCTTTCACCCCCTTTTGCCAGTGTCACTAAGCGATCATTTTTCTGATCGCTGCATTAGTGTCGCTAGGTAGCTAGTTATTTTTTTAGGTTCACCGCCAGGTTTTTATAGCGCTAGGTACCCCAATATACTACCCAATAATGGTTTTAACCCCCCGATTGCCCCTAGTTAACCCTTTCACCCCCTTTTGCCAGTGTCACTAAGCGATCATTTTTCTGATCGCTGCATTAGTGTCGCTAGTGTCGCTAAGTAGCTAGTTTTTTTTTTTAGGTTCACCGCCAGGTTTTTATAGTGCTAGGTACCCCAATATACTACCCAATAATGGTTTTGACCCCCTGATTGCCCCTAGTTAACCCTTTCACCCCCTTTTGCCAGTGTCACTAAGCGATCATTTTTCTGATCGCTGCATTAGTGTCGCTAGTGTCGCTAGGTAGCTAGTTATTTTTTTAGGTTCACCGCCAGGTTTTTATAGTGCTAGGTACCCCAATATACTACCCAATAATGGTTTTAACCCCCTGATTGCCCCTAGTTAACCCTTTCACCCCCTTTTGCCAGTGTCACTAAGCAATCATTTTTCTGATCGCTGCATTAGTGTCACTAGTGTCGTTAGGTAGCTAGTTATTTTTTTAGGTTCACCGCCAGGTTTTTATAGCGTTAGGTACCCCCATATACTACCCAATATTGGTTTTAACCCCCTGATTGCCTCTAGTTAACCCTTTCACCAGCGATCACAGTATAAGTGTCACTGGTGACGCTGGTTAGCCAGTTAGTTATTTAGGTTCCCCGTCAGGTTTTTATATAGCGCCAGGGACCCCCATATACTACCTAATAAAAATTTGAACCCCCTGATTGCCCCTAGTTAACCCTTTCACCACTGATCACCGTATAAGTGTTACGGGTGACTCTGGTTAGTTTGCTTTTTATAGCATCAGGGCACCCACCATTTATTACCCAATAAAGGTTTAACCCCCTGATCACCCGGCGGGTGATATCAATTAGGTTTTAGGGTCAGGGTCTGCGTCGCCCCAGGCAGTGCTAGGTTAGTTCCAGTACTGCTAACACCCACACGCAAAGCATAAACCTCCCGTAGTGGTATAGAATCTGAACAGATCAATATCTGATCTGATCAGATCTATACTAGCGTCCCCAGCAGTTTAGGGTTCCAAAAAAATGCATTGTTAGCGGGATCAGCCCAGATACCTGCTAGCACCTGCGTTTTGCCCCTCTGCCCAGCCCACCCAAGTGCAGTATCGATCGATCAATGTCACTTACAAAACACTAAACACATAACTGCAGTGATCGCAGAGTCAGGCCTGATCCCTGCGATCGCTAACAGTTTTTTTGGTAGCATTTTATATTTAAATCCGGAAGGCAGTGCTTGGATTTCGGGGTCCCGTACATGGCTAGGCTCCCAAAAAGTCCCCCACATGTGGTATCCCCATACTCGGGAGAAGCAGTAGAATTTATTTTGGGGTGTAATTTGACTTATGCCCATAGCATGTGTGAGCAATATATAATTTAGTGACAACTTTGTGCAAAAAAAAAAAAGTTTGTAATATTCCCGCAACTTGTGGCAAAATATAAAATATTCCATGGACTCAACATGCCTCTCAGTAAATAGCTTGGGGTGTCTACTTTCCAAAATGGGGTCATTTTGGGGGGTTTTGTGCTATTTTGGCATTTTATGGCCTTCGAAACTGTGATAGGTAGTGAGGAGTGAAATCAAAAATTTGCACCCTTAGAAATCCTGAAGGTGGTGATTGGTTTTCGGGGTGCCGTGCGCGACTAGACTCCCAAAAAGTCCCACGCATTTGGTATCCCCATATTCGGGAGAAGTAGCGGAATATATTTTGGGGTGCAATTCCACATATAACCATGGCATGTGTGAGCAATATATCATTTAGTGACAACTTTTTGTAAAAAATTTTTTTTTTTTTTGCCATTATTCAATCCCTTAGGACAAAAAAAATAAATATTCAATGGGCTCAACATGCCCATCAGCAATTTCCTTGGGGTGTCTACTTTCCAAAATGGGGTCATTTGGGGGGGGGTTTGTACTGCCCTGCCATTTTAGCACCTCAAGAAATTAGATAAGCAGTCATAAATTAAAAGCTGTGTAAATTCCAGAAAATGTACTCTAGTTTGTAGACGCTATAACTTTTGCGCACACCAAAAAATATACTCTTATTGAAATTTATTTTACTAAAGACATGTGGCTGAATACATTTTGCCCTCAATGTATGACTAAAATTTAGTTTATTCGATTTTTCTTATAACAAAAAGAAGAAAATATCTTTTTCTTTCAAAATTTTCGCTCTTTTTCCATTTATATCGCAAAAAAATAAAAATCGCAGAGGCAATCAAATACCATCAAAAGAAAGCTCTATTTGTGGGAAGAAAAGGATGCAAATTTTGTTTGGGTGCAATATTGCATGACCACGCAATTACCAGTTAAAGCAGCGCAGTGCGAAATTGGAAAAAGACCTCTGGTCCTTAAGGTGTTTATTGGTCCGGGGCTGAAGTGGATATTGTAGTCCTGTAATTCTTAGGAATAACTCACTTAAATCTGTCCAAACCAGAGTCTAGCAGACATCCCGGGTATGATAAAGTTTGAAAAATTAAATCATAAATTATAATATAATAAATAACTATAAATAATTATACCAAATAATAATATAATAATAATAAAAATGATTCAATAATGTAATCGAATCAAAAACACTGAAATGTGCTCAGTTGCAGAATTGTCACTGTCATTACTTTTCAGTATTTGATGACGGATCGCCCCACAAATCGCTATCGCTCAATTCTGCGAGTGATTCTAATTTATTTTCTCTGTTTTCTAGCTGGTCTAAAACCTCTTTTGATGTAAAGGGACAGTTTTGGTTGCTATGGACAGTCTCCAGTTTCCAGGCAGAATGAACAGTTTTTATATTATAAAACTGCATACAGGGCACTGGGCAGACCACTAGGGACAAAGGGGGTGTGAAATAATTACATACAGCAATGTAATCTGTAAGATTACATTATACTGTATGTATAGTGTGTGTTTTACTTTTAGAATTTGGCACCGTTCTCCGTCCCCGTGCGTCGCAACACTCACAGGAAACGGAGCCCGATGATGTGATACATCGAGTGGAGAACGAGCTGCTCACAGTGCGGGGGGACATTGCTAGATCCAGGGGATAAAGTAAGTAAGCTCATCCTGGATCCTGCGATGCGAACCCAAGTCTGGCTCGGGGTTACCACTAATGGTACTGAAATTTCCCCCCGAGCCAGGGGGGTTAACTTTGACCTCTTTTCTACTTTGATGTTAACAATTTTGCTCACTGTCTCACCCCAAAGAAACACATCTTTTGTCCTCTTTTCACCCTGCATCTTAACCTTTAAATTTCGATTTTCAGTATTTTTGTTAGATTCATGATATGAGCACTTTAGACATTTCAGGATACTCAGGAATTTTATTAATGATAAAATTACTCCACCGGATAATCTAGTGATCTCTTCCAAATGTAAATCTGAATTTTACCCCATACACACAAGGGGTAGACTATTAGAAACCTCCCAAAAAGCCGTTAAGCATGACCTTGTGACCCTCCATCAACTTCGTCAGAATCTCACCGAAGTAGAAAGAGATATTTTGAAATCCAAGAAGATTTTAATATTGTTATTAAAAACTCAGACAAAGGGGAAGCTGTGGTCATACTCAACTCTTTTGATTATGCTAATGAGTCATTACAACTTTTGGACTTGTCAATGAGGCTATTTCTGTGAGGATCCTGAGTAGCATTGAAGCTAATAAGTTGATACATCCCCATTCTGTTGCAGCAATTTTTCATTATTTACCTAAGATAAATAAAACTAGCAGGCCCATTGTGGTCATTATTGGTTCCCTAGGTGAAACATTTGGTAATTTCATTGACACCCTGTTACAACCCTTATTCTCCAGAATACCTTCTCATCTATGGTACACCAAACACACCACACAAGAGTTTGAAGGATTTCAAGTAGTTTATCTTAAAAGGTGTATCTTACCTTTTACATTACAAATATTTCCTATTAAATGAGAAATGGTATGTACAGAAATGAGAGGCATCTATGAGGGCCAAATTTCCCACACCTATGCTAACGTATATATAGGCTTATGGGAGAACAATATATTTACAATGCAAACAACCCATTTAAGGATTCCATCATGGCTAACTTTCATTACATTGATGACCTCATCTTCATTGTTGATCGTAGAGTGCCCAGGACTGAGTTCCTACACAGTCCATAACACTCCAATAACAGTCCATTAATCTTGAGGTTTACATAAGAAGAACAGCATGCTAGGATCAATGTATCCTGACCTCACATTGAACGGTTCAGTTGAGAACAGAATAGTAACGGTATGTGCATATATAAAGTCCATCTGGATTAAACGGATTTGCTCAAGCCTGGCAGATTTTGATAGAGAGGCCACTTTACTTGGACAGAGGTTTTGTGATCGGGTCACAGATCATGAGTTAAGCAGGCCTGTCTTTATACCAGGAGCTTAAACAGATGTGATATTTTGACAAATCAACCCCCCATGCAGGACAGAATTGCTAATTTGCCCACTTTTTCCACACAATACAGCTCCCAACTCCAAGATATAAAACACATAAAATCCAAAAATCTTCCAATTCTATACTGTGATGATTCTTATAGGGAGGTTCTAAGTTGGAGCATTAAATATGTGGCCAGAAAACCACGCATATTGTGTAACATGGTGTCTTCTAGTGCTATGTTTCCAATCCACCAACATCAACATGGCTCAAAACCACTGACATGAACAGATATGGAGCTCCAAGATGCTTGAGTTGTAGTCACCTGACCTTTTTTTTCCTAACTATTGCACAACTAGTTCATTACTTTTGTAATGTCATATACCTGGTTACATGCATAAGATGCAATCCAGTATGTAAGAAGGACAACTAGAAAGTAGAAGAATGATAGAATGAGGGGTAATTTTTTAAACATTAGAACAAACAAAAACACTAATATAGCAAGACATTTTAACCAATTTCATCATCAAAATACATAGACCTTTATAGGGCAGATTGTGGAGAGGGTTGATTGCCCTTCTCGTGGGGGTGATCATTTCTTTCTCTGTTGTAGGAGGGAGGTATACTGAATATTTAAGTTTGATACGCACATCTCCAGAGGTTTAAACTACAAATATGAGCTCACACATTATTATAAATAGTTTCATAATTTCCGCAAGGAGATACCAGGTCTATGCATTGCTGTCTCATGAAAGGATGTGCTCATCAGAATAGCAATTTATCCAGGTATACCAGGAGATACTAAGGCTATTTTTGGCCCGTTTGTGGTAAGTGCATTACCGGAGATCCCTTCTGAGCATGAGGTTTCTTTTACGGTGATGGTGTTAATGCTTTGAGGCTTCCCTGCGATTCTGAGGGGTCACAGAGCATTACATTTATCCTACGGACTTCTGTTGGGACTTTGTCGCATATGAATTCAGATTTATGTGCGGTCTACATGTTATTGCAATTTATACTCTTAGTTATTTGTTTTTAGCGCTGTTAATGTTGTGATCATTTTTATCTCATTTTATCAAATCTTTATCAAATCGCATCTGATTTGCATCTTTATCAAATTACTTCACTTTATAATAGCTGCTATAATGCATTCATTTCTCTTTTTCCTTGAGTGTGAGGATCAGTTATTCTTAGGAGGTTATTTACTAAAGGAAAATCAACTTTGCACTGCAAGTGAACTTGGAAGTAAAGTCGCTGTAGATCCAAAGGGGACATGCAAGGATTGGATGATAAAATCAGCAGAGCATCCCCTCATTTCAGATCTGCCCCTTATATTTAGAGCAACTGCACTTCCAAGTACACTTTCAGTGCAAAGTGGATTTGCCTTTCGTAAATAACCCCTTTAGTAATTCTGTTATACCTTTATTACAAAGAGAACAAGATCATTTTAACACAAGTACCATGTACACAAGTACATGGTACAACAAACAGATATGAGACATATGAAATGTAATGCAATTTTGTGCAGGAGCTCTTACAATTATGTCATCATAATATAAAATATTGTATAGCGCTGCCCTCTTGAGGGTCGCAAGATAAATCAATACCCCCCCAGTTGCCCTGACCCTGTGAGTCCTCTGCCACCTCTGCCACTCTGGGTTCATACATTTTTTTCTCTTCCCCTCAAATGACAGCAAGAAGAAGAAAATACACCAGAATTGTTTAAATCAGCAAATTTACTTAACCCCCCTGGTAGTATTTCCGAGTCTGGCTCGGGGTGAAAATTCAGCACCATTAGTGGTAAGCCAGAGCCAGACTTGGGATCGCATCGCTGGATCCAGGTTGAGCTTACTTACCTTATCCCCTGGATCCAGCGATGTCCCCCTGCACTGCGAGCGGCTCGTCCGCACCGTATCACATCGATAGGCTCCATTCCCTGCGAGCGATTACATTACTGTATGTAATTATTTCACATCCCCTTTGTCCCTAGTGGTCTGCCCAGTACCCTGCATGCAATTTTATAATATAAAAACTGTTCTTTCTGCCTGGAAACTGGAGATAGTCCATAGCAACCAAAACTGTCCCTTTACAGCAAAAGTGGTTTTAGACCAGTTAGAAAACAGCGATAATAAATTAGAATCACTCGCAGAATTGAGCGATAGTGATTTGTGGAGAGATCCGTCATCAAATACTGAAAAGTAATGACAGTGACAATTCTGCAACTGAGGACATTTCTGTGTTTTTGATTTGATTACATTATTGAATCAATAATTTGTATTATTATTATTATTATATTATTATTTGGTATAATTATTTATAGTTATTTATTATATTATAATTTATGATTTAATTTTTCAAACTTTATCATACAGGGGATGTCTGCTAGACTCTGGTTTGGACAGATTTAAATGAGTTATTCCTAAGAATTACAGGACTACAATATAAAACGCCAAATTTTCATGCAAAATAATGGTACCGCTTTCAGCACCTAAAATCTGAAATAATCATACCACCAGGGAGGTTAAATAGGTAAAAGTAAAATAAATTGAGGTGGTGTGGCCTGGACGCTGAAGAAGATAGCAGCTTAGCCTACTCGCTCTGATACTCCACAGACCATTGGTCAGCAATAGAGGGAGAAGACTTCAGCAGCCCAGAAGAAACCCGACCGTGATCACTCTGCCACCCGCTCCCGATCACCACGGGACACAGGCACACAGCTAACCACCAACATTCCCATGATCTTTCCGTCACACAAGGCGGCTTCTTCTTCACAGACTGCAGGAGCTGCCAGGACAGTGAGTAACTATCCCACAAGATCCCCTGACATGCAGCCCTCTGATCCTTCTCCAGCTACCAAATTTCTCAGCCTTGATGATCTCAGAGCAGTGGCCACTGACAGAAAAGACACCTTATCCGCAGCCATATCTGACCTTAAACTAGTAGCATCATGATTAGAGGAAGTGGAGGAGATTACATACCGCCATGACACTGCCATCCATGAGGCCCAACAGACCCTGGATGCACACATTGTACAATTAAGAGATCTCCATAGAAATCTAGAAGATCTAGATAACAGGGGCCGAAGGCACAATATCAGAATCAGAGGCCTTCCTGAAACAGTTGATCATGGCTACCTCTCACAAGCTACAATAGCCATCTTTAATGACCTACTTGGTAGACCTCTAGACAGACCACTGTGCTGCCCAAATGTACATCTATAGATGTAGGTTCTTGTGTCCATCAGCAGAGAGAAATTGGGCAGATGCCACACTCCCAATTCTGGAGGCATAATAATGGTCTAGCAAAGGGGTTTTCAAACTATGGCCCTCCAGTTGTTCAGGAACTACAATACCCATCATGCCTAGTCAATGCCTCATGCGATGTGTAGTTCTGCAACAGCTGGACAGCCATAGTTTTAAGATTCCCAATCACTCTATCATGTCTTGTAAAAAGGTGGTTTCTCTCGTGCCTTGTATAATGCCCAAGAATTATAATTTGGAAAATACAAGGTCATGGCACATCTACATTCCAAATTTGGCACTTAAGATGGTCATGCACTATGCAATCTGTGGGGGACGTGGCTGTGTTGTGCACATGACTGATCTCTGCATCAATCACAGGGAGCAGAGATCAGTGTCACTTGTTGCTAGACAGAATGGGGAGATGCTGTTTACATCGCCATCTCCCCGTTCTTCCTCTCGATCGCGGGTATCCCCGCGGCGATTGAGTCCGAGGGACCCACAATCAGACTCACAGAGCTTCCCGCAGGAGCGCGCCCCTGCCACCTCTTAAAGGGCAACGTACAGGTACGTGATTTTGCCTGTATGTGCCCTTCTGCCGAAGTATATCGGTGAGAGGCTGTTGGTAAGCGGTTAAGCACTATTTTGTTCATGCTGTTGAAATGTGTCCTGTAACCTTCACCTAACACAGAGACTCATACTCTGCTAGAAGCTTTCTCTGTCTCTACTCCCCCCTCCCCCTCAAGGTTTTACTTTTGCAATTGTTCTATTCGCTAGCTTTTAATATATTCCTATTTGTTAGCTTTTAATAACATATTTCTATTTGTTCATTTTTAATAACATCTCACACCACCCCTTTCTTATCCATGTATAAAATAACATGTATAATACATTTTGCACTGAACAGACATTTTAAACACAGTGATTGCCTCCTGTGAATCTGTTCCTGCAATTGCAGTATTAACTTTTGTTTTTAAAGTCCCAATCAGAAATAGTTCCCATAACAGATGGAGATATGTGGCTGTGTCAGAGAAAAAAGTAAATCATCTGCGTAAGTTGCAGTTTTAAAGTCTCTTCCTGCCATTTTGAATCCGTGGATAGAAGAATTCTGATTCATGATGCGAATGAAAGGTTCTAGTGTAATAATAAATAAATAATAATAAATAAAGGGGGGGGGGGTCAGCCTTTTCTAGTGCCTTTTTAAATTTTTACATTGTCAGAAAAAGTTCCATTTGATTTTAGAAGTAGGGGAGGAATAGAGTGTAGTTATCCAAGATATCATCTTGTTTTGAAGGCCCAGATGTTTACATTTCTAGTTCCATGCAACTCAATCAAAGGCCTTCTCCGCATTAGTAGACAGTAAAAGGTCCTCGATCTTGCCCAGACACGAACCATGAATCAGGTTGGGAGCTTTGGTAATATTGTCCCTGGCTTCCCTCCCAGGTATAAAACCAACTTGCTCTGCACCTATAATCTTCAGCCCCGGAAGAATTTACCCCCTTCCTGACCAGGTCATTTTTTCTGATACAGCACTGTGTTGCTTTAACTGACAATTGCACGGTCATGCAATGCTGTACCCAAATAAAATTTAGATAATTTTTTTCCCACAAATAGAGCTTTCTTTTGGTGGTATTTGATCTCCTCTGTGATTTAGATTTTTTGCTCTATAAACAAAAGAAGAGTGACAAAAAAACACAATATTGTTTACTTTTGGTGGTGATTTTTATTGGGACTGTGATATATTGTGGCAGACAAATTGGACACTTTTGACACATTTTTGGGACCACTGATAATTGTACAGCGATCAGTGCTATAAAAATGCACTGATTACTGTATAAATATCACTGGCAGGCAAGGAGTTAACACTAGGGGGACGATCAAGGGGTTAACTATGTTTCCTAGGTATGTTCTAACTGTAAGGGGGATGGGACTGTCTAGAAGGAGAGAGAGAGATCGGTGTTCATACTTAGTATGAAGACAGAATCTGTCTCTACTCCCCTTGAAAGAACACACACAAATCCCAGTTCTCGCTCTGTCATGACCAAATTGACCAGTTTCTCCAGAGTTGCCTTCCTGTTTATTTGTTTATGACACCTAATAAAGGTTTTTTTTGGTTCAAGAAATACTTGCCTATGTGTTTTACTTCAAAAAGGAAAGTTTATTTGTGAGTAGGCAGGTACATTTCAAAAATACAAAGTTAAATTAACAAGGGGCACAAACACCAAACAACCTCCTAGAGATTAAAAAATAAAACAATAACATAAAAAGATAATAATATTGTTCTAGTAAGTTGAGACACAAAACACACCATAAAATTATGAAGATGAGCAAAATGTAAAAAAAATGAGATCTTGATTAAAAAAGCAACCACAAAATGTAAACAAAAAATAAATAAAAAATGATTCGGGAGATCTAACAAATAAAAATATTCTATTCATGAAATCAGGAAAAAGAATAAAGAAATAAGTTTTGGAGAAGTGTGTGTGAATATGAGCAGCAAAACAACTTCATTTTCTAGCATTATAAAGAAAAAGAAAATGCTCTGCATGAAACAATTTTTAACATTGCAGTGTGACGAATGTGCTATATCGATTTTGAACGCTAGTTTTACCTGACCAAGCTCTTCCGTCTCAGAATTTATTCTGAGCATGCGTGGGACTTTGTCTTTCGGACTAGCTACAGACGATTGGAATTGACGTGCATCGGATCATGTTGTCGAAAATTTTAGATCCAGCTTTCAAACTTTGTTGGTCGGACATTCCGATGGAATAAGTCCGATGGAGCCCACACACGGTCGGATTATCCGACAACATGGTCTGATCGGACATTTTCCATTGTACAAGGGATTAGTCTGGGGTCATATGTAAACAGCAATTGCATAATGCATGTGAGGTATCACCGTGAAGGGCAGATCGAGGGCAGTAATATTTAAAGACAAAGAAATTCCTCAGTGCGATTTTTAAGGGAACAGACATCTACTGAATGTACTAATGCGTAATAGGTGTTTATTAAAGTGAAAAAGGGGGTATGTAGGTAGACAGTCTACAGGTATGTGAAAAGGATAACAATATACAGTACAATAAAAATTTATACAGGAGGCAAACATAATGTGCACAAACACAGATACAGCTATAACAATTCCGACGTGTTTTGAGTGTATGTTCTTTTTCAGGGATTGAGGATCAGCATATGCAAATGTATCTATAAAGAAAAAATATGATAAACAAAACAGAACTGGTACATATAAGAAGATAAGTACCAACAAGGGTACCCCAGTGCATAACAAATTGTATAAATTGAAGCATAAATTAAAACAAAAGAACCACGCTCTTCTCAAAAGACCCAATATAAATGGTCACACACCTTCCCCTTGAGACTACAATCTCAACCAAGAAGCTAAATAAAAAAGTGCAGAATACAGCCAATTAAACATTTGTGATAAATGCCAATTTCAATAACCTCCTATATTAGACATATTCTATCGTGAATTCAAGTTATGAATAATTTACATAAAAAATTTGAAGAAAACCTGTGGAAAAAAAACACATGAAACTAATATTCAAATGATTCATATATAACAGTCCTCAAAAAGAGTCCATCTGTGAAAAAGAATTCAAAGATGCGATGCACCACGTGTTAGTTCAGGTGTTCAAAGGAAATGGCTCTTTACTTCATATTCCAATTCGTGAAGCGTGCCAAATATCACCACCACCACAAGCCAAAGTGGCTCCTTACCAGATATTATGAATTGATTCACATATCAAAAGTAAAGGAAGGCTGTATACACTCCTCAATCCTCCAATCGCCACAAATCTTTCAAATCACGGTTCAATATCATAGACTCCGATTCATATACAGTCAATGATCCACCATAAAAGAGGAAAAAACGCTCCAATAGTGTAAAATCACTTATTTAATAAAAATTATCTCTTAAAATCACACTTACAAACATGCAGCAAGGTATGGCTTTTCAAGCTGGAAGCGTTGGCCGTACACACAGCTCCACGTGCCTATCCTTCTCCAAATGGTACAGGTGACAGTTATCAAGGCAATATCAGCGTGTCACACCGCCCTACGCGTTTAGTGATATTTCACGTCGTCTCGTGGCACGGGTGACACGCTACACCACCTCTCATTTATATATAGTATTAATTGGCCCCTCCATAGAGAGCTCAAGCCTCGCTTTCGACACTGCGACGGAAGTGACGCATAGATACATCCTTAACCACGCAGCCAATCCCAGCGGCACTACAGCATTTTAGCCAATTGGCTCTAGTCTCCCCCTACTCGTGTAAGGACCAAGCCTCACTCTCAACAGCGCGGCGGAAGCGGAACATGGTCCAGCCTCCGTCGTGCAGCCAATCCTAGACTGAGCTCCGCCTACGTCAATATGTCTCTAATGGGCATGATCCACGTCGTAGGCTGGCATTTACTTCTGGAAATGAACATATTGTCCTATAGTTCAAGACTCAACCTGAACTAGGTCGGACTACAGCAGACATTTCCGGGATGTCATTTCCGGACAGGTCACTTGTACATAATATAATAAATAAATGAACCCACCACAAATACCGAAAGAGGACATTTTAAAATTATAAGGAGAAAGGAGGGGAATCTTATTCACATGAGACATAAATCCCAACCTCATACTATCAAGTCTCAAGCGTGACGTGACACTACCAGAGGAGGAGACTCAAACCCACATCCTATACTCCAAAATCCATGCCTCATGGTGATGTATTATCTCAAAACAAACACCATGAAGCATATGGTATATGACCAACGCCATAATACCAGCAAGATCCGGACTGAATACAGTACATAAAATACCATAGCACACATATGTTTAAAAAAAAAAGATACAATACAAACCTCTTAAGACCAAAGCCAGAACATATAGAGTATTCCCAATATCTCTTGTGTACCCCTTCTTACACTAGACCCCTCAAACTTTTTAAGCATTATTAATGAAAGCGTTGACATCAGTGTCAACGTTCATTCCAAATGGGGCATACGTTTTTAACTTATAAATCCAAGACATTTCAAGGCGGGATATTTCTCTTACTAATGACCCTCCCCTCCAGTGTGGTTTATATTTATCTATACCCATATAGAGGGTATTGGAGGGGTCCCTATTATGTACCTCATCATAATGTCTAGATACTGGATGCTTATCGAAACCACGTCTGATGTTTCCAATATGCTCATTTAATCTAACCCTCAGGGCCCTCTTGGTCCTCCCCACATACTGGAGGCCACAGGGGCACTGTATGAGGTACACTACCGCCTCTGAAGAGCATATAATGAAAGGTTCAACTTCATATGTTCTTTGTGTACTAGTAGAGGTAAACTTACATATCTTAGAGCTCTTATTAACATTCAATGAACATACTTGACAATTTTTACATCTAAAATATCCTGTGAGACTTTGGAAGAAACATCTATTCTTTTTTGGCGGGTCTTGTACACTGGGAGCAACCCTGCTCCCCAGTGAGGGGGCCCCCTTAAAGATGACTCTGAGGTTTTCCGGCAGGACTGTGCCCAAAACATGGTCACTAGTTAAAGGATGCCAATGTTTCCGGATTAGGCTCTTAATATTACGGTGCTGCACAGAAAAAGTGGTAATGAAAGGTAAAGTTACCTGATTGTTTTCCCCACAAGTACCCCTATCTCCCAACAAGAGAGATCTATCTTTGTTTCGTGCAGTATCGACTGCCTCAGCTAGGGTCTCTGCATCATATCCCTTCTCAATAAATCTCCTGGATAGCAACGATGCCTGTTCATTAAATGTTGTAATCTCAGTACAGTTCCTTCTGAGGCGCATATATTGCCCCGGAGGGACTGCCTTCAACCATGGCTCAAAGTGACAGCTTCCCAAAGGAATGAACGAATTTCTGTCTTTTGTTTTAAAAAATGTAGTTGTTACAAATGTATCATTAATAACCTTGATATTCAAATCCAAGAAATTAACCTCCTCTAGGCTTGCTTCGTAATTCAGCTTAATACCTCTATCGTTTTCATTTAACAATGTCATAAACGTATGCAAGTCCGACTCCTCACCATCCCATAGGACGAGGACGTCGTTGATATATCGTGCCCAAAGGACCACCTCTGGTTTCCTCAGAGAATCGACCACATCCTCCTCCCATTTGACCATGAACAGGTTGGCCAAACTAGGGGCATATTTAGCCCCCATGGCCACTCCCCTGTCCTGGCAAAAAAAATTGGTTATCAAACCAAAAATAATTATGCCCAGCGGCAAACTCCAAAAGTTCCAAAATAAAATCTATTTGGGTTTGAGTTAAACCTGAACCTCCCTCTAAATTAAGTCTAACAGCCTCCAATCCTAAATCATGAGGAATGATGGTATATAAGGAAGTGACGTCGGCAGTTACAAGCCAAAGTCCTTTCTTAGGTGTCATTCTTAAAATATATCCCTGATGCCTGCAAGCAAATTATTTACACAGGGATCAAGAGGGGTGCAAATAAGAACAGTGAAAATATTGGGCTGCAAAAGTGAAAAGAGCAGACGAGCAAAATAGGGGTAATAAGTACCTGAGGGCTGAGCAGCAGCAAGGATCCAAATACAGATGATGCATGCAGCAGGTCTGAGAGTCCTGCTGCTGCTGAATATATATGGCAAAGAAGAGTAAAATGGCCAGTAATTGACCAGGGGGGAGGAGCAGGGAGACGCCCACCCGGGTCGGAGGCGCACGGGCCAGCCCCCTAGAGCGTAGAGACTACGCTGATGGTAAACACTGCGAAACCGAAGTGTGTAGGGAACGTTGCACCTCCGGGCTCAGTGGATGATGGCTCAAAAGTCACTGTGGGACACCGCCGTGAATGAACGAGCAGTCGCCGAACACAGACGATTTCACTTCTGGGTGCACGGCACCCGGAGTCGTGACGTCAAAGTGTGCCGTGGGCGGGGACTGGCACCCGCGTCACCAGCCCACAGCGCAAGAAGGTGGGAGGGGCTGAGACTAAAGAGGTACTCCCACCCCTCCACACAGAGTGGGCCGCCGGTGCCTGACAGCGCCATCAGCGGCCCCGTGCGCTGAGTGGGGGTAACTGCAGGGGGAAGGGGAGAGGGCAGATCGGAGTCACCCCAAGAGCCAGGATATATAAAGTTGACCCCGGGGAGCAAGGCAGCAATCAGTGGTGGGCAGAAAACAAGAGGGAACAGCAGTTAGACATAGGGAATACTTCATGAATAAAAAATGATTAAAAACATTAGGCATAAGTCAAAATATTAACTATATACAGTGTGTAATGGAAAAAAAAGAGTGGCAAGCGAAGTGAAGGGAAAGGTTGGCTAGTCATGGGGTTTCCATTCCGAGCCTCCAGAGGAAAAACCCTCTAAGAAGGGTTTGAAAGAAATGGCACCGTGCAGTCCGGGTGGTTGAGTGGCTTTGAGCCGAAAATTCCACCTTTGTTCAGATTGAAGTAATTTTTTGTTGGAATCACCTCCACGCATGCCATCAACCACACGATTCAGGATCAAAAAAGAGAATTTGGGGCAGATGCCTTCATGTACCCTAGTGACATGTCTCCCCAAGGGTAGATTAGGGTTACATGTTTTCATTGAAAGGATGTGTTTGTAGGCCCTGCGCCAAAATTCTTGGATGGTTTTTGCCACATAGAAACTGTTACACTTGCATACAAGAAGATACACCACCCCGCATGTCTGGCAGTTGGCATAGTGTTGAGGTTTAAATTTTTCGCCATTTGGTAGGGTAATGTTGCGTGATGTGTTGAGGTATCTTCAGTAGTTGCAGCCCCTGCAGGAAAAAGTTCCCTTGTTCCTGCAGGGGTTGCGTCGACCACCGATCCTAAACTCTCTACAGACAAGCTGGTCTTGAAGGGAGCGGGCTCACCTGTACGTGATCATTGGGGATGCAGGTACAAATGGACTGATTTGTGGGTCCATTGTTAGCATGTAAAAAATAAAGTTGCGCTAATGAGTATATATGAAAATCACAGTGTGAATGAATGAATGACAACAAGAAAAATCAAACAGTCAAAATGTCCTTTTTGATTGATGTGCAATAAACCCAAAAATTAGTGATTCAAATGTCCTTGATAAAAAAAAAACACTCCAGGTAAAAACAGTATGCAGGTGAACCCCAGCAGCAACGATCAGCAGGAACCAAATCCTTTCAATGATAGTATCTGAGGGTATTTACCAGATCGGTTGGACTCCCGTATGAATGGAGTCAACTGGACAGGCAGACACAGTCCTCTGTGGGGACACTGGGAGCTTCTGGAGACACAGATTCCGCTGACAAACTCTGGAAATGGACGAGGAGACACGAGCGGCGATGGATGGTGCGCTAAGTGATAGACAAGCGGACTCACTAATCCCCGCTATGGTCCATCATGGTTCACCGGGAAAGCGATCCAAATTCCTCCACCGGACAAAAGACAGCTTGTCAGCTGATAGATCAGCTTGATCTGGGAGGGAAAAACAGATGCACACACTCGGACCTAGGGATGAGCTTCGAGTTCGAGTCGAACTCATGTTCGACTCGAACATTGCCTGTTCGCCTGTTCAGCGAACAGTGAACAATTTGGGCTGTTCGCAGCAAATTCGAAAAGCCGGAACACCCTGTACAAGTCTATGGGAGAAATCTAAAGTGCTCATTTTAAAGGGTAATATGTAGGTTACTGTCCTAAAAAGTGTTTGGGGACCTGGGTCCTGCCCCAGGGGACATGGATCAATGCAAAAAAAAGTTTTAAAAACGGAAGTTTTTTCAGGAGCAGTGATTTTAATAATGATTAAAGTGAAACAATAAAAGTGTAATATTCCTTTAAATTTCGTAGCTGGGGTGTATCTATAGTATGCCTGTGAAGGGGCGCATGTTTCTGGTGCTTATAACTGTCCCTGCACAAAGTGTCATTTGTGCAGGAAAAAAAGTCTTTTAAAATCACTTGAATAAAAAAATCACGTAAAATCAATGAGTGTTCTCTGTATTAGCCAACAATTCATTCATTCATTGATTAAAAAAAAAAAAAAAAGCGTGGGGGTTCCCCTAAATTCAATTACCAGGCCCTTCAGGTCTGACATGGATATTAAGGGGAACCCCGTGTCAAATTTTAAAAAAAATTGACGTGGGGGTCCCCCTAAATATCCATACCAGACCCTTCAGGTCTGATATGGATATTAAGGTGAACCCTGCATCAAAATTAAAAAAAAAAATTGACGTGGGGGTCCCCCTAAAAACCCATACCAGACCCTTTATCCGAGCACGCAACCTGGCAGGCCGCAGGAAAAGAGGGGGGACGAGAGAGCGGCCCCCCTCCCTCCTGAACCGTACCAGGCCACATACCCTCAACATTGGGAGGATGCTTTGGGGGTCTGTGACCCCTCAAAGCACCTTGTCCCCATGTTGATGAGGACAAGGGCCTCATCCTCACAACCCTGGCCGGTGGTTGTGAGGGTCTGCGGGCGGAGGGCTTATCAGAATCTGGAAGCCCCCTTTAACAAGGGGACCCCCAGATCCCGGCCCCCCCGTCTGAAATGGTAAGGGGGTACAAAAGTACTCCTACCATTTCACAAAGAAAGTGTAAAAATGGTTAAATAAGACAAACACACTTTTGAAAAATTCCTTTATTAAAAAAAAAAAAAAAAGATTCCAGCGGTACTAATCCACTCTTGCTATCCAGCGACGGATCTCCGGGGTCCAGCGATGGATGATCATATCCAGCGACGGGGGATCTCTCAGTCCAGCGCTGTCCATACATCCGTCTACTGTCTTCAGTGCGGAGAGACTGCGGAGATCCCAGCGCTGACGTTTCTTATATTAGGAGGGAGGGGCCATCCGTCACCTGACCCCGCCCCCTCTGACGCTGGCGAATGGAGCCAGGGGTTCCCCAGTGACGTATGGGTGACCCCACCCCCTCTGATGTAACGGAAACCTGCGTTACATCAGAGGGGACGGGGTCACCCACACGTCACTGGGGAACCCCTGGCTTCCCTCTCCAGCGTCAGAGGGGCGGGGTCAGGTGACGGGTGGCCCCGCCCTCCTAATATAAGAAACGTCAGTGCTGGGATCTCTGCAGTGTCTCCGCACTGAAGACAGAAGACGGATGTATGGACAGCGCTGGACTGAGAGATCCCCCGTCGCTGGATATGATCATCCATCGCTGGACCCCGGAGATCCGTCGCTGGATAGCAAGAGTGGATTAGCACCGCTGGAATCTTTTTTTTATTTTTTTTATTTTTAATAAAGGAATTTTTCAAAAGTGTGTTTGTCTTATTTAACCATTTTTACACTTTCTTTGTGAAATGGTACCATTTCAAACAGGGGGGCGGGATCTGGGGGTCCCCTTGTTAAAGGGGGCTTCCAGATTCTGATAAGCCCCCTGCCCGCAGACCCTCACAACCACCGGCCAGGGTTGTGAGGATGAGGCCCTTGTCCTCATCAACATGGGGACAAGGTGCTTTGAGGGGTCACAGACCCCCAAAGCATCCTCCCAATGTTGAGGGTATGTGGCCTGGTACGGTTCAGGAGGGGGGGGGGGCTCTCTCGTCCCCCCTCTTTTCCTGCGGCCTGCCAGGTTGCGTGCTCGGATAAAGGGTCTAGTATGGATTTTTAGGGGGACCCCCACGTCAATTTTTTTTTAAATTTGATGCGGGGTTCCCCTTAATATCCATATCAGACCTGAAGGGTCTGGTATGGATATTTAGGGGAACCCCCACGTCAATTTTTTTTTAATTTGACACGGGGTTCCCCTTAATATCCATGTCAGACCTGAAGGGCCTGGTAATTGAATTTAGGGGAACCCCCACGCTTTTTTTTTTTATCAATGAATGAATGAATTGTCGGCTAATACAGAGAACACTCTTTGAGTGTTCTCTGTATTACGGGGAGCCGACAATTTAGCCGCAAGTGATTTTAAAAGACTTTTTTTCCTGCACAAATTACACTTTGTGCAGGGAAAGTTCTAAGCACCAGAAACATGCGCCCCTTCACAGGCATACTATAGATACCCCCCAGCTACAAAATTTAAAGGAATATTACACTTTTATTGTTTCACTTTAATCATTATTAAAATCACTGCTCCTGAAAAAACGGCAGTTTTTAAAACTTTTTTTTGCATTGATCCATGTCCCCTGGGGCAGGACCCAGGTCCCCAAACACTTTTTAGGACAGTAACTTGCATATTACCCTTTAAAATGAGCACTTTAGATTGTGAACGTTTGAGTCCCATAGACTTTAATAGGGTTCTAAAGTTCACACGAAGTTTAGGTCTTTTCGCAGGTTCTTGTGCGAACCGAACAGGGGGGTGTTCGGCTGATCCCTACTCAGACCAGCCGGCCACAAGTGTGGGTAGAAAAGGGAAAAAAAGTTAAAACAGACTCCAATGCTGAATTACCGTTAATGTTAAAAAATACAATTGAATAGAAAAAAAGGGGACTGATAGTATAACCCACTAGCGGTCACATTACATAATAATGCTCCGCAAGAAGCACATATTAAAAAAAACGGTTATACAATAAAATCAAATAAAAATAGAACATATAACACCCATGCATGAAAATCACATGAAGCGGGATGGAATCAACATATAACGCTCAGAGGACTGTGTCTGCCTGTCCAGTTGACTCCGTTCATACGGGAGTCCAACCGATCCTGTAAGGACCCTCAGATACTATCATTGAAAGGATTTGGTTCCTGCTGATCATTGCTGCTGAGGTTCACCTGCATACTGTTTTCACCTGGAGTGTTTTTTTTATCAAGGACATTTGAATCACAAATTTTTGGGTTTATTGCACATCAATCAAAAAGGAAATTTTGACTGCTTGATTTTTCTTGTTGTCATTCATTCATTCACACTGTGATTTTCATATATACTCATTAGCACAACTTTATTTTTTATATGTTTTCATGTTAGCCATAAGGATATTTGATGGTATTTAGTTGCAGCTTCTTTAATATTTTTCATGTATTTGGATCTAGCACGGTATTTTTCTTTGAATTTTCCATTGTTAGCATGTGCCAGTATTTGGTGAGGGTACGTTTGACCGCTAAATGTTCATTTGAGAAAGTGGTGATGATAGAAATGGGGTTGGGTTTATTTTTATTGGATGAAGTGTTGTACAGAATATCAGTACGAGTTTGACCATTGACCCTTTGGTAAGCTCTTTTATGGCATTTATGCAAGTATCCACGTGCCCGTAGGCGTGATCTTAGAGAGTCCGCTTCAGCCTTAAAGGCTGTATCATTGGTGCAGTTACACCTTATGCATAAGAATTGACTGTAGGGAATTGAGGAAATGAGGGGCTGAGGATGAAAACTGCTGGCATGAAGTATAGAGTTGCCAGCTGAGGGTTTCCTATAGAGTCCTGTGGGCAGTAATATTAGGTGCACGTTTGTGTGCAATTTTAAAGCATGTCATGTTTTGTATCCATGTACTCTGCATAAGATCATCTTTTTTATTACATCAAACATTTGTGCAATATAGTGCATTTTAGTGCATTAAAATTAAAAAAGTGTTTTTTCCAAAAAAATTGCGTTTGAGAAATCGCTGCGCAAATACTGTGTGAAAAAAAATTGCAACACCCACCATTTTAATCTGCAGGACCTTTGCTTTAATAAAATATATAATGTTTGGGAGTTCAAAGTAATTTTCTTGCAAAAAATAATATTTTTTCATGTAAACAAAAAGTGTCAGAAAGGGCTTTGTCTTTAAGTGGTTAGAAGAGTGGGTGATGTGTGACATAAGCCTCTAAATGTTGTGCATAAAATGCCAGGACAGTTCAAACCTTCCCAAAATTACCCTTTTTTGGAAAGTAGACACCTCAAGCTATTTGCTGATAGGCATGTTGAGTCCATGGAATATTTTATATTTTGCCACACGTTTTGGAAAAATTACATTTTTTTCCCACAAAGTTGTCACTGATATATTGTTCAAATATGGCATGGTTATATGTGTAATTACACCAAAAAATACATTCTGCTACTTCTTCTGAGCATGGAGATACCTCATGTGTGAGACTTATTGGGAGCCTAGCTGCGTACAGGACCCCGAAAACCAAGCACGCCTTCAGTATTTCTAAGGGCGTACATTTTTGATTTCACTTGTCACTATCTATCACAGTTTTGAAGGCCATAAAATGCCAAGATACTCCGCTTCCTCATCCTCTACCACCTCCTCATCCGGTCAGCGTAACACCCTCACCACCAACTTCAGCACAGCCAGGGTAAACGACAGCAGGCAGTTTTAAAACTTTCCTGTTTGGGGGAAAAACCCCACACCACGCAGGAGTTGTGGAGGGACATGGAACAACAGACCGATGAGTGGTTGGTGGCAGTGAGCCTCAAGCCCAGCCTGGTGGTGTGCGATAATGGGTGAAATCTCGTAGCAGCTCTGGGCCTAGCCAGTTTGATGCACATCCCTTGCCTGGCACATGTGCTGAACTTGGTGGTCCAGAGATTACTTAAAAATTACCCTGATATGCCAGAGCTGCTGCAGAAAGTGCGGGCCATCTGTGCGCACTTTCGGCGTTCTCACTCTGCTGTCAGTGCTGCAGCGTAACTTCGGTTTTCCCGCTCACCGACTCATATGTAACGTGCCTACAAGGTGGAACTCCACCTTGCACATGCTGGCCAGACTGTGTGAACAGCAGCAGGCAATAGTGGAATTTCAGCTGCAGCACGCACGCGTGAGTCACTCTGCAGAACAGCATCACTTCACCACCAATAACTGGGCGTCCATGCAAGACCTGTGTGCCTTGTTGCGCTGTTTCGAGTACTCCACCAACATGGCCAGTGCCGATGACGCCGTTTTCATTGTTACTATCCAAGTTCTATTCCTCCTTGAAAAAACGCTTTGGGCGATGATGGAAGAGGATGTGGCACAGGAGGAGGAGGAGGAAGAGGGATAATTCCCAAGGCTTTCAGGGCAGTCATTCACAAGTGGCTACGAGGGTGGGTTCCTGCACCAACAAATGCCAGGTACACAATTGTCCGGCAGCCAGGGCACAGTTCTTGAGGATGACAAGGTGGAGGATGAGGAGGAGGAGATGGAGGAGGAGGAACCATGTTCACAGCAGGGTGGCACCCAGACCAGCTCATGGCCATCACTGGTGCATGGCTGGGGGGATGCAGAGGACACAGACAATACATCTTCCACAGAGGACAGTTTTTCGTTGCCTCTGGACAGCTTGGCACACATGAGCAATTACATGCTGCAGTGTCTCCGCAATGACTGCCGAGTTGCCCACATTCTACCTGGTGCTGATTACTGGGTGGCCACGATGCTGGATCCCTGTTCCAATGGCAACGTACCATCCTTAATTCCCTCACTGGAGTGTGATCGTAAGATGCGCAAGTACAATTACACGCTGGTAGAAGCGCTGCTGGTGGCCTTCCCACCTGACAGTGGGGGCACAGTGGAAGCGCAAGGCGAAGGCAGAGGAGAAGCAAGAGGTCGCCAACGCAGCCGGGTGTACCGCAAGCACCTCAGAAGGCAGGGTTGGCATGGCCGAAATGTGGAAAAGCTTTGTCAGCACGCCACAACAACCAGCACCACCAGCTGAGATGGAACGTCTTAGCAGGAGGCAGGCAGCATTTCATCAACATGGTGGAGCAGTATGTGTGCACACGCCTACAAGTACTGAATGATGGGTCTGCCCCCTTCAACTTCTGGGTCTCCAAATTGGGCACATGGCCTGAGCTTGCCCTTTACGCCTTGGAGGTGCTGGCCTGCCCTGCAGCCAGTGTATTATCTGAAAGTGTATTTAGCACGGCAGGGGGGCATTATCACAGACAAGCGCAGCTGCCTGTCCAGAGCCAATGTGGACAAGCTCACGTTCATTAAAATGAACCAGGCATGGATCCCACAGGACTTGTCCATACCTTGTGCAGAATAGACATGTATACTGGTGTTCTGACAAAAACTCTCCGACCATCGGCTAGTGTCCGCCCCGTACAGCGCAGATGCAGCGCTTGCGCAGTACGGAGGACAAGGAGATTCTGAAAATCTCCAAAGATGAACGGCACCTGCGCAGTAAGTGCAGGTTCAAGCCCCGCCATCCAAGTGGACATATGCTTCGTGCACGGCCTCGCTTCGCTCGGCTATTTTTTATTCTAACTCTATGTCCACTTGGATGGTGGGGCTTGAACCTGGACAGAATTTGACACATCAATGGCCTTACTCAGCCATTGTTGTATTTTTGAACTTTCTCACTTTTGGGGTGTACCCTAATTTAAAAAAAAATTAAATTAAAAACAAAAACCAGTGTTGGCTACCTCGTCCTCCTTCACCACCGCTTCCACCTACACCGCCACATCCCCCGCCACCTCAACCTCCTACTCCATATGAACCTCGTCCTTCTAGGTCAAGATTATTATTTTTTATTTTTTTTATTTGAAAGTATTTTATTTTGTATCACAAGAATAATACATTTGAAAGTGACATTCAGAATATTGATTCAGTCAAAACATAGAAAGGTTACAATGCAACAAGATGAATTGAGTGTAACACATCAGAGATATAAAATGTAAAATAATTTTAGACTGACATGGTAGTGTTAGAGTGAAGGGTTGGTATTCCTGTTAATGGTCAGAGGTGTACCTCCTCCCTGGACACCCCCAATGGGAGCTAGCTGTGCCAGAGAGGAGGAACTTAACCACTGACCCCTAGGAGTGAATGTAAGGAGAGGGACGGAAATGACCATGTGTCTTTTTCCCTAAGATAGGGATCCGTGACTAGGCATCGGTGTATAGTCAATTATCACTTTCCAGATAAGCTTAAGAAATAAGCATAATAGTAAGGAGGGAAGGGATAGAAGAGGAAGAGAGCAAGAAAAGGGAGGAAGAGGGATTAGGAAGTGTAGAAGAGAAAAGGAGGGGGTTAAGAAGGAGCATCAGTAACAGGAGTTTGAGGACGTCTGGCAGGTAATGAGTTAGTGGTCAAAGGCAAACCAACATAAATGGCCCATGGTTCCCAGGTCGCTTCAAATTTTCCTACCGTGTCTGAGAGTATGCTAGATAATTAAATGGATCAGCCTTGGGAATCTTTGGGATGTGCGCGTTAGGGCGACTTGAGGGGTTCTGGGGATCTGGCTTCCCACAAGCTTTACGATTAAATAGAATCATTTTTTCCAGAAAGGGCGTGTTCTGGGGCATTCCCACCATATGTGTGGCATTGTGCCGTTGAGTTTACATTCTCTGAAGCACTGAGGGTTTGCTGCTGGAAAAATTGAGGCAAGCCATGAAAGGGTGTAATACCATCTTAAAATGATTTTTAGGCTTGCTTCCATTAGTGTCGTATTGAGGATGCTTTTAAATGAGGCAAAGCTTGCTTTCTACCAGACCCCCAGATCCCATTGAAATTTGAGATCCGATTCCCAGGATTGCATATTGGAGGATGACCAGGTAAGTGACGAGTAGACTATGGATACCCCTCCCTTTTGGTCCATGGTTTGAACACACCACAGTTCATATTTTGTAATAAATGGTGGAAGGGGTTTGTCCTTCCAGAGTTTTTGTAGGAAGTGAGAGGTCTGTCCAAATCTGAACTTTTCTGAGGCAGGTAGGTCTAACTTTTTGTTGCAGTAGGATAGGGTGATGGTGCCAGTCATTGTAAAGAAGTGTCTGATTCGGTATAGCCCCTTATACAACCACTATTTAAATGCTAGGATATTTTCTCCTGGCTGAAAGGCTGGATTGTTGAAGATATGTGTCAATGGTTTATATGCAGAAACTAAAGCGGAGCTCGAACGTAAAGAGTTCCAGAGAGCGTACATATGAGAGAGGGTGGGGACCATTATCGGAGGGCAGGTTTTCAGGTTTGACCAGAGAATGTAGTCAAGGGTGTATTGTGGTACTGCCTGCTTTTCTATTTGCCCCCCGTCTGGTTTCTCATACCTGGAGTAAATTACTGACATTTGGGATATTCTGGCTGCCAAATAGTATTTGTGTAGGTGGGATAATCCTAGACCCCCTCTTTTCCTTTGTAAATAAAGAGTCTGTTGTGGAATTCTATAACCCGCTTTCCCCCAGGTGAATTTGAGGACTTTGCTTTGAAATGATTTGATATGGTCTTTTTTAATAGGGATTGTAAGGGAGTGAAACGGGTAAAGGAGTCTGGGAAGCAGGGTCATCTTAACAGAATTAACCCTCCCGATCCATGATAAGTTGTGTTTAGACCATGTTGTAAGATCTAGCTTGAGTTTCCAGTACTTGGGGGGGTAATTGCTGTGATAGAGGTCTTCTGTTTTTGCTGTGAGGTTGATTCCCAGGTATTTAATGGAAGAGGTTCTCCATTGGAAATTAAAGTTATTTTGTAAGAGGTTTGCAGTGTCTGATGGAAGGGAAATGTTGAGGGCTTGTGACTTTGAATAATTTACTCATGGCCCGAGATCTTGTAAAATTCATCTAAGGAGTGGCAAAGATTGGGCAGAGAAGTTATAGGGGAGGTAAGGAATAGAAGGATGTTGTCTGCAAACAGGCCACATTTGTGAACCTGAGAGCCACATTGAACTCCTTGTATGTTGGGGTCCCGGCAAATGGAGATGGCGAGTGTCTCAATTGCTATTGCAAAGATTAGCAGAGATACAGGACAGCCTTGTCTGGTGCCTTTGGCTATATGTATTGGTTTGGAGTAGTGGCCTTGAAGCCTAATATAGGCTTTAGGATTTGAATAAAGAGCTTGGATCAGGCCCATAAACTTGTCGCCAAAGCCCCAACGTTCAAGGATTGGAAAGATGTATGGCCAGGGGACTGAATCGAAGGCCTTTTGAAGATCCAGTGATAAAAGCATGCCTGATTGTTTTGGACCTCCTGGCCAGTTTGTCTGGAGGATGGAGACTATGTCTATGGCTCTTCTGATCTGATCAGGGCCCTGTCTGCCTGGGATGAACCCCACTTGATCCTTATGAACATATTCGTTAATTAAGGAAGCTAGACAATTTGCAAGGAGTTTGGTAAGGATTTTTGAATAGCTGTTGATGAGGGAGATGGGTCTATAATTACTGACTTCTTCCGGGTTTTTATCCGGTTTTGGTATTACTGCAATGTAGGCGGTGTTTAGGTGAGGATCAAGTGGGGTTCCCTGTGTCTTTGCGTTACATTTTTTTTCAAATGTGGAGTCAGGGTGGTGATAAATGTCTTGTAATAAGGGTTAGGGAGACCATCGGGGCCTGGAGCAGAACCTGATTTGAGGTTCTTAATGACTTCCTGTACCTCTTCTTCTGAGAAGGTGGCCTCCAGCATATTATTTCTTATTTTTATGTATTTTATGTTATTTTAAGTTATTTCCCTATCCACATTTGTTTGCAGAGTACTTGCCATGCTCTTAACAACATTTTGCTGCCATTTGCAGCCCTCTAGACCTTTCCATTACTTTTTTAGAGCCATTTTAGTCCTCAAAAGTTTGGGTCCCCATTGGGGTTCGGGTTCAGGGTCAAGTTCGGGTCAAGTTCGGGTCAAGTTCGGGTCCCGAACACAAACTTTTTTGCGAAGTTCGGCCGAACCCGTCGAACCCAAACATCCAGGTTATAAATCACCGGGACCAGATGGCTTGCACCCGAGGGTACTTAGGGAGCTCAGTCAAGTAATTTCCAGACCATTGTTCCTAATTTTTACTGACAGTCTACTGACTGGAATGGTACCAGCTGATTGGAGAAAAGCCAATGTAGCACCAATATTTAAAAAGGGCCCAAAATGCATCCCTGGGAATTACAGACCAGTTAGCCTAACATCAATAGTATGTAAACTCTTGGAGGGGATGATAAAGGACTATATACAAGATTTTAGTATGAGAACGGTATCATTAGCAGTAATCAGCATGGATTCATGAAGAATTGTTCTTGCCAAACCAATCTATTAACCTTCTATTAGGAGGTAAGTTGCCATCTAGATAAAGGGAGGCCCATAGACGTGGTGTATCTGGATTTTGCAAAAGCATTTGACACAGTTCTCCATAAACATTTACTGTACAAAATAAGGTCCGTTGGCATGGACCATAGGGTGAGTACATGGATTGAAAACTGGCTACAGTGGGGAGTTCAGAGGGTAGTGACAAATAGGGAGTACTCAGAATGGTCAGGTGGGTAGTGGGGTCCCCCAGGATTCTGTCCTGAGGGCAATCCTGTTTAATTTGTTCATTAACGACTTGCAGGATAAGGTAAACAGCTCAATCTCTGTATTTGCAGACGATATTAAGCTAAGCAGGGCAATAACTTCTCTGCAGGATGTGGAAACCTTGCAAAAGATCTATACAAATTAATGGGATGGGCAACTACATGGCATATGAGGTTCAATGTAGAAAAAATGTAAAATAATGCATTTGGGTGGCAAAAATATGAATGCAATCAATACACAGGGGGAGAACCTCTGGGGGAATCTATAATGGAAAAGGACCTGGGGGTTCTAGTAGATGATAGGCTCAGCAATGGCATGCAATGCCAAGCTGCTGCTAACAAATCAAACAGAATATTGGCATGCATTAAAAAGGAGATTAATTCCAGAGATAAAACAATAATTCTCCCTCTCTACAGGACTCTGGTCCGGGCCGCACCTAGAGTATGCTGTCCAATTCTGGGCACCAGTCCTCAGAAAGGATGTACTGGAAATGGAGCGAGTGCAAAGAAAGGTAACAAAGCTCATAAAGGGTTTGGAGGATTTTAGTTATGAGGAAAGTGTGTAAAAGGGCTCCTGCGCTCTATGGCAAAAAGTTTGAAAGAAAGCAAAAAGATCTGTTCTAATGGGAGCAGCAAACACTCTATGAGTAAACTCTCAATACTATAGAAAACAGAAGGGGGGGGGGGGGGGGTTGTGTTGCGCTTCCTAAATACAAAAAAAACTCATACAATAAATAAAAATACAAAATTAATAATAGTAGATAGAGTGCAAATAGTGCTTTATAGAAAAAGTGCAATAGTGCTTTGTGGGCAGCACTTAAAGCTTATAAAAGTGCATCAAAATGAACATCTAAAATAAAGTGTTCTTGTGCATCACTCCAGTGTCTGGAAATAGGCAAAAAAGTGCTTAGGACCATAAAGTGCATATAATAAAATAATGTTGCAATAATGTTGAAATAGATAAACAACTGATATAACTGCAGGCAAAATGTAATATATATGAAAAATGAATATATGTGATAAAATCGTATAAGAAAAGGGTTCTATAAATGCAATAAAATCAGTGATCTAAACATAAGAATGCAAAAACCGTGCAAAGAAACAGAGGAATGTACTAATTACATTCCTTAACATAAAGGGAACACAATAGCAGCAAAAACTTTCAGATTTCGATAGAGTGTCCCATACACAGTCCAATCGTGCAACTTTCAGATGTGATTTCACAGCCACAAATAAAGTGCAATGTGCCAAGGCAACTCCCCTCCAACGGTGTTCCGTGCCAGTGTTGGTTATCTTAAATAATTACCTCACGGCTGCAAGGTATGCAGCAAAACAACTGATTTGCAGGGGAAACTCAGGAGAGTCAGGGGGGCTGTGGATAGGACTTCTGACGGTGCCGTTCTCCTTGTAGTTATGGCCAGCGAAAAGTGCTCAAAACAACAAGTAAAGGATATCCTCCATAGTGTAGTATTTAAAACAAGCGATTTATTTGAAATAATTAAAACTACTCACAAGCAGGAACAAATGAACAGGCACACAGCTTAACAGATCAGTGAACGATTTCCTCAGATACAGACGTCACTTCCGGTTTCCTACGCGTTACGTCACGTATGGACTTCAACTGGGATGATTCTAAGGGGACCGGAAGTGCTTTTTGAGAGTACTGCACGATTGGACTGTGTATGGGACACTCTATCGAAATCTGAAAGTTTTTGCTGCTATTGTGTTCCCTTTATGTTAAGGAATGTAATTAGTACATTCCTCTGTTTCTTTGCACGGTTTTTGCATTCTTATGTTTAGATCACTGATTTTATTGCATTTATAGAACCCTTTTCTTATACGATTTTATCACATATATTCATTTTTCATATATATTACATTTTGCCTGCAGTTATATCACAGTTGTTTATCTATTTCTACACTATTGCAACATTATTTTATTATATGCACTTTATGGTCCTAAGCACTTTTTTGCCTATTTCCAGACACTGGAGTGATGCACAAGAACACTTTATATTAGATGTTCATTTTGATGCACTTTTATAAGCTTCAAGTGCTGCCCACAAAGCACTATTGCACTTTTTCTATAAAGCACTATTTGCACTCTATCTACTATTATTAATTTTGTATTTTTATTTATTGTATGAGTTTTTTTGGTATTTAGGAAGCGCAACACAACCCTCCCCCCCCCCCCCTTCAGTTATGAGGAAAGGTTATGAGCACTGAACGTATTCTCTCTGGAGAAGAGACGCTTGAGAGGGGATATGATTTCAATTTACAAATACTGTACTGGTGACCCCGCGATAGGGATAAAACCTTTTTGGGTTTAACATGGGAGTTTAACAAGACTTGTGGCCATGCATTAAAATTAGAAGAAAAGAGGTTTAACCTTAAACTACGTAGAGGGTTCTTTACTTTAAGAGAGGCAAGGATGTGGAATTCCCTTCCACAGGTGGTGGTCTCAGCGGGGGGCATTAATAGTTTCAAGAAAATATTAGATAAGCACCTGAGCGATCACAACATACAGGAATATAGAAGGTGATACTGACATATAATCAGGCACATAGGTTGGACTTGATGGACTTGTGTTTTTGGACCTCACTTGCTATCACTTGTAAAAAAAATCACTTGTAAAAAAAAAAAAAATAGCTTGGGTTATCTACTTTCCAAAATTGGGTCATTCTGGGGGGTTTGTACTACCCTGCCATTTTAGCACCTCAAGAAATGAGATAAGCAGTCATAAACTAAAAGCTGCGTAAATTTCAGAAAATGTACCCTCGTTTTTAGACTCTATAACTTTTGCGTAAACTAATAAATATATGCTTATTGACCTTTTTTCTACCAACGACATGTGGCTGAATACATTTTGGCCTAAATGTATGACTAAAATTGAGTTTGTACAAAAAGTACAAAATATATATTTTTTTAAATTGTTTGTCTTTTTCTGTTTATAACGCAAAAAGTAAAAATCGCAAAGGCAATCAAATACCATCAAAAGAAATCTCTATTTGTGGGGAAACGTACAGTATTACATGACCAGTTAAAGCAGCGCAGTGCCAAATTGTAAAAAGTGCTCTGGTCATTGAGCAGCCAAATCCTCTGGGGCTAGAGTGGTTAAAATAACTTTACAATATTGCACTTAGGTGCGCCTCCCTCCTTCTCTCTTTTGCATTCCTCACAGAGCACTCTGGATACGCTCTGGGGGTGGCTTGCACCTGAACTGTTTTTAAAGCATACATTGACAAGTTAAAATGATAAAATGGACAATATAAAGCTGAATTACTGAACAGGCTTTCTCATTGTCATATGCTGGGTAAGCCTTTCTTTTTAATGTGTCTTTATGTATCCCATACCTAGCTACAGATCGTGCTGATCTGCCCTATTTTGTACATGTATATTATGGTTTTTGATCCATAACGGTCACTTATGTGTAAAGTGTTTTAAAGTGTATCTTATGCTCATGCTTTTATAGTCTCTTCTGATAACATGGATATTATCTTGAATATTGAGAAAGTTAGGCATGATGTCTTGGATGAATGTTTAGCATTATTTCCTAAGCAATTTTTTAATAGAACCTCGCCTTTCCCTAGAAATCATTTTAAACCCCTAAGCACTTTATTCTATAAATTAGAAGACTCTAATCTAAATTGGTAGGACAGCTTCTTCTTGGAGCAATATCTCCAATGGAAAATTTCCCCTAGGGGACTTATGCCGCATACACACGGGCGGACTGTATGGCCTACTTAGTCCGCCGAAACACATTTCAGCGGACAGTCCGCTAGTATGTGGGCTTCAGCGGACTTTTTCAGCGTGCAGTCTGGCGGACTAAGTATTTCGGAATTTCCGTAATACTGTCCGTCGTACTCCCATTTCGGCGGACAATCCGCCCGTGTGTATGCCAGTCCGCCGTACTTTTGAAATGAGCAGACTTTTCCCGCCCGGAGAAAAGTCCGCTCATTTCGAACGGGTATCCAGGTAGGCGGAGCCCGCGAAGGAGACGTCGCTGGCCCCGCCGCCTGGTATGGACTTAAAGGGGAACCCCAACACCGAAAAAAATCGGTGTGGGTTCCCCCCCAAGTCCACAACAGACCCTTGTCCGAGCACACTACCCGGCCGGCCAGGAAAGGGGGGCGAGCGAGCGCCCCCCCTCCTGAGCCGTACCAGGCCGCGTGCCCTCAACATGGGGGGTGCCTTGGGGAAGGGGGGGCCGCGTGGCCCCCCCACCCCAAAGCGCCTTGTCCCCATGTTGATGAGGACAAGGGCCTCTTCCCGACAACCCTGGCCGTTGGTTGTCGGGGTCTGCGGGCGGGGGGCTTATCGGAATCCGGGAGCCCCCTTTAATAAGGGGGCCCCCGGATACCGGCCCCCCACCCTATGTGAATGAGTATGGGGTACAATGTACCCCTACCCATTCACCTGTAAAATAAAAGTACAAAAAAAACACAACACACGAGATAAAATACTTTATTGCACAGCTCCGGGGGTCTTCCGTCTTCGGGGGTCTTCTCGCCGGACTCCTCCGCTATCTTCTTGTAGCTCTTTTGCTAGCGGAGGAGTCCGGCTTTCTTCCTCACCGCCGGCCTCTTCCTCCTACTTCGGGGGTCTTGTCCCCCTCTTCGGTTCTTCTGCCGGGCCACCGCGCCTTCTTATAGCTCTTTTACAGGCGGTGGCCCGGTCTTCTGTCGCCGCCGCCGCCGCCTTCCGTTCTTCTTCTTCTTCTTCTTCTTCTTCTTCTCCAGGAGATGTTGCCTCGACGATCTCTCCGGCCGGAATGCCAGGGCCGCGCTGCGCGGCCACTTATATAGGGACAAGGGGCGGTGTCACATGGCTTTATGTCACATGGGTTGGTGTCACATGGTGACCCCGCCCCCTTACGATGTCATAGTCCCCATGTGACATCAACCCATGTGACCAACCCATGGAAGAACGGAAGGCGGCGGCGGCGGCGGCGGCGACAGAAGACCGGGCCATGTCCATTGGAATGTCCGACCGTGTGTACAAGGGCTTAAACCTTCAAGGATAAATAATAGACATCAAGTATGATGCTCTGGTCTACCTGTGACTACCCCCAGTCTAGCTACTACAACTTTACATGAGAAAAAATCCCCAAAGGTGCCACCTATAGCAGATATGTCATATGACAGATATGCTTGTGATGTCTTCTTCCTTGTAAGTACATTTATGTTTGTGCTATTAAAATAACTTTATAATATTGCACTTAGGTGCGCCTCCCTCCTTCTCTCTTTAGTACAAATGTCACAACACATTTGTATATGTGATTTTTATTTTATTTTTTTGTAACTAACAGTTACTGTCATTTTTCAGACCTCTGAAAGCTTGTTCTGAAAAATAAACTGTTTGTGAAAGCAAAATGTGGTCATATACAGTACTCAACTGTGTTGACAAGAAATTGTGGCAATAGGAGGCCTCTAAAGGGTCAAATTATGAGCATGCAATGCTTAGGGAAACAACTATGCTTGCATATTTAGCAAAATGAGCCATTTCCCAAGCCAGTAGAGCATTCTGAATATTTTATTTCACAGAAGCTGACTGACGTAGCTTAACACTGTAAAGAATTGGCTTAGCTTCAAATGAGACAATCTGTGTTCTCACAACATGAACAAACTTTTTTTTTTTTTTAACCTTGTTAAGTAAAGCCTGTTAGACTTGGATATAATTTCTCATGTGATCTAGTGAGGCTAATCACTATTACAATACTCTTGAATGTGTTTTTTGGAGTTTTGGTAGCTCAAAAGAACTATTAGTTTGCTATTACAAAGGGGGTGTGTAGCAAATAAAAAGTAGATATTATCCAAATGTGGCTGTAAAAGTAGAAAAATACTTTAAGTGAAAGCAGAAGCTACTCAAACTATAGCTGTTACTATGGTACAAGATTTTGTACATGCTAAAAGTTCAGCTTTAAGGAAACTTAGACACTTTAAGTAGAGCTTGGGACATCTTTTACTGATATACTCTGAGGAAGACCAAAGGAAAGGCAAAAACATAACATTGCTGCTTGGGTATTTACATACACAGGGAGAGGGAATGATGACATGCATAACCATGGCATGTTTAGCTTAGTCAAAAGTTCTACAACCCTATAAAGTTTATGTGCATCCTAAAATGTAGTTGTGAAAGAGAGCAGTACTGTTACTGGTTTTAAAATTTGAGAGATTTAGGAAATCTATAGTCTGTTGAGTGATGTGGGAGGGTTAACAGGACACCAAGCAGCTGTATCTTCATGATAGCAATCTCACAATGCATGTAAGTTAAAGAGAGAAATTATTCACACCAAAGCCTTCCAGCAGAGTGCTGCAGTGATATAAAGCAGATGGAGTTGTTTGGCAGCAGTCTTCGGCAAATCAAATCTCACTCTCACCAACACAATGTATGCTTAGGACAGAGCTTTTTATTAACCACAGTAAAAGTGACATTTCATAGCAAAGGGACCTGCCTGCCAGATGAAGGGGCCATGTGCTTCAAAATGTTGCTTTTACTGTGATAATAAACATGTCTATCCTGAGCAAATAATGTGCTGGTCAGATTTGATTTACTCAAAATGCAAGTAGTCACCAAGCAACTCAGGTGACATATATGCCTTAAAGAGTCTTATGGCCCTGAGGGTCTTAAGAAGTTAAAAGTAGGGGCAGGTGAACTTTCTTGTGCTCATACATATCCCATGATAATTTTCTTTCAACATAGTTTTTTGTTGGTTTTCATAGTGAACAATACAAATTATGCAAGCTAGGCTGAGAAATAATACAGAGAGAAAACATTGGTATACCATTTCCAGCAACACTTCTACTTGAAAACTATACAGAAAAAGGGCATTAACTATGGAGCATTAAAGTTACAGGTTTAGTCATTGTACAAAAAAAATGTAACTCAAGAAGTCAGGAGTCAAAGTCAAGCAAAATTAATGACTGGGAGGGTCTAGTTCCGTAATGGCAAACCTTGGCACCCCAGATGTTTTGGAATTACATTTCCCAAGATGCTCATGCACTCTTCAGTGAAGTTGAGCATCATGGGAAATGTAGTTCCAAAACATCTGGGGTGCCAAGGTTCGCCATCACTGGTCTAGTTAATCAGATTATCATTCAAACTGGGGATACTGTGTGTAATGTGTTCCAGTGATCCCAGATCATATGAAACTCATTGAATCGCCAGATACCTTTCATGGTTTACTAGAAGATTTATCTGTAGTTTGACATCTGATAGATTAGGGGTTAGGGAGCCTCTCCCCCTCCTGCAGATTGGCAATCTCGCAGCAAAGAGTATATGCATTATCAGGGGCCTGTAGTTGCATGGGCAAATATCAATACTTATACTAAGAAGGTTGAAGGTGGTGTTGGGTTTTGTCAAACAGCCAGTGATTCCTGAAATGGGCTTAACCACTTCAGCCGAGGAAAATTTGGCTGCTCAATGACCAGGCCATTTTGTGCAATACGGCACTGCATCACTCGGCGTACGGCTTCCCCTTTAAGTCCATACCAGGTGACGGGGCCTGCGACACTTCCTTCGCTAGTCCTGGCTACCTGGAGCCACGCTCAAAATAAATGGACTTTTCTCAGTGCGGGAAAAGTCTGTTCATTTCAAAAGTAGAGCGGACTAGCACACACACGGACGTATTGTCCGCCGGACTAGCAGTCCGGCGGACAAATTTTGGTGCAAAACTACTTTCTAAGTCCACAGGACTTTTGGGTAAAAAAAGTCTGCCAAAGCCCACACGCGGGCTTGATTGTCCGGCAGACTCGAGTCTGCCGGACTTTTCCACCAGATTGTTTGATCGTGTGTACACGGCATAACTCATTCTTACAGCTCATAAGTAACAAGCATAGTTGACGTGGAAAAGTTTAGATGTAGGGGATGTAAGGGATATTCCCAGGTAAGGTATAGAGGATTCAGGCCAGTGCAAGGGAAACGTGCTTTGTAAATTGTATTTAGATGTTATATTAAGAGGCATACTTAACATATTACATTTGGAATCGTTAACTTTAAAAGACACAGAGTTAAAGACAGTATTTTGTATATCGCTGGTAGGGAAGAAGCCAGATCTGTTAAAGCGTAACTCCATTTTTGTCAAGAAAAAAAATATTCCCCTCTGGGTGATCTATGTACGTTGCAATAATTATAACAACCTTTGTTGCAGATTCCTACCTTTTGTTATTCTGAAGAAATTCTGAAGAAATTCTGAAGAAATACATGTGTGTTTGTCTGTACCTCTGGGCTAAGTGGGTCTAATGAGAGTGGTTTCATAATTATAAGTCAGCTGTGGAAGCTGCAGGGCACTAATGAGGAAAGCTGTTGGGCCTGCATCCCTTTAGACCTGTTCCTATTGGAAATATCTGACCAAAATTATTTTTTGTTACAGGGGATTCCTGAAATCTGACTTGTATGTTAGGCACACTGGCAGAGCCAATCACACAAGCTGGAAAAATATGTTTCTGGGGAGTGGTCAGTACACATTCTGTGTACAGAACAACTCCATGTAGCCAAATTGATTTGCATTGATAGAAAATTACAGCACATGCAGATTGAAAAGGAAAGGTAATTTTTAAAAACATTCAATTACAATATGACTTATATCGCAATTGTACACGCTAAATAATTTTTTCCCCATGAAAGTGGAGTTACCCTTTTTTTTCATATTAATTTTTCAGGTTTAACAGATATTGAAAGTCACTGTTACAGAAACGAGAATTGCATAGTAAGTTTAAAGCAAAACATTACAAATGTTTAACCACTTTCAGACCGGACCAATTTGCTGGTCAAAGACCAGACCACTTTTTGCGATTCGGCACTGCGTCGCTTTAACTGACAATTGCGCGGTCGTGCGACGTGGCTCCCAAACAAAATTAACGTCCTTCTTTTCCCACAAGTAGAGCTTTCTTTTGGTGGTATTTGATCACCCCTGCGGTTTTTATTTTTTGCGCTATAAACAAAAATAGAGCGATAATTTTGAAAAAAATGCATTATTTTTTACTTTTTGTAATAATAAATATCCCCCAAAAATATATAAAAAAACATTTTTTTCCCTCAGTTTAGGCCGATACGTATTCTTCTACATGTTTTTGGTAAAAAAAATCGCAATAAGCGATTATTGATTGGTTTGCGCAAAAGTTATAGCGTTTACAAGATAGGGATAGTTTTATAGCATTTTTATTAATAATTTTTTATTATTTTTTTTTTTACTAGTAATGGCGGCGATCTGCGATTTTTATTGTGACTACGACATTGTGGGGGACCCATCGGACATTTTTGACACATTTTTGGGACCATTGTCATTTATACAGTAATCACTGCTATATAAATGCAGTGATTCCTGTGTAAATGACACTGGCAGTGAAAGGGTTAACCAGTGGGTGGCAGTGTAGGGGTTAAGTGTTCCTAGGGGTGTGTTACTAACTGTGGGGGGGTTGGGTTTCATTTAGTGTACACTGATCTCTGCTCCAATCACATGGAGCAGAGATCAGCGTCACTAGTTGCTAGGCAGAATGGAAAAATGTTGTTTATACAGCATTTCCTCCATTCGGCCGCTCCGTGAGACGATCGCGGGGATGCCCGCGGCGATCGAGTCCGCGGGTCCCGCGACCGGACTCACGGGGTCCCGACCAGCGCGGGAGCGCGCCGCCGGCGGCGCGCTCCCGATGGCACGGCGGCAACGAATATTGGACGTACATGTACGCCAATATGCCTGCCCGTGCCATTCTGTCGACGTACATCGTCGTGCGCTGGTCGGGAAGTGGTTAAAGACACAAAAGTGCTCCAAGATATATGATATTATTCACTACAGCAGATATTCAATGAGGGAATAAATTTAATGTTATAAAGAAAGGAATGAATGCATCTGAATGTGGCTTAAATATGTGTATATGTTCTTAGTTTTGTTGAATTTGTAGCCACTGTGCCCAGAAATGATTACATTTCTTAAGTGAGTCAGATTGTAAGGCTATGGCATGTTCATATTCCTTAATCATGTTAAGATGTGCTTTTACATCGGTTATTTTAGGGGTTATAGATTGTCTCCATTTTCACATAATCATAAGCCTGGCAGTGAGAAGGATGTGCAGAACTACGGTCCTAAGCTGGGATCGGAAGGATATGATGCCTAAACTGAGGATCGCCAGCGGTAAAGAGGGTTTAATTAGTATACCTGTAATCTCAGAAATGCAGGTAAAGACCTTTTCCCAAAATGTGAAAATATGTGGACATTCCCACAGAATATGTGTTAATGAACCTTTGCGTGAGCATCCTCACCAACATTTATTGTCGTTTAGATTTGCAAATGTATGCATTTGGACAGGGGTTAGATACCATCTTAGGTAGAGTTTTTGAGACAACTCCCAGTAGTTAACGTTTTTGGAGGCTTTTTGGTTATGGAGGATGGCTTAATGCCATTGTGCACCAGAGAAGTTTTCTTTCATATCTCTCTCTCCCATCTGAGCATTGCTAAGCCTTTAATATAGGTGCCCTTGTCGTATAGAGAGCTAGAGATCATTGAGATACCTTTTTGTTTTAATGAATCTGAGGATAAAAATGCCCACACATTCCCCCAGTAAAAGAATGGTCAGTTTGTGTCTTTTCTTTAGGTATGAGGCCATTTGTCTATATGTGAATAGGCTTTGTGAGGGTAAGTTATATTCAGTTTGTCACAATTGGTAAGGAATTTGTTTGTCAGCTGCAAGCACAGTGGACAGTGGTTGGTGTTTGTGGGAGGACCATTAATGTAGTGAGAGTTCCAGGTTTAAGAACTGGAGTATCTCCAATTTCACTGGGATGTTTGTGTCTAAGGAATGGATACTAATATTTGAGATTAAATACTTACCCTGAGGGTTGCTATTGTTGTGGGGTGTCTGGCTGTGTAGTTTACATTGGGCATCCCACTTGCTAGGATTAGTGAGCCGAGATCCCCTTCTGGAACAAAGGTTTGTTCTATGTGTCTCCATTTTTTACCCATTGTAGGGGTAAACCAGTGTATAGCTTGGTCAATCAATACTGCTATATAGTAGTCTTTTACTTCTGGGAGACCCATGCCACCCACTTTCTTCTGTCTTATAGTAAGGAGTGAGGACATTGTGGCCTTTTACTTGACCAAACATATGGACTTTTGAGAGAGCTGTAACACCCACAGCGGAGTGAATATACAAATATTCAGATGTATTCGTGATGCAATGGATAGGTGGGGACAGAGCTAATCTTGGTTCAGGTTGTATACCTGTATTGCAATTATCTAACACTTCACAAACTGCCGGCAGGGAAGAAGCCAGTTCAGATAATGTAAGGATGATGTCATCAGCAAAAATGGTGATTTTGTGGTGCTGGTCTGCAATTTGTATACCTGGGATCAATGTGTTATTACGGATCGTTTGGGCCAAGGGTTCCATCATTAACGTAAAAATGTTTGGGGATAGAGGGTACCCCTGTCATTTGTACCATTTTAGATAGTAAAGGGTTCAGACAGAATTCCATCAGTAAATATACAGGCTGAGGGTTTAGAATAAAAAGCCAATATGACTGACAGTAACCAACTCAAGTAAGCCAAATTTAGTAAGGGATTGTTTTAAGTAGCTCCAGCATATTCTGTCAAATGCTTTTTTGGAGTCTAGCGCTACGAAAATTGCTGGGGTATTCTTGAGTTCTGAATGGTGAAGAAGTTTTATAATTTTGCATGTAGCGCCTGGTGTCTGTCTGCCCAGGGTAAAGCCTACTTGGTCTGGGTCTAAGACGTGGGGCATTATGGGGGTCAATGTTTGGGCCATTATTTTTGCGTAAAGTTTGAGATCGGTATTCAATAATGAAATGGGACAAACGTTTTGTGGGGTTACCGCCTCCTTCCCTGGTTTAGGTAGAGTAATAATGTTTGTGGTTAACATCTCTGGTGGGAAATCGAACGGCGGATACAGCAGCATTGAATGTTTGACACAAGTGGGGTGCTATTTTTGTAGAAAATTCTTTGTAGTATTCAGCTGAGAAACCAATTGGGCCTGGGGCTTTGCTATTGGTCTGCGATGCGATAGCCTGTATTATTTCTTTAGTGGTGATCAGAGCATTGAGAGCAATAAGGTGGCAATTTGAATTTTAGGTAGTCCATCTAGGTCATCTAGAAATCATTAAATTATTGCGTCTGTGGGCTGTTTCACTGAAGGGTAATTTTTCAGATTGTAAAATGCTTCATAGTACTCTTTAAATGCATTGGCAATGCCCCTACGGTGAAACATTTTTTTGGCCTGGGTGGGGTGTAGAATATACAGGATTTTTTGTTTGGTCCTACGTTTTTTAATTAATCCTGCCATTAGTTTGCCCACTTTGTTGCCATGGGCATAAAAATTGGCTCGTATTTTAAGTAGGAGTTTAGCGTGCTCAGCTTTGAATAGAGATCTGAGGTCACTTCTGGCTTGGAATAGTTTGTTACTGGTTGTTGGATTTGGGTTCATTTTGTTAAGGGTTTCTAGTGATTTTATGGTGTCAAGTATTTCTGTCAGCTGCTGAGTCCTCTGACGTTTTGCCTGAGAGTTTAATTGGATTAGAACCCCTCTTATGTAGGCCTTGTGAGAGGCCCATACTGTAAATGGGTTGTCAACTGAATTTGCATTGATGGTAAAAATTCTCTCAATTGTTTTTGGATCTGGGTTTTGTTGACAGGAATTGACATTATGTGAGGATCATTGCACCAGTTGTTGAAGGATAGGTTTTCTGGTCTGTCCCCCAGATTTAGTGAGATGGGTGCATGGTCCAAGCAGGTGATCATGTGGATTTCTGACTCAAGGACATCCTGAAGCAGTTGTTTATCTCTTAGGAATAGGTCAATTCTGGTATAGGTATGATGCGGTTTTGAGAAAAAGGTAAAGTCTCTTTCTGTGGAATGCTGGCATCTCCATATATCATAAAGGGCATTTGTGTGCAAAAAGGGAAAACGTGTCAGTGTTTGAGGTCTTTTTGGGTTGGGGCCTTTCACATCAATGGAGGGGCCTGGTGCAAGATTGAAGTCCCCACAGAGGACTACTTATCCTTGTTTTATTTTCGGCACCTTCTGCCACAGTTTCTTCAGGAACGGAGGTTGGCCAGAGTTAAGGGGGTAAAGATTTATTAGGGCATATATGGTATTGTTGAATTCACAGATCAGTATTTTGAACCTTCCTTGAGGGTCTGTGATGGTAGTTAGGGATTTGAAGGCCACAATGTTTTTAACTGCTAACAGCACTCCTTTGGATTTAGTGGGAGCATTTGCAGTGATTATACAGTATGTGGAAAGTCTTTATGCAAAATTTTAGGTACTTTTGCATGGCTGAAGTGAGTCTCTTGGGACATAGGATATCGCATTTAGGTTTGTGTGTTTCAACCCAAAGGGAGTATCTTTTCCCTGGGTGGTTCAGGCCTTTAACATTCAATGATGATATTTTGAAAGGCATGGTTTATCCGTGGAAAGTTCTGTCGCAGGGAGTCGGGTCTCAGAAGCGTTTTTTTTTTCTTCTCGATTGAATCGGGAATCCAATCAGGGAGAACTAGGTATATAATTGCATCTGTTCATGCATTTAACTTACTGAGTTTTCAGACTGTGTCTTCACCGTGGTTTAGCTTTAAGAGAACAGAAAAAAAAGAACTGTAATTGTAAAGTGTTCAACAATTAATATGTAAAGGAGAGCCAGTGGCTCTATACTGAACATCAAGAAAATAGCAGAACTCTGCTTGAGCGGTTGACACTGCATCAAACAATGGGACTTATTAACAAGTGAACTAATATCGGATCGGCAATCAAGGGTTAGGTATGTGGCTTAGTATAACAAAATTAAAATACTGCACTATATGTGGAACAATGAATGATTTAAAACTTAAGGAAATAAATCAAAGCTCCGCTGCAACTTCATGTGAGACACACACAATAACATACAAAATTAAAGCTTAAGTTGCGCTGGTTAATAATTGATAGTCTGGAATGATACCTTAGATTTGTAACATAAATGAGCCCATAAATAACAAGTGAAAAAAGTACTCTTTGTAATCACAAATGATGCAATTGTTGCAAATATCCCTCGCTAATTGATCCTTGACAGATAAAGAACCAAATCAATAGTCCATATATTCTGAGTGGTACATCAATGTGTTCATCCTCGGTGACACATGAACCAAACACCACCTCTGCACGCACTGCCGCTTACCAGCTGTAAGTAATCCCCTATTACAGAAGATCAGATGATCATGTGGCTTGTTACCCAGCCTCGGGTCTCTGTGCTGTGCACCAAATTTCTTAGCGTCTTCACCAATAGATGCCCTCATATAAATATATGTTCAATAAATCCCCGTGTAAAAATAAAGGCTTGCATAGTGTAAATCCTTATTTTTTTTTATTAAAGTAAAAACCAAAATTGCCCTTACAATTAAATAAAGTAGAATGAATCGAGCTGGCTAGCTCTCAATAGCAGCCCGTTGCTTATGGGAACTGCGTACACGCGGTGACGTCACCCTACGCGCTTTCTCACAACAAACGTCATCCTGGGGCACGGGCAGCATGCTGACTCACCACATTAAATAATCTGCATAACACACAGTACCACTCTATTCTGAGCTCCGAGTGTCATGTATCTTACAACGACCATGTTGGAACGGGGAAAATTCCCACATCCCAGAGCTTAGATTCTCCATGTTTCTGGTTTTAGATATCAGGATGGGGATGTCGGATTACTGTCCTCTACTATTTGCCCAAGATTCATAAGAGTCTTACTTGCCCCTCAGGTCATCCAGTCGTTAGTGGCATAGACTCAATCACATCCTGGGTGGGCAAGTATATTGTCTATTTCCTCCAGCCTCTGGTGCAACAGGTTCCATCTTATTTGAAGGACACCAGACATGTAATTAATCTGCTTTCCCAACTCAAACCTAGGGAACACACTTGGTTGGTGACAGCAGATGTTACATCTCTGTACACCATTATACCACACAGTTTGGTTATAGCAGCAGTTAACTATTATTTTTTTACATTTTATCAAAAGTACCAAGACAACAGACATTCATCATGGACTTGCTCGAATTTGTAGCGAACCACAATTATCTAAAGAGAACGACAGCTTCAATACTGTGACTTACTTTAAAAAGACAGACCAAAATGCCTTCATACCTCTTGGGAGTTGCCATCATGACTCCTGGATTAAATCAGTTACTAAAAGCCAGTTTGTGAGAATGAGATGCAACTGTGCAGAGGTGGAGGATTATAGACTCCAAGCAGAAATCTTAAAAAATAGATTAGAGGAAAAGTGGCTATGACCCTGATTCTTTACGGGATGCCATTGAACAAGTTAAGATTGATAGGTCCACCTTATTGGAAGGAGGATCCAGGAAGCAAGAAGGGAAGGGTACATCTTTAGTATACTTTATCACTACCTATTCTACCCAACACAATCAAATTAAGAGTATTATCTGCAAGCATTGGCACCTGTTTGGGAATGATAGGGCCATTAGAAATTTTTTACCAACAAATCCACAGGTGATATTCAGAGGGGTTCCCTCACTTAGGGATAGGGTGGCCCCCAATGTTGTGGATCCTCCTACTAAAAAGTTAACCTTCTTCCAAAATCTCATGGGGTATCATCAGTGTCAGATATGTCAAATTTGTTCTTTAAATAAAAGCAGGAAGATGGACACTTTTGTTTCAACTAAAACTTCAAGGGAACATCAGATTGAACCCTTCATCACTTGCTCCACAGGTGTTGTGTATTTGTTACAATGCCCGTGTGGGTTGCAATATGTGGGCAGGACTAAATATACCATGCAGATCCACCTTAGGGGAACATATTACTAATATAAAAATGGTTTTAGACACCATTCAGTCTCAAAACATTATGCCTCCCATCATAATATAAACCTGGCTAATACCTTGTTCATAGGGATTGACACATTTAGTGCTCACTGGAGGGGTAGCTCTCTAGTCAGGGAATTGTCTAGATTGAAAATGGCTTGGATACACAGGGCACGATGTTATACTCCATATGGTCTCAATGTAGACGTTGGTATTAATGCGTTCATTGATAATGCTCGAGGTTATAGTATATGTATATGTGAACCTGTTCTGAGTTCCCAGCCGATTCCATTCTTTGACCCACTAGGTGAATTCCACTTGGGGTTAGATTGTTTCCCAATGCTAGCTTTTAGTTAATAAAGGGTTTGTCTATATTGCTCCCCTGTAAGTAGAGTGATATGTGTCGACACTACATTTTGAATGTGATGGTCACCTTTTCCATTCTGCTGTACATGCGGTTCATGTAAGATTTCATTTTCACATGGTTCGTTATTACTTTTTTTCATACTTGTGATATGATGACCTGGTTACATGGGCATCTCTAACTATTGAATTCAACCGTGACACATGAGCTGTTTGTATAGCTATAGCTAGTCCATAGTGGTCATTGATGGTACTTTTATTAAGTGCCACTAGATGTTGCACTTGTCCTTTGAGGTTTTTGTTTAGGGGTCTTACCTCGCGGTGTGGTTTCACACTGTGAGTTGGGAGACCAAAGGATTTGATCTTCCATGACCTAACATTCCCCCTTTAGGACAATTTTACAATAATTTTTAGGTTGTCGCATATCGATTAAGCACAGTCACTAAAATCACCATTTTTTTCTATTTCCATTTTTAACCACTTGACGTCTGCACTTTAGCCAAAGGACGGCCAGAGAGCAGACCTGAATTTCCAGGAGGCTGTCATATGACGGTCTCCCCTGTACACGCTCCGTGCGAGTGCAATGCAGGGCGCACATCGGAGCGAGCTGTGATCACCGATTCACTGAGACTCGGGTGATCACCAATCCGAGCAAGGGGGTCTATCCCTTACCATGTGATCAGCTGTCAGCCAATGACAGCTGATCACATGATGTAAACAAAAGCTTAGTAATCTTTTTTTTCTCCTCACGCTGACAGAGTGAGGAGAAAAAAAAGCTGATCACTGGCTCATCTGCAAGGGACATCGGTCTCAAAGAGGAAGAGGCAAGTATGCCTCATCTATGCACATTAGTGCCCTCTGCCAGTGCCACCTACCAGTGCCCACAGTGCCCACCAGTGCCACCTATCAATGCCCATGAGTGCCACCTATCAATGCCCACAAGTGCCACCTATCAATGCCCACAAGTGCCACCTATCAATGCCCACCAGTGGTGCCAATCATTGCCACCTAGCAGTGCTGACTATCAGTGTAATCAGTGCCCATTATTGCCACCCATCAGTGCCCATCACTGCCACCCCTCAGTGCCCATCACTTCCACCTATCAGTGCCCATCACGTGCAAGTGGTTAATATTTTTTCTCTTTTATGCCCAATTCTCCCTTACACGGGGGGTGGGATCTAACTATTGAGCCCTTTCCTCACATTTTATGAGGGGTTTTCTATTCATGGTGTGATGTGACTATTGGAGTGTCTGCAAGGAATTTTTAACAGATGCACATTTGGATTTGTCCTTGTGCATATGAGGTCACTCGCATTCATGTTACAATTCCACCTCTATAATAATGTCAAATATACTGTACATATATTTAGTTTTAATGTTACACTATTTAGAATCCCCTTTTGTCTTAACTGCGCGAGTTTGGGTTTTTCCTAACATAAGCAGATTCTTCAATGCACTTAGCGGCAACCGGTATAAATATCCCGGCTGCTGGCTATTTGATATCCAGTACAGCATTTTTTTTGTCAATTTTAGAGTCAGTACAGCTATTTAGGAATAAGGGTGGTAGGTTGCGCTATGGAGCTTATATGTAAATATAAAATAAAATGAGGTAAAATAGGTAGGAGCTGCCTCTATTAGTATCCACCTGGTAGGGTGGGGAATATTAAATTGGGGGTTGCTATGAATAGATCTGGCGCTATACCTATATATGGAAGTATGTCTCCAGGGACTTAATGGTGTAATAATTAGAAGTGTTACTTTAACCTAATATGTAAGTGACAATGTGCAATGTGCTGTTCTAGTATGAAATATATATAAGTAAAAATTGGAAATTATTTAAATAAAAATGTTTGCCACAATAGATATTTGCCAGCGTGCTGGCTATAAAATAGAAATATGTGCAATGTAAGACATAAATTAGTGATCACTTCTTAATGTCTGAAAGCATATAAGTACCCAAAACATGTACGGTGCTAGTGCTAGTTCTACTTAATATTTTAGTGACAAATATGAAATATAAAACACAAAATTAACCAAACTTTAAAGTTTCAAGTGCACAAATGTGACGGTAAAATATATGCATGCAGTAATAAAATACACAGTAAATATGTGATAGATGTCAGTACATCTAGTGGAACGTGCCAAAAATTGGGGGTGATAAAAGGGTAAGAATAAAAATATATTCAATATTTATCCAAAAATATATAAAAAGTAAAAGAGATAAAAATATAAAAAAGAGCAGGAAGTCTTTGGTGCAGTGCAATTAATGGGGTTTTTCCGTGGATAAGAGGAGGGGATGTGATGGATCCAAATCTAATCTTCATGCATTGTGGACACTTCTAGGTTGTACTCTCACCAGAAAAATAACCCCATCCGGGGAGGATCAGCTTTCACAGTATGAGCTACTGTGTCGCTCTCTGGCTTGCTTCTGATGGACTGCTGGAGATCCCTCGTTATTTCCAGGTGGAGTGTGCCACAGTGTGTATATGTTAAAAGAGAGGACCATCCATAGTGTGATACCGTATAAATCAATTTATTAAACGAATACTTAAAACTACTCACAATTGTAGATATAGGTAATGGCATAAAAGGTTGCTGTATAAAAAGTAAGGAAGCTGCTGCGAGCGTTCCGTTCGGCTTCCACGCCGTCTGTGTTGAAAGTGTGTGTTCGATAAGCCACGCCCTACGCGTTTCGTCACAGGGACGTCATCTGGAGCGGCCATCTTCACACACCTTACGTTCTATATAGAGCACAATACACCTATCGCGCATGCGCGGGCAAACGCCGCCATTTTAACTATGGGAATGCCCTTATATCGAATAAAGCGCTGTGGTGATTGTGTTCCTGCTATTATCCTTTACAGTATTTCACAATTTAGCCCACCGAAGGTTTTTCAAGAGCTACGAAGCATATATGTACATACCCATGCATATGCACGTATTCTCTCTACTAAAATCAGAGTTACAATTACGGACTAATATGAATAAAAATGAATATAAAATTACAGATAAAAATGCAAGTAAAAATGACATTAACAATAGGCAGACCGTACTATGGGAAGTAAGATACAAATGTTCATACCTGATCATAAAAACAATAGTAATAATAGAGGCTTGGACGGATAATGTTTAGATTTGGTTATATGATACAGAGGGAACGAAGTATGTGGTAAATGGGGATTATCATTCCTTAGCAACATAAAATGTATCTGGGCATAAATTAAAAGCATATGTGTATGATGGAAAAAATGCCTGGAAGTGTGAGGTAGGGAGTAAGGAATAAAGGTAGAATTTGAAAGATTAGATTGGGATGAGATGAATACAATGATTTTAATAGAATTTACTTAATATGAGATGTTTGGACTTTTCGACTACGTGGATTACATAAAACCCTATATATATATATATATATATATATATGTGTAAAAGAGAGAATATAGAGAGGAGTATTTCAAGGATAAATTTGCCCCTCCACAGTTATTGTTTTTTGTATTAAAGTAATGGGTTGGAATGTTGATTTATCGAATAGATAACATTCGACCCACAGTACTGCAGGCTTCATTCGTTCCGGAATTCGACCTAAAGACTTATATATTTTTTCTTTAATAGTGTAAAAATGGTTGCTTGATTTGTTAGGTGGACAGCATTCGGCCTAAAATGCTGTGGCCTGTGTTCGATCAAAAATTCGACACTAAATAGTATATTTCCTCTTTGGTAATAATGTGGATAGAGTTACATTCGATCTGGATGAATTATTAAAAAATAAAATTAAAATTAGAATGTTAGAAGGAAGAATGGTTTTTGAATTAAAAATTAGTTAAAAATTAATTAAAAATTAGTTAGAAAACAATTTAAGTCCAGGTCTATGTTCATTCCTGCTGGGTATAAACTTTCTAAATTAAAAATCCACCTTGTTTCATTCTGTGAAATCTTTTTGGTCATGTCTTCTCCTCTCCAGTGTCCCTTTACTTTATCAATGGCATAAAAAATCATTTGGTTGGGATCTTGGTTGTGGAAATCCCTAAAATGCCGCGAGACACTGTGTTTGTCAAATCCTTTCTTAATATTTTTAATATGTTCACTGATTCTTATGTGTAGTTCCCGTGTTGTTCTTCCTACATATTGTTTGCGGCACGGACATTCTATAACGTATGTCACATGCGTGCTTTTACAGGAAATCAGTTCTTTTATGAGGAATTCCCTTCCATTGGTGGCTGACATGAATTTGGTGGTTTTTCTTTGGGTTTTTTTGCTTTTGCGACATGGGAGACACTGTCCACATTTGAAGAAACCTTTCAGGTGTTTACTGATTTTTATGTGTCGTGGGGGGTCGATAGTGTTTTTAACCAATTTGTTTCTTAGGTTAGGGGCCTTCTTGTAAATGAAAGCGGGGTTATTGGGTAATATTTTCTTTAGCGTTTCATCTGTTTTTAGAATTGGCCAATGTTTCTTTATAATCTTTTCTATTTGTTTGTGATGTCTATTAAAACCTGTAAAAAAAGCCGTTTCTACATTTTTCTTGTTCCTGAAGGTCGTCTTGTCCTCTATTAATTTTTTTCTCTCCGTTTTATTTATGGTTTCTTTGAGGGCTCTGAGATAGGGTTCTTTATATCCCTTCTGTGTGAATCTCCTAATTAAAACCTCCGCTTGTGCTTCAAAGTCCTCTCTTTTGGTACAGTTTCTATATATTCTTAAGAGCTGTCCTTTGGGTATATTGCCTATCCATCTTGGGTGGTGGCAGCTTGACGTAGGTATGTACCCATTTCTGTCCGTAGCCTTAAAGAAAGTTTTTGTGCCTAGTGATCCTTCTGACTTAAAGATATGTAGATCTAGGTAGTCTATACTTTGTGTGTCCCATTTTTCTGTAAATGTGATGTCATAAATGTTTTGATTTATTTCTTCCAGAAAGGACCGTAGTTCCTCTTGGGAGCCACCCCAGACTATTAAAATGTCATCTATATATCTTCTATACATTTTTAAATTCTCTCTGGGGGTTCCATAAATTTGCTCTTCCTCCCAGTGATCCAGAAATAAGTTTGCTACGCTGGGTGCGTATTTGGCCCCCATGGCAACTCCCTTGGTTTGGACATAATATTTGTCTTTGTACCAGAAGTGGTTATGTTTCATCGCCAAGTCTAATCCTTCCAGTATGTAGTCTATTTGTTCTTGTTTTAGATCAGATCTTCTGTGGAAGGCCCATTCTACCGCATTGAGGCCGTCTTTCTGCTTGATGTTAGTGTATAAAGAATTGACATCAATAGTAACTAATAAGTCCTTTTCATCTATCTTAATGTTATCTAGTTCCTTCAATAATTGTCTACTATCTCTTAGGTAAGATTTGCCTTTGGTTACCAGCGGTTGTAAAAAACCATCCACATATGCTCCCAATCTTGAAAAAAGGGAGTCAATTCCACTTACTATGGGTCTCCCTGGGGGTTGTGTTTGGCTCTTGTGGATTTTAGGGACATAGTAAATTACAGGAATTTTTGGTGCTTTTGGGATTAGGTATTGAGCTTCTTTTTTATTAAGAATCCCCTTGTTTAGGCCTTTCTGGACGTAGCTGTTAAGTTTGTTCTTATATACCGTTTTTGGATTTTTCTTTAATTGTTGGTAAGTGTCTGGAATGTTCAGAAGGTTGGCCATTTCTTGTTCGTAGTCTGTTTTGTTAAGTATGACCAGTCCTCCGCCCTTGTCCGCTGGTCTTATAACTATATCTTTCTTTTTTTCCAACTGTTTTATGGTCTTCCAAATGCCCTTCTTCTTGGAGGGTTTAATTGTTAATTCCCTAATGTCTCTTTCAACTAGTTTTTTGAAAACTTTAATTCCCTCGTTTTGCTGCTGATTAGGATTGAAAATTGAATTATTTCTCAACTCAGAATGTTTAAAACATGATTCTTCCTTCCCTTTTTCTGAGTTTTTATTGTTGGCAAAAAACTTTTTTATATTTAATTTCCTAATGAATTTTTGTAGGTCGATAAAGGTTTCAAATTTATCCAAATCTTTATCCGGCGCATATTTTAAGCCTAAGTCAAGTATTTTGAGTTCCTCCTCGCTGAAAGTGGTCCCGCTTAAATTGTATATACCTTCACCTAATATTCTCGCCTTCTTTTTTTTGAGGCCTCCTCTTTTGCCCCTCTTTCGTTTCCTTCTGCCCACCTTGGGGGTCTGTACTCTCTCCCTTGATTCTCTCGATAGTCCTGTTGTACTAAATGTTCTTCTCTCATGTTTCCTGGGCCTGTCCACCTGGGATTCCATCCTCCATTCCTCCTCGCAGGTCCCTGGTGTTGGCTTCTTGTTGGATACCGGAAAGGTCTCCAGCCGCCTCTTGGTCCAAATGGGGGATTCCTCGGTGGTCTGTGTCCTTGTCCCCTGTGAAAAAAATCATTTTGGTACCTGCCATGAGAGGGGGTAGTTTGAGGGTATCTTCTAAGAGGGGAGTACCTGTTGTGATGTCTTGGAATGTTATAGGGATCCGGGTGTGGTTGAGGGACATATCTAGGAGTGTCCCATTCTCTTCTGTCCCTATTTGTATTCTGATTAGTTTCTGGTCTTCGGTAATTAGGTGTGTAAGGTTCTGTTAGTCTAATTACCCTGTTGGGTGTTTGGGTGGGTTGTTGCCATTCTACATCTCCTACATTTCCTTGATCTTCGTCTGGGTCATCACCCATGGAAATGTTGTTGTCCTCATCTGTATAAGTGGTATCCATTTGCCACTTGTATATTTGTTGATTTTTATAATCCAGTACATCCCTCCGGAATTTTTTCTGCTTCTTTTGTTGGACATCCTTGTCATATTTCCTGATTGCTTCTTGCAAATTCTGTTCTTTCTCCTTGTATTCAGTTGTTTCTTTATGTGGTGACAGTTGTTCTTTAATGTGTGAAATCTCTGCTTCAATGTTTTTGAGTTTGACTTGTCTTCTCAATACAATCTTTTGTAGTAGCAGAGTTTCACTTTCATTGAAAAATTTAAACCAGTCTTCCATTAGGTGTTTGTCATTTAGGGCGTCGTTGGGGGAAACATCCCATCTTAGCCTCCTGGGGGTGATTTTTGCTGAGATGTACATCTCCAGGATGGCTATGTCCCACCAAACTCTTAATTGCTTTTCTAAATTGTGCTTTAATTGTTTGAACAGACTGTCTAGATCCTGTTTATTGGCTACATGTTCTTGGTTAAAAATTTCCATTAAATTAATAGCTCTGCTGTCAACATATTTAAAAAGGTCCATTGCTGCAACCTGTTATTGGGAGTCAAAAAGGCTCCAAATAAAGGAAAGGAATAAGGGTGGTAGGTTGCGCTATGGAGCTTATATGTAAATATAAAATAAAATGAGGTAAAATAGGTAGGAGCTGCCTCTATTAGTATCCACCTGGTAGGGTGGGGAATATTAAATTGGGGGTTGCTATGAATAGATCTGGCGCTATACCTATATATGGAAGTATGTCTCCAGGGACTTAATGGTGTAATAATTAGAAGTGTTACTTTAACCTAATATGTAAGTGACAATGTGCAATGTGCTGTTCTAGTATGAAATATATATAAGTAAAAATTGGAAATTATTTAAATAAAAATGTTTGCCACAATAGATATTTGCCAGCGTGCTGGCTATAAAATAGAAATATGTGCAATGTAAGACATAAATTAGTGATCACTTCTTAATGTCTGAAAGCATATAAGTACCCAAAACATGTACGGTGCTAGTGCTAGTTCTACTTAATATTTTAGTGACAAATATGAAATATAAACACAAAATTAACCAAACTTTAAAGTTTCAAGTGCACAAATGTGACGGTAAAATATATGCATGCAGTAATAAAATACACAGTAAATATGTGATAGATGTCAGAACATCTAGTGGAACGTGCCAAAAATTGGGGGTGATAAAAGGGTAAGAATAAAAATATATTCAATATTTATCCAAAAATATATAAAAAGTAAAAGAGATAAAAATATAAAAAAGAGCAGGAAGTCTTTGGTGCAGTGCAATTAATGGGGTTTTTCCGTGGATAAGAGGAGGGGATGTGATGGATCCAAATCTAATCTTCATGCATTGTGGACACTTCTAGGTTGTACTCTCACCAGAAAAATAACCCCATCCGGGGAGGATCAGCTTTCACAGTATGAGCTACTGTGTCGCTCTCTGGCTTGCTTCTGATGGACTGCTGGAGATCCCTCGTTATTTCCAGGTGGAGTGTGCCACAGTGTGTATATGTTAAAAGAGAGGACCATCCATAGTGTGATACCGTATAAATCAATTTATTAAACGAATACTTAAAACTACTCACAATTGTAGATATAGGTAATGGCATAAAAGGTTGCTGTATAAAAAGTAAGGAAGCTGCTGCGAGCGTTCCGTTCGGCTTCCACGCCGTCTGTGTTGAAAGTGTGTGTTCGATAAGCCACGCCCTACGCGTTTCGTCACAGGGACGTCATCTGGAGCGGCCATCTTCACACACCTTACGTTCTATATAGAGCACAATACACCTATCGCGCATGCGCGGGCAAACGCCGCCATTTTAACTATGGGAATGCCCTTATATCGAATAAAGCGCTGTGGTGATTGTGTTCCTGCTATTATCCTTTACAGTATTTCACAATTTAGCCCACCGAAGGTTTTTCAAGAGCTACGAAGCATATATGTACATACCCATGCATATGCACGTATTCTCTCTACTAAAATCAGAGTTACAATTACGGACTAATATGAATAAAAATGAATATAAAATTACAGATAAAAATGCAAGTAAAAATGACATTAACAATAGGCAGACCGTACTATGGGAAGTAAGATACAAATGTTCATACCTGATCATAAAAACAATAGTAATAATAGAGGCTTGGACGGATAATGTTTAGATTTGGTTATATGATACAGAGGGAACGAAGTATGTGGTAAATGGGGATTATCATTCCTTAGCAACATAAAATGTATCTGGGCATAAATTAAAAGCATATGTGTATGATGGAAAAAATGCCTGGAAGTGTGAGGTAGGGAGTAAGGAATAAAGGTAGAATTTGAAAGATTAGATTGGGATGAGATGAATACAATGATTTTAATAGAATTTACTTAATATGAGATGTTTGGACTTTTCGACTACGTGGATTACATAAAACCCTATATATATATATATATATATATATATGTGTAAAAGAGAGAATATAGAGAGGAGTATTTCAAGGATAAATTTGCCCCTCCACAGTTATTGTTTTTTGTATTAAAGTAATGGGTTGGAATGTTGATTTATCGAATAGATAACATTCGACCCACAGTACTGCAGGCTTCATTCGTTCCGGAATTCGACCTAAAGACTTATATATTTTTTCTTTAATAGTGTAAAAATGGTTGCTTGATTTGTTAGGTGGACAGCATTCGGCCTAAAATGCTGTGGCCTGTGTTCGATCAAAAATTCGACACTAAATAGTATATTTCCTCTTTGGTAATAATGTGGATAGAGTTACATTCGATCTGGATGAATTATTAAAAAATAAAATTAAAATTAGAATGTTAGAAGGAAGAATGGTTTTTGAATTAAAAATTAGTTAAAAATTAATTAAAAATTAGTTAGAAAACAATTTAAGTCCAGGTCTATGTTCATTCCTGCTGGGTATAAACTTTCTAAATTAAAAATCCACCTTGTTTCATTCTGTGAATTCTGAGTTGAGAAATAATTCAATTTTCAATCCTAATCAGCAGCAAAACGAGGGAATTAAAGTTTTCAAAAAACTAGTTGAAAGAGACATTAGGGAATTAACAATTAAACCCTCCAAGAAGAAGGGCATTTGGAAGACCATAAAACAGTTGGAAAAAAAGAAAGATATAGTTATAAGACCAGCGGACAAGGGCGGAGGACTGGTCATACTTAACAAAACAGACTACGAACAAGAAATGGCCAACCTTCTGAACATTCCAGACACTTACCAACAATTAAAGAAAAATCCAAAAACGGTATATAAGAACAAACTTAACAGCTACGTCCAGAAAGGCCTAAACAAGGGGATTCTTAATAAAAAAGAAGCTCAATACCTAATCCCAAAAGCACCAAAAATTCCTGTAATTTACTATGTCCCTAAAATCCACAAGAGCCAAACACAACCCCCAGGGAGACCCATAGTAAGTGGAATTGACTCCCTTTTTTCAAGATTGGGAGCATATGTGGATGGTTTTTTACAACCGCTGGTAACCAAAGGCAAATCTTACCTAAGAGATAGTAGACAATTATTGAAGGAACTAGATAACATTAAGATAGATGAAAAGGACTTATTAGTTACTATTGATGTCAATTCTTTATACACTAACATCAAGCAGAAAGACGGCCTCAATGCGGTAGAATGGGCCCTCCACAGAAGATCTGATCTAAAACAAGAACAAATAGACTACATACTGGAAGGATTAGACTTGGCGATGAAACATAACCACTTCTGGTACAAAGACAAATATTATGTCCAAACCAAGGGAGTTGCCATGGGGGCCAAATACGCACCCAGCGTAGCAAACTTATTTCTGGATCACTGGGAGGAAGAGCAAATTTATGGAACCCCCAGAGAGAATTTAAAAATGTATAGAAGATATATAGATGACATTTTAATAGTCTGGGGTGGCTCCCAAGAGGAACTACGGTCCTTTCTGGAAGAAATAAATCAAAACATTTATGACATCACATTTACAGAAAAATGGGACACACAAAGTATAGACTACCTAGATCTACATATCTTTAAGTCAGAAGGATCACTAGGCACAAAAACTTTCTTTAAGGCTACGGACAGAAATGGGTACATACCTACGTCAAGCTGCCACCACCCAAGATGGATAGGCAATATACCCAAAGGACAGCTCTTAAGAATATATAGAAACTGTACCAAAAGAGAGGACTTTGAAGCACAAGCGGAGGTTTTAATTAGGAGATTCACACAGAAGGGATATAAAGAACCCTATCTCAGAGCCCTCAAAGAAACCATAAATAAAACGGAGAGAAAAAAATTAATAGAGGACAAGACGACCTTCAGGAACAAGAAAAATGTAGAAACGGCTTTTTTTACAGGTTTTAATAGACATCACAAACAAATAGAAAAGATTATAAAGAAACATTGGCCAATTCTAAAAACAGATGAAACGCTAAAGAAAATATTACCCAATAACCCCGCTTTCATTTACAAGAAGGCCCCTAACCTAGGAAACAAATTGGTTAAAAACACTATCGACCCCCCACGACACATAAAAATCAGTAAACACCTGAAAGGTTTCTTCAAATGTGGACAGTGTCTCCCATGTCGCAAAAGCAAAAAAACCCAAAGAAAAACCACCAAATTCATGTCAGCCACCAATGGAAGGGAATTCCTCATAAAAGAACTGATTTCCTGTAAAAGCACGCATGTGACATACGTTATAGAATGTCCGTGCCGCAAACAATATGTAGGAAGAACAACACGGGAACTACACATAAGAATCAGTGAACATATTAAAAATATTAAGAAAGGATTTGACAAACACAGTGTCTCGCGGCATTTTAGGGATTTCCACAACCAAGATCCCAACCAAATGATTTTTTATGCCATTGATAAAGTAAAGGGACACTGGAGAGGAGAAGACATGACCAAAAAGATTTCACAGAATGAAACAAGGTGGATTTTTAATTTAGAAAGTTTATACCCAGCAGGAATGAACATAGACCTGGACTTAAATTGTTTTCTAACTAATTTTTAATTAATTTTTAACTAATTTTTAATTCAAAAACCATTCTTCCTTCTAACATTCTAATTTTAATTTTATTTTTTAATAATTCATCCAGATCGAATGTAACTCTATCCACATTATTACCAAAGAGGAAATATACTATTTAGTGTCGAATTTTTGATCGAACACAGGCCACAGCATTTTAGGCCGAATGCTGTCCACCTAACAAATCAAGCAACCATTTTTACACTATTAAAGAAAAAATATATAAGTCTTTAGGTCGAATTCCGGAACGAATGAAGCCTGCAGTACTGTGGGTCGAATGTTATCTATTCGATAAATCAACATTCCAACCCATTACTTTAATACAAAAAACAATAACTGTGGAGGGGCAAATTTATCCTTGAAATACTCCTCTCTATATTCTCTCTTTTACACATATATATATATATATATATATATATATAGGGTTTTATGTAATCCACGTAGTCGAAAAGTCCAAACATCTCATATTAAGTAAATTCTATTAAAATCATTGTATTCATCTCATCCCAATCTAATCTTTCAAATTCTACCTTTATTCCTTACTCCCTACCTCACACTTCCAGGCATTTTTTCCATCATACACATATGCTTTTAATTTATGCCCAGATACATTTTATGTTGCTAAGGAATGATAATCCCCATTTACCACATACTTCGTTCCCTCTGTATCATATAACCAAATCTAAACATTATCCGTCCAAGCCTCTATTATTACTATTGTTTTTATGATCAGGTATTAACATTTGTATCTTACTTCCCATAGTACGGTCTGCCTATTGTTAATGTCATTTTTACTTGCATTTTTATCTGTAATTTTATATTCATTTTTATTCATATTAGTCCGTAATTGTAACTCTGATTTTAGTAGAGAGAATACGTGCATATGCATGGGTATGTACATATATGCTTCGTAGCTCTTGAAAAACCTTCGGTGGGCTAAATTGTGAAATACTGTAAAGGATAATAGCAGGAACACAATCACCACAGCGCTTTATTCGATATAAGGGCATTCCCATAGTTAAAATGGCGGCGTTTGCCCGCGCATGCGCGATAGGTGTATTGTGCTCTATATAGAACGTAAGGTGTGTGAAGATGGCCGCTCCAGATGACGTCCCAGTGACGAAACGCGTAGGGCGTGGCTTATCGAACACACACTTTCAACACAGACGGCGTGGAAGCCGAACGGAACGCTCGCAGCAGCTTCCTTACTTTTTATACAGCAACCTTTTATGCCATTACCTATATCTACAATTGTGAGTAGTTTTAAGTATTCGTTTAATAAATTGATTTATACGGTATCACACTATGGATGGTCCTCTCTTTTAACATATACACACTGTGGCACACTCCACCTGGAAATAACGAGGGATCTCCAGCAGTCCATCAGAAGCAAGCCAGAGAGCGACACAGTAGCTCATACTGTGAAAGCTGATCCTCCCCGGATGGGGTTATTTTTCTGGTGAGAGTACAACCTAGAAGTGTCCACAATGCATGAAGATTAGATTTGGATCCATCACATCCCCTCCTCTTATCCACGGAAAAACCCCATTAATTGCACTGCACCAAAGACTTCCTGCTCTTTTTTATATTTTTATCTCTTTTACTTTTTATATATTTTTGGATAAATATTGAATATATTTTTATTCTTACCCTTTTATCACCCCCAATTTTTGGCACGTTCCACTAGATGTACTGACATCTATCACATATTTACTGTGTATTTTATTACTGCATGCATATATTTTACCGTCACATTTGTGCACTTGAAACTTTAAAGTTTGGTTAATTTTGTGTTTATATTTCATATTTGTCACTAAAATATTAAGTAGAACTAGCACTAGCACCGTACATGTTTTGGGTACTTATATGCTTTCAGACATTAAGAAGTGATCACTAATTTATGTCTTACATTGCACATATTTCTATTTTATAGCCAGCACGCTGGCAAATATCTATTGTGGCAAACATTTTTATTTAAATAATTTCCAATTTTTACTTATATATATTTCATACTAGAACAGCACATTGCACATTGTCACTTACATATTAGGTTAAAGTAACACTTCTAATTATTACACCATTAAGTCCCTGGAGACATACTTCCATATATAGGTATAGCGCCAGATCTATTCATAGCAACCCCCAATTTAGTACAGCTATTTAGGTTACTCCAGTAACATGGAGAACCAAAGCTGTGGGTATTTGCCCGACCCGATATGGGGGATCTAAAACCAGAAACATGGAGAATCTAAGTTCTGAGATGTGGGCATTTGCCCTGTTCCAACATGGCAGTTGTATAATACATCACACTCGGAGCTCAGAATAGGGCGGTACTGTGTGTTATGCAGATTATTTAATGCGGTGAGTCAGCACGCCACCCATGCCCCAGGACAACATCAGCTGTGACTAAACGCATAGGGAGTGCAGTACTATGACTGAACAGAAGTGACTCCATTTTGTGCGGCCATAAAGTCATATAAATTCATATATCACACATATAGGAAAATATAGCTTGCATAAGCAGTTTAAGTCTGTACCTTCTAAGTAAAGAATTGTGGCTCAATATGACAGGGCTACCTTTCCTGTGTAATGAGACATGAAACAGGGAAGCAGGACTCATGACTATGAGTCATGAAAACAGATGGCATAAGTTACTCTAGTGACCATTTTGTGAAAGGTTAATCGTCTGACCATTAATGATATGTAATGATATGTAATGATGTGTAATGATATGAAATGTACACCCCTGTTTTAACCACTCCCATTTTCCATATAATGATTGGTTAATGATAATGTATATAAGTTGTATACCTATCCAGAATTAAATCAGATAACCTCTGCATCATTTCTTTTGTGTTCACCAAGAAGCTATCTCCTCAGTACTGAGAGGATCTTGTGAGTGTGATAATTGCTGTGATTTTACCTAGCTATAAGGAAATACTGTTTGAATTCCCTTCAGGGAGGAGCGGCATGCAGACGTCACTACGTGTATGCAGGTCCCGGAAGCAACAGGCTGCTATCGAGAGTTGGCTGGCTCGATTCATTCTAATGCCGATTTTATTCAATTTAATTGTAAGTGCAATTTTGTTTTTTACTTTAATAAAAAAAAATAAGGATTTACACTATGCAAGCCTTTACTTTTACACGGGGATCTACTGAACATATATGTATATGAAGACTAAAATTGGTGAAGACGCTGAGACTCAAGACTGGGTAAAAAGCCACAAGCGCATCTGACCCCCTGTAATAGGGGATCACTTACAGCTGCTATCCGGCAGTGTAGAGGTGGAGGCACTATCCTTTCTTACCTTCACACTTCTTTTGTGGTGTTTGGTTTGTGTGTCACTGTGGATGAACAGAATGATGTACTACTCACAATATACGGACTATTGATTAGGTCAAGGATCAATTAGTGATATTTGCACGAATTGCATCATTTGTATTTACAAAGAGTACTTTTTTTTTTTATGGACTCATTTATGTCACAAATCTAAGTTATCATTCCCGACTATCAATTATTAAACAATTCAACTTACGTTTTAATTTTATGTGGCTTAGTATGGCTGTAGTGGTTCAGGTGGTCATGTCATCTGGAGGTTCTAGGTCTTCCCAGTTGTTGTTGCGATTATGAAGATGTTAGCAATCTGGGCGTTGTTCCAAGGGTTCCAGGATGTTCCATTGTCTGAGGAGTGACAGGCTTTCATCCAGTGATCTAATTGTGAATGAATTGTTACCTTTCATGACTATCCGTTTCACTTGGTGACCCCATTTGTAGGGGATCTGGTGGTTGCGAAGCGATTTAGTGATAGTCACAAGGTTTCTTCGTTGTTGCATTGTGTATTTTGAAAGATCATCAAAGAAGGAAAAATTTGAGAATTGCTGGGTGGGTATTCTGCAGTATTTCTCACAGCTTTCATGAATTTCTCTTTTATATCAAAGAAATGAATTTGGGCTATAGTGTTCCGTGGTGTCGTTTCAGGTAAATGTGATGGTTTTGGCAGGCGGTGAATGTGGTCTATGATCACCTTTCCCGGCAGAGCATCAGGGATGAATGATAGTCACATGTGAAGTAATCTCTTAAGTCAGATTGTTAAATGGATTCTGGAATGCCTCTGATTTTGACATTGTTCCTTCTGGAACGATCCTCTAAATCTGCTATTTTTGCTTTCATCCAGTCTATGTCTTCAGCCACTTCTCCCTGGGCATCAACCATTTCATTGAAGGAAAATGTGTTTTCACCCATCTTAGTTTCTATATTGGTCACTCTATTCCCCCTATAGGATATTTCATAATTAAATTGCTGCATCATATTTGCTATCTCAGAGTGAATGGAGCTCTGCATAGTCAACAGCATGTCTCTCAGTGTGGTATCCAGCACTGGCTGATTTGTTGTGGGGAATGCTGCTATGCTGCTGTCTAATGCTGTGCTAATAGGAGGGGGCTGTAGGGGCAGGTTTACCTTCTGCCTGTGACAATTTCAGCTTTGACTTAGCTGGGCTTGTGGATGGGGTAGAGGTGGCTGAGCTGCTCTCCCCCCTTTGTGATGTGCCTGCTGCAGTGTGATTATACTGCACCCTTGTTGTGGATACTGACAGGCTGCCTCGTGAGGGAGTCTGCCGGGTGCCATCTTGGAAGGGTGGCTCGGGTAGAATTCTGTCAATTTGCGGGGTCTATAGAGGTCCTTCCTTCGTTTGGACATTGTCTAATGTCCCCTGGATGTTGGCGCTAGGAACCTCTGTGTTTTTCCAGTGATCACCCGTGTAGATTAGCCTTGAAAAGCTGCCGAGGATCAGAGAGGAGTTATCATGCAACCATTACGCACGTAATCTGGCCACGCCCCTGTGAAGTTACCCTTTAATGTAAGTATGATATCATGGGCAAAGAGAGTGATTTTATGTAGTTTGCCCAATATGGATATGCCGAAATTGATGTATTTTGTGTACCAGGGGTTCCATTAGGAGCCCATTAGGAGTGTGAATATTAAAGGAGATAGAGGACAGCCCTGGCGCGTGCCATTGGTAATTTTAAAGTTTTGGGATGAAGAACCATGAAGAACCATCTAACCGTCGGTCCAGCAGAGAGCTAGAAAGAAATTTTTCAGAAGACCTCGATTTTTTACGTCGGGGACAGTTGAGTACATATATATCCGGACTAAGACGGGGATGGTACGGGATCCATCAATTTTTGAAAAACTGTGTCTGAAGGGAGAATCACTAAGACACTCCCTGTCATGTTTATAAGCTTTATTAATAGAGGTTGAGACCCCACAGATTTTGCCTTTCATACAGCGGTGGGAAGCAGACCTAGGGGGGCCTTTCTCACAGGACCAAAAGGAGAGGATCTTGTGCTTTGCTCATAAGGCCTCAGTGGCAAGTAGGTACCAAGAAGGACGGTATAAAATCCTCACCAGCTGGTACAGGACTCTGGCAGTATTACATCAAATGTTTCCTGACGTGTTATGGTTAGCATTTTGAATTTTACACGGTGGGGTAGGGGAAGCCAGTGAAGGGATTGGCAGAGAGGGGCAGCAGTCATGGAACGATTAGTGAGGTGTATTAGTCTAGCAGCAGCATTCATAACAGACTGAAGGGGGGATAGCCTGCTTAAGGGTAGGCCATTAAGTAGAGAGTTGCAGTAGTCAAGGCGGGAAATAATCAAGGAGTGAATGAGTTGCTTTGTGGTGTCATTAGTCAGGAAGGGTCGAATTCTGGAGATGTTGCGGAGGTGAAGGCGGCAGGATTTAGCCAGTGATTGGATATGGGGGCTGAAGGAGAGGTCAGAGTCAAGGATTACACCCAGGACCCTGGCATGTGTGGAGGGGCCAATGGTTGTGTTGTTGATACTAATGGTGAAGTCACAGGGGGGGGGGGGGGATCATGAAGTAGGAAATATAACAAGCTTAGTTTTAGAAAGATTGAGTATGAGGAAGTGGTGTGACATCCATACTAATATGTCATTCAGTAAGTTGGAGATCTGTGAGGAGATTGAGGTGGTGAGTTGAGGGAAGAGATAGATCTGGGTGTCATCGGCATAGAGGTGGTATTGGAAACCATTGGAGTTTATCAATTGGCCCAGGGAAGAGGTATAGAGAGAGAATAGGAGGGGCCCAAGGAGAGAACCTTGGGGTACCCCAACAGAAAGCGGAAGGGGAGCAGAGGAGATGGAGTTGTAAGTGACACTGAAAGTGCGCTGAGATAGGTAGGAGGAAAACCAGGATAAAGCAGAATCGCAGAGGCCAAGGGAGTGTAATTTGCTGAGGAGGAGCAGGTGGTCAACTGTGTCAAAGGCAGCAGAGAGGTCTAAAAGTATGAGTATGTTAAACAGGGGCAGAAAAATTAGGCCTTGGGTGGTGGTGGTGCCCTAAACCAAAAATATTTTTGGAAGCTAGCATCATCAAGATTTAGGAGGACTAGAATAGTCAGCATAGGCAGTCTTCAAGGGATCCCACATCCATAGCAAATCCAATCAGTTACATCAGCATCAGGTGCTTGCTAGCTGCTGATCCAAGACTGATTCATTTTTATGAATGTGAGCATATCAACGGAGTCTGTGGACAAGCGTAATCTTTGATCCATTACAAACCCTCCAGCAGCACTGAATGTGCGTTCAGAAAGCACATTGGCTGCAGAACAGGCTAGTATCTCAATTGCATATTGAGCAAGTTCTGGCCAGTGGCACAAACCTTTCTTCAAGGCCTCCTGAAGATGTTTCATCCTCTGCGAACGGGGTTTGAGTTCTGCAACCTTACCCTTGTAATGTGGATCAAGAAGGGTTGCCAGCCAGTAATAATCCCTCTCCTTGATATCACGAAACCTATGGTCCTTTTCCAGGCTTTGCAGAATCAGGGAGGTAATGCAGTGTAAGTTTGCAGAGGCATTTGATTCTGAGTCCTCTGGGTCAATAAAGATCACATGATCCGTAACTACCTCCTCCCAGCCACGTACAACTCCATGGGTTTCTGGAGACTGAAAACCATCCCTTGAAGACTGCTGCTGAGTTTTATCCTCTACATCCATGATGACACAATCCTTCTCCTCCTCCTCTTCTTCCTATGTGTTTGGTGGGCCCACAGGAATGCTATCTGGATAAAGGGGGCCTTGAGAGGTAAGAAAATCCTCCTCTTCCTCCCACTGTGCTGCCTCAAGTGCCCTGTCCATGATTCCACCAAGCATGTACTCCACCAGGAGGACTAGAGGGACAGTGTCACTGATGCATGCATTGTCGCTGCTCACTATCCTTGTGGCCTCAAATGGTAACAGAACAGTACATGCATCCTTGATCAGCAGCCATTGGCGTGGTGAAAAGAAGCCAAGCTCCCCTAACCCTGTCCTGGTGCCATACTCACACAGGTACTCATTGATGGCCCCCTGATGTGTGTGAAGCCACTGCAGCATTGCCAACTTGAGTTCCACCTGGTGGGCATGTCACAAATGATGCGGTTGGTGGGCAGAATGTATTCCCTTTGAGTGTCAGACAGCCAAGCACTGGCATTGTATGACCTGCGTAAATGACCACAGACTTTACTGGCCTGCCTCTGGAGATCCTGTAACCCTGGGTACCTGCTCAAGAACCACTGCACCACCAAAGTCAGGAGGTGTGGCAAAAATGGAACATGGGTCAAGTGTCACCATGGGAGGGCAGAGAGAAGGTTGGTGCCATTGTTGCATACAACAATTCCTGGCTAAAGCTGGCGTGGCTTCAATCCCCGCTGAGCCTGCCCCTGGAGAGCTGACAGCATCTCTGCCCCAGTGTGGCCCCTGTCCCCTAGGCAGATCAACTCAAGCACCGCATGGCATCTTTTAGCCTGACTGCTTGAGTAGCCCCTTGAATGCTAACGGAGCACCGCTGATTCAGAGGACAAATCTGCAGAAGATGCCATAGAGGAAGAAGAAGAGAAGGGGTTGGAGAAGAGAGCAGTGGCAGAATCACCACTAGCATTTTGAAGGCATGGTGGTGGAACATGCTCCAACAACACTGAACCCTGTCCTACATTCTTCCCAGCTGCTAGCAGAGTTGCCCAGTGCACTGCGAAGGAAAGGTAGCAGCCCTGCCCATGCTTGCTAGACCTTGAGTCAGCGGTAATATGAACCTTACTACTGACCGACATGTTCAACAAGGCCAAAACATTGCCTCCCACATGCCGGTAGAGAGTTGGAATGGCCTAGTGTGAAAGAAAATGGCATTTTGGAACCTGTCATTGAGGTACAGCACATTTCAAAAATTCACAAAAGGGAGCAGGGTCTACCAGCTGAAAATGCAGAAGTTGCAGTGCTAGCAATTTGGCCAAGCTAGCATTTAGATGCTGAGCATGTGGATAGCTGGGACCAAATTTCTTTTTACAGTTCTGCAACTGGGGTAAGGAAATGTGCCTGCTAAAATCAGATGGTGGTATACTGGTGGTATTTGGGACACCTATTGCTATACCTTCAGTCCTCTCAGTTCTGGTTTTTGAGAGGCCTGGAGGTATAGTAGGGTTGGAGATCCCAGATGAGGAGCAAAGAGAACTCTGCCTTTTTATTTGATGTGGGTCTTTCAAGTGCTGTTGCCAACAGACTGCATGGGAGGTCATCATATGTCTGGTCAAGCATGTGGTGCCCAAGCGGCTGCTGTTCTGGCCTTGATCCGCTTCAGACATAGGTTGCAAACAGCAATGGTGCGATCTGCAGCACAGGTATTGAAAAAGGTCCACACCAAGGAATTTTTAAAAGTCAGGGTGGAGTCAGCAGTGCCCTGCACCTGTGGAACTTTGCGGTGTGATGCAATAGGGTGGCTGCTCTTAAGCTGCCCCCTAGAGGACATCCTGCCTCCTCTCTTCTCTCAGGCACCCAAGTACAGTCAGTGAGCTCATCATCCCCTCCCTCCTCATCACTGGAGCAAACTTGGCAGTCTGCTGCAGCTGGGGGAACATGACTGCCAGTTTCTTGTCCTTCTTGGGCACCTCCTCTCTCTAGGATCCCGTTACTCTCTTCCTCAATTTGGGAGCCAACATCAGAGCCCTCAAATTGCTGCGCATCCTCCAGCGGCATGTACCCGAAATTTTGGTCGAATAATTCTGAGGACTCCTCCATGCATGATGGTGGGGCTACGGAAAGAGTGACTGTGGACAAGGAGCCGGTGGAATGGGCCGATTTGGCAAATGTGTTGGAAGTTGAACTACTCTGAGCCTGGGTGTCAGAGGATAAGGAGGATGAAGATGGCTTTGTTATACATGCCACCAACTCATCTTCATGTTCTGGCTCAATAACACAGCCAGCAGCAGAAAAAAAAGGACAAGCATGCTCCACGGCCACCTGCAGAGGATGCTCCATGTCCACCAACACCACTGTTGACTGTTGACACAGAGGCTGATTGCCCTCTTTTAGTGGCCTGTGAGCATCTGCCTCTCCTTGGTGGCCTCCCAGACAGGATGTATATATATATATATATATATATATATATATATATATATATATATATATATATACACGAGACTGTATATATTCTGTATATTAATACACCACCTGAAGTGCATTAGAAACAGTACACCACAGAATGCACTGTAGATATAGGCTACACTGGATAAACTTATTTGGTTCAGATGATGTAAAGCGTGTGTGGCGGCAACCAGGTGAGGAGTACAAAGACAAGTGGTGGTGGGAGTGTCATGGTTTGGGGCTGCATGAGTGTTTCCGGCACTGGGGAGCTACAGGGCCAGGGCTACTAAGGCAGTGTTGGAAAACAATGGTGGCCACACAAAATTTGAGGGGTAAGCAAATTTACACTGTTATAAAAGCTGTACACTCCCTACTTTATATTGTAGCAAAGTGTCAGTTCTTCAGTGTTGTCACATGAAAAGTTATAATAAAATAATTACACAAAATGTGAGAGGTGTACTCACTTTTGTGAGATACTGTATATATCAAATACACTGCCAATAACTCTCTGTCCACGCCAACAATACTACATACAGCCACTCTGTAAGCAGCCTCATATAGTGTGGGGCATGGACTTAAGCCCCATACACACTATCAGATTTTCTGCTGATTTTTTTCTTCAGATTTACCAAAACCATGTCTTAGAAGGGCCTGCCTGATTGCATACAAATTGAAACGCCTAAGGTCTGACCCCATATTATATGATTTTGGTAAATCTGAAGGAAAAAATCTGCAGAAAATCTGATAGTGTGTATGGGGCTTTACTCCCCCTGAGCCATGATTGACCAAAGGCACCCTGTCTTTGGCCAATTATGGTTCTCTCAGCAGAGCACACTGATTGGCCAAAGCATGCAGGTCAGGTGCATGGTTTGGCCAATCATCATACAGCAATGCACTGCAATCTTGCAGTGCATTATGGGGCATTCTGCACCACTCGAATTTCCCACGAACGCCCCATGATGTTTGCTGTCTTGTGAATGGGCAAACACCCAATGTTCGAGTCAAACTTACGTTTGACCTGAACATCGAGTTCATCCCTATTCTTGAGTACATGCAATGTGGCTTGGACAAAAAAGATGTAGTCCCTTTCCATAGAGTGTTGGCACCTCCATGTATAAAAATGGGCATTAGTCTGAAGGCAGATCTGCAGAGTAGCTGACCGTGATCATTTTGGGAAGGAGCTTGATATATCCATGGCAGTGTCTGGGACTAGATTATAGTCTTGACATATCCTAATGTCTTTTAGCTGATTTGTTTCCAGATTTTGTGAATGAAGGAGAGTTGCTTCATATTTGGTGTGTAGATGTTGGCAATGGTGTAGTTTACATTGTTTATTTGGCAGACAAGTATGATGTACCATCCTTGGTCATCAAGGATTACATCCAAGGGTTTAAAGGTTACAGTGTTTATGATGGCAACCAAGACTCCACATTTCTTCTGGGGAGCATTGGCAAAATAGATGTGAGGAAGGTTCTTATGGCTGAATGGCAGAGCATTGTGTGCAGAGAAGTGAGTTTCTTGTTGACATGGGATATCACTTTATAATTTACAGGCTTCAGACCATAGTGAATATCTTTTGTTTGGGCTATTTAGCCCTTTGACATTAAAGCATGTAACCACCGTGAAGGACATGGTGAGGAGAATTTGCAAGGTTGCTGCTAATACTCGTTGGTAGGACAGAGAGGCACCGGAGAGCCTTCACCCCAGAGGTTTCCAATGGTGGACTAAAAAGAATAGGCATCTGTTACACATAGTTATATAATGCAGTGTGGGGAAAAGTAGAGTGAAATCCACTTGAAAATTAAAGTGCAAAGTGCTTCTAAACTAGTGATGTTTACAAAATCAAAAAGTAAAACAAACACTTCAATAGAGGAAAAATAAGAAAAAATAACAATTTAAAAAAAAACAAAGAGAAATGTGCAGCAAAGCCGTGTATATTAACTTGAGGATTTTCAGTAATGGGCCCACTCTAAACAGGCAAGGTGTACAGGAGGGCTAAAACTTCTGCAAGGGAATGGATATTGTATTCTTTTCCACCCTTGTTAACTACCAACTTCACTGTGTTGTGGGGGCCACTTGTATGTAATCTGATGGTTGAGTAAAGGTTTTTTTTGCTTTTGAGCATAGTGTATTTAGAAAAGTCAGCAAAGAAGAATAAGCCAGAATATTAACTGGGTATTGCAGCTGTGTTCCTAGTAACCCACAGTAGCTTTTTTCTTGGTGTGGCAAACATGAATACAGATAATCATATCCCTTGCAGTTTTCTCTGACAAGTTAGGAGGTTAGGGAAGCCTGTGTATTTGAAAAATGATCATTTCAGCCTGTGGGACCTATGGTAAGATATCTGGCATGATCAGGAAAAAGTGATCTCACGGAGCTGCTGGTTTGACTGATTCTGGGATACCTCTAATTTTTTTCGACATCTTCCTCTCTTTCGCAATGAGCATCCATTAATTCATTAAAGTGGGAAGCAAAATCTCCCATTTTTGATTCTATGTGGCAGACACTATTATCCAAAGTGTGTATTTTGGTTTTCAAACGGTGTACCATTGTGAGCATGTCAGAGTGTATAGAGTTCTGTAGCAATAAAAACATATCTTTTAATGTGGTGTCTAATTTGTGGTGGGAAATGCAGCAATGGAGCTGTGGTTTTCTAAATTCCCCTGTGAGAGCATCTGTGGCTTTTCTCAATGTGAGGACTGTCAGCTGGGCATAGCCTAGGTTGGGATTTGGCAGGACTGTTGGAAGCAGACAAGGCCTGTGAACTGGTTTCTGCACTGCACTTACTGTGAGATCGCTGTGTCCTCTTATAGATTGAGTGAGGATCCCTTGCCTTGTGATCGGGCCAGTGGAGGAAAGAATTCTGTCATCTTACGTAGCATTTCTCTCTCCTTTCACCTCTTTGACATCCCTTGGGGTGTGGTGAACTACTGTAGGGCAATATCGTCAGTGTTAGGCACAAGTAACCCTCACTGGGAGCCCTGTGTTACTTCTGAGAGCCGAAGCTGAATCAATGTTAGGCTATTAAGCTTGGCATCCGTCCACGCTTCTATGCCATAATAAATTTCATGTAATTTAAACTTTTAAATGATAGATTAATTTCATGGCAATATGAAAATCACATTTTAGAACATAAAGTATTTTTAATTTTAGCTAAAATTGTCCATATTAGTACATTAGCACCTCAATAGACTGAAATCAGAATAAAGTATGCATAAGCTAATTACTCATAAAATACATTTTAAGTATAATTATACTATTTTAAGTTACTGGATCGCTGCATATGATTCTAATTAAATATAACATTATCATTACAGTGTCAAGAACAGTACTTTTAAAGTTCTACATGACACATTGCAATGACAATTCTCACTAGTTTTGAACACTGAATGTGTAGGATAATATCTCTCACAGCAAATGCTGTATAATTTTATAAGTAAAGCACATCAGAGTTTTATCACAGATTTTATTTTATACTGTAGTATTTTCATGGAATTAGTCTCATCTTTCATTTTAAAGAAGGGGGACATTATGTTCATTTCAAAATTCCCTTTTTCAAAGTTCACATGTATAGAAAACAAATGGAATTGGTGTTAAATGAAACAAAGATTTGTAGCCATTATAAAATGGTAAATGGCTCTACTTTTACTCCGCCTCTACTTTTAATCTGTGTGTGTGCCTGTGCGTGTATGCAAATGTATGTTTATTTGCATATGTATCTGTACTAAATTAGTATGTATGTATGTATGTATGTATGTATGTATGTATGTATATAAAAATTCTATAACAAAATGATTTAATTTGTTTTAATGGCAAAATTTTAACACTTTAAGGGGTTGTAAACCCTTACAAACCACTTTGACCTACTGTTTAGGAGATATTTGCCCGAAGACAGGCACCGCTGTGTACGGCGCATGCGCCGTACACAGCGGCGTGCAGGAGCACCGAGCGCGGCATTTCCAACAACGGAGCTGCTGCGCATGTCGGCTCCTGTGTCAGGTAAGTGACACATAATGGACTACTATGCGATGCATAGTAGTCCATTATGCTTTGCCTTTGCAGGGAATGAAAGAGGAAGTAAACCCATCAGGGTTTACTTCCTCTTTAAGTTTTATTGTCGAACAAAAATAGACGTGTGAATAATCATAGCTATTAATCATAGCCATTGTGTACTATGGTGATCTCTGTGCTTGGTTACATGGTACAGAGCCAATCACAGCAGACCTGTACCTTTAGATAGCTTGGCCAATCACAGCTATGATAATAGTACACAATGGCACATGAATGAATGTCATTCACAAAGTAAAAAGGATTTCTTATTCAGTAATCATTACTGTAATAATCAATCATAGTATAAAAAAAAATCCTGATCACCTCCCAAGAGCATTATGTTGACACTGCACTGCACTGCTCTGGTGACAGTATATAATAAAAATTGTGGAAAAAAAAAACAAATTGGGGGGCCAGCTGCAGAGAGGGATGGAAGTGTGAGAGCTGAGCTCCTCTTCCCACAGACAGACAGCAGCACACAGCAACTTTCTAGAGGGGGTTTTCACCCCAAAACGGAGCGATCTCCACACCATAGCATCAGTGACCATGGCCAGGAAAAGAAAATAACTCAGGAAGCCCCAGAAACTGACAGATTTTGTTACATGGCAGTCACATGGAGGTAGGCAAGAGGGCACCGGCAGTACATCCACCCAAGCTAACTAAAAATAGGGGCTCTCAGGCAGCCAGCAATCCTACCCTAATACCCCTCAGTCTGCAAGCCCAGCTAAAGCCAAATTCCAGACTGATGGCTCTGGATGCAGCCCCACAGCTAGTCCCTGCACTGATTCTGGGGATGACACTAAAGAGCTGCCTGACAGCATTGAGGTGTTCCCAACGAATAATCAGCTAGTTATGGACACAGTACTAAAGGACACGTTACTTTCCCTAAGGAGCTCAATCCAAATTGACATGATGTCCTGAATGCAAAAGTTCAATAAGGAGATACAGGCTGTAAAATCCAGAGTGGAGCACATTGAAAACAAGATGGAGGAGTTTGCAGCCACTGTAAATGATTTAGTAGATGCCCATGATGAAAAAAAGGAGGTAATATAAGGGCTCAAATCTAATATGGCTGACATGGAGGACAGAAATAGAAGGAATAACTTAAAAATCAGAGGGATCCCAGAGTCTATACAGCAAGGAGACCGGTGTGAATACACCACTACTCTGTTTAAAGAAATCCTTCCTGAACTCATGGATCTAGATGTGATCATAGACAGGATCCATCACCTGCCTAAACCTTCATACCTTCCCAACCAGATCCCTAGGGATGTAATACTATGGTTACATTTTTACCACGCAAAATAAAGATACATGTCTGTAATGTGCATGAGCATATTCCCCCACAGTATCAACATTTGCAATTTTTTGATTTATCGCAATACACCCTCCAAAAAAGAAGGAGCCTCACCACAATCACCAAAGCCCTCAGGAATCATAAAATTGACTATAGATGGGGCTTTTCCACAAAAATCATGATTACCAAAGAGGGCCATACCTTCACCATAGACTCACTGGAAAAGGTCTATCTCTACTCAAAGAATGGCAGGTACTTCCAGAGCCTGTCAGCAGGCCTGACTACCCTAGAATTATTCCTCACGTGGATCCTGAATGGCAAAAGGTCACAGGTCAGAATGCTAAAAGACGCTGACCACCTGAAAAGCAAATAAGTATTCTCTTCAGTTCTATGGGGAGAGTAGCCTCTCTTGGCTCACAAACTCACCCCCTTGAAACCACTTGAGCAGAAAAATGCTGCATTCGGGTATGAAATACCCATGCTTGGAACACAATGTTCACTTGAAAAGCTTTAAAATGTTATTCAAAGTTCAAGTTTTAATGTTCATAGTCAGTTTTGTTTATCTTCTTACTATATTTATCCAACACAGTCAGAACTTACAGATTTCTTTACAGCCACTACTGTTTCTCCCAGATCAACACCTCCAAAGAGACCTTGACAGCATAGCCAGGCTGATAATAGAACTGGAAAGATGCATGCACTTCAAAATGTGAGTACAACACTTCTCTGGTCTGCACTAGCCCTTAGCAAAACAAATTATACCATTTATGACCACTTGAGGGAGCTCTCCACTAACAAAAGGACTATACACATAGATTATCAAACAACTAAACCTTCTTTGCCCACATGGGGGGTGACATTTCTTTCTATAAATACCAAAGGACTTAATCACCCTGTCAAGCGTAAGTCATTATGGAAGGAAGCCCATCAATTCAAAAGCAATGTCCTATGTGCACAGGAAACGCACTTCAATAGTTCATCCCCCCAAAATGCACAAATAAGCAGTTCCCCCATATTTTTACTGCAAACACAGACTCAAAAAAAAAAAAAAAAAGAGGAGTTCTTATTGTAATAAGGGACACTGTTTCATTTCATCAATATGAAGTGGTTGCACACTCACAAGGATGATTCATAATACTAATTTGTGATATTAACTCCTCAACGTACACTATTGCGAGTCCGAACTCTAACCAAGTACACTTTATTAACAAAACCTTTTGAAAGATACGGGCCCACCAAAAAGGAGCTCTGGTGATATGTGGGGACTTCAACCTTATCCCAGACTCACACCTTCATTCCACTTCCACCCCCACCAGAACAACCCAAACGCTTCAAAATACTATACATCAGCAAAGCTTATTTGACTCCTGAAGATGCCTTCATGCAGAGGAAAAAGACTTCACCTGTTTTTCTTCCCCACACCACTCACAAATTGATCTCTTCCTAGTAGATTAATGGACCTTTACCAGAACTGTAGCAGCATCCATAAATGATATGTGGTCAGACCATGCGTTGTATAGTGCTGACAAAAAGTGATTTATTCTCCTCAAACCCTGTTTCAATCTGGAGAGCTAACAGCTTCTTTTACAGGAAAAGCCTACCAAAACTATATTGGAACAACATTAATTGCAATATTTTAGCAAAAACTTAGATTATGTGGATGATAAGTTTACACTGTGGAATGCCCATAAGGTGTTCATGGGGGGTATTTTTATTAAACAGGGGGCAAGGAGGAAGAGGCAGCACCAACAGCAATTACAGGATCTCACAAACAAAATTCACAACTTAGAAATCTGTATTAAGCAAAAACCCACACCCTCAATCTCTAAACAATTATCCCAACTTCAATATGATCTTCAAATACTATTATTAGGAAATTTTGAAAAGTCTACTAGGCGTCTAAACATGAATTATTATGTAAATGGTAACAGGGCGGGGAAACTCCTACCACAACTTACGGGGCTGCAGGTACAAAACCAAGATACTGTACATCTTACTCTCGCTCACTAAAGATAAACATCATCACCCACAAAACATAGCTGACACATTTAGCCATTATTATGAATCTCTGTAAAACTTGGCAGATGACCACATATCATTCAACCAACCCCCAATGCAATAAATGGCTTTCTGAAGAAAGTGTCTCTTCCCCAACTAACCCCAACACAACTAATGCACCTTAACTCTCCCTTCACAGTCCAGAAACACACTCAAGCTATTGATACGTTACCACTAAACAAGATATATAGGAGAATACTATAAAACATTCAAGTACATCCTCTCACCTCACCTAACCACTATTTTCAATGCTGCAGCTGCCTCTTCCTCCTTCCCATCAGAAATGTTGAAAGCACTTGTAATCACCCTGCCCATGCCAGGGAAGGAACCATCTCTTCCACAGAATTTCAGGCCGATATCATTACTTAATAATGACCTAAAACTATATGCCAAACTAATTGCACTAAGGCTAATAGACATACTTTCACAGCTTATACATATGGACCAATCCGGATTTACAAAAGGATGTCAAACTACTGATGCTACTAGGCACCTAATTAATATAATCCACCAACAAATCTGAAGGAAACTCCTTCTCTGCTCCCAGCTTTGGATGCAGAGAAGATGATCGATCGGATACATTGGGGATTTCTTGCTAAGGTATTGGAGAAGTTTGGATTCAGTGGCACTATATTATCTGAAATTATGGCATTATACTCTAAGCCCTCTGCCCAGGTTTACACCTCGGGGGTACTTTCCACTAATTTAATATCACAAATGGATGCCAGGGTTACCCACTTTCACCACTAATATTCAATCTTCTTATGAAACCTCTGGCGAGTTACATACGCAGCCACCCTCAAATTACAGGACATAGGTTTAGCAACTCAACCCAGACCATTAGTCTATTTGCTGACGGTGTTATACTCATGATCACAGACGTGGAGACCTCATTAGCCTCGATACAGCAAACACCCAAAATGTTCAATGGTATATCCTATTACAAAGTAAACAACACTAAGTCATACATCCTTGCCATCAATATACCTCCTAAAACTAGGCGCAAAATGGAACAGTTATATCCATACACGTGGAACACCACTGGTATAAATTACTTATGCATCACCCAAGATGGTGGAATTGTTCAAAGCAAATTATTCCACATTTATAGACAAACTACACTCCAGACTTTAAGATCTAGCAAAAAGTGAACTATCCTGGGACGGGAGACTAGCAGCCTTTAAAATGGTACTGCTACCACAATTTCTATGTTTATTTAGGACCCTCCCTATTCCAGTACCTAATACCTTCTTTATTAAAGCCCAATCCATGATCAACTGATATCTTTGGCAAGGGAGGATACAAATAGAATACAGCCTAGCTAACTCAGAATATTACACATACCATAGGATAACACATCTACTATGCTCCAACTTGGAAAAAAAGATTGAAATGCCATGGAGGGTACTCAAATACTACGCAAGCCCTACCACAAAGATTAAAGGTATATCGTTGTTCTATAAAATACTGAAGAATAAGGATATACTTTAAGGACTCATATGACTGCCTGGGAGAAGGACAATGGCACTACACATCATGCAAAAAAGAGTGTAAATCTATGGGAATTATCGCAGAAAATCCTCTTCAGATGGTATCTGACACCCTATAGGATAGCTAAATTCTCCCAACAAAGTTCTAATACCTGTTGGAAAAACTGTGGTGCTGTGGGAACATTTTACCATATACTGTGGTCTTGCCCTAATATAATCCCCTTTTGGAAGGGAGTTTATGGTACAATTTCAAAGTAAACTACTGAATATTAAAGTACCCGTGTCATCGGGAAATGCAATTTTATCCTTGTACTTAGAGTTAATTCCACCAGAGTACAGGACCATAGCAGTACACATTCTTTTAAGTGCACGACTAAAGATAATGAGCCATTGGAGAGATCAGCTAATCCCGTTTCTTCATGAAGTAATAACTACGACTAACACTCATGCAGCGTACGAGATGTTATGTGCATCAACCCAAAACAATCATAGTAAAGCCCAAAAGAATATGGGAAAAATGTGTAGATTGGTACACAATAAAACATAAAACCTAAATGTATCACTTATAAACCATATCCAAAGGGAAATAACAATCTGACTGTGTTTTTTCCTAATTGTATTTTATATTATTGTATCCTTTTATATATTTTTTATTTTTATTTTTTGAACATCACTTCTTTTCATATATTACTTTGACTAATACTAGACATTATCTAACAATGAAAACAGTGCAATAATGCCCAAAAGAGGGATGGGGGATGCCGCTCACCTCCTGAGTGCAGCGCGTTCCCGGTTGGGGTGCCTGGGCAGGGGGGTGGTGTTCCTCGCTCTTGATCCAGCAAGTTATATATTATATATCACACTTTTTACCTTGGTTAACATGTCTATTGTAATCCTCAAGACTGTGTCATAAACTGAGGAAATGCATGTCTAAGCAAATATTTTTCTACATGTTTTTCTCACTTATGTTACATGAAATATTCAATAATAATAATTAAAAAAAATGTATTACATTTCTTCATTCTCTCCAAAAAATTTACAAAAATTACAACTTAAAAAAATCACCATGCATTTTACTAAATATCTTGGGGTAAAGTGGTTATTTTTGGGGTATTTGTACTGTCATGACATTTACAGCCTTAAGAAGTGAGAGAGACCATCAGTACATCAGGATTGACCAGTTTACCAGTTTTCACATATATACCATAGATCGTAGACTCTGTAACGTTTACACAGAGTAAATATTATACACTGATGTGGGTTATTTTTACCAAAGAAATGTAGCAGAATACATTTTAGTCTAAATTTATGAAGAAAGATTATTTATTTGCAAAACATTATAACAGAAGACAAACTTTTTTTTTTTCAAAATGTTTGGTATTTTTTCATTTATATAGCAACTCCCACCCCCCCCCCCCCCCCCAAAAAAAAAACAACAACAAACAAAACAAAAACAGTGGTGCTTAAATACCACCAAAAGAAAGGTTTATCTGTGTCAAAAAAAAAATTCACTTGGGTATAGTGTTGCATGACTGAGTAGAAATGGGAACAGAGGGGCGCCAGACTGAGTGCAGTATAAATCATATATTTAATAAAAACAAGTAGTAACTCACAGGTTAAATTAGATGAGTTCAGTATGCAGTGAAAATCGCCAGTCCTGGAGTCTCATAAATGTCTTCCCTTTGCAGCCTGGGGCACTGGTGTGATCTTACAGGGATCCAGAAAATGCTGGGAACCAGGAGGCAGGAAACAAGAAGCAGCTGGTCGTGACTTCACAGGAACAGGAAGTGTGATTATTCACAGTGGCAAGGAATGGTAATGCATTTCGAAGCTACAGCTTCTTCATCAGACCATGATTGGCTGGCAAACCTGGCAGTCTTATATTGCAGAGGAAATAGAAACAGAGAGATCTGATGGGCTGGCCAGCCCGTCAATCAAATACACAGATTCAAAGAGGTAGATGGCTGGAGCCCGAAGAGAATGTAAATATGAGTAAGAAGCTTGCTGATTAACAGTGGAAGATAAGTTTATAACGTTTGCAGAAATCGATCAATTCACTAATTGATTAAATACATAAATATAAAATGTATAAATATACCTCAAATTTAAAATGAATAAATTTTTATAAGTAGATTAACTAAAAAATGAATTAAGAAAATTATTAGCAATTTGGAAATCAATTGATTATTATAAATTATAATGAATTAATAAAATGGTGAGAATGGAGGAAAGAGAGGACTCTATGCTAGGTATAATATTAAGGTTCTAAGTTATATCATGACCAAAACATCATGTACATGTTTACAACATGCAGTTGTAAACATGTACATGTGCAACAAACGCATGTATATACGTGAGTATATACAAACATCTTTCTGTCCCAATACTCTCTAGAGGGAACATAATATTGTATAAAAAAGGGGAAGGGGAAGAGAAAAAAAAAAAAAGGGGGGGGGGGGGGGGAAGGGGGTGGTAAAAACAAAAACAAAAAGGGGGGTGGTAAAAAAAAAAAAAAAAAAAAGGTGCCAAATTTGTGTCTGTTGCCCAAATGAGCTATTTAGTGGATAAAACTGGGTATCCATTCACCAGTAACCGGGCAACCCACTGAGGCATGACCAGGGGAAAATCACACCAGCACCTGATTAAATAACAGTGCTGATTTCGATCTCCTCGTTCATTCCTCTAGGCGACATGGTATCCAAAGTGAAAATCCAATACGTTTCCTGACGACACAGTCTTTTGAAACGTTCTGCTGGGGGAAATTTATCTGGAATTGATTCAAGGACCCAAACTTTTAGATCCTTGGATGATTGTTTATGATATTCTAGAAAGTGGCGGGGGACACTGTGTTTAGGGAGACCAGCATCGACAAATCTGCGATGTTCCCCAAATCTGGCTCTAAGGGCTCTGATTGTACGGCCCACATATAGCATGCCACAAGGGCAAGCTAGACAGTAAACCACAAACATGGAAGAACAGTTATGGAAGGTGTTGAATGTGTATGTCTTACCCTTATGAGCAAAGGATTTTTGACCATGTTCAATATGAGCACAAGTCAGGCACAGGGATTTTTTTACACTGAAACATGCCCACCAGAGGAATGAGTGTTAGTTGAATGTTATTGGATATAGATTGGGCAGATTTAATTTTGCTAGGAGCGATTTTCCCTTTTATCTTTGGAGCCTTCCTATAGGCAAATTGTGGCACTGTAGGAATAGTGGTTTTTAAGTGTGGGTCTTGCTGTAGTATAGACCAGTGTTTTTTGAAAACGCTCTCCATTTTCCAGTGTTTGTTGTGATATTGGGTTATGAATCTTGTTCCTACATTTTCTTGTGATCGCTGTTTTGATTTTGGAATGTCATTGGTATTGTAAACCATATGAGCCTGATCGATGAGGTCTGGGGGGTAGCCTTTCTCTATAAATTTCTGTTTGAGGTGAACACTTTGTGCATTATAGTCCTCCAACCTAGTGCAATTGTGCCGTAACCGGCAAAATTGACTTTTGGGGACATTTTTAATCCACCTCGGATGGTGACAACTGGTGAAATGTAAAAAAGAGTTCCCTGATGTGGGCTTGGTGTAACCTTTAGCTATAATTGTGGACTCTTGGTGACTGAGTTCCAGGTCCAAAAAACAAAGAGAAGTGGCATTTATTTCTGAGGTAAAGGAAAGACCAAAATTGTTAGAGTTGCAGTGTGATAGAAATTCCTGTACAGTATGAAGAGGACCATCCCAGATGATAATAATGTCATCGATGTAGCGCCCATAGAAGACCAGGTGCGCTGCGAATGGGTTATGTGCCCATATGTACCTGGTCTCCCATAGGCCCATCGTGAGATTTGCATAACTGGGGGCAAAATTTGCCCCCATAGCAGTCCCAGTATTCTGAAGGTAATAATCATCCTCAAAGTTGAAGTAATTATGTTCCAGGCAGAATCTGGTCGCTTTCAGAATAAACTGTGACTGTCTGGAATTGATGTCACTGTCCTCGGATAAAAAATGCAAAACCGCCTGTAGTCCAACCTCATGCGGGATCGAGGTGTACAATGAACACACATCCAACGATACCCACAGATATGTTGGTTCCCAAGTATATGGTTGTAATAACTCTAGGAGATGGGTACCATCCCGGATATATGAGGGGAGAGCTTGGGCCAGAGGTTGGAGGAATTGATCGATGTAGAGAGAATAACTGGTGGTAATACTCTCCATGGATGCCACAATGGGACGTCCAGGAGGATTCTCAAGGTTCTTGTGTACCTTTGGAAGATGGTAGAAGTACGGTACATTGTAATATTCTCTATGGAAGAAAGAGGCTTCAGCTTTAGAAAGGACACCCTCAGATGAAGCTATGGTAATCAAATTCTTGGATTCCTTGATGAAATCTGGTAAAGGGTCTGTTTTTAGTTTTGTATATGTGCTACGATCAGAAAGTAGGCGGTGTGATTCATCAAGATAGGTGGCTCGGTCTTGAATGACTATACCACCGCCTTTGTCTGCCATTTTGATAATTATTTGTTCGTTCTTACTTAAGTTGTTTATAGCTAGACGTTCTTGAGAGGTGAGATTGGCTTTATTATGTATGGATTTGGATTGTTTACATATTTCCAGAAGTTCTGAATATACCACCTGATAAAATGATTCTATGTAGGGGCCTTTGTTATGTGTGGGGTTAAAGATAGACTTTGGTTTAAAATAGGTATGTTTAATAGGTGGAGAATGGGCTAGTTGTTGGAATTCAAGAATTTGCTCCATATTATCACAATCCTCCCATAGTTCCATCAAATCGCTCATGGCTCGTATTTCTATGGAGGTATCGAAAATAGTGTCAGGCACTGGGATGGTGTTGACATTGGCTACTATGGTATCTTTGTGTTTGTTGGCCTGTAGACTGAAATGTCTCTTGAGAGTAATATTTCGGATGAATTTGTTCAAATCTTTGAAAATGGTAAATGGATTAAGTGGAATAGTAGGGGCGAAATTTAGACCTCGTTGTAATAATGACAGTTCATCATCAGTAAATTTAATGGAAGACAAATTGAAGATCTTTACAGTCTCCGCATTTTTTCTGGGTGTGGTGTGTTTAGATCTGCCCCCTCTCCTGCCTCGTCGTCGTCGTGTTTTCTTTTGTTGGGGCTGGATCGGGGGGTTAGGCATAAAAAAGATGATTTATTGAGAGCACTAGGAGAACCAGGTGGGTGGCCAATGTTTCCAGCCACATCATGTATAGGATCACTATCTCTGGCTGGTGCCAAGGGCGTAATTGAAAGATCACAAGTAGGGACAGTGTTATCAGTCATACCTAATGCAATTGGTGCATCATGGATAATGGTGACGGGATCAATGGATGATGAAATGGTAGGGGTGGTGTCCTCTGTCGCTATAATAGCAGTGGTTAGTATACCTGAGGCAGATGTAGTATTGGACAAATCTCTATTGGTGGTATCTGTACGACTCAGACTGCATACTGAACTCATCTAATTTAACCTGTGAGTTACTACTTGTTTTTATTAAATATATGATTTATACTGCACTCAGTCTGGCGCCCCTCTGTTCCCATTTCTACACAGAGCTCATCGCTTCACTCTAAGGGAGCTGCCTCCAGGTGCTAATCATACAAGATCTCGGATCATTTATGGACATTATGTTTTAAACAAATGTTTTAATATCATGTGTGCTTATTCACACACATTTTATGTATACCTATATTCCAGTTGTTATATAATTTTATGTTATCACCATATCTAGCGCCGCTGTTCACCCTTGTTTTTGCATGACTGAGTAATTGGCATTCAAAGTGTGACAGCGCTGAAATCGGAAAGTTGGCCTGGACAGGAAGGGGGTGAAAGTGTCTGGTATAGAATGGCTTAAATTACTTCTGCAAAAGGGACAGCACATACAAACAATCAGCTCCAGAGGCTGATCAGTGTATTCTGATAGCAGCAGTTGTCACTTTCAGAATAAGTCCCAGCAAACAAAAATTCACTGACTGAATGAACAAAACAGTGTATGGCTAGCTTTAGGCTTAATGTTTAGAAGTAAACCTAAAAAATAGAGATTGCCATTATTGAACTAACTTTCTGAATATGATGATAGAAGACAGAGAAAGGCAACCAACATTTGCAGAAAGATGTCTGCAATAATAGCATACTTATTTATTTAAATGCAGGTTTCAAATAATGTTAAGGGTGGAGGGTAGATGTTTTTTGTGTGTTTAAGATTAACTGGTAGGTTTAAGTTGGGTTTTAAGGTTTAATTTTTATGCCGCGCACACACGATCGGAATTATGGTCGGTAAAAGGTCTGATGGTTTTCCCGACGGAATTCCGACGGAATTCGGCTCAAGCTGTCTTGCCTTCACATGGTAACACCAAATTCCAACCATCAAGAATGCGGGGATGTACAGCACGTACGATGGGACTAGAAAAAGGAAGTTCAATAGCCAGTAGCCAACAGCTTCCATCTCGTAGTTAAATCTGAGCATGCGTGTGTTTTTTAAATAAAAAATGGAAGCACTGACAGGCTGCCAATGGGTCATGGTTAGAGAGATGCTGCGATTTAAGCAATAGGAACAGGACTTAGGATGTTAGATGATTTATTTCCTATCTTTGGGATAATACAATACACCATTCCTATCCCCTCTGAAAACAGATTGTGGAAGTAAAAAAAAAAAGAAAAATCTGTCTAAATGGCCTTGTGACTCTACAGTCCCAAGCCTTCACTCTTGCATTGTTACTTCCTGCACGGATACTGGTAGTGGCAGATTCAAGGGACACAATGGGGCTTATTTACTAAAGGGAAATCCACTTTGCACTACAAGTGCACTTGGAAGTGCTGTTGCTGTAGATCTGAGGGGGACATGCAAAGAAAATAAAAAACAGCATTTTTGCTTGTACATGTTCGGATGATAGAACCAGCAGAGCTTCCCCTCATGTTAGATCTTCCCCTCAGATCTAAAGCGACTGCACTTCCAAATGCACTTGCAGTGCAAAGTGGATTTGCCTTTAGTAAATCAACCCCAATATGTACTTTACCTTATGGGAGTTTCTAAGCCCTTGTACACACGGTCGGAGATTCCGACAACCAAATCCGTCTGAGTTATTCCAACGGATTAATTCCGGACGAGGTCCGGAAGTGATGTTGCATACACACGGTCGGACCAAGTTGTCGGAATTTTCGGTTGCCAAGAACGCGGTGACGTAAGCCATGTACAGCGGGACTAGAAAAGGGAAGTTCAGCACCACGTCCGGCACCCTTTGGGCTCCTTCTGCTGATCTCGTGTGTATCGCGTGTTAGTAGAAGTTTGGTGAGAGACGATTCGCGCTTTTCAGATTAGTGATTCCGTTCGGTACTGCTCTTCAGTTTCTGCGTGTCTTTGCGTATATCTGATAATCAGTGCGTGTAGTCAGTAAGTATTTGTTTCTCATTGTGGACTATATCTTGGTATAGTACGCTTTTATTTGCATTGCTTATTGTCTGCTTGCTTCTGCTATTCAGGTTGTTCTTTCAGGCATTGCTGTTTATCGGTGCTTTCTGTTGTCCGTTCTAACCAGCCGACCGTTTTAAAACCATGTTTCGTCTACGTACTCGTCGTAGAGTTTGTACTGTGCAGGGGCTTCGTGTTGGGGTTCTTTTTTTTTTTTTTTTTTTTAAAGAGTATTTATTGAGAAATAGACAAAGAGAACAATACAAATGCAACAGAAAATAAGTGCGAGAATTCGGAACCATCATCGCAGATGAGGTGCATAAGAAAACTGGAGCAGAATGCGACTGTATCGTAATAAACTAAGACCATAGACATAAATACATAAAACCAAGAGGATAGTAGTGAATTTAGTGTGATAGAGCGGCGTACTAACAGCGACTGGATGGATCTTATAAAAAGACAGTTGCAAAAGTAATATGAATGTATAACAGCAGGAATATCATTTCCCAAAAATAACAATATAACAGATCGTAGGAAAGGGAGTAATAGGTCGGATTTATCAAAAGAAAGGAAAAAAAAAAAGAACAGAAAAAAAAGAGAAATAAAAAAAGAAACACAGAGAGGAGAGGGAGGTGAAGAGGGGAAAGCAGGCAGATACATGAAGGAGAAATAAACAGGTAAGGGAGGGGGGGAAGAGGGATACGGGGTTCCCAGGTAGAGTTCCTAGGGTAGGAGGGTTTCAGAAAGATGGTCCAGGGGTTAGTTGGCTGCTGGGCGAGGCACAAGTGGTAGATTGGGGGGAAACCAACCCCGGGGTTGGGAGATTAGTGCCAAAATAGGAGAAGGTGAAGTTGTCCAAGTTGAGGATGTCCACCGGAGGGAGAGAGTCAGATATGAAGGGAAGCCATCTCGCATAAAAACGAGACTTCGCTTTTTCGTCCCTGTAGTTTGTATTGAAGCGATCTTTGTAGAGGAGTGAAAGGAGTTCCTTCTGCGTCTGGGCGACAGAGGGTGGGAGAGAAGAAGTCCAGCTCTTTAGAATGGATTTCCTGGCAAGGAGAAGGCACAGCAGAGACCAGTCCACATGGGGGGGCTTGGAGGGCGCGCCGTTTGGGGGCGCACGGTTGGTGGTGGAAGACCATGGAAGCAGGAGAGGGTCCCAGTATCCAAAGATGAGAAGGAGGGGGTCCTTTGGCAATTTCAGCAGGGTGACTTTAAAGATGTAGGAGAGGATCTGATCCCAGAAGGAAGAGATGAAGGAGCAGGACCAGAAGCGGTGGGCCAGCGAGGGCCTGTTCTGAAGACATAGGGGGCACTTGGTGCTGTCCTGGTCGGCCTTAGAGGGCAGGAAGGGAAGGTAGGCCCTGTGGGCAATTTTTAGTTGCATTTCTCTCCAGAGCTCGTTCGGGGTTAGGCGGTAAACTTTGTTGAGTCCATGTAGGATTTTATCCACTATATCTGGATCAGGGAAGTCTTTCTTCCAGTTGGCGACTGATGAGGATGTCAGTTGAGGAGCGGCCTGCTGGAGTAGCGGTGTGTAGATGTCAGAAATTTTATAAGTATCATCCTTGAGCAGGCGATCCAGGAAGGTTAGGGGGAAACGTATACGTTCATCGTTGCAGATATCCTTTAAATAGCTGACACATTGCCTGTGGTGGAAGGCGTGAGCTGGCGGGAGGGAGAACCTTTCAGCCAGAAGAGAAAAGGGTAGAGGGTGCCCAGATTCAAGATCGCAGATGGTGGCAAAATTGATGATGCCCTTCTCTTTCCAGATGTGGAACGGTTTGTGGAGTAGGCCAGGGGAAAAAGTAGGGTTCCCCTGAATCGGAAGGTGTCTGGAGATGAAAGGGGGGAGCTTAAGGCATTTTCTGGTTTCCCTCCAGGCTATGGCAGTGTCCCTGAGTAGGAGGTTGTGTTGAAACAGAGACGGCACTGACTTCCACCTGCAGTGAAGGAGTGCTGCCAATGAGAGTGGAGAGACCATAGCAGCTTCCAGAGAGTAGTTGGAGTATCTGGAGGATTGAGAGATCCAGTCCAGACTAGTACGTAGCAAGCATGACAGGTTATACAGTCTTACATTAGGTAGGCTGATACCCCCCTCGCGTCTGGGAAGATGCAACTTTTTTAGGGCTATGCGTGGGCGTTTTCCTTTCCATAAAAAGGAGGAAAAAGCTGATTCTAGAATTTTTATGTCCTTGTGGAGAAGGAGCAAAGGAATAGTTTGAAGTGGGTACAATAGCCTGGCAAAGCTAACCATTTTTAGCAGGTGGCATCTTCCCAGAAGCGAGAGAGGCAGATCCATCCAGTTCACCATTTCTTGAGAGATTTTCGTGATCAGGGGGGGGGGGGTAATTGAGATGGTAAAGGGAGGAAGGTAATTTACCAATTTTAATGCCTAGATAGGTGATATGTGAGTTGGCGATTGAAAAGATAGAATGTTGTGTCCAGGGGGGTTTGCGAGAGGACCCTATCGGGAGGATTTCACTTTTACCATAATTTATACGTAGCCCTGAGCATGATCTAAAAACGTCAAAGACCTCTTTGATAACGGGCATGTCAGAGGCGGGGTCTGATGAGAAGATGAGCACATCATCGGCAAAAAGAGAGGTGCGCAGGTCGTGTTGACCAATACGAATCCCGTGGAGAGGAGCCGATTGGGACAGGTATCTGGATAAAGGTTCTAGGGCGATGTTAAATAGGAGAGGGGAGAGTGGGCAGCCCTGACGGGTGCCTTTATGCAGGAGGAATTTATCGGAGAGAACTCCAGCCGCGACTAATTTGGCTGCTGGGGATGAGTACATGGCTTTGATGAGATGGCAGAAATGCCCCGAGAAACCCATTTCAGATAAAGTCATAGTGAGCCATTCAAAACTGACATTGTCGAAGGCCTTTTCCGCGTCTAAAGTTATAATAACAAAGTCCCCATTCGGATTGTTCTTAGCATGTTCCAGAGCAAGCATAACCTTACGTATGTTCAAGGTGGCAGTTCTGCCTCTCACAAAGCCAGATTGGGCAGGGTGTATGAGGGAGGGCACAATGGCAGCTAATCTCGTGGCTATGATCTTGGAAAGGATTTTTACATCCAGATTGAGAAGGGAGATCGGCCTGTAAGAACCTGGGTCAAGCGGGTCTTTCCCTTTTTTTGATAAGAGTTTGATGACGGCTTGGTTTCCAGAGGTGAGATATGGGCCACCAGACCAGATGCCATTGTACACCTTTAGGAGAGTGGGTTCTGTAATGGAGGAGAGGGTTTTATAAAATTCACTGGTAAACCCGTCGGGGCCTGGAGCTTTGGACGGGGTTAGTTTACGAATAGTGGAGGAAACTTCGACAAGGGAGATGGGGGCATTGAGCGCTTCTAGTTGTTCAGGGGTAACTTTAGATAACAATACCTTATCGAGGAAAGAACGAGCCGCAGTACTATCTATGGGGTCTGGGGCGTAGAGGGACGTATAGTAGTTTAACATCGCCTTGTTAATCGCTTGTGGGGTAGATTGTACATCACCCTTAGCGTCTCTAAGGGAAGTGATGTGCGTCGGGTGGAATGGGCCCTTACATAGCCTCGCCAGTAGCTTGCCCGCCTTGTTACCAAACTTGTGGAGCGTCGCGTCTAGTTGGGATCTTTTAGTTTGTTCAAGTGTGTTTGCCCAAGTGTCGAAACTGTTCTTGGCCGCCTGCCATTCGGTTCTGTTATCAAGGGAGTCGTTAGTAGAGAGGGACCTTTGGGCTAAATGTAGTCGCGCACTAGCCCGTTTGTAATGGGATAGTGCGTTCCTTTTGAAGGAGGAGGCATAAGAGATGATCTGACCTCTGAGGAACGCCTTGCCGGCATCCCAGAAGAGGTTGGGGGAGTCCGAATGGGGGGAGTTTGCCTCCGAGTATTCGCGCCAGGAGTTCGCCATGAAATGTTGAAAGTCTGGGTTGTCATGGAGATACGAGGGGAAGCGCCACAGTCTTGGGTGAGGTGGGAGATCTAAGTTAGCAAGACTAACAGAGATTGGGGCATGGTCAGAGATAGCAATATCGAGCACTTCAGTTTCAGACAAATTTGGTATAAGATCGTCAGAGCCAAAGAAATAATCGATTCTCGAGAACATGTTATGGGGGTGTGAGTAAAAGGTGTATTCCCTGTCCGCTGGGTGAGATAGACGCCATAGGTCGCGAAGACGGAGAGATTCCATGGTGGAAGCAAAGTGGGAGGGAGTAGACGGAGCACTAGTCGCCCTGCGACGTGGGGGGGAGGACCTGTCGTCTGTATGGTGCAAGATGTCGTTAAAGTCACCGCCGACTAAATGGGGGGTCTGGGAGGTCTGGAGTAGCCAAGAAGTCAAGTCACTATAGAAAGTCTTAGTAGGGTTATTGGGAGCATAAACATTCGTGATCACTAGTTCCTTAGTCCCTAAGCGGACGTAGAGCGAGAGGAGCCTGCCCTGGGAATCTGAGTGCGTAGACAGCACCTCGCACGGGAGGTTCTTGTGGATTAATAGGAGAACACCCGCTTTGCGACTAACGGCGTCGGAGCCTATGACTTTGCCGACCCAGAGTTTCCGCATGCGATGAAAATCTGGGGCGGACAAGTGGGTTTCCTGCAATAGGGCGATATCTGTTTTCAACCTTTTTAGGTGTCGGAGTACTTTCATTCTCTTATTGGGTGATCTGAGGCCTTTCACGTTCCATGAGACTATTCTTATGTCAGGGGTGACGAGAAGAAGAAATGAGCAGGCTTTAGAAAATAATCGCCAGCCGGTGGGAAAGGCAGAAGAAATTGTTGCTGGGAGAAAATGGACCTGGAAGTAATGTGGGACAAGGGAACTAGGATGTTCAGGAAGGAGACACTGGCACTGAGGGAAGGAGGGGGAGGGGGGCAGTAAAGGAGTGGAGCAAATTGAAATATAAACAAAAACATAAACATATACACTGGAGAGAACTTCACTTTTTTCCGCATGGAGTCACTGTGTAGGCCAGCCCCCAGTGCACGGCCCAAAGGTATAGGACGCGAGCGTCCGGGCAATGGGTCTAAAAAAAAAGAAAAATCGAGCAAGGGTGCGGGTACGCCCCTAGAGCCAAAAAGGGCGCGTGCCATGTTGCGGCAGTAAACATACGCAGTGATTCCAGGAGGAGTAAGGCACAGTGTAATAAACATACGTAATAAAGCAACAAACCCACATTAGTGTAAAACAGTACATATATGAGGACCCAAGGGTGGAGAAAAAAAAACTGAATAATAAAAGGAAAGGCAGAGTGCACTATCACAAAAAAGAAAAACAAAAATACGGTATTATATAGAAAAAAAATAAAGCTAAGGCAGGTGGCCGCAAGATAAAAAAGAAAAAGGAGCAGCGAGATCAGGAGCGGTGGGAACTCCTGGTATAGTTAGGCCAGGGCGTCAAATAGAACATAGTTAGCCAGTAGCACTGATGGTGTGTCCATTGGATGGGGGCAGCGCTGAAGGCCGAGGTAGTCAAGTATCAACAGGCTGGACCGTGAGCAAGCTTGGGTGATAACAGAAAAAGGAAAAAAATAACAACATAGTAACTCACAGAAATATGTCAGGTTGACGGACCTGGCGAGAAGGTCACCTAAAAGGTGAGGAGAGATGGATCCAGGAGGGCTGAAATGTCATCAACGAGGGACGTCCCGATGGCGGGTATCAGGGGCAGCAGACCTGAAGCGTTTGGGTGAGTCCTTCCGGGGGCTCCTCTGATCCAGGGCGCGGTTGAGCGGTGATGCTTTGGAAGGGGTGTGAGGGTGTGTACCCTGGTGTAGGGAGCGGAGAAAAGCTTCGGCTTCAGAGGGGTCCTGGAAAGATAGTTGGTCACCGTTCGGGGCCTTTAGGCGAAGAATAGCCGGGAAGGCCAGGGAAAATTTAAGTTGCATATTAAAGAGTTCCGAGCATACCTGTTGGAATGCCTTTCTTTTCTTGGAGACCTCGATGGAATAATCGGCAAAGATTAGGACCTTGATCCCATCGACCTGTAGAGAGCGTGCTTGCCTGAATTTCTGCAGGATCAGGGCCTTGTCTGAGTAGTTTAGGTACTTTGCGATGATAGGTCTAGGTGACTTGCGTTCTGGTGCCGGTTGACCCATACGATGTGCGCGTTCGACCGTACAAGGGCCGGGAAGGCCAAGGGCTTCTGGGATGCGCACCGCACAGAAGTTAGACAGCTCCGAGGACTGAAGCGACTCGGGGATCCCTACGAATCGCAGGTTGCTCCGTCTGGCCCTGTTTTCCAGGTCATCAAGCTTCTGTAGAACATATTGATTTGTTCTGTCCTGGGAGCGTTCCGTGGCATGGGCCTGGTAAAGTTCTTCCTCTATGTCCGACAGACGGTGTTCCAAATCATTCAGTCTGGTGTGGTGTTCGCCTATTTGGGCCTTGAGCTGCTGCATGCCAGCATTTACAGCTTTTTCCACCGATGCCGTGATCATGGGGGATAATAGTGCGGCCACGGCCTGGGCAATGCGCTCTGTGGTGGAGTCCCCTGCAGGCTGCGTGGAGAGGCTGCTCTGTGATGGAGGGGCTGGAGAGGCTGGTAGTGCTTGTGGAGAGGGGGGGGGCACAGTATCAGCGCTCACCTCCATGTCTGCTGCGCGTTGTGGAGAGAAGGGGGCCGAGTAGGCCGAAGCCGGGGCCTCGATTTGCGGCCGCGCCGCGGTCGCGGACGGCGCGTGTGCTCGCGGTCCGGTTTTCTCCAGGAACCGGTCCATGATCGTGTGGGATGCCTCCGGGGGGTGTTCCGCAGGTGCCCGGCCGCTCAGCGGGGTTTAATAGCAGATTTGGGGGCCGTGATGCGGGAGCCGAGGAGGAGAGCAGTCACTCCATGCGGCGCCGGAACCGGAAGTGTGTTGGGGTTCTTACTTTGACACAAGCCCGGTCCATGAACAGGGAGGGGAGGCATTTGTGGACCAAGAATTGGTTGCGCCAGCGTGACCAGTTCTCGCACATGCCTTTGCTCCGTGAGATCTGTGAGAATAATCCTGATGATTTCAGGAATTATCTCCGGATGACGGACCCCATTTTTCACCGTCTGCTGGCTTTGCTGACCCCTTATATCAGCAGGCAGGATACCTGCATGCGGCAAGCCATCACTCCGGAGCAGAGGCTCATCGCTACGTTGCGCTACTTGGCGACTGGGAGAAGCCTTCAGGACCTCAAGTTCTCCACAGGCATCTCCCCCCAGGCTCTGGGGATCATTATTCCAGAGACCTGTTCTGCCATCATTCAGGTCCTGCAGAAGGACTATATGAAGGTAAGTTTTATCCTTTAACATCACATTCTATGTATTTCATGATTGCTAATGTCTTGCATTTCTTTCCTCATTCCCTAATTACCATCATTGCAATATGCTCTAATTCATATGCTCTGCCCCTTTGTCCTCATGCATATTTTCCTCACTAACTTCCCCACCATGCTCTTCTTGGCCCATAAAACTATAGTCTAGTCACTTACCAATGTCTTTTGTCAGCTCCATAGTATTGCTTTCCCCTAAACACCCCTAAAATGTCTGCAAATGTCATGTGTGTGCTTCAATTCATGCAGAGTGAAATTTTTTTTTTGGTTGTGCCAAACTAATTAGGAACCCTCCTCCACCCAACTGCTAGCTCAGCTAATAGCAATCCTCTATCTGCTGACTTTACCAAACCCAATACACGCTATATCTACCTTTTTGATGCTCACATTTATGGATGAATTCACCAAAGCATGTAGTGCAAGGGCCTGCCTCAATACTTTCAAATTCTATAATTTTTTCCCCTATTATTATCTTGATATGTAATAGCAGAATGTCAAAATGTGCTTCCATTTTGTTTTCTTTTTGGTATTATGACACTTTTTACCTGTCCGGTGGGCTGCCAATAGTGTAAGTAAGGAGGGGATTCCCAAAGTATGACACATTATTTACGCATTCAGCTCTCAATCAAGTGGAGAGGGTTACCTGTCCAAAACACCCCCCCTCATTATTTAGCAAGGGCCCATCAGATGGGGGGGTGGGGGGGATTGACTTTGATAAGGGGACCTTATACTTTAGGCTTTAAATACTCAGTTCCCAAAATGTTATACTGATCTTGGCCAAAAAGGTTTGTGTCTAATCTGCTTGCAATGTTGATTTGCAAAATTACAAATTTTTGGTCATGTTTCACTCCACAGTGTCCTTCAACGCCACAGGAATGGCAGACTGTGGCCTCCCACTTTGCCACCCGTTGGAACTTTCCCAATTATGGAGGTGCAATTGATGGGAAGCACGTCCACATCGTCCCACCACCTAACTTGGGGTCGTTCTATTTTAACTACAAGGGGTTTAATAGTATCGTGATGTTGGCGGTGGTGTCTGCGACCTATGACTTTTTGTATGTGGACGTGGGGCAAAATGGACGGATGTCGGATGGTGGAGTGTTCTCACAGACAGAGTTCTACTGGCATCTCCAGAGTGGCAGTCTGGGCTTGCCACCCCCAGAGGAGAATCAGGAAGGACTCCCGCCCGTCTCCATCGTGGATGAGGCGTTTGCCCTGGCAAACCATCTGATGCGGCCTTTCCCGATAAGGACCCTCACCCCGGACCAGAGGATTTTTTATTTCCGCCTGTCCAGAGCCTGAAGAGTGGTGGAGAACACCTTTGGAATACTGGCCAGCTGGTTCCGCCTTTTTTTAACGCCTATCCACATGGCAGAATACAAACTAAATCACATTATGCTGGCGTGCTGTGTTCTGCACAATTTCCTAAAAAGACATTCTGCAAACTATGCGGTCTCAGTTGTCCATGAAGCAGACTTGCTGGAAAATGGGAACCTCATGGGCCTTGAAGCTGCTCGTCCTGGCTTGCCCCCCCAAATCGCCCGTGTTGTTAGAACACAATACATGGACTACTTTGTGGGTAAGGGGGCCATTGATATGCTGGACAATGTCTGAGCGGCATTTTATGAATAAATTATTCTTTGAAACTCCAATATTTGTTTTCATTTACTGTTTGGCTTGGTTTTAGGTGTCTCCTAGGTAAATTTATGTTTTTTCTTGTTGTGCCTTTTTTACCAACAGTTCTGAGCGAGATGAGGGGACAGTCTCTTCTTTAGATAAGCTTATTATGTTGTGGGTCTGCTACAAACACACCTTGTTTTTGGTAACTAATGTATGTAGTGCATTACTGACCAAAATCTTGCTCATTTTCAGCACCATGGCAGGAAAATGGCATGATTGTGAAAATTAACACATCACTGTGGGTGTTATTTACTAAAGGCACATCCACTATGCACTACAAGTGCACTGCAAAAGTGCACCTGCAACTGCACTTGGAGTGCAAAGTGGAGTTACCTTTAGTAAATAACATCCATTCTCACCGAAAACAACAATTTTACTCCAAATACATCTTTTGCGCAATGAAAAAGGAAGCCACACATTGTTGATAATTTAAATTTTTGATCAAAGCACACTCACATGTGCGTTTAGAAAAGGGTTTTACAACAAACCAACAAATTGGGTGTATCAAAAACATTATTTCAGGTATTTTTTTGTTTACTTGGTGTTTTTGTGTAAACAGGCATGTATCAAAGTGTAACATACAGAACACAGGAACTTACAAAGTTCAACTTTGAAAAGTGAAGACAATATCAGACATGAGTATGTACAAACTGGGCTGATACTGCCTTCATCACATGGGGTGTCACCCCTGGAAAATCCAAATTTGGAAGATGCACACAGTGTGTCAACATGTTTTGGGGCTGCAACCCCTTCATCTCAGCCATTTTCCACAAAACACGTACATTGATCCCCATGATGGGAGATAGCGCATGTTGACACACTCTGTGCATCTTCCAAATTTGGATTTACAAAAAATACAAACGTTGTGGTTTAAAAGCCAAAAAATAAAACCCTAGCTAGTTTGGGCTGTTTCACACTCTCCCCAAAACATCAAGGATGTTCTTCGTTTTATTTTGAACATCATTGATGTTTTGTTGTATATTTTCTAACTCCCGATTGCACCCCATTATCTCCCCAATCAAGATCTGGGCACTTTCACTGGTAAAATGTGATTCTTCTTCCACATAACCTACACAACAAAGCAAAAAAACACACCATGTATTATAAATCTGGTGACATACATTGATTAGCTTACCGGAAGCTGTGTTCTTCGACACTCACCTGTTGTGGTGACAATTTATCCAACTTCAATGATCTCTCCTTCCTCCTCCTCCTCCTGCTCCTCTGCTTCTGGTTTTGGAATTTTGCCTTCTTTGGGAGGGGTGTGGTCCCTGGTGTCCTCATACTTGCTAAGTCTTCTCTCCCCTATGAGAATGTAAAAAAAGAATAATTAGCATACAGAGGGCAGAAATAGGAATATGAAACATTGCTTGGAAGTGTTGTACAATTGTGTTTTTTGGCCGAGTTCAACGGTGAGAACATTATTGTGGACACTTTGTTAAGCTGGAATACTTACCTGCAGAACAATGTTTCTTACGAGCGAATGAAACCATGAACTTGAAAGTGGCCATTTTAAACTCTACAACATGAAATCAAAGCACATGGAGCAGTATGCAAGCAAGAATAATCATATGAACACACGACAACTACTTACTTTTTTGAAGAACACGCTTGATCCTTCTGTACTGATCGTGCTCCCTCAGTTTCAGGTCTCAGGTTTCAGTTGATCCTTGGATCGGCGTACCCCAAAATTCTTCTAAAGACCCTTCACAACTTTAGTCATCATCTTGGCCTTTCTGATATTTGGGTTTGGGTAAGTTCCATACTTCCCATAATAGTCGGTCCTGTTCAATATGTCCACCATCTCCAACATCTCTCCAAAAGACATATTTGAGGCCTTAAATCTTCTCTTCCTGGATCGGGACGTTTCAGGCTCTGGGCTTTCCTCACCCTCCTTCTCGTTAGTGGAACTCTGATTGCGCACCTGCGTTCTCTCCGCCATGTGCTCTCCCCAATGCGCCGAAAGCGAAGGGGCGGGGAATTGTCTCAAAAGAACGTCAGGGGCGGGTGGAGTTTCACGCATGCACACTGTATATAAAACGCAACACACGTGTGTCATCCGTACGATCTGTGAACAGAGTGAGGAGCTGACGCGACGATCGTGCAAACGAAGGTAAAATTTTGAACTTGGTACATCACTAGACTAAACTGCTTCTATCTAGGCCAATGTTGGGACAAGATTAGGAGGGTTTATCATGGCATTATTAGTATTTTAGGGTTTGTCTTGTGTTGTGTCTGGCAGAGATGATGGATCCCTTCTAAAACCCCAATTTTATGGGTCTATTCCTGGAACTGTACACGGAGATGCCCTGCCTGTGGCAGATCAACAACCCATTTTATCACGACCGAAGAAAGAGGAACGCAGCGCTGGAGAAACTTCTTTCTTTGGTGCGGATCATGGTCCCCACGGCAGACATGGCCTATGTGAAGAGGAAAATTGGTGTAATGAAGAGTATACATCTCAGGGAGAGAAAGAAGCACCTGGAGTCCTTAAGATCAGGAGATCCAGATACCATTTATTACCCCAGGATGGTTTACTTCCAGAGGCTGCATTTTCTGGTAGACCAGGGGGTACCCAGGCCACCACTCTCCAGTCTTCCTTCAAGGCTTCCTTCACCCCCAGCTGAGGCTTCCAACGTCCAACCTGGGCCTTCCAGGCAGCAACATGTGGTGGGGCCCAGCTTGAGACAGGTATTGCATTGTTGAACATATTTCTTGTCATACATTTAATGATGTTAACTACATGTTCTTATTGATGAGTAAGTTGTGATTTAACAAAGTGGTTTACATATCAATAGACAGTAGTGACCAAAAATGATTGGGACGAGAATGAAAAATGCTGGGCTCAGAATGATAGTCTGTTCTATTTGGTAACATTCAATTTGCAAAAATCATGAGCTAAAAATGGTGTGATTGATGAGCAAAAAACTAAAACTATGTCCCATTTTCATACACAGGAAGACCTCAGTCGGGGGGAGGCTGTGGCAAGTGGCAGCCAGGAGGTTGACCAACGCCCTCCTTCTCCTCCTTCTGCCACAACTACAGGAGCCCAGCCACAGCCTGGAAGGACGCCTGGTGGGAAGTGCCTAAGGAAGATGAGAGAGTGATGGCCTGGGTTCAGTCTGGTCTGACAGAATAGGCAGCCTCTTGAAGAACCACATCCTGGGGACATAGATGGCATCTGATTTTCCTGATCTCGAGGACTTCTGGACCAGACTTCTCTCCCTGAGATATGTACTCCTCAGGCCACCAATTTTTATTTTTCTAATTAGTTCATGTCTGCCCTGGGGGCCAAAGGCTTTGCCAAATTGACAAGTTTCTCCAGCGCTGCCTTCCTCTTTTTAGTTGTTTGAGACCTAAATAAAGGTTTTTTTTTGTTTGAAGAAATACTTGCGTATGTGTTTTCCTTCCAAAAGGACCGTTTATATGTGAATATGAATAACAAGGGGCGCCAACACTAAACAACCTCCTGTAGATTAAAAAAGAAAAACAAAATATAAAAAATATAACAATGTTGTTGTGGTAAGTTTACACACAAAACACACCCCAAAAATGGAAAGATGAGCAAACTGTCAAAAAAGGAGATGTTTATGAAAAAAAACCCCTCAAAATTCACCCAAAAAACAATAAACAAAAAATAAAATTGTGTAGATTTGACGAATTCAAAAATTGTATTGATGAAATTAGTAAAAAGAGTCAGGAAATACGTTCGGGAGAAGTGTGTGTGACTATGAGCATCAAAAGAAGTTCCTTCTTGCAGCATTGTAAAGAACAAGAGAATGCGCTTCATGAAATAATTTTTAACGCTGCAGCGTGACGAATGTGCTACATCGATTACGAGCAGTAGTTTTACCTGAGTGAGCGCTTCCGTGTCCGAATTGGATTGTGAGCATGCGTGGCACCTTGTCTGTCGGAGTAGACTACACATGATCGGAAGATGTCCGAACGGAGCATTTTGTCTGAATTTTTCCGGCAAGTTGGAAAAGTTGGTCCGTCGGATATTCCGACGGAAACAGTCTGATGCAGACCACACACAGTCAGAATTTCCGTCAAAACGCTCTGATAGGAAACATTCCGACAGAATCTCCGACCGTGTGTACAAGGGCTAAGAGAAATTCCTGCACCATTTATTTGTAATAGTGAATTCTGCACAGATAATGTGAAACTGTAGTCCATTCTCAAACCTCATGTGGCAGGATCTAACCAAAGACAAACAAAGAAGTCAGACCCTTCTAAAAATCTTCTGAACACTTACAACTAGCTTGCCAAAGGAACAGTTTTTTTTTAATTATCCCCATACAGAAGCCACTAGATAGGAAATAAGCTATACAATGAACCCCATTGAACCATTGTTTCAATATATATATAGAAAAGTTCTCGTAAGGAATGTACCCAAACATATCAAGCTTTAGTGTACTACATGCCTCTATTGTATCCTCTAAACTTAAAGGGTTTAAAAAGATACTGTATATATACAGTGCATTAATAAAGTATTCAGACCCCTTCACTTTTTTTCAATTTTGTTATGTTGCAGCCTGATACTACAGTTGTTTACGTTTATTTTTTTCTCAATAATCTACACTCCATATTGACAAAGTGAATACGGAATTTTAGAAATGTCTGTGAATTTATTAAAAATAAATAACTGAAATATCACTTTAGTCAGTACTTTGTTGAAGCACGTTTGGCAGCAATTACAGCCTCAATTTTTTGGGATATGATACGACAAGCTTTGCACACTTTGGGGAATTTTCTGCTATTCTGCTTTGCAAATCCTCTCAAGCTCCGTCAAATTGTATGGGGACCTTCGGTGGACAGCCATTTTCAGGTCTCTTCAGAGATGTTCGTATGGGTTCAGGTCAGGGTTCTGGCTGGGCCATTCTAGGACATTCATAGAGTTATCCCTCTGTGCCACCCCTGCATTGTTTTACCTGCATGCTTAAGATCGTTGTTATGTTGGAAGGTGAACCTTCGGCCCAGTCTGAGGTCCTGAGTGCTGTGGAAAGGTTCATTGAGAATATCACTATACTTTGCTCTGGGTGCCCTGTTTCCTCCAGCCATAACATTTTTGAATTGAGGCCAAACAGTTAAAACTTGGTTTTATCAGACCAGAGAGGAAAGGCACACACCTCTCTATAAAAGGCCTCACAGTTGACAATGTATACTGTATCAGAGCAAAAGCCATGAGATCAAAGAAACTGAGTGTCCATTGGGCTCTTGTTCACCTCTCTTACTTTGTCCTCCAGTTGCTAAGTTTGGCTGGGTCACCAGCTCTTGGAAGAGTCCTGGTTTTACTTGACTTATTTAATTTAAGAATTATGAAGGCCACTGTGGTTTTGGGAACCTTCAACGTGGCAGAAAATATTTTGTAGCCTTCCTCGAATCTGTGCTTCGCAAAAATTCTGTCTCTGAGCTCTGCAGGCAGTTTCTTTGACCTCATGATGCAGTATGCATAATCAGCTGTGAGGCCTTTTATAGAAAGGAGTGTACCTTTCCAAATCTTGTCCAATCAATTTAATTTACCGCAGGTGGACTCCAATCAAGGTGTAGAAACATCTCAGCAATAATCAAGAGAAATAGAAGGCGCCTGAGCTAAATTTCAAGTGTGTTGCAAAAAGTCTGAATACTTATGCCATTGTAATATTTCAGTTATTCCTTTTTTTATAAATTTTCAAACATTTCTATAATTTTGTTTTCACTTTGTCATTATGGGGTACTGAGTGTAGATGAACCACTTGCTTCCTGGGCCCCTGACGATGTTCCTGATTGGACAAAATGTGCAGGGTAGAGCCTGGGATCTGACATCATGACGATACACGTGCCGACCATGGCCATCTTGTTGGTTGGAAACATTTGATCGTTTTTACTTTATGACATGCTTGTTTTACCATGCAAAATGTGAGTACTTTGGGATTCTTATTGGAATAAATACTTTTTGATTTGATATACTGCACCATGAGGAGTCATTTTCTCTCATTTAATGTTTGAACCTGCAGATCTATTACATGTGAGAGCTGTACAAAATCCAGGCGCCTGGTACTTTGGTAGAGACGTGACCATCTTGTGGATTTACTATGCCTATTTGACCACCTATAATCTAGGTGTCCACTGCTTGTGGTAAGAGGTCCAGTGTGTTGATGTTCTGTGGAGGATATCTTTATTCACCTTAAATTGCCTGATTTACACCCTGAGTGATTCTGAAAAAGAAATAGAATTTTCTTTCAGCATTCATCGACCTTATTAACATAATATATCTAGCAGTGCATATACCCATTTTTTTTTTTTTTACATATACCCAATTCCTGCGCAGGCCAATTTTTAGCTTTCAGCGCTGTCACATTTTGAATGGCAATTGTGATGTCATGCTACACTGCAACCATATGACATTTTTATAATTAGAGCTTTCTTTTGGTGGTATTTTATCACCACTGGGTTCTTTTTTTTTTTTTTTTTGCTTAACAAACAAAAAAGTTTGAAAAACAAAAAACTTGTTTTCATAGTTTGTTATAAAATTTTGCAAATGGGGAATTTTTCTCCTTCATTGATGTGTTCTAATGAGGCTGCACTGATAGGCACTGATAGCTGGCACTGGTGGGCACTGATCAGGAGGCACTGATGGGCACTGATAAGAGGCACTGAAGGGCACTGATAGGTGGCACTGATAGACATTAATAGTTGACACTGATGGGCACTGATAAGCAGCACTGTTAGGTGGTACTGTTGATGAGGCACTGATGGGTGCTCATAGGTGTCACTGGTGGGCACTAGCTAGCAGTTTTGATGCACACTGGTAAGTGGCACTGGTGGGCACTAGTTAGGAACACTTGTGGGCACTGGTTAGTAGCAATGGTTTGCACTGTGTGGGACCGATGTCCCTTTTGCAGAAGCCAGTAATCATTTTTATTTTTTTATCCTAACCCTATTAGCGTGAGAAAAAAAAGCTGATTACTGGCTTGTGTTTACATCATGTGATCAGCTATAATTGGCTGACAGCTGATCATGTGCTAAAGGGCTTTGATTGACCCTTTACTCTGATCTGTCATCAGTCGAGTCCCAAGGACTCTGTGATCACAGAGCCCACCACCCCTCGCGAGTGGCAGAGGACATTTGGGCAGCACGAACATGGGAGGATTTCCATGTACGGCCTCCCGCTATTTTAAGCCCACACTGTAGCCCTCTTTTGGCAATAACGTGGGTAACAATTGGTTAATGAATACAAAAAAATCTACTTAACCATTTCAGCATTTGGCTACCCAAAGACCAGAGCATTTTTTGCGATTCGGCATTATGCCACTTTAACTGACAATTGCGCGATCATGCGATGTGGTTACCAAAGAAAGTTGATGTCCTTTTTTCCCCACAAATAGAGCTTTCTTTTGGTGGTATTTGATCACCTCTGCAGTTTTTATTTTTTTCGCTATAACCAAAAAAAGAGCAACAATTTTGAAAAAAACACATTTTTAACTTTTTGCTATAATAAATATCCCCCAAAAATATATATAAAACATTTTTTCCTCAGTTTAGGCTGATACATTTGCTTCTACATATTTTTGGTTAAAAAAAAAATCCCAATAAGCATTTATTGATTGGTTTGAGACAGTTATAGCGTCTAGGGGATAGTTTTATGACATTTTTATTAAATATTTTTTTTTTTTACTAGTAATGGCAACGATCTGTGTTTTTTATTGTGACTGCATCATTATGGCGGACAGATCGTACACTTTTGGCACTATTTTGGGACCATTCACATTTATAAAGCAATCAGTGCGATTAAAAATGCACTGATTATTGTGTAAATGTAACTGGCAATGAAGGAGTTAACCAATAGGGGGCACTGCAGGGGTTAAGTGTGTCCTGGTGAGTGATTCTAACTTTGGGGGTTGGGCTATGACACGGCACTGATCACTGCTCCTGATCACAAGGAGCTGTGATCGGTGTCAGTGTCACTAGGCAAAATGGGGAAATGCTTGTTTACATCAGAATCTCCCCATTTTTCCTCTCTGTGAGGTGGTCGCGGGTATTGCGGACCATTGCTAAGTCCATTTGTAAATCCGTTCGTTTTGAACATGATGGCATAAACGGCACTAAACAAGGAAGTTCAATAGCCAGTAGCCAATAGATTTTTAGTCCGTCATATAGATTTGAAACATGTTCTATTTTTAGGTCCATCTGATTATTTTTATAGAAAAACGATCAGACTAGCCCACACAGGATCGGATTGTCCCTTCCATTAATCCCTTCACACCTAGTCTGCCAGAAAGTCCGGTCTTGTGTACACGCCATTAGGCTGGCCACAATAAAAGGCCACTCTAAAATGTGCAGTTTTATCAAACAGCACAATGCCACAGATGTCACAAGTTTTGAGGGAACATGCAATTGGCATGCTGACTGCAGGGATGTCCATCAGAGCTGTTGCCCTTGAATTGAATGTTAATTTCTCTACCATAAGACGTCTAAACAGGTGTTTCAGAGAATTTGGAAGTACATCCAGACAACCGCAGACAACGTGTAACCACACCAGCCCAAGACCTCCACATCCAGTGTCTTCACCTCCAAGATCATCTGAGATCAGCCACCCAGACTCATTTACCAATCACTCAGTGTCTGCCACCCCTTTTCTCAAATCCCTACACTAGCTTCCAATACCCCAGTAAATTAAATTCTAAATACTAACTACAACATACAAAGCCATTTACAACTCTGCCACCAGTTATATCACCAATCTTGTTTCCAAATATCCCCCAAATTGTCCTCTCCGCTCCTCCCATGACCTCCTGCTCTCAAGATTCCTTGTCTCCTCCTCCCATGTTCATCTCCAGGGCTTCTCCTGAACCTCTCCCTTCCTCTGGAACTCCCTACCTCAAATTGTTTGGCTATCTTCTACTCAGGCTGCCTTCGGGTGATCCCTGAAAACTCATCCTACAGGAAAGCCTATCACGCCTCCAACTAATCTTTTATTACTTTCACCAGCTCATTCCTCACAGTTACAACCTTTTGTACCACTTGCCCCACCCTATTAGATTGTAAGCTCATCTGAGCAGGGCCCTCTTAAATCTTGTGTATTTCATTGTATTGTAACTGGTAAAGAAAGAGTGACGGTGGTCCATTTTAGATAAGGCACCTCTTCCCAAAGAAAATAAATTAAAAAATTCAAAGAGGAAAACAGGATTATTGCTGTGCCAAGCAATTCACATATAAACCACATTTGTAAAATTAATTTAATTCAATTATAAAATACAATTGTTTTGAAATGATATTGATATATATATATTGATAATGATTGTATTTTTATTCTGTAGAGCTTTCTTCAATTGTTGGTCTGGCATATTCCCCTGAGGAAGCCAATGGTTTGGCGAAACATATAGGGAAGACCTAACCTGCCAATTAATATGTTTAAGGGCGTACACCATACTTAGCCCTTTAGTTGTTGTTTATTGCTCCCCAAATGGTGTATTGTTTTTAGCTACTTTCATTATTTTGTGATGTAATAAAATAAATACATTTTTTTTACAATTGTAGTTTATATGTGAATTGCTTGGCACCGCAATAATCCCCTGTTTTCCTCTTCCAATTTTTGAATTGTATTGTAACTGTACTGTCTCCCTTTTATATTGTAAAGCACTGCAAAAACTGTTGGCGCTATATAAATCCTGTATATATTTTGATTTGTTTGATTTGTGGAAGGATGTGGAAATCTCCTTAACCATAGATTTTTACATACTTCCATAAATATAATACTGTTTTAATAATTCAGTGTAAACATATTATGGAGGCACTGCTGAGATCCATCAAAGATTGAAACAAGGAAAATAATTGTGCAAATTATATATATGTTATTGTTTATTTATTTTATTGTCATTTAAAAATTATTGCAACCAACAATGGATATTGCCATTGTTGCAATATTGAAAAATGACTGACACTGAAGATATTCCTAGTGTAGCCAGTTCTGCTGATGGAGAAAATGAAATTGGTCTGCATCACAGAAAAACTGGAGAATTGGTAAAATATCAGGTGACATCTTATGTCAAAGAAAAAGTAGAAATTATAAAGTATATCAATGAATGGGAAATAAAAACAGAACTTGGTTCCTATAGGTCAGCTATTGTTGCCAGAAGGGCCATTTATACTTTGAAATGTAGACCGAATCAAAGTCCCAGAGAATGTCTTCATTCTTAAGAATGCCTATAGCAGGCATATGCAATTAGCAGACATCCAGCTGTTGCAAAACTACAAGTTCCATCATGCCTCTGGGTGTCATGCTTGTGGCTGTCAGAGTCTTGCTATGCCTCATGGGAATTGTAGTTCTCCAACAGCTGGAGGTCCACTAATTGCATATCCCTGGCCTATAGCTTGGCTGAGAGAGAACCCAATTTTGAGAGCCATGAATTTATCCAACTGTTTTATGATTCCTTACCGAATAACATAAAAATTGTTATGGCTGAGGATTACCATCCCAAAAATGGTCTGAATTGGCTAACAACAGAGAGCACCACTCTTTTTGCTGTTCTACAGAACAGTGGTAAGCCTTAGGATAAATTGAAAAAGCCTGCTTAGATAATAGCTGAGGCTCAGTTTAAAATTAATCAGGGACAATTTGAGGCTCTAAAAAGTAGTTATGCTGGAGTTGTTAAAAACGCTGGTTCTCCCAGTCAGAGGAAAGCTAAACCCAATCCAGGTGATAAAAAGTTTCCAGTAATTTCTGAAAAGCCTCAGACTTCTAATTTCCAAAAAACACCCACAAGGGTTCATTGGAAAAATAGAAGTAGTTTACATGACCAAATGAGTCAGATGTAATCTCAGTTTGGGATATTGACAGAACAGATGGAAAATGTATTAAACTTACTGTAAAACCCCAAAAAAAAGCTTGAATGGTGGAATGTTATATAATGCAAATGCCTGTAATTTACATGTCAGCAAAGATGAGCAAATTAGCAATAATCAACCCTAATGTTTTGTATACTTTTTTAAAATGAATTTAACCCCCATTATGCTAAATGGCACAGAGGAGTGACTTGTTTGTGATTTTATCTTGCAGATAAAACCTGATAAACTGACAGTTTCCAGGAATGCGTCCTGTGTAATAAAAACACACGATGAGTGAATTACACAGGCAAAGAGACAAATTTTACATGTCATTCCAAATATTTTTGTTCCTTACAGGTATTTCATGGAAGTAGGATTCCATGATGATTTATCATACAAAATGAAGTTATAGGACAAGTATCCAAACAGTTATTTCTTCTCAGAAATATTTTCAACAAATCCAGGAATTATTTTCTGAAAAGTATAAGTGGAAAAGTTTCACCGTTGACCTTGTAAATGTCTTAGGCACTGTCCTGAAGTCATAGGAAAGGCCTGGCTGAAATTAAACTTAAGGAACAAAGTCATTTTTTTTATTCCCACACTTATAGTTGACTTGCCCTACGATCGATTAATTATTGGTATCAATCTCCTTAAAATATTAAATCCTATTGTGATTAAAAAGGTTGTATGGTCTCAATTAAAAAGGCCCATTAAATATGAACCTTTCCAGTCCTATCACAACTGGTGCAACGGCCATGTGTTGATGAAAGCTTGTACTCTATTGAGATCCATCTCCAGGAATAGTTAAATTCTAAAGGGCTCCTTTTCCAATTTAAATTTAAACAGGTTTTCATTAGAATAAAAAAGCAAAAATTTACAAAAAATACATTGTCATAGGAAATGTCAGGTGTGGATGACAATTTTACCAATGGGTATTTTGATCAGACATTCCATAAGCAATAAGCTTCATGGTGAGACACATATTAACACAAATAACAGTGAAATAATAAGATTACATATGATACATTTCGTATCCATTTTTCTCAATACATATAGCGTAAGGGGTAATAACAATGATTTTAAAGTGCAAGATCCTGATGAAGCAAAGGTTATACCAACAGCTGAGGGTTTCTGAAGCTTGCAGCGACATAACCCAGAGTTTGGCATACTTGCATGGGCAACCCCTATGCATGTAGATACATTTTTTACACAATAAGCTGTTGTTTACGTCTGTTAACCATGCACTAAACTTGGGTAGGGTGGTCCCCATTCACTGTTTTGCTATGACTTTACTTGCAGAGAAGAGTGTTTCGTCCAGAAATATTTTAGTAAGGCCCCTTTCACACGGGACGGATCAGTAATGATCCGCCCCGTGATGATCCGCTCGCTCAGCGGGGATCGCTCCGTTGTCCCAGCTGAGCCGACGGCGGACAGGGCGGTCCCGGCACACTGTGCAGGGACCACCCTGTCAGCTCTCCGCTCTCCTCTATGGGGATCGGATGAGCACGGACCGTTTGTCCGTGTTCATCCGATCCGCTCTGCAGACGGATAGAAAAATAGGATTTTCCTCCATCTGCAGAATCAGACAATTGCGGAGGCGGACAATAGCAGGTTCTGCGGATGTTCATCCGCAGACACCCCCTATCCCATAGGGATGCATGTATGTCCGTATTTCATCCGCAAACGGATGGATGAAATACAGACATACTGTCCGCATGTGTGAAAGGGGCCTTAATTTATTTATGTCTGGTTCTGGGTATATCCCCAAGAGAAACGACTTAGGGCGCCAATTAAGGGGGGAACCCATTGTGTCATGAACAAACTGTACAATCTGCGTCCAAAAGCCGTGGATCCTGGGGCAGCTCCAGAGTAGGTGATAAAATGTTCTCGTTGCTTGGTTGCACATCATGCAGTTGGCAGGTTGGTCACGCTTATACCTAGATACTCTTAAGTGGGGTAAGGTATGATTGGTGAATTATATAGATCTGCGTAAGGCGATCAGAACGTTTAGGTTATACTAATTTGCAGATGTCAAGAGCATCACGCCATTCCTCATCCTCCATTGCCCCTACACCCTCCTCCCATCTAGCTTTCAGTGCATAAGCTGACCTGGAAGAAGAAGGCAATAGCAACATACTATAAAAGACTGAAATCTGTTCAACCTGATGTGTGCCCCTGGTAAGGGAAAACTGTTCAAAAGTCCTCCCATTGGCTATTACTTTAGCCACAGGGCTCTGATACAGTAGTTGCACCCATTTTATGAATCTGTGTCCCAAGTCAAACCTCTCTAGGCAGTCCCAAACATAGGTCCACTCAACAGAGTCGAACACCTTGGCAGTGTCCAATGCAACCACCATTCTTGAACCTATGTTATCATGCGGAGTCTGAAGGTTGATAAAACGTCTCCTCAGGTTAAAGAAGGTATCCCTGCCTGGCATAAAGCTTGATGGGTCTCTTATTAGGGATAAAATAACTGTATTAAGACGGGTGGCAATAATCTTGGCCAAGATCTTGACATCTTCTTGTAGCAAGGAAATGGGCAGTAAGATTCCAGAAGATGTGGGTTTGGGAATCAGTACAATCAAGGCCTCTTGCATAGAGGTGGGTAGCGAGGAGGTGACAGAAATATGATTGTAGAGTTGAGAATTTTAGGAATCAAGAATTCCAAATATACGAAGTATTGTTTCACTGAGAGACCATCTGAGCCCGACGATTTAGAGCAGGGAAGTTTTGCTAGGGCTTCAGCTATTTCCTCTGTTTACAGTGGCTTCTCCAGCTCCGTCGTTTGTTGCGCTGTGAGCTGTGGAAGTTGCACCCCATTAAGGAAAGAACTAAATGGCTCCTTTTTATAGGTAAAGCCAACTTCCACTATGGATGGTGGAACAGAAGATAATACCATTTGTATGTCCCCCTGAAAGAGGTTGAGAGGTTTGTTTGGAAGGTTTGTTTGGACTGGCTCTGGTAAGTTTAGTAATTATACTCAATTTCTAGCAGGGATTGAAAAAGGGAATGGTAAGGTGTACTTTTCTCTAAAGATTAAGGACCTGGGAAATATTAAAAAGGTTAAAATGGATTTATGCCAGGAATATAATTACATTGGTAGTAAATCTACTAGAATAGTTGGCCAATCCTAAACTAATTAGGTATTCAAACCCTCAGGATAATTGGATCCATGATTTGTCATAATATAGTTGCTAGGGGGGAGTGGCCTGGATAAGTTCCAAGATGGACGCATGAACCCAGAGCTCCCACTCCACAAGGTCCTGCTTCATCAGTAAACCCCAGCTATTCCTCAACCTTCACAGCCCAGACATGGTAAGGCGTCCTGGAGCATTTCGTGACCCGATCCCGATCCCAGAGGACGCAAGGTTCACAGCTAAGTAAATAGATCCCGTGACTCTCGCTCCCCCAGCTGCAGCCCACAGCACTCTGGAGCTTATGTCACAGTTGTAGTGGAGACAGGACTGAGAGCCCCTCCAGCACTTAATTTCGATAACCTCCACAATGTGGCTTCTGCAGACAGCCATTTCATATCTTAGATCAGACATCCAGGTGATTGCCCTGAGGGTGGAAGAAATAGAAGTCACTCAAGCCTGCCATGTTGTCTCCCTTTGCCAGGTGCAGAAAATAACAGAATCACATGCCATACATCATAGGGAGATAAATTGCCATATGGAAGACCTGGATAATAGAGGGCAAAGACATAACCTGAGGGTAAGGGGTGTTCCAGAATCCATAGATCCCAATCATCTCCCCAGACGGTAACTAACATTTTCAACAACCTCCTAGAAAGGCCCACTGACAAGCTGATCACATTTGAGCGTATCCACAGAGCACTTCGCCCAAGGGGGAGAAACACAGACCCCCCCAGAGACACAGTTTGCTGCCTGACCAAGTTTCCCCTAAAATAAGAAATTCTCCATAAGGCCAGGGGCCACAACCAACTCTCCTTCCATGGCTCAGAAATCTATCAGGATTTGTCCAATATTTTCCTACAGCGCAGAAGGGAACTAAAGCCTTTGCTGGAGACTTTAATATTGTACCACTGGAAGTTCCCATTATGCCTGTCAGACTCATCAGGGTCACACAGCGCATCTCAAAGTATCAGAAGACCTGGATAATTTTTGCAACACCCTGGAAATTCCTTTAGTGGATTTACCAGACTGGTACAGTGATTTCCGCCTGCCCCCGCTTAAAAGAGTCACGTCTATGGACAGTATTGATGAAGCGGCAATTTCACCCTGGGCACCCCCCCCTCGCACATATGTGAAAGCTTCAGAAAAAACACAAAATGGCAGCCCCCTGGCTTCACCAGCTCACTGCAGGGCTTTCTTTACCTAAACAGGCAAATGCCTTATCACCCCCTTCTTTTGCCCCCCATTAATGGCACAAAATGTATATCTCACTGATCCGCACTCCACCCTCCAATAAAAGCCTCCATTCTTGCATTGATTATTAACTATTGAAACTCTCTAGAACATTGTCTTTGATTCTGCTGTGGCCTGACACAGCAGTCTGACCTTCCTTTACTACGATTCAAACAAACAAATGTGTAGCACTTAAACACATAATGAACATCTGCCAAAAATGAATAAAGTCCAAAGACAACAATAGTGTACAGTGTACAATAAAGAGTGCAGTGGCCAGTGCAAAACTGGTTCAAATGTAGATGGAGATTAGCAAAAATGTCCCAGACACAAAACTGGAAAAGGATGTACTGCTTTTAACACGGGGAACACCGGTACTGTAGACACACAATGAGGTACTCTTAGCAACAATGGTGGATGCACATACCATATGGCAGTGAGTCAAATACGCTTGTGTTTCTCCCGTTGGGTGTGACAACAAAATCCTAATCAGAAGGACACCACACACCATGAGACTGTGGACTGCGGCCAGAGATGATCTTTAGGCTCGTATGGGAGCTCCGACTAGAAAAAAGGGTGCTCCGTATAGTGCAGATCAACCAATAATGCTTTATTGGGAAATATTCTCGCAATCAAGGAGACATGAAAAAGGTACAATAGTCCAGTAATAATAAAAATGGCCTAAAAAAATGTAAAAGCAATGCGGGAATCACAAATAAGCAGCCCTACACATTTCGACACCAGTGGTCTTCAACAGTTCATATAGTGGACAGTGAATGTAATGATTTGACATTGTGATATTCTCTCCTAATGTATGGGCCTGGATGGAATCTGTCCCCAAAACCGAATCCTTCATCAGCAGTCATGATGCAAGACGCTCCAGGATTCCTTTTGCCGGAAAGAAAGATTTGTTTCAGAAGATCTTTGTGTGCTTGAATCCAAAAATATCCATTGAAAGGAGGGATAGGAGTTATTGAAAGGCTGATAGAGATACAAGAATGGATTGACTGAAGAGTTTCTTCAATTTCTGGTTAACCAGCTTTGTTTTAATTACCCTTGAAATGGTGGTTTACACCATCTCTGCAACAGGTAATTTTGTTTCCATAAAGACTTGAATCCATCAAAGAAAATCAGAAAGTCAGACAAGAACATTCCTTTATCATATGAATGAAAAAAAAAATAATAAAAAAAAAAATATATATATATATATATATATATATATATATATTTATATATATTCATATTTTTTAACAATTATGATATATGATATTTCTTCAGACCTTGTTCCCAGATATGTCTAAGGTTGATCACCAAAATATCACGAGGACCGTGGGGGGGGGGGGGGGGGGGTTGGGGGTGTCAGGTCTATTGAGGTTAAAAATAATTAATTCCTAGGTCCTATGCATGTCATATATTTTTAATGAGAGCCATGAGAGCCATGAGAGCCATTTTGTTAATATATTTTTTTCTCTTTCTAAAATCGCGAAACTGAGTTCACAAGGAGAGTTTTATCTTGAATTATCCTAGGTCATAAATTAAGGGACCAGCCTCTGCCTGAAAGCTAATGTTGATGTTAGAGGCCAATGTCATGTTAAAGATAAGGTTAACTCCAAGATCTCAGATATCACTTAACAGAAAGACATCTATATTTCCTTCCCTCCTTAACTGAAATAAGGAAAAGGATGTGTTTAAACAGTGTTTAAAAAGTGCCTTGTATAATCAAGTACAAATAATCATATTAGCAATAAGTTATATAGTATGAATGAATGAATGAATGAATGAAATACTTGTATAGCACACAATGCGAACTGAATCGCCTCTAGGCGCTGTATTGTTATTACATTATATTAGAATAATTATATATATTTTTGACTGAATAGTTTTACCTATATCTTTGGTTAATATATTTTTATATATTTTTCCAAAATATGTCCACAATATATTATTTGGATATATCCATAAAATGTATTGGTATATCTTTATTTATATTAAAAAAAGGATCACATGTTTGTAACATTATGAATATTTTTTTTTAAATTATGAAGTTTTCTGGGAGTACGAATTCTCCTGAAATAATTCATGAGGTTTTTTTTTTTTTTTTATAATTAATGTTTATTAAAGAAGAGAGGCGTGTACAAAGCATAACGATCAATACATAAACCAATATCAGGGGGAGCAACATTATATCGTTAGTTACAATGGCACAGACAAATACACCCACCTCTTCCATTATAAAAGAGGGAATATAGTGGACAGAAATAGAGGGAGAGTAAAGAAAAGGGAAAATAAACAGAAAGAGAGAGAAAAAGAGAAAGAAGGGGGGGGGATGTGGGGGGCGGGGGGGGAGGGGGGAAGGGGGGGCAGACCACCCTCAGGCATACAATTGCAAAATTACAGTTGATATAGTAAGAACAAGAGTTATGATCACATCACACTGGTTGAGACATTATGGCTGCATAACTAGATGAATATTTAAAGGCAACCCAACATGCCCAGATCTTCGTTGCCAACTCAGATTTACCCCGGAGGGAGAGAGTCATGTCCTCCATGTAATATGTGGTATCCACGTTGAGTAACCAACGCCGGAGCGTGGGGATCGTCTTCAGCTTCCAAAACTGAGGAATGAGGGTTTTGGCAGCGTTTAAGAGGTGTGGTGTAATTGACCTCTTATATGGGCCCGTCGGCCTCCCCGTGCAATGGAACAGAACATACCACGGGTCATTAGGTACCTCCCACCCCTGGATTTCTTTAATCGTGTAGAAAATCGCCAGCCAGAATGGGCGGATCCTCGGGCAGTACCACCAAATATGAGCATGAGTGGCTACCTCCCCGCACTCCCGCCAACAAAGTGGGGAGGACTGAGGAGAAAACCTATGTAAAACAACCGGTGTGTAGTGCCATCTGGTCAAAAGTTTATACGCCATTTCTGATGTCTTAGAGGATCCAGAGGAGGTATGAGCCAGGGTTAGGATTTGTGACTGCTGGGACGGAGACAGCGCCGTATGTAGTTCCCTTTCCCAGTACCGTAGGAAGGAGGGAGTACCCGTAGAAGTGAGGGACAGCAATGCCTGATAGAAGTACGAAACCGGCCGCTCAATCGGGTCAGGTTCGGCAAATGCGGTTTCCACAGGTGTAAGCTCCGCCAAGGTGCGCAGGGGCTTTGGGAGCATGCGAACAAAGTTCAATAGTTGATGATGTTTCCATCGATCCATGTAGGATATGGAGGAGTCACCCATGATGGAAGAAAGAGGCAACACCCCGGATGGGCCGGTGAACTGATGTAGACATGTGTTAGTGCCCAGCCGCCACGGGTGAATCTGAGGGTCCATATTACCCGGTGGGAAAAAATCATGACCCACCAGGGGCATCAGGGGGGAGTTATACAACCAGCCATGCATCTTACAGATAGAGTCCCACACCATCAAGGAGGAGTGTGTAAGCGGTGACGTGGTAGACAAAAGGGTCCGGAACTTCCTCGGGATCCACATCAGTGTGGAAGGTTCAGCGCCACAGAGGTCCGTTTCTAAGTTTACCCAGAGTTTCGTGTCCTTGCAATACTTCAGGTCAGAGAGCCTAGTCAGCACAACGGCCCTGTAGTAAAGCTTAAAGTCTGGTACAGCTAAACCCCCACTACACTTAGGGCGGATGAGGAGAGATCTATTCAGCCTGGGTCTTCTCCTATTCCATATGTACCGGTATACCAAAGATGTCAAGATTGTAAAAAACCCCACCGGTATCCCAAACGGGACCATCTGAAGCATGAAGAGCACCCTAGGCAGCAAGTTCATCTTAACCAGACCAATTCTACCCAGCCAAGAATGTCGTAGCTGGGACCACCTTTGGATATCTGACCTAAGTGTGTTGAGCAAAGGCAAAAAGTTAGCGCGGAAAAGGGACGATAGTGAGGGCGTAAGTTGAATGCCCAAATATTTCATGGAGCTCAACTGCCAGGTAAAGGGATAGTTCTTTTTCAGGTGAGATACCTGTTTGGCGGGGACAGAGATGTTTAACATTTCCGATTTGGACATATTGATTTTAAAATTTGACACCGCACCGTAGGCCGAAAACTCGGACATAAGATTTGGAAGGGTGATCAGAGGCTGTTGCACATAAAACAAAATATCGTCCGCGTAAGCCGCGTATTTGTGTTCCGTCGTACCTATTGTTACGCCACGTATATTCGGGTTTCGCCTAATAAGGGATAAAAATGGTTCCAGGGAGATCGCGAATAAAATCGGCGAGAGCGGGCAACCCTGGCGAGTGCCGTTGTATAGGGTGAAGGGGTCACTAAGGGTACCGTTAATCCGTATCTGAGCTGTGGGGCAGTGGTACAACGCCGCTATTTTGGAGCGCAAAGTGGGTCCTATACCCAAGTGTGCCAGCGTAGCCATAAGGAAGTCCCAGTCCACCCTGTCAAACGCCTTCTCAGCATCCGTGGAAAGTAACAGGGTGGGCTGGGAAGTCCGCCGCACATAGGCCATCAAGGAAAGTGTGCGGAGAGAATTATCCCGTGCCTCCCTCCCGGGGATGAATCCTGTCTGATCCCGTGAAATCCACTGTGGCACCAAGGGGAGCAGCCTATTCGCTATGGCTTTAGCATAAATCTTCGCATCAATATTCAAGAGCGAAATAGGGCGGTAGCTCGCGCAGTCACTAGGGTCCTTGCCCTCCTTGGGTAATACCGTGATGTGAGCATGAGTGGTCTCCGGGCGAAGGTCCCCGCCGTCCGAGGTCACGTTAGCATATCTGGTCAGATACGGCAACAGTATGTCAGCGTACGCTCTATAATAAGATACCGTGAGGCCGTCTGGTCCCGGGGGGCCTTACCGCGCGCCATAGCTTTCATGGCGCCCAGGAGCTCCGCAGCCGTAAACTCCCCCTCCAAGGAAGCCAAAACCTCCTCGGAGAGTTTCGGGAGGGCGGCACGGGCCAGATATTCCCCAATAAGGCATCCCCGAGCCTCTCTGTCATGGACACCCTGGTGTACCTGATACAGGCGCTGATAAAAGTCCCTGAATGTCTTGGCTATACGGGGGGTCTCGAACACCAGGTCTCCCGAGGGGGTCTTAACTTTGGCAATGAACGCCGCGTTCTTACGCTGTCGCACCGAGTTGGCCAACAGCCTACTGGGCTTATCTCCCCACTCGTAAAATCGGTGAGCTACTATCCGCGCGCGTCGCTTGTGATCTAAATGAAGGAGGGACTTCAGGGTCTCCCGTTTTTCCGTTAATGCGTGGAAAAGGGCCGGAGTCTGGTTCAGCTTATGCCGGCGTTCTAAGTCTGTGATGTCACGCAACAAGTCGGACTGTTGAGTTAAGCGCTCTTTCTTTTTCCTAGAACCCAATTCCATGAATTTTCCCCTAATATACACCTTGTGGGCCTCCCATAGCACTCCCGGTGAAACTTCAGGACTGACATTAGTCTTAAAATAAAACTCCAAACTGTCACCCATCACCTTTTTATCCGCCTCTTCGGCTATGAGTTCCTCGTTCAACTTCCAGTTAGTGGATTTCAGGGGTACGGACGCCACGCTAATGGTTAAGGAAATCAGAGCATGGTCCGAAATGGGGGATGAGTCAATGCTTGACTTCACTATGAGCGGGAGGTGCTGGTGATCAATGAAGCATAAATCTATTCTAGAGTAGGTTTGGTGCACCGGAGAAAAGTAGGTAAAGTCCCTTTCCCGCGGGTGATTAATTCTCCAGACATCCATCAACTGTAGATCATGGAGTCGAGAACGTATATACCTCACTCCCCTGCCGGAAAGCGAGGAACCACCTCTAGAGGTGTCCACAGTAGGTTCCAAGGGAACATTAAAATCGCCCGCTAGAAGAATGCATCCACGTGCAAAATTCCGCAGGGAGTTGAGTGTGGAAGCCAGAAAACGCACCTGGTTTTTGTTAGGGGAGTATAAGGTGGCCAAAGTACACTGCATGCTGCACAGGGTGCCCCGCAGAAACAGAAAACGTCCCGCAGGATCACACAACATTTCCTCAAACGTGAACGCGGTTCCCCTACGGATCCCAATGGCCACACCTTTTGCTTTAGAAATGTCGGAGAGGCTGTAGTACCACGTGGGGTACTTTGGTGAGTGCAGTCTAACTCGAGTCGTCTGCGTGAGGTGGGTCTCCTGGAGGAAGACCACGTCCCCCCGAAAACGGTCCAGCTCCCTATATAAGTTGTGTCTCTTCCCCGGGGCGTGAAGGCCCCTTACATTAAAAGATACAAGGTTCACAGTAGCCATGGGGTCTCAGGAGGAGGAACCGCGATCACCACAACATTACCAATGCAATACAGAGGCGGTCTGCCGCCAAATAGGGGGGAGGGGATCAGAGGAGGTGGAGGCAATAGACAAGAAAGGTGAGAGAGAAAAGGAAAGGAGAAGGAAAGGCAACAAGAAAATGAAAGACCCCACCTTAGTGGGAAAAACAAAATGAACCAAAAAAGGTGCTGTCAGAGAACAGCTAGTAGTGCACGCATTTCCATGCCGTGCGAGAGCGGGCCGCGTGACCGCCACAGGACCCCCACGCCCGCCACCCCAACAGGGGAACGGACGCCAGGGCCCCGCGCCGGGCAGCCCCCGCTCAAAAAGGGGGAGACGGGACTCAGGCAGCCGGGCGCAAACCACACCATAAAGGTCCAAAGTAGCGCCCCGCGGTCCGGTGCCGACACCAAGGCATAAAAATCTAGAGATAACATCATCCAAAACATAAAACGGTAAAACGCCTGGAAAGAACAATATGGGTATGAAGCTAAGGCAGTAAGATACACAATGGGGGGGGGGGTACCGCGAGTCAGTCACGCTCCAAAAGCACAGAGAGGTCGATGGAAAAAATAACACGCCATTAAATAAGGCAAAAGAACAGCAATGTTCGCATCCAGACTGAGGCCCCCAAGGAGGAACCGGGGTATGGGCCACATGGCCAAGGGTGACACAGCCGTGGTCATTGCAAAAACTTGTTGTCGCCAGAGGCGGTCAGCTTCCTCGCACAAACTTGGTAAGGGAGCCCCCCCAATTGCGCTCAGGCGGTATGTCCCACAAATGCAAGTAGACATCCTGAACAGGTAAACTAGTTGAAGGGCAGGTTGCCAGTTCAAGGGCGGTAATCAGGTGCAGAAGTGCGGCGGGCACGGCTCACTCTCTGCCAGCCCTGGTCGGCCCCAGCGGGCAGGGGCGGGATGCCGTCCTGCCATCCAGGCAGCTCCGGGATAGGAACGGACATATCCGTGCAGAATTTGGGCAGCTCCTCCGGGAATCGAAGTATTGCGGTTCTGCCGTCTCTAGAGGCGATCAAGGCCGCAGGGAAGCCCCACTTATATTTAATGGACGCCGCCCGAAGCAGTTCCGTGAGGGGTGGTAGGGCCCTGCGTCTATCCAAGGTTTCCTTAGCTAGGTCCGGGAAAAAGGATAACATCGCTCCATGAAAATCAAACGGATTAGCTCCCCTAGCTTTCTGCATAATCAGTTCCTTTTCAGGATAATGGTGGATCCGGCAAATGATGTCCCGTGGGACGTCTGTAGCAAGATTGCGTGGTCGGAGTGCCCTGTGCACCCGGTCAATCTTCAAGGGGGCGTCCGGTGCTCGGCCCAGAAGACTGTTGAAAATGCCCCGAACGGACCGTAACAGGTCGTCGTCCCCAGTCGCTTCGGGAAGTCCCCTAATCCGAACGTTATTACGTCTGTTACGATTCTCTTGATCTTCGATCTTATAAACGGTCGTACGATGCGAAATGGCAAGTTGTCGTGTAGTCGCCTGTAAGGATCGGATAGCGTTCGCGTGGCGATCTAGACGTTGCTCCGACTCTTCGACACGAACCAATACTTGCGAGAGATCCGAACGAACTGCGGAGACCTCCTTCTTAATGACCCGCTCGAGGTTCAGAAGCATGGAGGTGAGATCGGAGGTGGTAGGGAGACCGCTCACTCTCGGTGCCGCTCCGGCGGAAGGATGTTGCTCCCCTTCATCGCCCGAGCCCGCCGAGGACTCGGGCGAGCGCGACCTCCGGTCCGGCCCATCGCGGGAGGCGAGATCTACTCCACCCCGCGGCTTGCGGCCTAGGTCGTCCTGCTCCTCCACCTCGTCCGGTTCCACGGAAAGGAATCGTTTAATTGACCCCGTCGAGGCTCCTTTCTTGGGCAGAGACTTGCCCGTCCGCCGGCCCATCGCTCAGGTAGCAAAAATATGGATTTTTGGATGATTTTAGGTATTTTTCTCGGTGTCGGCCTCGGAGCTCACAGAGCACACGTCTGCTCTAGCACATCACCAGGCCACCCCCCCCATGAGGTTTTTAAGTAACACATTAATTAACTCAAGGAATTTAAAGAAAAAGCAATTAGTTTGGGGTGTATTTTCTCAAACCCATAGATCTCATGAGTTTGACATAAGTTTGGCAGCTCTAGATATTTTATAGTTTTCTGTTAAGCCTAATGCTGTGTGCACACGATCGGAATTCCAGCCAGAAAAAAGACCGATCGGAAAATGCGACCATGTGTATGCTCTAATCGGAATTTAGCTGTCCGAATTCCCGCCAGCCAAAAATTGATAGCATGTTCTCAATTTTCCCGACGGAAAAACTTTCTATCGGTAATTCCGATCGTGTGTATGCAATTCCGACACGCCAAAAATCACGCATTCTCAGATTCAACTGCAAGACAGAAGCTATTGGCTACTGGCTATTGAACTTCATTTTTCTAGTCGTGTCGTACGTGTTGTACGTCACTGCGTTATAAATGATAGGAATTTGGTGTGACCGTGTGTAGGCAAGACAGCTTGAGCCGAATTCCGTTGGAATTCCGTCGGGAAAACCATCAGAGCTTTTTCCGACGAGAATTCCGATCGTGTGTACGTGGCATAAGTCAAAGGTTATTCGGAAATTAAATATGATATCATCCCTATAGATTTTTAGCAGGAAATGATTGTGTTTTGCATCACTCATGACGTGAAAGGCATTCCCACACCCACATTCTAGAGGGAATATAAAGAACAGATACATAGCCGAGGGGGATCTAGAAATGGGGATCGTGTGAAAGATGGAAACAATGGAGGGAGAGAGAGCAGATGGAAAAATGTAGGAGTGCTAGATCTTCTTTGGGGACACCCAGCTGATACTTCTCAAAACAACAGATTTCTTAAATCTCTGGTAAAGTATTCATTTATATTTTTACCTTTTGAGTAATTGAAGTTGTTTGAGCATATGCTTAACTAACTCAATCAATATTGGTAGTGTCCGTTTTGTGCATTGAGTGAATTGAATTCTAACCGCAGTACAAATTTATTTCACCTTTTAAACAGACAGAGATACATATCTTTTTAATATCTCAGCAAAACTGACTTCAGAGTCTTAGAATTGGATTCGTTATAGTATGTGTTGAGACATAGATTCATAATAAATTCATCATAAAGTGTTGAGACATGGTATTTTGTAGAAACAGCTTGTGGTAAAAATTTCTCATCTTTTCAATTCTTTTTTATTAAGTTTTCAACAAAAACTATTTATGCAGTACGTACAATAGTGGTTTACAATTTGTAGAATCAATATAATACAATTATCAACTGCTAATGATCACATACCAGTGTTGTTGACTATAATAGTAGCATGGGCTGTGCCTCCTACTTCACAATGTGGAAGCCACAGTATAGATACCGTGTAGGGCAGGTAATATTTTTTATTGTCAACAGTCCTGTGTGTACCATGCAGCACTTTAACCAGTAGGCTTACCATTGTATTAGTAGTTCAGTAACATTTAAAATATAAACTATGAAAAATAATTGAAAAAAAAAGGAAAACAAATATAACCATAACGAGAAAGTAAAGACTGTACCATATGAAAGGAGTGTACTTCTATCTGGTTTAGTACTATAATGCCTACTGTTGAGTTTATACATATTTAGGAAATTTAGAAACCCAGGGTAACCATTGATTGTGGAAGGTGTGACTCATGTTTGATTGAATGGCAAATAATTTTTTGTAGGAGTAATGAGTTGATACTCTTTGGATGACTTCCCTAATGTTAGGGGCTAGGGTGGATTTTCATTTAGCTGCGATAGTTATTCGAGCTGCAATAAGAATGTGGCTTATTATGCTTCTAAATTGGGTTGGTATTTAGTCTGATAAAAAAGCCAGTTACAGAGGATATCAACTTGAAAACTGTATTCCAAAAATGTTCAAAGTAATTTTTGATAAATCACAAACTCCTGTGCAAGATTCATAACAGGCTAGTGTACCCCTGAAGGGACTTAGTCTCTCAGAGGTGAAAGCTATTGAGGAACTAATGGAACTGTGGGATGAAGGATTGACAAAATAGATCTTGAAGAGGCATCAATATTGTCCTCTGATAAAGATCTTGGTTCTCCTGAGGCCAATCAATCTGAGATGCCCTGTATTTCATATGTAGCCAAAGAGTATAAATCTAAATCAACTAAATTCCCAGTTCTTCAAAACAATCCCAACATATGGGCATTTGTGCAACAGCTCACAAAAGAAATAATTAAAACTAAATGGGTGGGACAAAAACAATCAAATTTGACCCGACAACAAAGGGAGGCGCTCTCTCTGTTAAAATCTAGCACGGCCATTATGATCAAACCCGCCGATAAAGGGGGTAACCTTGTAATAATGGATGTTACACAATATTAAGAAATGGTTCTAGATTTGCTTAATAACAAACAATGGTATCGAAAAATTCCAGCAAGCCACATTGGACATGTTAATGCCCAATTTGGCAAGCTAATTGAATCAGGGTATAGACAAGGACTGATTACGAAAAAAACATGGGAATATCTAAATGTTCTAAACCCCAAAACCCCTATGTATGCCTTACCAAAGGTGCACAAACACCCCCTGAAACCACCCGGCCGCTCTATCGTCTCAGGGAGAGGCTGCCTGACTGAGCAGGCTAGCGCTCTGGTAGATGACTTTCTACGCCCCTATGTTGAGGGCCTAACGTCTTACTTACGTGATACCTCGGACCTGTTGCGGGCCTTAGATGGAGTCTCGATATCAGAGGGGACTTGGTTAGTGACTCTGGATGTAGAGGCTTTATACAACTCGATCCCTCATGATTTGGGGGTTCGGGTTGTTGAGAGCTTCATTGTGGAGGATGGTGGGATCCCACCCAAATACCTGAGGTTCATCCTGGATCTCTTACGATTCATTCTTACCAACAATATCTTTATGTTTGGGCGCTCCCATTACCTCCAGGTGCAGGGTGTGGCTATGGGGACCAAGTGTGCCCCCTCATATGCCAACCTGTACCTGGGGGGATGGGAGCGTCAAATTTTTCGACAGGAGAATCTTCAAAGATTTTTTGATTTAATTCCAATGTGGCGGAGATACATTGATGACATTTTCTTCATTTGGACAGGCAATGAGACAGATTTAGCCACCTTTGTGGATCTCTTGGGGGACAATTCCTTCAATTTGAGGTTCACCATGGAAAAAAGCCTCTCCAGATTAACTTTTTTGGATGTACAAATTTTTGTTGGTTTGGGTGGGGAAATCCAATCCACCCTCCACCGTAAAACCACTGCGGCTAACTTGCTACTACATGCATCGAGTTCGCACCCGTCCCCTCTGATAGGGGATGCTCAAGAAGGACAGCAATCTGGCAGTCATGTTCCACAAGCTGCAGCCTACTGTCAGGTTTGCTACAGCGATGAAGAGGGAGGGGATGATGAGGGCACTGACTCCACGTGGGTGCCTGGTAGGAGAGAGGAGGAGGAGGAGGAGGAGGAAGAGGAGGAGGCACATGTCCAACGAGGCAGGATGCCCTCTGGGGGCCAGCTTAGGGGCAGCACACCGACTGAATCACACCGCAGAGCTCCGCCTGTGCAGGGCGCTGCCTCTGCACGTTATTCTAAAAGTTCTTTGGTGTGGGCCTTTTTTGAGACGAGTGCATCAGATCGCACCGCTGCTATTTGCAACATATGTCTCAAGCGTATCTCGCGTGGCCAAAACATCAGCCGCTTGGGCACCACATGCTTGACCAGACATATGTTGACCTGCCATGCAGCTCGTTGGCAGGCGTACCTCGAAGACCCACACCAAAGAACAAAGCGGCCCTCTCCTTGCTCCTCATCAGCTGGCATCTCCAACCCCACTAGACATTCAGTCCTCTCTGAAACCTGCTCTGAGAGGAATGAAGGTGTAGAATTAGGTGTGTCACAGCCAAGTGTTTCCGGGCACTCTGCTAGCAGTACACCCACGTCCGATTATAGCAGGCAAATGTCCCTGCCCCAGCTGCTGGACTGGCGAAAGAAGTTCACTCCCAGGCTCACGTCCTTAACCTGGTGGTGCCTCAGTTCTTGGGCAGGTACCGGGGTTTACAGGATGTCCTGAGGCAGGCCAGGAAAGTCTGTGTGCATTTCCGCCGATCATTTAATGCCTGTGCTCGGCTGGCTGAGCTCCAAAAGGAGTTGAACCTGCCCAAGAACCGCCTTATATGTGACATGCCCACCAGGTGGAACTCAACGTTGGCCATGCTGCAGCGGCTGCACATGCAGCAGAGGGCCATCAATGAGTACCTGTGCGACTACGGCACCAGGACAGGGTCAGGAGAGCTTGGATTTTTCTCACCACGCCAGTGGGGCATGATCAGGGATGCATGCACTGTCCTGTCACCGTTTGAGGAGGCCACAAGGATAGTGAGCAGTGACAGTGCATGCATCAGTGACACTGTACCTCTTGTCCACCTCTTGGAGCATACGCTACGTGGAATAATGGACAGGGCACTTGAGGCAGAACAGAGCAGGAAGAGGAGGACTTCCTTGCCTCTCAAGGCCCCCTTTATCCAGACAGTGTTCCTGCTGTGCCACCCATCACACAGGAAGAGGATGAGGAGGAGGAAGAGGAGGAGGAGGATGATTGTGTCAGCATGGAGGTGGAGGCTGGCACTCAGCATCAGCAGCATCAGCAGCAGCAGCAGCAGTCTTGTAGGGATGATTTACAGTCCCAAGAAACACGTGGACTTGTACGTGGCTGGGAGGAGGTAGCTGCAGATCATGTTGTCCTTAGTGACCCAGAGGACTCCGGACTGAATGCCTCAGCTAACCTACGCTGCATGGCCTCCCTGATCCTGCAAAGCCTGCGGAAGGATCCTCGTATTCTTCGGATCAAGGAGAGGGACCATTACTGGACTCCTTAATCCACGGTACAAGGGTAAGGTTGCCGACCTTATCTTGCCACCGCAGAGGGAGCAGAGGATGAGACATCTCCGGGAGGCCTTGCAGAAAGGTCTGTGCAATGCGTTCCCAGAGACTGGGAGGTTACAAACTCCTGGTCCTGGACAACGTGTTGCTGAGGCATCGGTCAGAAGGAGCGGTGGAGAAGGTGGCCGTCTGACTGATGCTTTCAGACAATTTTTTAGTCCGCAGCCCCAAGGTATGATCGGTTCCAGCAACCATCGCCAGCGTCTGATTTACATGGTGCAGGAATACCTAGGGGCAAGGTCAGACTTGGACACCTTTCCCACCGAAAATCCTCTGGCTTACTGGGTCTTGAGGATGGATCACTGGCCAGAGCTTGCACAGTATGCAATTGAGCTACTGGCCTGTCCTGCATCCAGCGTTCTTTCAGAACGCACCTTCAGTGCTGCTGGTGGCTTTGTTACCGATCACAGGGTGCGGCTGTCTACCGAATCAGTTGATCGACTGACCTTCATCAAGATGAATCAGTCTTGGATCACCCACAGCTACCAAGCACCTGAAGCTGATGTAACCGAATAATTTTTTTTTAAATATCACATCCCTTCAAGACTGCCTATGTCCTGTTATGTTGATTGTCTATCCTCTTTCTCCTCCGATGATATGTTGGAAGAACATTTCTGTTTCTGGGTGATGCCATCAGCCCAATTTTTCTGCCCCTGTTTAACAGGGGCGTTTAAGTACAATTTTTGATGCAATGCTTTGCAGCAGGGCTAATTCCTGCAATAAAACAAGAGTATATGGGAGAGGTTGCAGTGTCGTGGGACCAGCACCAGTGCCTAAGGCCCAATTTTTCTGCCCCTGTTTAACAGGGGCGTTTAAGTACATTTTTTGATGCAATGCTTTGCAGCAGGGCTAATTCCTGCAATAAAACAAGAGTATATGGGAGAGGTTGCAGTGTCGGGGGACCAGCACCAGTGCCTAAGGCCCAATTTTTCTGCCCCTGTTTAACAGGGGCGTTTAAGTACAATTTTTGATGCAATGCTTTGCAGCAGGGCTAATTCCTGCAATAAAACTAGAGTATAGGGGAGAGGTTGCAGTGTCGTGGCACCAGCACCAGTGCCTAAAGCCCAATTTTTCTGCCTCTGTTTAACAGGGGCGTTTAATTACATTTTTTGATGCAATGCTTTGCAGCAGGGCTAATTCCTGCAATAAAACTAGAGTATATGGGAGAGGTTGCAGTGTCGTGGCACCAGCACCAGTGCCTAAGGCCCAATTTTTCTGCCCCTGCTTAACAGGGACATGTAATTACTATTCTTGATATAATATTTCACAGGAGGGCCCGTTCCTGTGCCCACCCAGAGTAACTGTGAGGACTTATAGTGTTGTGGCACCAGCACCACAACCACCAAAGGTCAATTTTTCTACCACTGTTCAACAATGGCATGTAATTAAAAATTCTTGATATAATCGTTCACAGCAGGGCGCTCCAGCGCCCACCAAGAGTCACTTTGAGGGCTTACAATGTTGTGGCAAAACCAACACCTTGTTCCGCCATTTCTGCAGAGCATATAGGGCAGGCCCCTACTTTCAAACATCCAACTTACAAACATCTCCTACTTGCAAAGGGAAGGAGACAACAGCAAGTGAGATGAAAAAAGATGGACGACAAAACAAATTATACAGGGGAGATAACCCTTCCCTATGTTTTCCAAAAAGCTTAAAAAATTTTTTTTGGACTGGAGCTACACTTTAAAAATGTACCAGTTGAAAATTACAAACAAATTCAACTTAACACAACAAACCTACACAGTCCCTGTCTTGTTTGCACCGTCTGTATACTGCTGTTCTGAGTATATAGGGCCTGGGGGCCACACGCATTTCCTTTTTTTAATATGGGTACGGGGTTCCCCTTAATATGCGTACAAGACCCAAAGGGGCTGGTAATGGGCAGGGAGGGCTACCCATGCCATTTTTCTCAATGATTTTCAACCATATTGCAGGAACCAGATATAACATTAAAACCGCAAGAAGCTTTAAATGACGTTATTTCCGTTAAATATCATTTGCAGGGACTGTTCTAAACACGGGAAACACGTGGCACTTCACAGGCATACTACAGACACCCCCTAGGCACCATATTTAAAGGAATATTTCACTTTTTTTTCCACTTTAATCGTCATTAAAATCAGTGCTCCCGCCAAAACGGCCGTTTTTAAAACTTTTTTTTGCATTGACCCATGTCCCCTGGGGCAGGAGCCAGGTCCCCAAACCCTTTTTAGGACAGTATCTTGCATATTAGCCGTTAAAATTAGCACTTTTAATTTCGAACGTTCGAGTCCCATAGACTTCAATGAGGTTCTAACGTTCGTACGAATTTGGGGTCCGTTCGAAAGTTCTGGTGCGACCCGAACCGGGGGGTGTTCGGCTCATCCCTATCCATCAGTAAGGTGAATATGATAGGGGATAATGGGCGCCCTTGGCGGGTACCGTTAGTGATATAGAAACTCCGAGATGTTAAAGTGGTTGTAAACCCTTACAAACCACTTTGACCTACAGGTAAGCCTAGATTAAGGCTTGCCTGTAGGTCCAAGCAATATCTCCTAAACCTATATGGTTTAGGAGATATTTGCCCGAAAACGGGCACCGCTGTCTACGGCGCATGCACCGTAGACAGCGGCGCGCAGGCGCACTGAGCATGGCAGTTCCAAGAATGGAGCTGCCGCATTTGTCGACCCCCGTGCGCATGCGCGGGAGTGACGTCATCGCGGCTTCGCCGAATGACAGCGGCGGAGCTGCGAGACGCCACCAGCAAGATGGATGCGGCGGACTACAGGGGACAGCGGCGACTTCGCTGGCTCCTGTGTCAGGTAAGTGACACATAATCGCATAGTAGTCCACTATGCTTTACCTTTGCAGGGAAAAAAAGAGGAAGTAAACTCATCAGGGTTTACTTCCTCTTTAATAGATGAGAAAACTCTAGCTGAGGGTTTGGTGTTATCCCAAGTGGACCCTATCAAAGGCTTTTTCTGCATCCAATGCCAAAACTACTGCTGGGGCCTTCTTAGATTCTATTGTATGTAAGAGGTTGAACAGTCTCCGCGTACCATCAGGGACCTGTCTTCCCCTGACAAACCCAACTTGGTCTGCTTTGATCAAGTATGGGGTGATATTAGCTAGTCTGTTCGCTTTACTCTAAGCGTAAATTTTTAAATCAGTGTTCAGGATAGAAATAGGCCTACAATTTTGTGTGGTATCCGGCTTCTTCCCTGGTTTTGGTAGTGTGATAATAGTTGCTTGTAACATTTCTTCTGGAAAGCAAGAGGAGCAGGTAGCGCTGTTGAAGAGTGTTCCCAAATATGGGACCAAAGTTTGAGCAAAGGCTTTGTAATATTCTGAAGAAAAGCCATCAGTGCCTGGTGCTTTGTGTTTCGGTAATGCATGGATAGTGTCTGAGATTTCCTTATTTGATATTGGAGCATTGGGTGTTGTTAGTTGTACTGTAGTTAATGAGGGAAGGGTGAGTTTTCTAAGAAATAAGTCAATGGCCTGAGCAGTGGGTTGAGGAGTGTCCTTATCAAGGTGGAAGTTGTATAAGTCTCTATAATACTTCATAAAGGCATTGGCAATCTTTGTTGGATGGTGTTCTAATTCACCTGTATGTGGGTCTTTAATGTTAGTTAATTTTGCATTTTGATGTCTTTTGTTAATGTAATTTGCTAGGAGTTTACTCGCTTTGCTACCTTGAGCATAGTACATTGCCTTATGTCTTCTGATGTATAATTGGTGAGTGGAGATCAGTAATAAACGGACTTTATGCCTGCAGGAAAATAATTCCTTCTCTAGCATAGGAGAAGGATTCTTTATGTAGTGCTTCTACTTTTTCAAGATCTTTGACTAAGGTGTTCAACATGCCTGCCTTCCTCATCCTCTCCCGTGCAGCTGCTTGTATAAGTAGAACCCTACAAAAAGCTTTGTGGGAGCACCACAAGGATGCTATATTAGTGTCCATGTTGTCATTTAGCTGGAAGAATTCCTTAAGTTGTTCATGTATTTTGTTAGCAAATAAAGGTTTTGTTAGGAGGTCTATATTATTCTTCCAGAGATAGGTTGGGGGGTCTGAATTGTGTTCTTGTAGAGCTATGGACACTGGGCATGATCCGACCATCTCATGGAGTGGATCTTAACTTAAAGAGTTTTTTGTAGTAAGGTAAGGTCTGAGAGGATGAGGTTGATCCTTGAATATGCCTTGTGGGGGTATGAGTAGTGGGTATAGTCTTTTTCATTACAGTTTATACATCTCCATTAGGGATGAGCCGAACACTTCTCCGGTTCGGTTCGCACCAGAACTTTCGAACGGACCGAAAATTCGTACAAACTTAAGAACCCCATTGAAGTCTATGGGACTCAAACGTTCGAAATAAAAAGTGCTAATTTTATTGGCTAATATGCAAGATATTGTCTCCTAAGAAAGGGTTTGGGGACCTGGCTCCTGCCCCAGGGGACATGGGTCAATGCCAAAATTGTTTTTAAAAACAGCCGTTTTTTCTGGAGCACTGATTTTGATGACAATTAAAGTGATAAAAAGTGAAATATTACTTTAAATATCGTGCCTGGGGGGTGTCTATAGTATGCCTGTGAAGTGGCATGTGTTTCCCATGTTTAGAACAGTCCCTGCAAAAAATGACATTTAACGGAAAAAAAAGTCATTTAAAACTGCTTGCAGTTTTAATGTAATATCTGGTTCTGGCAATATGGATGAAAATCATTGAGAAAAATGGCATGGGTAGCCCCCCCCCCCCCTGCCCATTACCAGCCCCTTTGGGTCTTGTACGGAAATTAAGGGGAACACTGTACCCAAATAAAAAAAAGGAAAGGCGTGGGGCCCCCAGGCTCTATATACTCAGAACAGCATATACAGGTGATGCAAACAAGACAGGGACTGTGTAGGTTTGTTGTGTTAAGTAGAATCTGTTTGTAATTTTGAACTGGTACATTTTGAAAGTGTAGCTCCAGTAAAAAAATCTATTTTCAAGCTTTTGGGAAGGGTTATCACCCCTGTATAATTTTTTTTTGCCGTCCGTCGTTTTTCATCTCACTTCCTGTTGTCTCCTTCCGTTTGCAAGTATGAGACGTTTGTAAGTTGGATGTTTGAAAGTAGGGGCCTGCCCTATATGCTCTGCAGAAATGGGGGCCTAAGGTGTTGGTGTTGCCACAACACTGTAAGCCCTCAAAGTGGCTCTTGGTGGGCGCTGGAGCGCCCTGCTGTGAGCGATTATATCAAGAATTGTAATTACATGCCATTGTTGAACAGTGGTAGAAAAATTGGGCCTTTGGTGGTTGTGGTGGTGGTGCTGGTGCCACAACCCTATAAGTCCTCACAGTTATTTTCAGTGGGAGCAGGAATGGGCCCTGCTTTGAAATATTATATCAGAATTGTAATTACATGCCCCTGTTAAACAGGGGCTGAAAAATTGGGCCTTAGGCACTGGTTGCTGGTGCCATGACACTGCAAACTCTCCCAGATACTCTAGTTGGAGTACAGGAATGAGTCCTAATGCAAAGCATTGCATCAAAAATTGTATTACATGTCTCTGTTAAACAGGGGCTGAAAAATTGGGCCTATACACTGCAACCTCTACCATATACTCTAGTTGGAGTACAGGAATGTTCCCTGCTGCAAAGCACTGCATCAAAAATTGTAATTACACGCCCCTGTTAAACAGGGGCTGAAAAATTGGGCTGGTGGCATCACCCAGAACCAAAAATGTTCTTCCAAGATATCAGCGGGATCATTGAGGAGGAAGAGGATAGTCAGTCAACATAACAGGACAGTCACTCAGCATCAGCATTGGCAGTCTTGAAGGGATGTGACATTTAAAAAAAAATTATTCGGTTACATCAGCTTCAGGTGCTTGGTAGCTGGTGGTGATCCAAGACTGATTCATCTTTATGAAGGTCAGTCGATCAACCGAGGTGGACAGGCGCACCCTGTGATCGGTTACAAAGCCACCAGCAGCACTGAAGGTGTGTTCTGAAAGAACGCTGGATGCATGACAGACCAGTAGCTCAATTGCAAACTGTGCAAGCTCTGGCCAGTGATCCATCCTCAAGGCCCAGTAACCCAGAGGATTTTAGGTGGGAATGTTGTCCAAGTCTGATCTTGACCCTAGGTATTCCTGCACCATGTAAATCAGACGCTGGCGATGGTTGCTGGAACTGACCATACCTTGGGGCTGCGGACTACAAAATTGTCTGAACGCATCGGTCAGATGGCCACCTTCTCCACCGCTCCTTCTGTGATTAACTGAAGCCTCAGCAACATGTTGCCAAGGACCAGGAGTTTGGAACCTCTCAGTCTCTGGGAATGCGTTGCACAGACCTTTCTGCAAGGCCTCCCAGAGATGTCTCATCCTCTGCTCTCTCTGCGATGACAAAATAAGGTCCGCAACCTTACCCTTGTACCGTGGATCAAGGAGAGTGGCCACCCAGTAATGGTCCCTCTCCTTGATCCGAAGAATACGAGGATCCTTCCGCAGGCTTTACAGGGTCAGGGAGGCCATGCAGCGTAGGTTAGCTGAGGCATTCGGGTCCTCTGGGTCACTAAGGACAACATGATCTGCAGCCACCTCCTCCCAGCCACGTAGAAGTCCATGGGTTTCTTGGGACTGTAAATCATCCCTAAAAGACTGCTGCTGCTGATGCTGAGTGCCAGGGTCCACCTCCATGCTGACACAATCCTTCTCCTCCTTGTCCTCTTCCTGTGTGATGGGTGGGACAGCAGGAACACTGTCTGGATAAAGGAGGCCTTGAGAGGCAAGGAAATCCTCCTCTTCCTGCCTCTGTTCTGCCTAAAGTGCCCTGTCCATTATTCCACGCAGAGTATACTCCAGCAGGTGGAAAAAAGTACAGTGTCACTGATGCATGCACTGTCACTGCTCGCCATCCTTGTGGCCTCCTCAAATGGTGACAGGACAGTGCATGCATCCCTGATCATGCCCCACTGGCGTGGTGAGAAAAAAATCAAGCTCCCATGACCCTGTCCTGGTGCCGTAGTCACACAGGTACTCATTGATGGCCCTCTGCTGTGTGTGCAGCCGCTGCAGCATGGCCAACTTTGAGTTCCACCTGGTGGGCATGTCACATATAAGGCGGTTCTTGGGCAGGTTTAACTCCTTTTGGAGCTCAGCCAGCTGAGCACTGGCATTAAATGATCGGCAGAAATGCATACAGACTTTCCTGGCCTGCCTCAGGACATCCTGTAAGCCCCGGTACCTGCCCAAGAACTGAGGCACCACCAGGTTAAGGACGTGAGCCACACAGGGCACATGGGTCAGTTGTCCCTGTCGGAGGGCGGAGAGGAGGTTGGTGCCATTGTCGCAAACCACCATTCCTGGCTTTAGCTGGCATAGCATCAACCACCTGTCGGCCTGCCCCTGCAGAGCTGACAAAATATTTTCCCCAGTGTGGCTCCTGTCCCCCAAACAAACCAGCGCAAGCACGGCATGGCATCTTTTTTGCCTGCGTACTTGCGTAGCCCCTTGAACGCCTATGGAGCACTGCTGGTTCCGAGGACAGATCACTGTAAGAGGCCATGGAGGAAGAAGAAGAAGAGGAGGGGGTGGAGGAGAGAGGTGTGTCACAACCAGTAGTAGCATTTTGGAGGCGTGGTGGTGGAACAACCTCCAACACTACTGCACCTTGTCATGCATCCTTCCCAGCTGCCAGAAGAGAGACCCAATGGGCCGTGAATGATAGGTAACGTCCCTGTCCATGCCTTCTGGACCATGAGTCAGTGGTAATATGCACCTGTCCAGCGAGGCAAGGACATTACCTTCCACCTGCTGGTAGAGAGCCGGAATCGCCTTCCATGAGAAAAAGTGAGGTTTGGGGACCTGCCACTGAGGAACCGCACATTGCACAAACTCACGGAAGGGGGCCGAGTCTACCTGACTAACTGAAAAGGCAGCAGTTGAAGTGCTAGCAATTTAGCCAAGCTAGCATTCAACCGCTGGGCATGTGGATGGCTGGGAGTGAACTTCTTTCGACGGTCCAGCAGCTGGGGCAGGGAAAATTGCCTGCTACAATCGGACGTGGGTGTACTGCTAGCAGAGTGCCCGCAAGTACTTGGCTGTGACACACCTAATTCTACACTTTCATTCCTCTCAGTGCTAGTTTCAGAGAAGACTTAAGGTCTAGTGGGGTTGGAGATCCCAGCTGATTAGGAGAAAGGAGAGGTCTGCTTTGTTCTTTGCTTTGACTGCCAGATTGCTGTCCTTCTTGAACATCCCCTCTCTCTGCGCTCAAGCTACTGGCTTCCTTCCTGTATATTGTGCTGTGCTGGAGGCACACAACACCCACTAACTCCTGCAGATGCCTTTTTTATAGAACACCAGCAATAAAGGGTAGATACAGGTTTATACTGTGCTGGAGGCACACAACACCCACTAACTCCTGCAGATGCCTTTATTATATAACACCAGCAATAAAGAGTAGATATAGGTGTATGCTGTGCTGGAGGCATACAACACCCACTAACTCCTGCAGATGCCTTTATTATAGAACACCAGCAATAAAGGTTAGATACAGGTGTACACTGTGCTGGAGGCACAAAACACCCACTAACTCCTGCAGATGGCTGTATTAGAGAACAGCAATAAAGGGTAAATACAGGTGTATACTGCGCTGGAGGCAAACAACACCCACTAACTCCTTCAGATGGCTGTATTAGAGAACACCAGCAATAAAGGGTAGATACAGGTGTATATTGTGCTGTGCTGGAGGCACACAACACCCACTAACTGCTGCAGATGGCTGTATTAGAGAACAACAGCAATAAAGGGTAGATACAGGTGTATACTGCGCTGGAGGCAAACAACACCCACTCCTGCAGATGGCTGTATTAGAGAACAACAGCAATAAAGGGTAGGGATGGCCGAACGGTTCGCCCGGCGGTCGTTTCGCGGCGAATTTCGGCTGTTCGCGGTCCGCCCGATCGGCAGACTATTGCCGCCATTCACCCGGCGGACTTCCGTGTTTACTGTGTAAAAGAACTTTGACCTATGATGACACATCCATCATGGGGTACAGGACAGCCAATTGAGACATTACAGCACATGGACACTTGGACATTCCCCCTAACTTCTAAATAGACCCGATCCGGTGGCCATTTTACATTCTTTCTTCTGTCACTATAGGGAGAAGTTGCTGCGTGGAGCAGGGGGAGATTGCAGTGACGCAAATCGCTAGCTATTTGGTACACAAAAGTTCTTTTCAGGACTGGTATAGGTGTTAGGTATAGTTCAGGATATAGGTTTGAGGCAGTGCTGTGCTAGTGATTGTTGCAGCAGCCTGAGTGTCTTTCGTCAGTGTAGAGAAAGGGACAGGACGCTGTGTGCTGCAGGGACAGTCAGTTTAATCATTAGCTGTTTCTATTAGGCCCTCAAAAGTGCTATTCAAGTTATTGTTCCAGCAGCCTCTGTTTTGTCAGTTTATATAGGGACAGGCAGGAAGCTGTGTGTGAGGCAGAGAGGGACAGTCAGTTTAATCAGTAGCTCTTACTATTAGGTCCACAAAGGTTCTTTTCAGGACTGGTATGGTAATAGGCTTGTACACGTATAATATTCTTTCTTCCAAATATAGAAAGAATATTATACTTGACTGCTGCCCTTCTGCTGCAGTCTGCTAATCATTCACAACCTACTTGTTCCACAAAGGTCCTTATAAGGACTGGTAACTTGGTCTAGGCTGCTACAGTACATAAGGTTGAGTGAGGTACAGTCTGCTATTCCATAAGGACTGGTATAGGTCCACAATACATAGGGTTGAGGTGCACTACTGCTGACGGCTTCCCTATACTGCAGCAGTCCTTCATCAGTATAGGGACTGACGTACAGTATGCTAATCAGTCACAACCTACTTGTTCCACAAAGGTCCTTATAAGGACTGGTAACTTGGTCTAGGGTGCTACAGTACATAGGGTTGAGTGAGGTACAGTCTGCTATTCCGTAAGGATTGGTATAGGTCCACAATACATAGGGTTGAGGTGCACTACTGCTGACCGCTGCCCTATACTGCCGCAGTCCTTCATCAGTATAGTGACTGACGTACAGTCTGCTAATCAGTCACAACCTACTTGTTCCACAAAGCTCCTTATAAGGACTGGTAACTTGGTCTAGAGTGCTACAGTACATAGGGTTGAGTGAGGTACAGTCTGCTATTCCATAAGGACTGGTATAGGTCCACAATACATAGGGTTGAGGTGCACTACTGCTGACCGCTGCCCTATACTGCAGCAGTCCTTCATCAGTATAGGGACTGACATACAGTCTGCAAATCTGTCACAACCTACTTGTTCCTCAAAGGTCCTTATAAGGACTGGTAACTTGCTCTAGGGTGCTACAGTACATAGGGTTGAGTGAGGTACAGTCTGCTATTCCATAAGGACTGGTATAGGTCCACAATACATAGGGTTGAGGTGCGCTACTGCTGACCGCTGCCCTATACTGCAGCAGTCCATCAGTATAGGGACTGACGTACAGTCTGCTAATCAGTCACAACCTACTTGTTCCACAAAGGTCCTTATAAGGACTGGTAACTTGGTCTAGAGTGCTACAGTACATAGGGTTGAGTGAGGTACAGTCTGCTATTCCATAAGGACTGGTATAGGTCCACAATACATAGGGTTGAGGTGCACTACTGCTGACGTCTGCCCTATACTGCAGCAGTCCTTCATCAGTATAGGGACTGACATACAGTCTGCTAATCAGTCACAACCTACTTGTTCCTCAAAGGTCCTTATAAGGACTGGTAACTTGGTCTAGGGTGCTACAGTACATAGGGTTGAGTGAGGTACAGTCTGCTATTACATAAGGACTGGTATATGTCCACAATACATAGGGTTGAGGTGCACTATTGCTGACCACTGCCCTATACTGCAGCAGTCCTTCATCAGTATAGTGACTGACGTACAGTCTGCTAATCAGTCACAACCTACTTGTTCCACAAAGGTCCTTATAAGGACTGGTAACTTGCTCTAGGGTGCTACAGTACATAGGGTTGAGTGAGGTACAGTCTGCTATTCCATAAGGACTGGTATAGGTCCACAATACATAGGGTTGAGGTGCACTACTGCTGACCACTGCCCTACACTGCAGCAGTCCTTCATCAGTATAGTGACTGACGTACAGTCTGCTAATCAGTCACAACCTACTTGTTCCACAAAGGTCCTTATAAGGACTGGTAACGTGGTCTAGAGTGCTACAGTACATAGGGTTGAGTGAGGTACAGTCTGCTATTCCATAAGGACTGGTATAGGTCCACAATACATAGGGTTGAGGTGCACTACTGCTGACCGCTGCCCTATACTGCAGCAGTCCTTCATCAGTATAGGGACTGACATACAGTCTGCTAATCAGTCACAACCTACTTGTTCCTCAAAGGTCCTCATAAGGACTGGTAACTTGGTCTAGGGTGCTACAGTACATAGGGTTGAGTGAGGTACAGTCTGCTATTCCATAAGGACTGGTATAGGTCCACAATACATAGGGTTGAGGTGCACTACTGCTGACCACTGCCCTATACTGCAGCAGTCCTTCATCAGTATAGTGACTGACGTACAGTCTGCTAATCAGTCACAACCTACTTGTTCCACAAAGGTCCTTATAAGCACTGGTAACTTGCTCTAGGGTGCTACAGTACATAGGGTTGAGTGAGGTACAGTCTGCTATTCCATAAGGACTGGTATAGGTCCACAATACATAGGGTTGAGGTGCACTACTGCTGACCACTGCCCTATACTGCAGCAGTCCTTCATCAGTATAGTGACTGACGTACAGTCTGCTAATCAGTCACAACCTACTTGTTCCACAAAGGTCCTTATAAGGACTGGTAACTTGCTCTAGGGTGCTACAGTACATAGGGTTGAGTGAGGTACAGTCTGCTATTCCATAAGGACTGGTATAGGTCCACAATACATAGGGTTGAGGTGCACTACTGCTGACCGCTTCCCTATACTGCAGCAGTCCTTCATCAGTATAGGAACTGACGTACAGTCTGCTAATCAGTCAAAACCTACTTGTTCCACAAAGGTCCTTATGAGGACTGGTAACTTGGTCTAGAGTGCTACAGTACATAGGGTTGAGTGAGGTACAGTCTGCTATTCCATAAGGACTGGTATAGGTCCACAATACATAGGGTTGAGGTGCACTACTGCTGAAGTCTGCCCTATACTGCAGCAGTCCTTCATCAGTATAGGGACTGACATACAGTCTGCTAATCAGTCACAACCTACTTGTTCCTCAAAGGTCCTTATAAGGACTGGTAACTTGGTCTAGGGTGCTACAGTACATAGGGTTGAGTGAGGTACAGTCTGCTATTCCATAAGGACTGGTATAGGTCCACAATACATAGGGTTGAGGTGCACTACTGCTGACGTCTGCCCTATACTGCAGCAGTCCTTCATCAGTATAGGGACTGACATACAGTCTGCTAATCAGTCACAACCTACTTGTTCCTCAAAGGTCCTTATAAGGACTGGTAACTTGGTCTAGGGTGCTACAGTACATAGGGTTGAGTGAGGTACAGTCTGCTATTCCATAAGGACTGGTATAGGTCCACAATACATAGGGTTGAGGTGCACTACTGCTGACCGCTGCCCTATACTGCAGCAGTCCTTCATCAGTATAGTGACTGACGTACAGTCTGCTAATCAGTCACAACCTACTTGTTCCACAAAGGTCCTTATAAGGACTGGTAACTTGGTCTAGAGTGCTACAGTACATAGGGTTGAGTGAGGTACAGTCTGCTATTCCATAAGGACTGGTATAGGTCCACAATACATAGGGTTGAGGTGCACTACTGCTGACCGCTGCCCTATACTGCAGCAGTCCTTCATCAGTATAGGGACTGACATACAGTCTGCAAATCTGTCACAACCTACTTGTTCCTCAAAGGTCCTTATAAGGACTGGTAACTTGGTCTAGGGTGCTACAGTACATAGGGTTGAGTGAGGTACAGTCTGCTATTCCATAAGGACTGGTATAGGTCCACAATACATAGGGTTGAGGTGCGCTACTGCTGACCGCTGCCCTATACTGCAGCAGTCCTTCATCAGTATAGGGACTGACGTACAATCTGCTAATCAGTCACAACCTACTTGTTCCACAAAGGTCCTTATAAGGACTGGTAACTTGGTCTAGAGTGCTACAGTACATAGGGTTAAGTGAGGTACAGTCTGCTATTCCATAAGGACTGGTATAGGTCCACAATACATAGGGTTGAGGTGCACTACTGCTGACGTCTGCCCTATACTGCAGCAGTCCTTCATCAGTATAGGGACTGACATACAGTCTGCTAATCAGTCACAACCTACTTGTTCCTCAAAGGTCCTTATAAGGACTGGTAACTTGGTCTAGGGTGCTACAGTACATAGGGTTGAGTGAGGTACAGTCTGCTATTACATAAGGACTGGTATATGTCCACAATACATAGGGTTGAGGTGCACTACTGCTGACCACTGCCCTATACTGCAGCAGTCCTTTATCAGTATAGTGACTGACGTACAGTCTGCTAATCAGTCACAACCTACTTGTTCCACAAAGGTCCTTATAAGGACTGGTAACTTTCTCTAGGGTGCTACAGTACATAGGGTTGAGTGAGGTACAGTCTGCTATTCCATAAGGACTGGTATAGGTCCACAATACATAGGGTTGAGGTGCACTACTGCTGACCGCTGCCCTATACTGCAGCAGTCCTTCATCAGTATAGGGACTGATGTACAGTCTGCTAATCAGTCACAACCTACTTGTTCCACAAAGGTCCTTATAAGGACTGGTAACTTGGTCTAGAGTGCTACAGTACATAGGGTTGAGTGAGGTACAGTCTGCTATTCCATAAGGACTGGTATAGGTCCACAATACATAGGGTTGAGGTGCACTACTGCTGACCGCTGCCCTATACTGCAGCAGTCCTTCATCAGTATAGGGACTGACATACAGTCTGCTAATCAGTCACAACCTACTTGTTCCTCAAAGGTCCTTATAAGGACTGGTAACTTGGTCTAGGGTGCTACAGTACATAGGGTTGAGTGAGGTACAGTCTGCTATTACATAAGGACTTATATATGTCCACAATACATAGGGTTGAGGTGCACTACTGCTGACCACTGCCCTATACTGCAGCAGTCCTTCATCAGTATAGTGACTGACGTACAGTCTGCTAATCAGTCACAACCTACTTGTTCCACAAAGGTCCTTATAAGCACTGGTAACTTGCTCTAGGGTGCTACAGTACATAGGGTTGAGTGAGGTACAGTCTGCTATTCCATAAGGACTGGTATAGGTCCACAATACATAGGGTTGAGGTGCACTACTGCTGACCGCTGCCCTATACTGCAGCAGTCCTTCATCAGTATAGGGACTGATGTACAGTCTGCTAATCAGTCACAACCTACTTGTTCCACAAAGGTCCTTATAAGGACTGGTAACTTGGTCTAGAGTACTACAGTACATAGGGTTGAGTGAGGTACAGTCTGCTATTCCATAAGGACTGGTATAGGTCCACAATACATAGGGTTGAGGTGCACTACTGCTGACCGCTGCCCTATACTGCAGCAGTCCTTCATCAGTATAGGGACTGACATACAGTCTGCTAATCAGTCACAACCTACTTGTTCCTCAAAGGTCCTTATAAGGACTGGTAACTTGGTCTAGGGTGCTACAGTACATAGGGTTGAGTGAGGTACAGTCTGCTATTCCATAAGGACTGGTATAGGTCCACAATACATAGGGTTGAGGTGCACTACTGCTGACCGCTGCCCTATACTGCAGCAGTCCTTCATCAGTATAGGGACTGACATACAGTCTGCTAATCAGTCACAACCTACTTGTTCCTCAAAGGTCCTTATAAGGACTGGTAACTTGGTCTAGGGTGCTACAGTACATAGGGTTGAGTGAGGTACAGTCTGCTATTCCATAAGGACTGGTATAGGTCCACAATACATAGGGTTGAGGTGCACTACTGCTGACCACTGCCCTATACTGCAGCAGTCCTTTATCAGTATAGTGACTGACGTACAGTCTGCTAATCAGTCACAACCTACTTGTTCCACAAAGGTCCTTATAAGGACTGGTAACTTTCTCTAGGGTGCTACAGTACATAGGGTTGAGTGAGGTACAGTCTGCTATTCCATAAGGACTGGTATAGGTCCACAATACATAGGGTTGAGGTGCACTACTGCTGACCGCTGCCCTATACTGCAGCAGTCCTTCATCAGTATAGGGACTGACGTACAGTCTGCTAATCAGTCACAACCTACTTGTTCCACAAAGGTCCTTATAAGGACTGGTAACTTGGTCTAGAGTGCTACAGTACATAGGGTTGAGTGAGGTACAGTCTGCTATTCCATAAGGACTGGTATAGGTCCACAATACATAGGGTTGAGGTGCACTACTGCTGACCGCTGCCCTATACTGCAGCAGTCCTTCATCAGTATAGGGACTGACATACAGTCTGCTAATCAGTCACAACCTACTTGTTCCTCAAAGGTCCTTATAAGGACTGGTAACTTGGTCTAGGGTGCTACAGTACATAGGGTTGAGTGAGGTACAGTCTGCTATTACATAAGGACTGGTATATGTCCACAATACATAGGGTTGAGGTGCACTACTGCTGACCACTGCCCTATACTGCAGCAGTCCTTTATCAGTATAGTGACTGACGTACAGTCTGCTAATCAGTCACAACCTACTTGTTCCACAAAGGTCCTTATAAGGACTGGTAACTTTCTCTAGGGTGCTACAGTACATAGGGTTGAGTGAGGTACAGTCTGCTATTCCATAAGGACTGGTATAGGTCCACAATACATAGGGTTGAGGTGCACTACTGCTGACCGCTGCCCTATACTGCAGCAGTCCTTCATCAGTATAGGGACTGATGTACAGTCTGCTAATCAGTCACAACCTACTTGTTCCACAAAGGTCCTTATAAGGACTGGTAACTTGGTCTAGAGTGCTACAGTACATAGGGTTGAGTGAGGTACAGTCTGCTATTCCATAAGGACTGGTATAGGTCCACAATACATAGGGTTGAGGTGCACTACTGCTGACCGCTGCCCTATACTGCAGCAGTCCTTCATCAGTATAGGGACTGACATACAGTCTGCTAATCAGTCACAACCTACTTGTTCCTCAAAGGTCCTTATAAGGACTGGTAACTTGGTCTAGGGTGCTACAGTACATAGGGTTGAGTGAGGTACAGTCTGCTATTACATAAGGACTTATATATGTCCACAATACATAGGGTTGAGGTGCACTACTGCTGACCACTGCCCTATACTGCAGCAGTCCTTCATCAGTATAGTGACTGACGTACAGTCTGCTAATCAGTCACAACCTACTTGTTCCACAAAGGTCCTTATAAGCACTGGTAACTTGCTCTAGGGTGCTACAGTACATAGGGTTGAGTGAGGTACAGTCTGCTATTCCATAAGGACTGGTATAGGTCCACAATACATAGGGTTGAGGTGCACTACTGCTGACCGCTGCCCTATACTGCAGCAGTCCTTCATCAGTATAGGGACTGATGTACAGTCTGCTAATCAGTCACAACCTACTTGTTCCACAAAGGTCCTTATAAGGACTGGTAACTTGGTCTAGAGTACTACAGTACATAGGGTTGAGTGAGGTACAGTCTGCTATTCCATAAGGACTGGTATAGGTCCACAATACATAGGGTTGAGGTGCACTACTGCTGACCGCTGCCCTATACTGCAGCAGTCCTTCATCAGTATAGGGACTGACATACAGTCTGCTAATCAGTCACAACCTACTTGTTCCTCAAAGGTCCTTATAAGGACTGGTAACTTGGTCTAGGGTGCTACAGTACATAGGGTTGAGTGAGGTACAGTCTGCTATTCCATAAGGACTGGTATAGGTCCACAATACATAGGGTTGAGGTGCACTACTGCTGACCGCTGCCCTATACTGCAGCAGTCCTTCATCAGTATAGGGACTGACATACAGTCTGCTAATCAGTCACAACCTACTTGTTCCTCAAAGGTCCTTATAAGGACTGGTAACTTGGTCTAGGGTGCTACAGTACATAGGGTTGAGTGAGGTACAGTCTGCTATTCCATAAGGACTGGTATAGGTCCACAATACATAGGGTTGAGGTGCACTACTGCTGACCACTGCCCTATACTGCAGCAGTCCTTTATCAGTATAGTGACTGACGTACAGTCTGCTAATCAGTCACAACCTACTTGTTCCACAAAGGTCCTTATAAGGACTGGTAACTTTCTCTAGGGTGCTACAGTACATAGGGTTGAGTGAGGTACAGTCTGCTATTCCATAAGGACTGGTATAGGTCCACAATACATAGGGTTGAGGTGCACTACTGCTGACCGCTGCCCTATACTGCAGCAGTCCTTCATCAGTATAGGGACTGACGTACAGTCTGCTAATCAGTCACAACCTACTTGTTCCACAAAGGTCCTTATAAGGACTGGTAACTTGGTCTAGAGTGCTACAGTACATAGGGTTGAGTGAGGTACAGTCTGCTATTCCATAAGGACTGGTATAGGTCCACAATACATAGGGTTGAGGTGCACTACTGCTGACCGCTGCCCTATACTGCAGCAGTCCTTCATCAGTATAGGGACTGACATACAGTCTGCTAATCAGTCACAACCTACTTGTTCCTCAAAGGTCCTTATAAGGACTGGTAACTTGGTCTAGGGTGCTACAGTACATAGGGTTGAGTGAGGTACAGTCTGCTATTCCATAAGGACTGGTATAGGTCCACAATACATAGGGTTGAGGTGCACTACTGCTGACCACTGCCCTATACTGCAGCAGTCCTTCATCAGTATAGGGACTGACGTACAGTCTGCTAATCAGTCACAACCTACTTGTTCCTCAAAGGTCCTTATAAGGACTGGTAACTTTCTCTAGGGTGCTACAGTACATAGGGTTGAGTGAGGTACAGTCAGCTATTCCATAAGGACTGGTATAGGTCCACAATACATAGGGTTGAGGTGCACTACTGCTGACCGCTGCCCTATACTGCAGCAGTCCTTCATCAGTATAGGGACTGACGTACAGTCTGCTAATCAGTCACAACCTACTTGTTCCACAAAGGTCCTTATAAGGACTGGTAACTTGGTCTAGGGTGCTACAGTACATAGGGTTGAGTGAGGTACAGTCTGCTATTCCATAAGGACTGGTATAGGTCCACAATACATAGGGTTGAGGTGCACTACTGCTGACCACTGCCCTATACTGCAGCAGTCCTTCATCAGTATAGGGACTGACGTACAGTCTGCTAATCAGTCACAACCTACTTGTTCCTCAAAGGTCCTTATAAGGACTGGTAACTTGGTCTAGGGTGCTACAGTACATAGGGTTGAGTGAGGTACAGTCTGCTATTCCATAAGGACTGGTATAGGTCCACAATACATAGGGTTGAGGTGCACTACTGATGACCGCTGCCCTATACTGCAGCAGTCCTTCATCAGTATAGGGACTGACGTACAGTCTGCTAATCAGTCACAACCTACTTGTTCCACAAAGGTCCTTATAAGCACTGGTAACTTGCTCTAGGGTGCTACAGTACATAGGGTTGAGTGAGGTACAGTCTGCTATTCCATAAGGGCTGGTATAGGTCCACAATACATAGGGTTGAGGTGCACTACTGCTGACCACTGCCCTATACTGCAGCAGTCCTTCATCAGTATAGTGACTGACGTACAGTCTGCTAATCAGTCACAACCTACTTGTTCCACAAAGGTCCTTATAAGGACTGGTAACTTGGTCTAGGGTGCTACAGTACATAGGGTTGAGTGAGGTACAGTCTGCTATTCCATAAGGACTGGTATAGGTCCACAATACATAGGGTTGAGGTGCACTACTGCTGACCGCTTCCCTATACTGCAGCAGTCCTTCATCAGTATAGGAACTGACGTACAGTCTGCTAATCAGTCACAACCTACTTGTTCCACAAAGGTCCTTATAAGGACTGGTAACTTGGTCTAGAGTGCTACAGTACATAGGGTTGAGTGAGGTACAGTCTGCTATTCCATAAGGACTGGTATAGGTCCACAATACATAGGATTGAGGTGCACTACTGCTGACGTCTGCCCTATACTGCAGCAGTCCTTCATCAGTATAGGGACTGACATACAGTCCGCTAATCAGTCACAACCTACTTGTTCCTCAAAGGTCCTTATCAGGACTGGTAACTTGGTCTAGGGTGCTACAGTACATAGGGTTGAGTGAGGTACAGTCTGCTATTCCATAAGGACTGGTATAGGTCCACAATACATAGGGTTGAGGTGCACTACTGATGACCGCTGCCCTATACTGCAGCAGTCCTTCATCAGTATAGGGACTGACATACAGTCTGCTAATCAGTCACAACCTACTTGTTCCACAAAGGTCCTTATAAGGACTGGTAACTTGCTCTAGGGTGCTACAGTACATAGGGTTGAGTGAGGTACAGTCTGCTATTCCATAAGGACTGGTATAGGTCCACAATACATAGGGTTGAGGTGCACTACTGCTGACCGCTTCCCTATACTGCAGCAGTCCTTCATCAGTATAGGAACTGACGTACAGTCTGCTAATCAGTCACAACCTACTTGTTCCACAAAGGTCCTTATAAGGACTGGTAACTTGGTCTAGAGTGCTACAGTACATAGGGTTGAGTGAGGTACAGTCTGCTATTCCATAAGGACTGGTATAGGTCCACAATACATAGGGTTGAGGTGCACTACTGCTGACCGCTGCCCTATACTGCAGCAGTCCTTCATCAGTATAGTGACTGACGTACAGTCTGCTAATCAGTCACAACCTACTTGTTCCACAAAGGTCCTTATAAGGACTGGTAACTTGGTCTAGAGTGCTACAGTACATAGGGTTGAGTGAGGTACAGTCTGCTATTCCATAAGGACTGGTATAGGTCCACAATACATAGGGTTGAGGTGCACTACTGCTGACCGCTGCCCTATACTGCAGCAGTCCTTCATCAGTATAGGGACTGACATACAGTCTGCAAATCTGTCACAACCTACTTGTTCCTCAAAGGTCCTTATAAGGACTGGTAACTTGGTCTAGGGTGCTACAGTACATAGGGTTGAGTGAGGTACAGTCTGCTATTACATAAGGACTGGTATAGGTCCACAATACATAGGGTTGAGGTGCGCTACTGCTGACCGCTGCCCTATACTGCAGCAGTCCTTCATCAGTATAGGGACTGATGTACAGTCTGCTAATCAGTCACAACCTACTTGTTCCACAAAGGTCCTTATAAGGACTGGTAACTTGGTCTAGAGTGCTACAGTACATAGGGTTGAGTGAGGTACAGTCTGCTATTCCATAAGGACTGGTATAGGTCCACAATACATAGGGTTGAGGTGCACTACTGCTGACGTCTGCCCTATACTGCAGCAGTCCTTCATCAGTATAGGGACTGACATACAGTCTGCTAATCAGTCACAACCTACTTGTTCCACAAAGGTCCTTATAAGGACTGGTAACTTGCTCTAGGGTGCTACAGTACATAGGGTTGAGTGAGGTACAGTCTGCTATTCCATAAGGACTGGTATAGGTCCACAATACATAGGGTTGAGGTGCACTACTGCTGACCGCTTCCCTATACTGCAGCAGTCCTTCATCAGTATAGGGACTGACGTACAGTCTGCTAATCAGTCACAACCTACTTGTTCCACAAAGGTCCTTATAAGGACTGGTAACTTGGTCTAGAGTGCTACAGTACATAGGGTTGAGTGAGGTACAGTCTGCTATTCCATAAGGACTGGTATAGGTCCACAATACATAGGGTTGAGGTGCACTACTGCTGACCGCTGCCCTATACTGCAGCAGTCCTTCATCAGTATAGGGACTGACATACAGTCTGCTAATCAGTCACAACCTACTTGTTCCTCAAAGGTCCTTTTAAGGACTGGTAACTTGCTCTAGGGTGCTACAGTACATAGGGTTGAGTGAGGTACAGTCAGCTATTCCATAAGGACTGGTATAGGTCCACAATACATAGGGTTGAGGTGCACTACTGCTGACCGCTTCCCTATACTGCAGCAGTCCTTCATCAGTATAGGAACTGACGTACAGTCTGCTAATCAGTCACAACCTACTTGTTCCACAAAGGTCCTTATAAGGACTGGTAACTTGGTCTAGAGTGCTACAGTACATAGGGTTGAGTGAGGTACAGTCTGCTATTCCATAAGGACTGGTATAGGTCCACAATACATAGGATTGAGGTGCACTACTGCTGACGTCTGCCCTATACTGCAGCAGTCCTTCATCAGTATAGGGACTGACATACAGTCCGCTAATCAGTCACAACCTACTTGTTCCTCAAAGGTCCTTATCAGGACTGGTAACTTGGTCTAGGGTGCTACAGTACATAGGGTTGAGTGAGGTACAGTCTGCTATTCCATAAGGACTGGTATAGGTCCACAATACATAGGGTTGAGGTGCACTACTGATGACCGCTGCCCTATACTGCAGCAGTCCTTCATCAGTATAGGGACTGACATACAGTCTGCTAATCAGTCACAACCTACTTGTTCCACAAAGGTCCTTATAAGGACTGGTAACTTGCTCTAGGGTGCTACAGTACATAGGGTTGAGTGAGGTACAGTCTGCTATTCCATAAGGACTGGTATAGGTCCACAATACATAGGGTTGAGGTGCACTACTGCTGACCGCTTCCCTATACTGCAGCAGTCCTTCATCAGTATAGGAACTGACGTACAGTCTGCTAATCAGTCACAACCTACTTGTTCCACAAAGGTCCTTATAAGGACTGGTAACTTGGTCTAGAGTGCTACAGTACATAGGGTTGAGTGAGGTACAGTCTGCTATTCCATAAGGACTGGTATAGGTCCACAATACATAGGGTTGAGGTGCACTACTGCTGACCGCTGCCCTATACTGCAGCAGTCCTTCATCAGTATAGTGACTGACGTACAGTCTGCTAATCAGTCACAACCTACTTGTTCCACAAAGGTCCTTATAAGGACTGGTAACTTGGTCTAGAGTGCTACAGTACATAGGGTTGAGTGAGGTACAGTCTGCTATTCCATAAGGACTGGTATAGGTCCACAATACATAGGGTTGAGGTGCACTACTGCTGACCGCTGCCCTATACTGCAGCAGTCCTTCATCAGTATAGGGACTGACATACAGTCTGCAAATCTGTCACAACCTACTTGTTCCTCAAAGGTCCTTATAAGGACTGGTAACTTGGTCTAGGGTGCTACAGTACATAGGGTTGAGTGAGGTACAGTCTGCTATTACATAAGGACTGGTATAGGTCCACAATACATAGGGTTGAGGTGCGCTACTGCTGACCGCTGCCCTATACTGCAGCAGTCCTTCATCAGTATAGGGACTGATGTACAGTCTGCTAATCAGTCACAACCTACTTGTTCCACAAAGGTCCTTATAAGGACTGGTAACTTGGTCTAGAGTGCTACAGTACATAGGGTTGAGTGAGGTACAGTCTGCTATTCCATAAGGACTGGTATAGGTCCACAATACATAGGGTTGAGGTGCACTACTGCTGACGTCTGCCCTATACTGCAGCAGTCCTTCATCAGTATAGGGACTGACATACAGTCTGCTAATCAGTCACAACCTACTTGTTCCACAAAGGTCCTTATAAGGACTGGTAACTTGCTCTAGGGTGCTACAGTACATAGGGTTGAGTGAGGTACAGTCTGCTATTCCATAAGGACTGGTATAGGTCCACAATACATAGGGTTGAGGTGCACTACTGCTGACCGCTTCCCTATACTGCAGCAGTCCTTCATCAGTATAGGGACTGACGTACAGTCTGCTAATCAGTCACAACCTACTTGTTCCACAAAGGTCCTTATAAGGACTGGTAACTTGGTCTAGAGTGCTACAGTACATAGGGTTGAGTGAGGTACAGTCTGCTATTCCATAAGGACTGGTATAGGTCCACAATACATAGGGTTGAGGTGCACTACTGCTGACCGCTGCCCTATACTGCAGCAGTCCTTCATCAGTATAGGGACTGACATACAGTCTGCTAATCAGTCACAACCTACTTGTTCCTCAAAGGTCCTTTTAAGGACTGGTAACTTGCTCTAGGGTGCTACAGTACATAGGGTTGAGTGAGGTACAGTCAGCTATTCCATAAGGACTGGTATAGGTCCACAATACATAGGGTTGAGGTGCACTACTGCTGACCGCTGCCCTATACTGCAGCAGTCCTTCATCAGTATAGTGACTGACGTACAGTCTGCTAATCAGTCACAACCTACTTGTTCCACAAAGGTCCTTATAAGGACTGGTAACTTGGTCTAGAGTGCTACAGTACATAGGGTTGAGTGAGGTACAGTCTGCTATTCCATAAGGACTGGTATAGGTCCACAATACATAGGATTGAGGTGCACTACTGCTGACGTCTGCCCTATACTGCAGCAGTCCTTCATCAGTATAGGGACTGACATACAGTCCGCTAATCAGTCACAACCTACTTGTTCCTCAAAGGTCCTTATCAGGACTGGTAACTTGGTCTAGGGTGCTACAGTACATAGGGTTGAGTGAGGTACAGTCTGCTATTCCATAAGGACTGGTATAGGTCCACAATACATAGGGTTGAGGTGCACTACTGATGACCGCTGCCCTATACTGCAGCAGTCCTTCATCAGTATAGGGACTGACATACAGTCTGCTAATCAGTCACAACCTACTTGTTCCACAAAGGTCCTTATAAGGACTGGTAACTTGCTCTAGGGTGCTACAGTACATAGGGTTGAGTGAGGTACAGTCTGCTATTCCATAAGGACTGGTATAGGTCCACAATACATAGGGTTGAGGTGCACTACTGCTGACCGCTTCCCTATACTGCAGCAGTCCTTCATCAGTATAGGAACTGACGTACAGTCTGCTAATCAGTCACAACCTACTTGTTCCACAAAGGTCCTTATAAGGACTGGTAACTTGGTCTAGAGTGCTACAGTACATAGGGTTGAGTGAGGTACAGTCTGCTATTCCATAAGGACTGGTATAGGTCCACAATACATAGGGTTGAGGTGCACTACTGCTGACCGCTGCCCTATACTGCAGCAGTCCTTCATCAGTATAGTGACTGACGTACAGTCTGCTAATCAGTCACAACCTACTTGTTCCACAAAGGTCCTTATAAGGACTGGTAACTTGGTCTAGAGTGCTACAGTACATAGGGTTGAGTGAGGTACAGTCTGCTATTCCATAAGGACTGGTATAGGTCCACAATACATAGGGTTGAGGTGCACTACTGCTGACCGCTGCCCTATACTGCAGCAGTCCTTCATCAGTATAGGGACTGACATACAGTCTGCAAATCTGTCACAACCTACTTGTTCCTCAAAGGTCCTTATAAGGACTGGTAACTTGGTCTAGGGTGCTACAGTACATAGGGTTGAGTGAGGTACAGTCTGCTATTACATAAGGACTGGTATAGGTCCACAATACATAGGGTTGAGGTGCGCTACTGCTGACCGCTGCCCTATACTGCAGCAGTCCTTCATCAGTATAGGGACTGATGTACAGTCTGCTAATCAGTCACAACCTACTTGTTCCACAAAGGTCCTTATAAGGACTGGTAACTTGGTCTAGAGTGCTACAGTACATAGGGTTGAGTGAGGTACAGTCTGCTATTCCATAAGGACTGGTATAGGTCCACAATACATAGGGTTGAGGTGCACTACTGCTGACGTCTGCCCTATACTGCAGCAGTCCTTCATCAGTATAGGGACTGACATACAGTCTGCTAATCAGTCACAACCTACTTGTTCCACAAAGGTCCTTATAAGGACTGGTAACTTGCTCTAGGGTGCTACAGTACATAGGGTTGAGTGAGGTACAGTCTGCTATTCCATAAGGACTGGTATAGGTCCACAATACATAGGGTTGAGGTGCACTACTGCTGACCGCTTCCCTATACTGCAGCAGTCCTTCATCAGTATAGGGACTGACGTACAGTCTGCTAATCAGTCACAACCTACTTGTTCCACAAAGGTCCTTATAAGGACTGGTAACTTGGTCTAGAGTGCTACAGTACATAGGGTTGAGTGAGGTACAGTCTGCTATTCCATAAGGACTGGTATAGGTCCACAATACATAGGGTTGAGGTGCACTACTGCTGACCGCTGCCCTATACTGCAGCAGTCCTTCATCAGTATAGGGACTGACATACAGTCTGCTAATCAGTCACAACCTACTTGTTCCTCAAAGGTCCTTTTAAGGACTGGTAACTTGCTCTAGGGTGCTACAGTACATAGGGTTGAGTGAGGTACAGTCAGCTATTCCATAAGGACTGGTATAGGTCCACAATACATAGGGTTGAGGTGCACTACTGCTGACCGCTTCCCTATACTGCAGCAGTCCTTCATCAGTATAGGAACTGACGTACAGTCTGCTAATCAGTCACAACCTACTTGTTCCACAAAGGTCCTTATAAGGACTGGTAACTTGGTCTAGAGTGCTACAGTACATAGGGTTGAGTGAGGTACAGTCTGCTATTCCATAAGGACTGGTATAGGTCCACAATACATAGGATTGAGGTGCACTACTGCTGACGTCTGCCCTATACTGCAGCAGTCCTTCATCAGTATAGGGACTGACATACAGTCCGCTAATCAGTCACAACCTACTTGTTCCTCAAAGGTCCTTATCAGGACTGGTAACTTGGTCTAGGGTGCTACAGTACATAGGGTTGAGTGAGGTACAGTCTGCTATTCCATAAGGACTGGTATAGGTCCACAATACATAGGGTTGAGGTGCACTACTGATGACCGCTGCCCTATACTGCAGCAGTCCTTCATCAGTATAGGGACTGACATACAGTCTGCTAATCAGTCACAACCTACTTGTTCCACAAAGGTCCTTATAAGGACTGGTAACTTGCTCTAGGGTGCTACAGTACATAGGGTTGAGTGAGGTACAGTCTGCTATTCCATAAGGACTGGTATAGGTCCACAATACATAGGGTTGAGGTGCACTACTGCTGACCGCTTCCCTATACTGCAGCAGTCCTTCATCAGTATAGGAACTGACGTACAGTCTGCTAATCAGTCACAACCTACTTGTTCCACAAAGGTCCTTATAAGGACTGGTAACTTGGTCTAGAGTGCTACAGTACATAGGGTTGAGTGAGGTACAGTCTGCTATTCCATAAGGACTGGTATAGGTCCACAATACATAGGGTTGAGGTGCACTACTGCTGACCGCTGCCCTATACTGCAGCAGTCCTTCATCAGTATAGTGACTGACGTACAGTCTGCTAATCAGTCACAACCTACTTGTTCCACAAAGGTCCTTATAAGGACTGGTAACTTGGTCTAGAGTGCTACAGTACATAGGGTTGAGTGAGGTACAGTCTGCTATTCCATAAGGACTGGTATAGGTCCACAATACATAGGGTTGAGGTGCACTACTGCTGACCGCTGCCCTATACTGCAGCAGTCCTTCATCAGTATAGGGACTGACATACAGTCTGCAAATCTGTCACAACCTACTTGTTCCTCAAAGGTCCTTATAAGGACTGGTAACTTGGTCTAGGGTGCTACAGTACATAGGGTTGAGTGAGGTACAGTCTGCTATTACATAAGGACTGGTATAGGTCCACAATACATAGGGTTGAGGTGCGCTACTGCTGACCGCTGCCCTATACTGCAGCAGTCCTTCATCAGTATAGGGACTGATGTACAGTCTGCTAATCAGTCACAACCTACTTGTTCCACAAAGGTCCTTATAAGGACTGGTAACTTGGTCTAGAGTGCTACAGTACATAGGGTTGAGTGAGGTACAGTCTGCTATTCCATAAGGACTGGTATAGGTCCACAATACATAGGGTTGAGGTGCACTACTGCTGACGTCTGCCCTATACTGCAGCAGTCCTTCATCAGTATAGGGACTGACATACAGTCTGCTAATCAGTCACAACCTACTTGTTCCACAAAGGTCCTTATAAGGACTGGTAACTTGCTCTAGGGTGCTACAGTACATAGGGTTGAGTGAGGTACAGTCTGCTATTCCATAAGGACTGGTATAGGTCCACAATACATAGGGTTGAGGTGCACTACTGCTGACCGCTTCCCTATACTGCAGCAGTCCTTCATCAGTATAGGGACTGACGTACAGTCTGCTAATCAGTCACAACCTACTTGTTCCACAAAGGTCCTTATAAGGACTGGTAACTTGGTCTAGAGTGCTACAGTACATAGGGTTGAGTGAGGTACAGTCTGCTATTCCATAAGGACTGGTATAGGTCCACAATACATAGGGTTGAGGTGCACTACTGCTGACCGCTGCCCTATACTGCAGCAGTCCTTCATCAGTATAGGGACTGACATACAGTCTGCTAATCAGTCACAACCTACTTGTTCCTCAAAGGTCCTTTTAAGGACTGGTAACTTGCTCTAGGGTGCTACAGTACATAGGGTTGAGTGAGGTACAGTCAGCTATTCCATAAGGACTGGTATAGGTCCACAATACATAGGGTTGAGGTGCACTACTGCTGACCGCTGCCCTATACTGCAGCAGTCCTTCATCAGTATAGTGACTGACGTACAGTCTGCTAATCAGTCACAACCTACTTGTTCCACAAAGGTCCTTATAAGGACTGGTAACTTGGTCTAGAGTGCTACAGTACATAGGGTTGAGTGAGGTACAGTCTGCTATTCCATAAGGACTGGTATAGGTCCACAATACATAGGGTTGAGGTGCACTACTGCTGACGTCTGCCCTATACTGCAGCAGTCCTTCATCAGTATAGGGACTGACATACAGTCTGCTAATCAGTCACAACCTACTTGTTCCTCAAAGGTCCTTAACAGGACTGGTAACTTGGTCTAGGGTGCTACAGTACATAGGGTTGAGTGAGGTACAGTCTGCTATTCCATAAGGACTGGTATAGGTCCACAATACATAGGGTTGAGGTGCACTACTGCTGACCACTCCCCTATACTGCAGCAGTCCTTCATCAGTATAGTGACTGACGTACAGTCTGCTAATCAGTCACAACCTACTTGTTCCACAAAGGTCCTTAGAAGGACTGGTAACTTGCTCTAGGGTGCTACAGTACATAGGGTTGAGTGAGGTACAGTCTGCTATTCCATAAGGACTGGTATAGGTCCACAATACATGGGGTTGAGGTGCACTACTGCTGACCGCTTCCCTATACTGCAGCAGTCCTTCATCAGTATAGGAACTGACGTACAGTCTGCTAATCAGTCACAACCTACTTGTTCCACAAAGGTCCTTATAAGGACTGGTAACTTGCTCTAGGGTGCTACAGTACATAGGGTTGAGTGAGGTACAGTCAGCTATTCCATAAGGACTGGTATAGGTCCACAATACATAGGGTTGAGGTGCACTACTGCTGACCGCTGCCCTATACTGCAGCAGTCCTTCATCAGTATAGTGACTGACGTACAGTCTGCTAATCAGTCACAACCTACTTGTTCCACAAAGGTCCTTATAAGGACTGGTAACTTGGTCTAGAGTGCTACAGTACATAGGGTTGAGTGAGGTACAGTCTGCTATTCCATAAGCACTGGTATAGGTCCACAATACATAGGGCTGAGGTGCACTACTGCTGACGTCTGCCCTATACTGCAGCAGTCCTTCATCAGTATAGGGACTGACATACAGTCTGCTAATCAGTCACAACCTACTTGTTCCACAAAGGTCCTTATCAGGACTGGTAACTTGGTCTAGAGTGCTACAGTACATAGGGTTGAGTGAGGTACAGTCTGCTATTCCATAAGGACTGGTATTGGTCCACAATACATAGGGTTGAGGTGCACTACTGCTGACCGCTGCCCTATACTGCAGCAGTCCTTCATCAGTATAGGGACTGACATACAGTCTGCTAATCAGTCACAACCTACTTGTTCCTCAAAGGTCCTTATAAGGACTGGTAACTTGGTCTAGGGTGCTACAGTACATAGGGTTGAGTGAGGTACAGTCTGCTATTCCATAAGGACTGGTATAGGTCCACAATACATAGGGTTGAGGTGCACTACTGCTGACCACTGCCCTATACTGCAGCAGTCCTTCATCAGTATAGTGACTGACGTACAGTCTGCTAATCAGTCACAACCTACCTGTTCCACAAAGGTCCTTATAAGCACTGGTAACTTGCTCTAGGGTGCTACAGTACATAGGGTTGAGTGAGGTACAGTCTGCTATTCCATAAGGACTGGTATAGGTCCACAATACATAGGGTTGAGGTGCACTACTGCTGACCACTGCCCTATACTGCAGCAGTCCTTCATCAGTATAGGGACTGACATACAGTCTGCTAATCAGTCACAACCTACTTGTTCCTCAAAGGTCCTTATAAGGACTGGTAACTTGCTCTAGGGTGCTACAGTACATAGGGTTGAGTGAGGTACAGTCAGCTATTCCATAAGGACTGGTATAGGTCCACAATACATAGGGTTGAGGTGCACTACTGCTGACCGCTGCCCTATACTGCAGCAGTCCTTCATCAGTATAGTGACTGACGTACAGTCTGCTAATCAGTCACAACCTACTTGTTCCACAAAGGTCCTTATAAGGACTGGTAACTTGGTCTAGAGTGCTACAGTACATAGGGTTGAGTGAGGTACAGTCTGCTATTCCATAAGCACTGGTATAGGTCCACAATACATAGGGTTGAGGTGCACTACTGCTGACGTCTGCCCTATACTGCAGCAGTCCTTCATCAGTATAGTGACTGACGTACAGTCTGCTAATCAGTCACAACCTACTTGTTCCACAAAGGTCCTTATAAGGACTGGTAACTTTCTCTAGGGTGCTACAGTACATAGGGTTGAGTGAGGTACAGTCTGCTATTCCATAAGGACTGGTATAGGTCCACAATACATAGGGTTGAGGTGCACTACTGCTGACCGCTGCCCTATACTGCAGCAGTCCTTCATCAGTATAGGGACTGATGTACAGTCTGCTAATCAGTCACAACCTACTTGTTCCACAAAGGTCCTTATAAGGACTGGTAACTTGGTCTAGGGTGCTACAGTACATAGGGTTGAGTGAGGTACAGTCTGCTATTCCATAAGGACTGGTATAGGTCCACAATACATAGGGTTGAGGTGCACTACTGCTGACCGCTGCCCTATACTGCAGCAGTCCTTCATCAGTATAGGGACTGACGTACAGTCTGCTAATCAGTCACAACCTACTTGTTCCACAAAGGTCCTTATAAGGACTGGTAACTTGCTCTAGGGTGCTACAGTACATAGGGTTGAGTGAGGTACAGTCTGCTATTCCATAAGGACTGGTATAGGTCCACAATACATAGGGTTGAGGTGCACTACTGCTGACCGCTTCCCTATACTGCAGCAGTCCTTCATCAGTATAGGAACTGACGTACAGTCTGCTAATCAGTCACAACCTACTTGTTCCACAAAGGTCCTTATAAGGACTGGTAACTTGGTCTAGAGTGCTACAGTACATAGGGTTGAGTGAGGTACAGTCTGCTATTCCATAAGGACTGGTATAGGTCCACAATACATAGGGTTGAGGTGCACTACTGCTGACCGCTGCCCTATACTGCAGCAGTCCTTCATCAGTATAGGGACTGACATACAGTCTGCTAATCAGTCACAACCTACTTGTTCCTCAAAGGTCCTTATAAGGACTGGTAACTTGGTCTAGGGTGCTACAGTACATAGGGTTGAGTGAGGTACAGTCAGCTATTCCATAAGGACTGGTATAGGTCCACAATACATAGGGTTGAGGTGCACTACTGCTGACCGCTGCCCTATACTGCAGCAGTCCTTCATCAGTATAGTGACTGACGTACAGTCTGCTAATCAGTCACAACCTACTTGTTCCACAAAGGTCCTTATAAGGACTGGTAACTTGGTCTAGAGTGCTACAGTACATAGGGTTGAGTGAGGTACAGTCTGCTATTCCATAAGGACTGGTATAGGTCCACAATACATAGGGTTGAGGTGCACTACTGCTGACGTCTGCCCTATACTGCAGCAGTCCTTCATCAGTATAGGGACTGACATACAGTCTGCTAATCAGTCACAACCTACTTGTTCCTCAAAGGTCCTTAACAGGACTGGTAACTTGGTCTAGGGTGCTACAGTACATAGGGTTGAGTGAGGTACAGTCTGCTATTCCATAAGGACTGGTATAGGTCCACAATACATAGGGTTGAGGTGCACTACTGCTGACCACTCCCCTATACTGCAGCAGTCCTTCATCAGTATAGTGACTGACGTACAGTCTGCTAATCAGTCACAACCTACTTGTTCCACAAAGGTCCTTAGAAGGACTGGTAACTTGCTCTAGGGTGCTACAGTACATAGGGTTGAGTGAGGTACAGTCTGCTATTCCATAAGGACTGGTATAGGTCCACAATACATGGGGTTGAGGTGCACTACTGCTGACCGCTTCCCTATACTGCAGCAGTCCTTCATCAGTATAGGAACTGACGTACAGTCTGCTAATCAGTCACAACCTACTTGTTCCACAAAGGTCCTTATAAGGACTGGTAACTTGGTCTAGAGTGCTACAGTACATAGGGTTGAGTGAGGTACAGTCTGCTATTCCATAAGGACTGGTATAGGTCCACAATACATAGGGTTGAGGTGCACTACTGCTGACCGCTGCCCTATACTGCAGCAGTCCTTCATCAGTATAGTGACTGACATACAGTCTGCTAATCAGTCACAACCTACTTGTTCCTCAAAGGTCCTTTTAAGGACTGGTAACTTGCTCTAGGGTGCTACAGTACATAGGGTTGAGTGAGGTACAGTCTGTTATTCCATAAGGACTGGTATAGGTCCACAATACATAGGGTTGAGGTGCACTACTGCTGACCGCTGCCCTATACTGCAGCAGTCCTTCATCAGTATAGTGACTGACGTACAGTCTGCTAATCAGTCACAACCTACTTGTTCCACAAAGGTCCTTATAAGGACTGGTAACTTGGTCTAGAGTGCTACAGAACATAGGGTTGAGTGAGGTACAGTCTGCTATTCCATAAGGACTGGTATTGGTCCACAATACATAGGGTTGAGGTGCACTACTGCTGACCGCTGCCCTATACTGCAGCAGTCCTTCATCAGTATAGGGACTGACATACAGTCTGCTAATCAGTCACAACCTACTTGTTCCTCAAAGGTCCTTATAAGGACTGGTAACTTGGTCTAGGGTGCTACAGTACATAGGGTTGAGTGAGGTACAGTCTGCTATTCCATAAGGACTGGTATAGGTCCACAATACATAGGGTTGAGGTGCACTACTGCTGACCACTGCCCTATACTGCAGCAGTCCTTCATCAGTATAGTGACTGACGTACAGTCTGCTAATCAGTCACAACCTACCTGTTCCACAAAGGTCCTTATAAGCACTGGTAACTTGCTCTAGGGTGCTACAGTACATAGGGTTGAGTGAGGTACAGTCTGCTATTCCATAAGGACTGGTATAGGTCCACAATACATAGGGTTGAGGTGCACTACTGCTGACCACTGCCCTATACTGCAGCAGTCCTTCATCAGTATAGGGACTGACATACAGTCTGCTAATCAGTCACAACCTACTTGTTCCTCAAAGGTCCTTATAAGGACTGGTAACTTGCTCTAGGGTGCTACAGTACATAGGGTTGAGTGAGGTACAGTCAGCTATTCCATAAGGACTGGTATAGGTCCACAATACATAGGGTTGAGGTGCACTACTGCTGACCGCTGCCCTATACTGCAGCAGTCCTTCATCAGTATAGTGACTGACGTACAGTCTGCTAATCAGTCACAACCTACTTGTTCCACAAAGGTCCTTATAAGGACTGGTAACTTGGTCTAGAGTGCTACAGTACATAGGGTTGAGTGAGGTACAGTCTGCTATTCCATAAGCACTGGTATAGGTCCACAATACATAGGGTTGAGGTGCACTACTGCTGACGTCTGCCCTATACTGCAGCAGTCCTTCATCAGTATAGGGACTGACATACAGTCTGCTAATCAGTCACAACCTACTTGTTCCTCAAAGGTCCTTATCAGGACTGGTAACTTGGTCTAGGGTGCTACAGTACATAGGGTTGAGTGAGGTACAGTCTGCTATTCCATAAGGACTGGTATAGGTCCACAATACATAGGGTTGAGGTGCACTACTGATGACCGCTGCCCTATACTGCAGCAGTCCTTCATCAGTATAGGGACTGACATACAGTCTGCTAATCAGTCACAACCTACTTGTTCCACAAAGGTCCTTATAAGCACTGGTAACTTGCTCTAGGGTGCTACAGTACATAGGGTTGAGTGAGGTACAGTCTGCTATTCCATAAGGGCTGGTATAGGTCCACAATACATAGGGTTGAGGTGCACTACTGCTGACCACTGCCCTATACTGCAGCAGTCCTTCATCAGTATAGTGACTGACGTACAGTCTGCTAATCAGTCACAACCTACTTGTTCCACAAAGGTCCTTATAAGGACTGGTAACTTGCTCTAGGGTGCTACAGTACATAGGGTTGAGTGAGGTACAGTCTGCTATTCCATAAGGACTGGTATAGGTCCACAATACATAGGGTTCAGGTGCACTACTGCTGACCGCTTCCCTATACTGCAGCAGTCCTTCATCAGTATAGGAACTGACGTACAGTCTGCTAATCAGTCACAACCTACTTGTTCCACAAAGGTCCTTTTAAGGACTGGTAACTTGCTCTCGGGTGCTACAGTACATAGGGTTGAGTGAGGTACAGTCTGCTATTCCATAAGGACTGGTATAGGTCCACAATACATAGGGTTGAGGTGCACTACTGCTGACCGCTGCCCTATACTGCAGCAGTCCTTCATCAGTATAGTGACTGACGTACAGTCTGCTAATCAGTCACAACCTACTTGTTCCACAAAGGTCCTTATAAGGACTGGTAACTTGGTCTAGAGTGCTACAGTACATAGGGTTGAGTGAGGTACAGTCTGCTATTCCATAAGGACTGGTATTGGTCCACAATACATAGGGTTGAGGTGCACTACTGCTGAAGTCTGCCCTATACTGCAGCAGTCCTTCATCAGTATAGGGACTGACATACAGTCTGCTAATCAGTCACAACCTACTTGTTCCTCAAAGGTCCTTATAAGGACTGGTAACTTGGTCTAGGGTGCTACAGTACATAGGGTTGAGTGAGGTACAGTCTGCTATTCCATAAGGACTGGTATAGGTCCACAATACATAGGGTTGAGGTGCACTACTGCTGACCACTGCCCTATACTGCAGCAGTCCTTCATCAGTATAGGGACTGACATACAGTCTGCTAATCAGTCACAACCTACTTGTTCCTCAAAGGTCCTTATCAGGACCACAATATAGGTCCACAATACATAGGGTTGAGGTGCACTACTGCTGACCGCTGCCCTATACTGCAGCAGTCCTTCATCAGTATAGTGACTGACGTACAGTCTGCTAATCAGTCACAACCTACTTGTTCCACAAAGGTCCTTATAAGGACTGGTAACTTGGTCTAGAGTGCTACAGTACATAGGGTTGAGTGAGGTACAGTCTGCTATTCCATAAGGACTGGTATAGGTCCACAATACATAGGGTTGAGGTGCACTACTGCTGACCACTCCCCTATACTGCAGCAGTCCTTCATCAGTATAGTGACTGACGTACAGTCTGCTAATCAGTCACAACCTACTTGTTCCACAAAGGTCCTTATAAGGACTGGTAACTTGGTCTAGAGTGCTACAGTACATAGGGTTGAGTGAGGTACAGTCTGCTATTCCATAAGGACTGGTATAGGTCCACAATACATAGGGTTGAGGTGCACTACTGCTGACGTCTGCCCTATACTGCAGCAGTCCTTCATCAGTATAGGGACTGACATACAGTCTGCTAATCAGTCACAACCTACTTGTTCCTCAAAGGTCCTTAACAGGACTGGTAACTTGGTCTAGGGTGCTACAGTACATAGGGTTGAGTGAGGTACAGTCTGCTATTACATAAGGACTGGTATAGGTCCACAATACATAGGGTTGAGGTGCACTACTGATGACCGCTGCCCTATACTGCAGCAGTCCTTCATCAGTATAGGGACTGACATACAGTCTGCTAATCAGTCACAACCTACTTGTTCCACAAAGGTCCTTATAAGCACTGGTAACTTGCTCTAGGGTGCTACAGTACATAGGGTTGAGTGAGGTACAGTCTGCTATTCCATAAGGACTGGTATAGGTCCACAATACATAGGGTTGAGGTGCACTACTGCTGACCACTCCCCTATACTGCAGCAGTCCTTCATCAGTATAGTGACTGACGTACAGTCTGCTAATCAGTCACAACCTACTTGTTCCACAAAGGTCCTTAGAAGGACTGGTAACTTGCTCTAGGGTGCTACAGTACATAGGGTTGAGTGAGGTACAGTCTGCTATTCCATAAGGACTGGTATAGGTCCACAATACATAGGGTTGAGGTGCACTACTGCTGACCGCTTCCCTATACTGCAGCAGTCCTTCATCAGTATAGGAACTGACGTACAGTCTGCTAATCAGTCACAACCTACTTGTTCCACAAAGGTCCTTATAAGGACTGGTAACTTGGTCTAGAGTGCTACAGTACATAGGGTTGAGTGAGGTACAGTATGCTATTCCATAAGGACTGGTATAGGTCCACAATACATAGGGTTGAGGTGCACTACTGCTGACCGCTGCCCTATACTGCTGCAGTCCTTCATCAGTATAGGGACTGACATACAGTCTGCTAATCAGTCACAACCTACTTGTTCCTCAAAGGTCCTTTTAAGGACTGGTAACTTGCTCTAGGGTGGTACAGTACATAGGGTTGAGTGAGGTACAGTCTGCTATTCCATAAGGACTGGTATAGGTCCACAATACATAGGGTTGAGGTGCACTACTGCTGACCGCTGCCCTATACTGCAGCAGTCCTTCATCAGTATAGTGACTGACGTACAGTCTGCTAATCAGTCACAACCTACTTGTTCCACAAAGGTCCTTATAAGGACTGGTAACTTGGTCTAGAGTGCTACAGTACATAGGGTTGAGTGAGGTACAGTCTGCTATTCCATAAGGACTGGTATTGGTCCACAATACATAGGGTTGAGGTGCACTACTGCTGACCGCTGCCCTATACTGCAGCAGTCCTTCATCAGTATAGGGACTGACATACAGTCTGCTAATCAGTCACAACCTACTTGTTCCTCAAAGGTCCTTATAAGGACTGGTAACTTGGTCTAGGGTGCTACAGTACATAGGGTTGAGTGAGGTACAGTCTGCTATTCCATAAGGACTGGTATAGGTCCACAATACATAGGGTTGAGGTGCACTACTGCTGACCACTGCCCTATACTGCAGCAGTCCTTCATCAGTATAGGGACTGACATACAGTCTGCTAATCAGTCACAACCTACTTGTTCCTCAAAGGTCCTTATCAGGACCACAATATAGGTCCACAATACATAGGGTTGAGGTGCACTACTGCTGACCGCTGCCCTATACTGCAGCAGTCCTTCATCAGTATAGTGACTGACGTACAGTCTGCTAATCAGTCACAACCTACTTGTTCCACAAAGGTCCTTATAAGGACTGGTAACTTGGTCTAGAGTGCTACAGTACATAGGGTTGAGTGAGGTACAGTCTGCTATTCCATAAGGACTGGTATAGGTCCACAATACATAGGGTTGAGGTGCACTACTGCTGACCACTCCCCTATACTGCAGCAGTCCTTCATCAGTATAGTGACTGACGTACAGTCTGCTAATCAGTCACAACCTACTTGTTCCACAAAGGTCCTTATAAGGACTGGTAACTTGGTCTAGAGTGCTACAGTACATAGGGTTGAGTGAGGTACAGTCTGCTATTCCATAAGGACTGGTATAGGTCCACAATACATAGGGTTGAGGTGCACTACTGCTGACGTCTGCCCTATACTGCAGCAGTCCTTCATCAGTATAGGGACTGACATACAGTCTGCTAATCAGTCACAACCTACTTGTTCCTCAAAGGTCCTTAACAGGACTGGTAACTTGGTCTAGGGTGCTACAGTACATAGGGTTGAGTGAGGTACAGTCTGCTATTACATAAGGACTGGTATAGGTCCACAATACATAGGGTTGAGGTGCACTACTGATGACCGCTGCCCTATACTGCAGCAGTCCTTCATCAGTATAGGGACTGACATACAGTCTGCTAATCAGTCACAACCTACTTGTTCCACAAAGGTCCTTATAAGCACTGGTAACTTGCTCTAGGGTGCTACAGTACATAGGGTTGAGTGAGGTACAGTCTGCTATTCCATAAGGACTGGTATAGGTCCACAATACATAGGGTTGAGGTGCACTACTGCTGACCACTCCCCTATACTGCAGCAGTCCTTCATCAGTATAGTGACTGACGTACAGTCTGCTAATCAGTCACAACCTACTTGTTCCACAAAGGTCCTTAGAAGGACTGGTAACTTGCTCTAGGGTGCTACAGTACATAGGGTTGAGTGAGGTACAGTCTGCTATTCCATAAGGACTGGTATAGGTCCACAATACATAGGGTTGAGGTGCACTACTGCTGACCGCTTCCCTATACTGCAGCAGTCCTTCATCAGTATAGGAACTGACGTACAGTCTGCTAATCAGTCACAACCTACTTGTTCCACAAAGGTCCTTATAAGGACTGGTAACTTGGTCTAGAGTGCTACAGTACATAGGGTTGAGTGAGGTACAGTATGCTATTCCATAAGGACTGGTATAGGTCCACAATACATAGGGTTGAGGTGCACTACTGCTGACCGCTGCCCTATACTGCTGCAGTCCTTCATCAGTATAGGGACTGACATACAGTCTGCTAATCAGTCACAACCTACTTGTTCCTCAAAGGTCCTTTTAAGGACTGGTAACTTGCTCTAGGGTGGTACAGTACATAGGGTTGAGTGAGGTACAGTCTGCTATTCCATAAGGACTGGTATAGGTCCACAATACATAGGGTTGAGGTGCACTACTGCTGACCGCTGCCCTATACTGCAGCAGTCCTTCATCAGTATAGTGACTGACGTACAGTCTGCTAATCAGTCACAACCTACTTGTTCCACAAAGGTCCTTATAAGGACTGGTAACTTGGTCTAGAGTGCTACAGTACATAGGGTTGAGTGAGGTACAGTCTGCTATTCCATAAGGACTGGTATTGGTCCACAATACATAGGGTTGAGGTGCACTACTGCTGACCGCTGCCCTATACTGCAGCAGTCCTTCATCAGTATAGGGACTGACATACAGTCTGCTAATCAGTCACAACCTACTTGTTCCTCAAAGGTCCTTATAAGGACTGGTAACTTGGTCTAGGGTGCTACAGTACATAGGGTTGAGTGAGGTACAGTCTGCTATTCCATAAGGACTGGTATAGGTCCGCAATACATAGGGTTGAGGTGCACTACTGCTGACCACTGCCCTATACTGCAGCAGTCCTTCATCAGTATAGTGACTGACGTACAGTCTGCTAATCAGTCACAACCTACTTGTTCCACAAAGGTCCTTATAAGCACTGGTAACTTGCTCTAGGGTGCTACAGTACATAGGGTTGAGTGAGGTACAGTCTGCTATTCCATAAGGACTGGTATAGGTCCACAATACATAGGGTTGAGGTGCACTACTGCTGACCACTGCCCTATACTGCAGCAGTCCTTCATCAGTATAGGGACTGACATACAGTCTGCTAATCAGTCACAACCTACTTGTTCCTCAAAGGTCCTTATAAGGACTGGTAACTTGCTCTAGGGTGCTACAGTACATAGGGTTGAGTGAGGTACAGTCAGCTATTCCATAAGGACTGGTATAGGTCCACAATACATAGGGTTGAGGTGCACTACTGCTGACCGCTGCCCTATACTGCAGCAGTCCTTCATCAGTATAGTGACTGACGTACAGTCTGCTAATCAGTCACAACCTACTTGTTCCACAAAGGTCCTTATAAGGACTGGTAACTTGGTCTAGAGTGCTACAGTACATAGGGTTGAGTGAGGTACAGTCTGCTATTCCATAAGCACTGGTATAGGTCCACAATACATAGGGTTGAGGTGCACTACTGCTGACGTCTGCCCTATACTGCAGCAGTCCTTCATCAGTATAGGGACTGACATACAGTCTGCTAATCAGTCACAACCTACTTGTTCCACAAAGGTCCTTATAAGGACTGGTAACTTGGTCTAGAGTGCTACAGTACATAGGGTTGAGTGAGGTACAGTCTGCTATTCCATAAGGACTGGTATAGGTCCACAATACATAGGGTTGAGGTGCACTACTGCTGACCGCTGCCTTATACTGCAGCAGTCCTTCATCAGTATAGGGACTGACATACAGTCTGCAAATCTGTCACAACCTACTTGTTCCTCAAAGGTCCTTATAAGGACTGGTAACTTGCTCTAGGGTGCTACAGTACATAGGGTTGAGTGAGGTACAGTCTGCTAATCCATATGGACTGGTATAGGTCCACAATACATAGGGTTGAGGTGCACTACTGCTGACCACTGCCCTATACTGCAGCAGTCCTTCATCAGTATAGGGACTGACATACAGTCTGCTAATCAGTCACAACCTACTTGTTCCTCAAAGGTCCTTATAAGGACTGGTAACTTGGTCTAGGGTGCTACAGTACATAGGGTTGAGTGAGGTACAGTCTGCTATTCCATAAGGACTAGTATAGGTCCACAATACATAGGGTTGAGGTGCACTACTGCTGACCGCTGCCCTATACTGCAGCAGTCCTTCATCAGTATAGGGACTGACATACAGTCTGCTAATCAGTCACAACCTACTTGTTCCTCAAAGGTCCTTATAAGGACTGGTAACTTGGTCTAGGGTGCTACAGTACATAGGGTTGAGTGAGGTACAGTCTGCTATTACATAAGGACTGGTATATGTCCACAATACATAGGGTTGAGGTGCACTACTGCTGACCGCTGCCCTATACTGCAGCAGTCCTTCATCAGTATAGGGACTGACGTACAGTCTGCTAATCAGTCACAACCTACTTGTTCCACAAAGGTCCTTATAAGGACTGGTAACTTGGTCTAGAGTGCTACAGTACATAGGGTTGAGTGAGGTACAGTCTGCTATTCCATAAGGACTGGTATAGGTCCACAATGCATAGGGTTGAGGTGCACTACTGCTGACGTCTGCCCTATACTGCAGCAGTCCTTCATCAGTATAGGGACTGACGTACAGTCTGCTAATCAGTCACAACCTACTTGTTCCACAAAGGTCCTTATAAGGACTGGTAACTTGGTCTAGAGTGCTACAGTACATAGGGTTGAGTGAGGTACAGTCTGCTATTCCATAAGGACAGGTATAGGTCCACAATACATAGGGTTGAGGTGCACTACTGCTGACCGCTGCCCTATACTGCAGCAGTCCTTCATCAGTATAGGGACTGACATACAGTCTGCAAATCTGTCACAACCTACTTGTTCCTCAAAGGTCCTTATAAGGACTGGTAACTTGCTCTAGGGTGCTACAGTACATAGGGTTGAGTGAGGTACAGTCTGCTATTCCATAAGGACTGGTATAGGTCCACAATACATAGGGTTGAGGTGCACTACTGCTGACCGCTGCCCTATACTGCAGCAGTCCTTCATCAGTATAGTGACTGACGTACAGTCTGCTAATCAGTCACAACCTACTTGTTCCACAAAGGTCCTTATAAGGACTGGTAACTTGCTCTAGGGTGCTACAGTACATAGGGTTGAGTGAGGTACAGTCTGCTATTCCATAAGGACTGGTATAGGTCCACAATACATAGGGTTGAGGTGCACTACTGCTGACGTCTGCCCTATACTGCAGCAGTCCTTCATCAGTATAGGGTCTGACATACAGTCTGCTAATCAGTCACAACCTACTTGTTCCTCAAAGGTCCTTATAAGGACTGGTAACTTGGTCTAGGGTGCTACAGTACATAGGGTTGAGTGAGGTACAGTCTGCTATTACATAAGGACTGGTATATGTCCACAATACATAGGGTTGAGGTGCACTACTGCTGACCGTTGCCCTATACTGCAGCAGTCCTTCATCAGTATAGGGACTGACGTACAGTCTGCTAATCAGTCACAACCTACTTGTTCCACAAAGGTCCTTATAAGGACTGGTAACTTGGTCTAGAGTGCTACAGTACATAGGGTTGAGTGAGGTACAGTCTGCTATTCCATAAGGACTGGTATAGGTCCACAATGCATAGGGTTGAGGTGCACTACTGCTGACGTCTGCCCTATACTGCAGCAGTCCTTCATCAGTATAGGGACTGACGTACAGTCTGCTAATCAGTCACAACCTACTTGTTCCACAAAGGTCCTTATAAGGACTGGTAACTTGGTCTAGAGTGCTACAGTACATAGGGTTGAGTGAGGTACAGTCTCCTATTCCATAAGGACTGGTATAGGTCCACAATACATAGGGTTGAGGTGCACTACTGCTGACCGCTGCCCTATACTGCAGCAGTCCTTCATCAGTATAGGGACTGACATACAGTCTGCAAATCTGTCACAACCTACTTGTTCCTCAAAGGTCCTTATAAGGACTGGTAACTTGCTCTAGGGTGCTACAGTACATAGGGTTGAGTGAGGTACAGTCTGCTATTCCATAAGGACTGGTATAGGTCCACAATACATAGGGTTGAGGTGCGCTACTGCTGACCGCTGCCCTATACTGCAGCAGTCCTTCATCAGTATAGGGACTGACGTACAGTCTGCTAATCAGTCACAACCTACTTGTTCCACAAAGGTCCTTATAAGGACTGGTAACTTGGTCTAGAGTGCTACAGTACATAGGGTTGAGTGAGGTACAGTCTGCTATTCCATAAGGACTGGTATAGGTCCACAATACATAGGGTTGAGGTGCACTACTGCTGACGTCTGTCCTATACTGCAGCAGTCCTTCATCAGTATAGGGACTGACATACAGTCTGCTAATCAGTCACAACCTACTTGTTCCTCAAAGGTCCTTATAAGGACTGGTAACTTGGTCTAGGGTGCTACAGTACATAGGGTTGAGTGAGGTACAGTCTGCTATTACATAAGGACTGGTATATGTCCACAATACATAGGGTTGAGGTGCACTACTGCTGACCGCTGCCCTATACTGCAGCAGTCCTTCATCAGTATAGGGACTGACGTACAGTCTGCTAATCAGTCACAACCTACTTGTTCCACAAAGGTCCTTATAAGGACTGGTAACTTGCTCTAGGGTGCTACAGTACATAGGGTTGAGTGAGGTACAGTCTGCTATTCCATAAGGACTGGTATAGGTCCACAATACATAGGGTTGAGGTGCACTACTGCTGACCGCTTCCCTATACTGCAGCAGTCCTTCATCAGTATAGGAACTGACGTACAGTCTGCTAATCAGTCACAACCTACTTGTTCCACAAAGGTCCTTATAAGGACTGGTAACTTGGTCTAGAGTGCTACAGTACATAGGGTTGAGTGAGGTACAGTCTGCTATTCCATAAGGACTGGTATAGGTCCACAATACATAGGGTTGAGGTGCACTACTGCTGACAGCTGCCCTATACTGCAGCAGTCCTTCATCAGTATAGGGACTGACATACAGTCTGCTAATCAGTCACAACCTACTTGTTCCTCAAAGGTCCTTATAAGGACTGGTAACTTGCTCTAGGGTGCTACAGTACATAGGGTTGAGTGAGGTACAGTCTGCTATTCCATAAGGACTATTATAGGTCCACAATACATAGGGTTGAGGTGCACTACTGATGACCGCTGCCCTATACTGCAGCAGTCCTTCATCAGTATAGGGACTGACATACAGTCTGCTAATCAGTCACAACCTACTTGTTCCTCAAAGGTCCATATAAGGACTGGTAACTTGGTCTAGGGTGCTACAGTACATAGGGTTGAGTGAGGTACAGTCTGCTATTCCATAAGGACTGGTATAGGTCCACAATACATAGGGTTGAGGTGCACTACTGCTGACGTCTGCCCTATACTGCAGCAGTCCTTCATCAGTATAGGGACTGACATACAGTCTGCTAATCAGTCACAACCTACTTGTTCCTCAAAGGTCCTTATAAGGACTGGTAACTTGGTCTAGGGTGCTACAGTACATAGGGTTGAGTGAGGTACAGTCTGCTATTCCATAAGGACTAGTATAGGTCCACAATACATAGGGTTGAGGTGCACTACTGCTGACCGCTGCCCTATACTGCAGCAGTCCTTCATCAGTATAGGGACTGACGTACAGTCTGCTAATCAGTCACAACCTACTTGTTCCACAAAGGTCCTTATAAGGACTGGTAACTTGGTCTAGAGTGCTACAGTACATAGGGTTGAGTGAGGTACAGTCTGCTATTCCATAAGGACTGGTATAGGTCCACAATACATAGGGTTGAGGTGCACTACTGCTGACCGCTGCCCTATACTGCAGCAGTCCTTCATCAGTATAGGGACTGACATACAGTCTGCTAATCAGTCACAACCTACTTGTTCCTCAAAGGTCCTTATAAGGACTGGTAACTTGGTCTAGGGTGCTACAGTACATAGGGTTGAGTGAGGTACAGTCTGCTATTCCATAAGGACTGGTATAAGTCCACAATACATAGGGTTGAGGTGCACTACTGCTGACCACTGCCCTATACTGCAGCAGTCCTTCATCAGTATAGTGACTGACGTACAGTCTGCTAATCAGTCACTACCTACTTGTTCCACAAAGGTCCTTATAAGCACTGCTAACTTGCTCTAGGGTGCTACAGTACATAGGGTTGAGTGAGGTACAGTCTGCTATTCCATAAGGACTGGTATAGGTCCACAATACATAGGGTTGAGGTGCACTACTGCTGACCACTGCCCTATACTGCAGCAGTCCTTCATCAGTATAGGGACTGACATACAGTCTGCAAATCTGTCACAACCTACTTGTTCCACAAAGATCCTTATAAGGACTGGTAACTTGCTCTAGGGTGCTACAGTACATAGGGTTGAGTGAGGTACAGTCTGCTATTCCATAAGGACTGGTATAGGTCCACAATACATAGGGTTGAGGTGCGCTACTGCTGACCGCTGCCCTATACTGCAGCAGTCCTTCATCAGTATAGGGACTGACGTACAGTCTGCTAATCAGTCACAACCTACTTGTTCCACAAAGGTCCTTATAAGGACTGGTAACTTGGTCTAGAGTGCTACAGTACATAGGGTTGAGTGAGGTACAGTCTGCTATTCTATAAGGACTGGTATAGGTCCACAATACATAGGGTTGAGGTGCACTACTGCTGACGTCTGCCCTATACTGCAGCAGTCCTTCATCAGTATAGGGACTGACATACAGTCTGCTAATCAGTCACAACCTACTTGTTCCTCAAAGGTCCTTATAAGGACTGGTAACTTGGTCTAGGGTGCTACAGTACATGGGGTTGAGTGAGGTACAGTCTGCTATTACATAAGGACTGGTATATGTCCACAATACATAGGGTTGAGGTGCACTACTGCTGACCGCTGCCCTATACTGCAGCAGTCCTTCATCAGTATAGGGACTGACGTACAGTCTGCTAATCAGTCACAACCTACTTGTTCCACAAAGGTCCTTATAAGGACTGGTAACTTGGTCTAGAGTGCTACAGTACATAGGGTTGAGTGAGGTACAGTCTGCTATTCCATAAGGACTGGTATAGGTCCACAATACATAGGGTTGAGGTGCACTACTGCTGACCGCTGCCCTATACTGCAGCAGTCCTTCATCAGTATAGGGACTGACATACAGTCTGCTAATCAGTCATAACCTACTTGTTCCTCAAAGGTCCTTATAAGGACTGGTAACTTGGTCTAGGGTGCTACAGTACATAGGGTTGAGTGAGGTACAGTCTGCTATTCCATAAGGACTGGTATAGGTCCACAATACATAGGGTTGAGGTGCACTACTGCTGACCACTGCCCTATACTGCAGCAGTCCTTCATCAGTATAGTGACTGACGTACAGTCTGCTAATCAGTCACAACCTACTTGTTCCACAAAGGTCCTTATAAGCACTGGTAACTTGCTCTAGGGTGCTACAGTACATAGGGTTGAGTGAGGTACAGTCTGCTATTCCATAAGGACTGGTATAGGTCCACAATACATAGGGTTGAGGTGCACTACTGCTGACCACTGCCCTATACTGCAGCAGTCCTTCATCAGTATAGTGACTGACGTACAGTCTGCTAATCAGTCACAACCTACTTGTTCCACAAAGGTCCTTATAAGGACTGGTAACTTGCTCTAGGGTGCTACAGCACATAGGGTTGAGTGAGGTACAGTCTGCTATTCCATAAGGACTGGTATAGGTCCACAATACATAGGGTTGAGGTGCACTACTGCTGACCGCTTCCCTATACTGCAGCAGTCCTTCATCAGTATAGTAACTGACGTACAGTCTGCTAATCAGTCACAACCTACTTGTTCCACAAAGGTCCTTATAAGGACTGGTAACTTGGTCTAGAGTGCTACAGTACATAGGGTTGAGTGAGGTACAGTCTGCTATTACATAAGGACTGGTATATGTCCACAATACATAGGGTTGAGGTGCACTACTGCTGACCGCTGCCCTATACTGCAGCAGTCCTTCATCAGTATAGGGACTGACGTACAGTCTGCTAATCAGTCACAACCTACTTGTTCCACAAAGGTCCTTATAAGGACTGGTAACTTGGTCTAGAGTGCTACAGTACATAGGGTTGAGTGAGGTACAGTCTGCTATTCCATAAGGACTGGTATAGGTCCACAATACATAGGGTTGAGGTGCACTACTGCTGACCGCTGCCCTATACTGCAGCAGTCCTTCATCAGTATAGGGACTGACATACAGTCTGCTAATCAGTCATAACCTACTTGTTCCTCAAAGGTCCTTATAAGGACTGGTAACTTGGTCTAGGGTGCTACAGTACATAGGGTTGAGTGAGGTACAGTCTGCTATTCCATAAGGACTGGTATAGGTCCACAATACATAGGGTTGAGGTGCACTACTGCTGACCACTGCCCTATACTGCAGCAGTCCTTCATCAGTATAGTGACTGACGTACAGTCTGCTAATCAGTCACAACCTACTTGTTCCACAAAGGTCCTTATAAGCACTGGTAACTTGCTCTAGGGTGCTACAGTACATAGGGTTGAGTGAGGTACAGTCTGCTATTCCATAAGGACTGGTATAGGTCCACAATACATAGGGTTGAGGTGCACTACTGCTGACCACTGCCCTATACTGCAGCAGTCCTTCATCAGTATAGTGACTGACGTACAGTCTGCTAATCAGTCACAACCTACTTGTTCCACAAAGGTCCTTATAAGGACTGGTAACTTGCTCTAGGGTGCTACAGCACATAGGGTTGAGTGAGGTACAGTCTGCTATTCCATAAGGACTGGCTTAGGTCCACAATACATAGGGTTGAGGTGCACTACTGCTGACCGCTGCCCTATACTGCAGCAGTCCTTCATCAGTATAGGGACTGACATACAGTCTGCTAATCAGTCACAACCTACTTGTTCCTCAAAGGTCCTTATAAGGACTGGTAACTTGCTCTAGGGTGCTACAGTACATAGGGTTGAGTGAGGTACAGTCTGCTATTCCATAAGGACTGGTATAGGTCCACAATACATAGGGTTGAGGTGCACTACTGCTGACCGCTGCCCTATACTGCAGCAGTCCTTCATCAGTATATTGACTGACGTACAGTCTGCTAATCAGTCACAACCTACTTGTTCCACAAAGGTCCTTATAAGGACTGGTAACTTGGTCTAGAGTGCTACAGTACATAGGGTTGAGTGAGGTACAGTCTGCTATTCCATGAGGACTGGTATAGGTCCACAATACATAGGGTTGAGGTGCACTACTGCTGACATCTGCCCTATACTGCAGCAGTCCTTCATCAGTATAGGGACTGACATACAGTCTGCTAATCAGTCACAACCTACTTGTTCCTCAAAGGTCCTTATCAGGACTGGTAACTTGGTCTAGGGTGCTACAGTACATAGGGTTGAGTGAGGTACAGTCTGCTATTACATAAGGACTGGTATAGGTCCACAATACATAGGGTTGAGGTGCACTACTGCTGACCGCTGCCCTATACTGCAGCAGTCCTTCATCAGTATAGGGACTGACATACAGTCTGCTAATCAGTCACAACCTACTTGTTCCTCAAAGGTCCATATAAGGACTGGTAACTTGGTCTAGGGTGCTACAGTACATAGGGTTGAGTGAGGTACAGTCTGCTATTCCATAAGGACTGGTATAGGTCCACAATACATAGGGTTGAGGTGCACTACTGCTGACGTCTGCCCTATACTGCAGCAGTCCTTCATCAGTATAGGGACTGACATACAGTCTGCTAATCAGTCACAACTTACTTGTTCCTCAAAGGTCCTTATAAGGACTGGTAACTTGGTCTAGGGTGCTACAGTACATAGGGTTGAGTGAGGTACAGTCTGCTATTACATAAGGACTGGTATATGTCCACAATACATAGGGTTGAGGTGCACTACTGCTGACCACTGCCCTATACTGCAGCAGTCCTTCATCAGTATAGTGACTGACGTACAGTCTGCTAATCAGTCACAACCTACTTGTTCCACAAAGGTCCTTATAAGGACTGGTAACTTGCTCTAGGGTGCTACAGTACATAGGGTTGAGTGAAGTACAGTCTGCTATTCCATAAGGACTGGTATAGGTCCACAATACATAGGGTTGAGGTGCACTACTGCTGACCGCTGCCCTATACTGCAGCAGTCCTTCATCAGTATAGGGACTGACGTACAGTCTGCTAATCAGTCACAACCTACTTGTTCCACAAAGGTCCTTATAAGGACTGGTAACTTGGTCTAGAGTGCTACAGTACATAGGGTTGAGTGAGGTACAGTCTGCTATTCCATAAGGACTGGTATAGGTCCACAATACATAGGGTTGAGGTGCACTACTGCTGACCGCTGCCCTATACTGCAGCAGTCCTTCATCAGTATAGGGACTGACATACAGTCTGCTAATCAGTCACAACCTACTTGTTCCTCAAAGGTCCTTATAAGGACTGGTAACTTGCTCTAGGGTGCTACAGTACATAGGGTTGAGTGAAGTACAGTCTGCTATTCCATAAGGACTGGTATAGGTCCACAATACATAGGGTTGAGGTGCACTACTGCTGACCGCTGCCCTATACTGCAGCAGTCCTTCAACAGTATAGTGACTGACGTACAGTCTGCTAATCAGTCACAACCTACTTGTTCCACAAAGGTCCTTATAAGGACTGGTAACTTGGTCTAGAGTGCTACAGTACATAGGGTTGATTGAGGTACAGTCTGCTATTCCATAAGGACTGGTATAGGTCCACAATACATAGGGTTGAGGTGCACTACTGCTGACCGCTGCCCTATACTGCAGCAGTCCTTCATCAGTATAGGGACTGACATACAGTCTGCTAATCAGTCACAACCTACTTGTTCCTCAAAGGTCCTTATAAGGACTGGTAACTTGGTCTAGGGTGCTACAGTACATAGGGTTGAGTGAGGTACAGTCTGCTATTACATAAGGACTGGTATATGTCCACAATACATAGGGTTGAGGTGCACTACTGCTGACCACTGCCCTATACTGCAGCAGTCCTTCATCAGTATAGGGACAGACGTACAGTCTGCTAATCAGCCACAACCTACTTGTTCCACAAAGGTCCTTATAAGGACTGGTAACTTGGTCTAGAGTGCTACAGTACATAGGGTTGAGTGAGGTACAGTCTGCTATTCCATAAGGACTGGTATAGGTCCACAATACATAGGGTTGAGGTGCACTACTGCTGACCGCTGCCCTATACTGCAGCAGTCCTTCATCAGTATAGGGACTGACATACAGTCTGCTAATCAGTCACAACCTACTTGTTCCTCAAAGGTCCTTATAAGGACTGGTAACTTGCTCTAGGGTGCTACAGTACATAGGGTTGAGTGAGGTACAGTCTGCTATTCCATAAGGACTGGTATAGGTCCACAATACATAGGGTTGAGGTGCACTACTGCTGACCGCTGACCTATACTGCAGCAGTCCTTCATCAGTATAGGGACTGACATACAGTCTGCTAATCAGTCACAGCCTACTTGTTCCTCAAAGGTCCTTATAAGGACTGGTAACTTGTTCTAGGGTGCTACAGTACATAGGGTTGAGTGAGGTACAGTCTGCTATTCCATAAGGACTGGTATAGGTCCACAATACATAGGGTTGAGGTGCACTACTGCTGACGTCTGCCCTATACTGCAGCAGTCCTTCATCAGTATAGGGACTGACATACAGTCTGCTAATCAGTCACAACCTACTTGTTCCTCAAAGGTCCTTATCAGGACTGGTAACTTGGTCTAGGGTGCTACAGTACATAGGGTTGAGTGAGGTACAGTCTGCTATTACATAAGGACTGGTATAGGTCCACAATACATAGGGTTGAGGTGCACTACTGCTGACCGCTGCCCTATACTGCAGCAGTCCTTCATCAGTATAGGGACTGACATACAGTCTGCTAATCAGTCACAGCCTACTTGTTCCTCAAAGGTCCTTATAAGGACTGGTAACTTGTTCTAGGGTGCTACAGTACATAGGGTTGAGTGAGGTACAGTCTGCTATTCCATAAGGACTGGTATAGGTCCACAATACATAGGGTTGAGGTGCACTACTGCTGACGTCTGCCCTATACTGCAGCAGTCCTTCATCAGTATAGGGACTGACATACAGTCTGCTAATCAGTCACAACCTACTTGTTCCTCAAAGGTCCTTATAAGGACTGGTAACTTGCTCTAGGGTGCTACAGTACATAGGGTTGAGTGAGGTACAGTCTGCTATTCCATAAGGACTGGTATAGGTCCACAATACATAGGGTTGAGGTGCACTACTGCTGACCGCTGCCCTATACTGCAGCAGTCCTTCATCAGTATAGGGACTGACATACAGTCTGCTAATCAGTCACAGCCTACTTGTTCCTCAAAGGTCCTTATAAGGACTGGTAACTTGTTCTAGGGTGCTACAGTACATAGGGTTGAGTGAGGTACAGTCTGCTATTCCATAAGGACTGGTATAGGTCCACAATACATAGGGTTGAGGTGCACTACTGCTGACGTCTGCCCTATACTGCAGCAGTCCTTCATCAGTATAGGGACTGACATACAGTCTGCTAATCAGTCACAACCTACTTGTTCCTCAAAGGTCCTTATCAGGACTGGTAACTTGGTCTAGGGTGCTACAGTACATAGGGTTGAGTGAGGTACAGTCTGCTATTACATAAGGGCTGGTATAGGTCCACAATACATAGGGTTGAGGTGCACTACTGCTGACCGCTCCCCTATACTGCAGCAGTCCTTCATCAGTATAGGGACTGACATACAATCTGCTAATCAGTCACAGCCTACTTGTTCCTCAAAGGTCCTTATAAGGACTGGTAACTTGTTCTAGGGTGCTACAGTACATAGGGTTGAGTGAGGTACAGTCTGCTATTCCATAAGGACTGGTATAGGTCCACAATACATAGGGTTGAGGTGCACTACTGCTGACGTCTGCCCTATACTGCAGCAGTCCTTCATCAGTATAGGGACTGACATACAGTCTGCTAATCAGTCACAACCTACTTGTTCCTCAAAGGTCCTTATCAGGACTGGTAACTTGGTCTAGGGTGCTACAGTACATAGGGTTGAGTGAGGTACAGTCTGCTATTACATAAGGACTGGTATAGGTCCACAATACATAGGGTTGAGGTGCACTACTGCTGACCGCTGCCCTATACTGCAGCAGTCCTTCATCAGTATAGGGACTGACATACAGTCTGCTAATCAGTCACAGCCTACTTGTTCCTCAAAGGTCCTTATAAGGACTGGTAACTTGTTCTAGGGTGCTACAGTACATAGGGTTGAGTGAGGTACAGTCTGCTATTCCATAAGGACTGGTATAGGTCCACAATACATAGGGTTGAGGTGCACTACTGCTGACGTCTGCCCTATACTGCAGCAGTCCTTCATCAGTATAGGGACTGACATACAGCCTGCTAATCAGTCACAACCTACTTGTTCCTCAAAGGTCCTTATAAGGACTGGTAACTTGGTCTAGGGTGCAACAGTACATAGGGTTGAGTGAGGTACAGTCTGCTATTACATAAGGACTGGTATATGTCCACAATACATAGGGTTGAGGTGCACTACTGCTGACCACTGCCCTATACTGCAGCAGTCCTTCATCAGTATAGTGACTGACGTACAGTCTGCTAATCAGTCACAACCTACTTGTTCCACAAAGGTCCTTATAAGGACTGGTAACTTGCTCTAGGGTGCTACAGTACATAGGGTTGAGTGAGGTACAGTCTGCTATTCCATAAGGACTGGTATAGGTCCACAATACATAGGGTTGAGGTGCACTACTGCTGACGTCTGCCCTATACTGCAGCAGTCCTTCATCAGTATAGGGACTGACATACAGTCTGCTAATCAGTCACAACCTACTTGTTCCTCAAAGGTCCTTATCAGGACTGGTAACTTGGTCTAGGGTGCTACAGTACATAGGGTTGAGTGAGGTACAGTCTGCTATTACATAAGGACTGGTATAGGTCCACAATACATAGGGTTGAGGTGCACTACTGCTGACCGCTGCCCTATACTGCAGCAGTCCTTCATCAGTATAGGGACTGACATACAGTCTGCTAATCAGTCACAGCCTACTTGTTCCTCAAAGGTCCTTATAAGGACTGGTAACTTGTTCTAGGGTGCTACAGTACATAGGGTTGAGTGAGGTACAGTCTGCTATTCCATAAGGACTGGTATAGGTCCACAATACATAGGGTTGAGGTGCACTACTGCTGACGTCTGCCCTATACTGCAGCAGTCCTTCATCAGTATAGGGACTGACATACAGCCTGCTAATCAGTCACAACCTACTTGTTCCTCAAAGGTCCTTATAAGGACTGGTAACTTGGTCTAGGGTGCAACAGTACATAGGGTTGAGTGAGGTACAGTCTGCTATTACATAAGGACTGGTATATGTCCACAATACATAGGGTTGAGGTGCACTACTGCTGACCACTGCCCTATACTGCAGCAGTCCTTCATCAGTATAGTGACTGACGTACAGTCTGCTAATCAGTCACAACCTACTTGTTCCACAAAGGTCCTTATAAGGACTGGTAACTTGCTCTAGGGTGCTACAGTACATAGGGTTGAGTGAGGTACAGTCTGCTATTCCATAAGGACTGGTATAGGTCCACAATACATAGGGTTGAGGTGCACTACTGCTGACCGCTGCCCTATACTGCAGCAGTCCTTCATCAGTATAGGGACTGACGTACAGTCTGCTAATCAGTCACAACCTACTTGTTCCACAAAGGTCCTTATAAGGACTGGTAACTTGGTCTAGAGTGCTACAGTACATAGGGTTGAGTGAGGTACAGTCTGCTATTCCATAAGGACTGGTATAGGTCCACAATACATAGGGTTGAGGTGCACTACTGCTGACCGCTGCCCTATACTGCAGCAGTCCTTCATCAGTATAGGGACTGACATACAGTCTGCTAATCAGTCACAACCTACTTGTTCCTCAAAGGTCCTTATAAGGACTGGTAACTTGCTCTAGGGTGCTACAGTACATATGGTTGAGTGAGGTACAGTCTGCTATTCCATAAGGACTGGTATAGGTCCACAATACATAGGGTTGAGGTGCACTACTGCTGACCGCTGCCCTATACTGCAGCAGTCCTTCATCAGTATAGGGACTGACATACAGTCTGCTAATCAGTCACAACCTACTTGTTCCTCAAAGGTCCTTATAAGGACTGGTAACTTAGTCTAGGGTGCTACAGTACATTGGGTTGAGTGAGGTACAGTCTGCTATTCCGTAAGGACTGGTATAGGTCCACAATACATAGGGTTGAGGTGCACTACTGCTGACCGCTGCCCTATACTGCAGCAGTCCTTTATCAGTATAGGGACTGAGAGTTTTGTCACAGGGTCATTTAAAAAATGACAGGCAGAGGAAGAGGCAGGCCCTTCCACAGGGGTGGTAGGGGTAGGGCAGGAGCAACAGGCTTGAGCAAAAGTGGGAAGTTGCAGAAGGTGCGTTCAATTCATTTAAAGGACGCACCAGACTTGGTTGAGTGGCTCACTCAGCCTTACTCTTCTGCACCCTCCTCATCCTCTCGATCTGCACCCTCTTCTTCACACTCTGCTATGTGCACCCCCAAAGACACTACCACCAACAACACCACCACCACCACATACCTTCCGCTTGAGTCACAGGAATTTTTTTTTTGATTCATATCAAGACATTTCTGATGCGCAGCCACTCTTGGTATTGGATCAGGAAGAGGAGGTAGCAACAACCGCTACTCAGCAGTCTGACGACAGTACCCAGATCAGCCCAAGGAGGAGGTTGGTCCCCGGTGTTGCTGCCTACTCCGAGATCTCTACTTATAGCGGTGGGGAAGGTGACATCGATGATGAGGTGTCTAGTGATGTCACGTGGGTGCCCACAAGAGAGGAAGAGGAAGGGAGTTCAGAGGGAGATATGGACCAGCAGATAGGGAGGAGAAGCAGGAATAACTTACATTGCACAGGAGGGACAAAGCAGACTGCAAATGTATCATCGACCATGTACGGTCACATCTGGCGCTCCCAGGACACCGGCACATGGCTCCGCAGTGTGGGCTTTTTTTAACGTGTCCACTGCTGACAATAGCGTTGCCATCTGCAATCTTTGCAGTCAACGCATTAGTCGCGGTAAGCCCAACACTCACCTAGGGACGACCGTCTTAAGAAGGCACATGAGCAGCCATCACCAAGCCCAGTGGGAGCAACGGAACACACAAAGCCACACTCCAGGCTCTCACCGTCCAGCCTCGTCTTCTATTTCTCCTTCTCCTCTCTCCTCACAATTGTCCTCCATGTGTGCGAGTATCTCTTGTAATAAGAAGCTTGGTAGGAAAGCCCGGGAATAAGCGACTTTATGGTTTTGAAGCAATTTTGTCATAGATGACAAATTCTTGCAGGCTATCATGGTGTTGGGATAAGTCTGCAAAGACAGAGATACCAGAGTATGGGCGTGGAAGGGGTTGATTTTTCCAGGAAAATCGCATTAGGTCATCATTAACATGAAAGAAATGGACACGGGCAATGACATCTCTTGATGTCTTTTCAGGTAGGAACTTAGGCTTGGGAAGGCGGTGTGCTCTATCCCCTATCACTTACCTTTTAGGGGTGTCAGGCAAAATGTTCGATACGAATTATTGAACATATTGTCTGAGTTACGCTGGGGTTATTGTTTCTTCTACGCCTCACAGTTTAATATTGTTTCTTCTTGATCTGTCTTCTAAGTCTGCGATTTTTTTCTCTCATTGCCTGCATGTCTCTGTCTGTGTCATTGTGTGCGTCTAATAGTTTGTTGTGTGCGACTGTAAACTCGCCCATCTTGTCTTCTATATGACTCACTCTGTCCCCTATGCCTGAGATGTTGCATTAAAGCTGGGTCACACAGAGAATCATATCTTTGTGAAGTGATCTTCTGAGGGTTACTAACATCTCCCTCATTACTGTATCACTTAAAGTGGAAGTAAACTCCGCTATCGTTTTCAGCCAAGGAAGCTGCCATCTTTGCCTCTGTTTAATCTTCAACTGCTATGGTGCTGCACATGTGATTCGTTATGACACCAGCCATTGGATGGTTTGATAGTTTGGCTGAGAGCACAGCCAATGTGCAGTTAGCATTCCCGGCATGCCTTTTTTTTTTAACTGTTTAAATACATGGGTTTACTTCCACTTTAAGGGTTGCCCTGTAGTTGTGAATTCATTAATTTGTTCAACAAAGTCCCTTGTGCTGTTTTGGGAATCACACATGTCATCAGGCTCACCTGCATGTCTGTGGTCAGACGATCGCTTTTGGGCTGATTTTTGCAGGCTGTTGATGGGAGTTGTGTCCAGTGATGATCCGCCACTGGCACTTTGAGGTGAGCCCATGTTGTGCTTAGCCGGGTCCGAGTGTTTGCCGTTATTGCTGTGCGGGTCTTGCTGACACACCCAGGCTATCTTGCGGCCTAGGAGTGCTCATCGATGGGTAAAAGTCTGTCAGTTTCCTCGAGCCCACTGTATTCACTTGTTGTCTTCAAACTAATATTGAAAAACTAATTTGATTTGATTGATTTGTGGAAAGATGTGAAAATCTCCTTAACCATAGATTTTTACATACTTCCATAATATAATACTGTTTTAATATTTCCGTATAAACATCTGACAGAAAGCATCAGGGTGATTATCAAGCTCACTGGCTTCACACAAGGCTGCATAAGGAATAATAAATAAACAAAATAAATAGTTGATGCCAAGCTTTTTTTTATCAGCACAGAAACTACAAGACCCCTGGAAATATACTACATGGTAGCCATAAGCCATTGAAATTACAAGGTTCTTTTGTCAGCCAGTGGAGGAACAATGGGAAATAGCTAAACAATGTCATAACCAGCAGGACAAAAGAATACATCAATATGACCTTAACCAGCTCAGCCCTTTGGAAGTATTGCGTACATCCAAGGAGTGATCCTTTAGCCACAAACTCATGGGTGCAGTAGCAGCCATCAGCTTGTGAGTTTATTTTTCAGCAAATGCCCAGCTTGAAAGGGAAAGCGATGCAGCAGCTCTATAGCTGCCAATTACTTTTCACAGTACCTGTCGCCTGCACAATGCTATCACATGTGGGGTTTATTAACACCATGTGATAGCAAGTAAAAAGAATATCAAGTAAAAAGAATTTTTAAAAAGTTTTAAAACATAAAATAATATTAACATGTATTACATTTTTATTTTATTTGCCATAACTCCCATTTCCCCGAACACATGCACAAAGACATTAGCCCTTGTACACACGGTCGGACATTCTGACAACCAAATCTGTTGGATTTTGTTCGATGGATTTTGTCCGACGGATTTTGTCCGACGGATTTTGTCCGAAACTGTTGCATACACACGGTCGGACAAAGTTGTCGGAAAATCCGATCGTTCAGAACGTGATGACGTCATTTCGTTACGATAGGACTACGTTCAGGCTAGTAGCCAATAGCTTTGGTCTAGGAATTTGTTCTGAGCATGCGTGGCACTTTGATCGGAAATTCTCTACACACAATCGGACAAAGTCCGATCGGATCATGTTGTCGGAAAATTTTATAGCCCAGCTGGAAAACTTTGTCCGATGGAGCCCACACACGGTCGGATTATCCGACAACACGGTCCTATCGGACATTGTCCATCGGAATATCCGGGCTAAGAGTGAGAGCAATAATTCTTGCACAAAAGCTCCTAGTTAACTAAACTGATGAGCTATAAAGACTTTTAAAGCATCACTTACGGTGGTTTTTGGGCACAGTATTTTTTGGGATATCACAGGCGCACATCATTTTAATACATGCCATGTGTGGTATCTATTTACTCGCAACCTCATCTTTTATATTTTAACAAAGATGGGTATTATATTTTGTGTTAAATCTCTTATATCACCCTGCTATGTGTAAACACAAAACAATGTGTCAATATCCTACATACACAGAAAAAATAATTTATCAATGTGTTAACAAACAATCCTGATGTTCCTGCAACCTCTTATTTAATACATTCCAATACATTGGGAAATGTTAATCTAACCAGCAGTATGATTATGTCCAATTTTTGCGTCTCAAAGTGTTACAATTGTTTTGCATAGAAATTTGGCGTTTTATATTGTAGGCCTGTAATTCTTAGCAATAACACACTTAAATCTGTCCAAACAAGAGTCTAGAAGATATAATAACGGTATAATAACGTTGAAACAATTCTGCAAGTGTTCTAATTTACTATCACTATTTTCTAGCTGGTCACAAACCACTTTTGATGTAAAGGAACACTTTTGGTTGCTATTGACAATCTCAAGTTTCCAGGCAGAAAGAACTGTATATATAATATAAAGCTGCATGCAGGGCATTGGACAAACCACTAGGGACAAAAGGGATGTGAAATGATTTCATACAGTAATGTAATCTGTACGATTAAAGTGTAATGTATGTGTTATGTATTTTCAATTTTTTGAATTTGCAGACAGGCTCCACCCCCGTGTGTCACGACACTCGCAGGGAACGTAGCCCAGCACACAGAGGCTGAGGACTGAGCCCGCAGACACAGCGGGGGGACATCACAGAATCCTGGGGACAAGGTAAGTACACTGCGCCAGGATTCTGCAATGCAATCCTGTGTGTGGCTTGGGGTTACCACTAATGGTGCTGAAATTTAACCCTGAGTCACACTCGGGAAAACCACCAGGGAGGTTAAAATATCTATAGATTTCTGGGGCGTGGCTTGGCGCGCGGAAGGAATGGCTGCTTGTTAGAGGAGCTCCTGGAGACCCGCGGCCTTTTCGCTGTTTCCCTGGCCATACGCACGCCGCAGGATGAGTAAACCGGCTCGCCTACACTCTGGCTCCCGTTCTCGCCGCCGGTCCACATCATCTCAGCCCCGCAGCATACAAGACATCTTCCAGTCTCAGGCCCGCTCTGGACGAGACACGCCGCGCAAGATGGCGCTGGCCCGAGGGGACGAGGAGGACCTGAGCGATGGCTCCCAGTGTACGACGGAGGACCTGGTAAGCGGGACGAGGAACCCTGACCACCCTCTCACGCTAGGGGACATGACTTCTATCGCCTCAGATATAAAAAACACCCTCTTTTCCGCGATCACGGACTTGAAAGCTGATCTCCTGTCCCTAACTGAAAAAATGTCCTCCCTGGAAAGATCCGAACATAAGAGGGATAAAGTTGTGCACAGGCTGGAAGCCACGGCAGTTGCACACACTGCTCACTTGATCTCCATAAACCGTCATTTGGAAGATCTTGACAATAGGGGGAGACGGTGCAATATTAGGGTGAGGGGGGTTCCTGAGTCGGTGGGTCCTGATCAACTCCCTTCTGCCTTGCGCTCCATATTCAACAATTTGTTGGAAAATCCGGCTGACACCCCTATTGACTTTGTCAGAGCACACAGGGCCCTGAGAGCAAAGCCATCGGACACCGCACCGCCCAGGGATATAATATGCTGCCTTCAGAGTTTCCCCTTGAAGGAAGAAATTCTACTTCAAGCTAGAAAGAATGACAGGATCATGTTTAATGACTGCGAGCTTGCGCTTTACCAGGACTTATCCCCAATTACTTTGCAAAACAGAAGGGCCCTGCGCCCTTTGCTGGAGGTGCTACGTGAAAGGGGGGTGGTTTACAAGTGGCGCTTCCCCTTCGCTCTGCAGGCGACCTTCCATGGGAAACAACTGATGTTGCGCCTACCGGCAGAGCTCCCGGATTTCTGTGCTAGTTTGAACATCCCCTGTATGGTTCTGCCTGATTGGTACGCCGAGTTTAATCCCCCTCCGGTGGATGACAGCCCCAGCGGCTCGCCTCACTCCTCGCCAGCGAAACCGCCGCAGAAGAAGAGCAGGAGCGGGAAACAGGGCCCGGACCTGGGGGGCCACCCATCGCATTCCGACCGCCAATCCAGACATCGTGACAACGCTTGAAGACTGTTGGTAATCCTTTTGGACAGCAGACACCTTTGGCATTGTTTTTTGGTTGTTTTTGTTCCCCTCCTTTTAGTTCCATAGCGGGCCATTGCGGACTATGCTTAATTTTTATGTGCTACGGGACTCTTGGAGGTGGGGGTCTGCCATTGGGTGCCTCTATGTATGTTACTTCAGCTATTGGATTTACACCCTGGGGATATTTTGGGACTGTACACGGCCTCCTCCCCCCTCTTACCTAACTTTAGTTAGGCCTTAGTCCGGTTATTAATCCCTGGCCAGGGAATATATGTGTGCTTTGACTTTTCGTTTCTTTTAGGCCTGCGGGTCTCCCTTATGGCGACTCTTGTTTTTGATACGTTTGTTTTTCATTTTTTGCTTTTTTGTTGGGTGTGTTAGTCCATTTGCTCCTTTTTTTTTTTTTTTTTGTATATATACATATATATACCTGTTTTTTGCATAACCTGCTACACACCTTCACCTTCGGCGAAGTTCCTCCCACGGTCCCCACAAAAAGGGTGGAGCTGTGCTGACGGTGGTGGCACCAGCGCCACCTTTTGCTCTCCTAACAGCTTGCAGTACAGGTGACTGCAGGCAGATACTGTTATTTTGTTATACCCTATAAGCGGTGCATACCTCATATCCTCTTGTGTTCTCACTCCTGTTTCTTCTTTATCCCGTTCTTTCCTCTTCTTCCTCCCCTCCTCCCTTCCCCTCCTCTTTCCTTCTCTTCTTTGTTTTGCAGAGTGGGCCTTCAGAAGAGCGTCCTGTTACTTTCGACATGGCATACTCCTCGCTGGGCCGTAGCCCTACCCTGATCTCCCACAATGTTCACGGCCTCAACCTGCCAGAAAAACGTACTTCCGTACTCAGAGAGCTGCACAGGGTAAGGCCCTTGTTTGTGTATTTGCAGGAGACACATTTCCGGGGAGACCAAATTCCTAAATTGTCCAACAAAAACTTCCCACAGGTTTATCATTCCACGAATCCTATAGCCAAAACGAAGGGGGTGGCGATACTCCTTCATCGGAGCGCAGGTTTTGTAGTTACCCATCAGTTGGCAGACCCGGAGGGCAGATTTTTATTTTTGAAAGGCTCCTGGGGTAATACCCCTCTAACTTTAGCGAATGTTTACTTCCCTAACAGAGGGCATGTTACGTTTTGCAAGCAAGTTATTGATGAGCTAAAAAGTTTCGCCTCGGGATGCGTTATCCTGGGAGGGGATTTTAATATTCCTCTCAATCCCCTGCAGGATACATCCGATGGCAGATCTTGCCTGACTTACCGCATATTGAAACGGATCAAGCGTCTTTTACAGTCCTTGACCCTGACCGACGCGTGGCGAACGCTTCACCCGTCGGACAGGGACTACACGTGCTACTCGGCACCCCATGACAAATACACTCGCATTGACTACACCTTCATCACACAGAGGGATTTGTTGGACTTACGAGAAGCTCATATAGGCCTCCAGACCATTTCTGACCACGCTCCTATCTCACTCACTTTGACACGCCCTGACTTGCGACCTAAAGCTTGCATGTGGAGGTTGAACCCCTCCTTGTTGGCGGACGTTGACCTGCTCCCTTCTTTGACGGAAGCTTTACGTAACTACTTTCTAGATAATGAGACAGAGGAACTGTCCCCCCTAACCATCTGGGAGGCGCACAAGTGTGTGATGCGGGGAGTATTTATTAGAGCTGGGGCGGCCCGGAAGAGAGCAGCAGAGCTGCAGGTTAGGGCACTGACCTCCAGGGTTGCGCAGCTTGAAACCCAACACAAACGATCCCTGGACGCCTTGAAGGCCCAGGAGTTGATTCAGGCTAGACTAGAGCTGAGCAGCGTCCTGGAGCTCAAGAGTAAACGTACCCTGTTTCTTAAAAAGAAAGTCTATTATGAGCATGGAGACAAGGGAGGGAAACTCTTGGCTAGGGCCCTGAAGGAGGCCTCTCTGAGCAATAACATTTTAGCAGTTAAGATGGGAGATGGTAGTCTGACAAATCGTACGGATAAAATTGCCGAAAGCTTCCGCCAATATTACACTAAGCTCTATAATACACCCCCACAACACAAACCGGGCACGTTGCATGGGGACAGGAGCCAAATTATACGAGAATATCTAGAGCAGAGCGGCATGCCCACATTGACCTCGGAGGACGCAGAATCCCTGGAGGGCCCCATCACGTCCGCTGAGCTGTTAGCCACTATCAAAGGCCTTAAACCGGGGAAGAGCCCTGGTCCCGATGGGCTTACTGCGCACTACTACAAAGTGTTTTCGGCCCTGCTAGAAAATCCGCTCCTGAAAACGTTCAATTTCCTCAGAAATCCGCACCATCTCCCTGCTTCGTTTTTAAGCGCGCATATAACAGTCATTCCAAAATTAGGTAAGGACCCCTCTGAATGCTCTAGCTATCGCCCGATCTCACTGTTGAATTTGGACTTAAAAATTATGTCAAAGATAATTGCGAACCGGCTACGTCTTTTTCTTCCCCAATTAATTGGTCCCGAACAGGCTGGCTTCATGCCGGGGAGGGAATCCAGAGATAACGTGACCAAAGCACTGAACATGATTCACCATTGTCACAGGGCTGGTTTGGAGGGCTTTCTCCTGTCTACGGACGCGGAGAAAGCCTTCGATAGGGTGGCCTGGGACTATCTGTTCGCGACTTGTAGACATATAGGCTTACGCCCGGGCATGCTCTCTTGGATTTCCTCCCTGTACCAAAACCCGACAGCCCGCTTAAAAATCAACGGAACCTTGTCTGAACCGGTGATGATTCATAATGGGACGAGACAGGGTTGTCCATTATCCCCCTTACTGTTTATCCTTTCCCTGGAACCATTTATCCGCACAGTTAACAATTCCCCTTCAATTACTGGATTCCATATTGGACACAGAAGTTTCAAACTTGCCGCTTACGCGGACGATTTATTGTTTTTTCTGACTTGCCCACACACTACCATTCCTAACCTATTGCAGGCCTTTACCATCTATGGCTACATCTCCCATCTTAAGATTAACTACAGCAAGTCGGAGGCGATGAATTTGACGCTGGGGCCAGAGGCACTGACGCAGGCGCAAGCGAATAATTCTTTTCAGTGGGTTACAGACGCTCTAAAATACCTAGGCATTAGACTCTCCCCCCAGTTGCACCTTATTTACACACATAACTTCAGGCCTATGCTGCGACAGATAGACGTGGACTTAGGTAGATGGTCCCTAGGCTTTTTCTCTTGGTTTGGCAGGGCAGCCATAATCAAGATGATCACGTTACCACGTTTGCTATATCTCTTCCATACTTTACCCATTTCAATCCCAGCTTCCTTTTTTAAACAGCTGCAAACCATCCTATGGAAGTTTCTATGGGCTCACAAACGCCCCCGCATCAGTCTTCGTTTACTGATGAAACCCAAATCGGAGGGTGGCGTGGGATTCCCGAATTTTAAGCTCTATTACTATGCTACGCACCTAGCTAGAATTATAGACTGGAACTGTCATGCTACACGAAAGGATTGGGTAAAGGTGGAAGAGAATGTGTCTAGGACACCCCTGCGTTTCACCCCCTGGATACCGCGGGACAAATGTCCTGCGGAATTGATACAACACCCCCTTATTGGAGCCACTCTGAGGGTTTTCCATAAGCTTGTCGCAGGACACAAGTTCACATCCTCTCCGGGTCCTCTTACACCTCTTTTACATAATCCGGATTTCCCCCCCGGGATAGACTCCAGTAGATTTACAGTGGTGTGAAAAAGTGTTTGCCCCCTTCCTCATTTCCTGTTCCTTTGCATGTTTGTCACACTTAAGTGTTTCGGAACATCAAACCAATTTAAACAATAGTCAAGGACAACACAAGTAAACACAAAATGCAATTTGTAAATGAAGGTGTTTATTATTAAAGGTGAAAAAAAATCCAAACCATCATGGCCCTGTGTGAAAAAGTGATTGCCCCCCTTGTTAAAACATACTATAACTGTGGTTGTCCACACCTGAGTTCAATTTCTCTAGCCACACCCAGGCCTGATTATTGCCACTCCTGTTCACAATCAAGGCATCACTTAAATAGGAGCTGCTTGACACAGTAAGGTCCACCAGAAGATCCTTAAAAGCTACACATCATGCCGAGACCCAAAGAAATTCAGGAACAATTGAGAAAGAAAGTAATTGAGATCTATCAGTCTGGAAAGGGTTATAAAGCCATTTCCAAAGCTTTGGGAATCCAGCGAACCACAGTGAGAGCCATTATCCACAAATGGCGAAGACATGGAACAGTGGTGAACCTTCCCAGGAGTGGCCGGCCGCCCAAAATTACCCCAAGAGCGCAGCGACGACTCATCCAAGAGGTCACAAAAGACCCCACAACAACGTCCAAGGAACTGCAGGCCTCACTTGCCTCAGTTAAGGTCAGCGTTCATGCCTCCACCATCAGGAAAAGACTGGGCAAAAATGGCCTGCATGGCAGAGTTCCAAGGAGAAAACCACTGCTAAGCAAAAAGAACATCAAAGCTCGTCTCAATTTCTCCACAACACATCTTGATGATCCCCAAGACTTTTGGGACAACATTCTGTGGACCGATGAGACAAAAGTGGAACTCTTTGGAAGGTGTGTGTCCAAGTATATCTGGCGTAGAAGGAACACTGCATTTCATAAAAAGAACATTATACCAACAGTAAAATATGGTGGTGGTAGTGTGATGGTCTGGGGCTGTTTTGCTGCTTCAGGACCTGGAAGACTTGCCGTGATAAAAGGAACTATGAATTCTGCTGTCTACCAAGAGATCCTGAAGGAGAATGTCCGACCATCTGTTCGTGTACTCAAGCTGAAACGAACTTGGGTTCTGCAGCAGGACAATGATCCTAAACACACCAGCAAGTCCACCACCGAATGGCTGAAGAAAAACAAAATGAAGACTTTGGAGTGGCCTAGCCAAAGTCCTGACCTGAATCCTATTGAGATGTTGTGGTATGACCTTAAAAAGGCCGTTCATGCTCGAAAACCCTCTAATGTAACTGAATTAGGACAATTCTGCAAAGATGAGTGGGCCAAAATTCCTCCAGGACGCTGTAAAAGCCTCATTGCACGTTATCGCAAACGCTTGGTTGCAGTTGTTGCTGCTAAGGGTGGCCCAACCAGTTATTAGGTTTAGGGGGCAATCACTTTTTCACACAGGGCCATGATGGTTTGGATTTTTTTTCACCTTTAATAATAAACACCTTCATTTACAAATTGCATTTTGTGTTTACTTGTGTTGTCCTTGACTATTGTTTAAATTGGTTTGATGTTCCGAAACACTTAAGTGTGACAAACATGCAAAGGAACAGGAAATGAGGAAGGGGGCAAACACTTTTTCACACCACTGTATGTTAGACGCAAACACTCCTCTCCTGGCCACACACTTGACTCGGCAGGGGAGGGTTCTCTCATTTGAGGAATTGGGGGACGTTTCGCCCTCAGGGACACTGTCGTTCTGGAACTACCGACAGGCTTGCCATTATTTGCTGGCGTCCGAAAGAAGACAGGCTGTCCTCAGAGAGCTCTTACCTTTTGAGTCAGTTTGCCTCCAGGGTGATCCGATTGAGAAAACGACCTCGTTTATGTACACATGTCTCCAGCAGCTGGACCACACTGAGACCTCCAGGTTCCGGGAGAGTTGGGAGAGGTTGCTTCAAACCTCTTTCACTGATACCCAATGGCGGAATGCATGTATCTTAGCACATAAATGTACAGTCAGCACTAGGCTACAAGAAAATTCATACAAACTACTCTCTCAGTGGTACGCTACACCGGTTAAGGTGAAACATTGGTATCCGGCGTCGTCTGACCTGTGCTGGAGGTGTGGGGAGGCGAAAGGAGACATGTTGCATATTTGGTGGAGCTGTTCCCGAATAGTAGATTATTGGAGTCGGGTCCGAGGCCTAATACTTCACATAACAGAAACTAAAATTGCACTCACCCCGGGTTGTTGTCTCCTGCACATATCTAACGTTTCTTTGGGCAAATATAACAAATCTCTGACAAAATACTTGCTGATTGCTGCTAAATCTCTGGTTCCTAAATACTGGAAACTTGCGACCACTCCTACTATCCGAGAATGGGTACACGCGGTCAACCATATCTTCGCTATGGAAGAGATGTTGGCTACAGCCAAGGACTCAGCCGACCGATTCCACACTACATGGTCCCCCTGGATTCAGTTCAAATTTTCCGCGGCTTTCGAGAGTTTGACTAGTGGCTGAACTCCCCTCCCTTCCAAGCATTTGGCTGAGCGGCGTGACGGGGTCTGGCTCGGGCTGGCCCGGCGGGGTTATGTTACATGATCTTTGAAGCTCTGCAAACCCATCCTGTTTCCTTTTCTTTCTATTTTCTATAGGTTGTTTCTATTTTCTCTGACATCAGCACACTTCTTCTCTTCCCCTTGACATGAGGATGTGATGTTTCTGTTATTCTTTGAAGGGTCTTTAGGGCCCTATTTGGGCACGTTGTTTAATTTTTGTGTCGCTTTTAATGTGCATTATTTGTTGTTACAGATAAGTGCTCAGCATATTATGGCCTGTAACTTTTTTTTTTCTTTGTTTTTGAGTCTGTTCTCCTGCTAACTCAGGCTCCCTTTACATGTATTTGTAGACTCTGTAACTACAATGTGACTTTTGCTTAATAAAACCTATTGTAAAAAAAAAAAAAAAAATATCTATAGATTTCAAGCGATAAGAGTTTCTATTTCTTCATATAGTAAAATATATATATAAAAGCGAAAAAAGCAAACAGTGGCACTAAAAAAGTGTGATGAAGTAGTTGCTATTAAGAGGCCCATGTAAAATTCAATCGCTTCATAAATCACCAGTTAAAGTACTCCACCAGATCCCCTTTGTGTGTCAAACTCACCAGAGGAATTTGTCTAAGGCTGCTTTCACACTGGGGCGGTATTCAGGCGTTACAGCGCTAAAAATAGCGCCTGTGTAACGCCTGAAAAAAACCGGCCCCTTTAACTCCAGTGTGAAAGCCGGAGGGCTTTCACACTGGAGCGATGCGCTGGCAGGACGGTGAAAAAAGTCCTGCTAGCCGCATCTTTGCAGCGGTGAAGGAGCGGTGTATTCACCGCTCCTAAACCGCTCCTACCCATTGAAATCAATGGGACACCGCGGCAATACCGCCGGCAAAGCGCCGCTGCAGCAGCACTTTGCGGGCGGGTTTAACACCTTTTCGGCCGCTAGCGGGGGTTAAAACCACCCCGCTAGCGCCCGCACACCGCCGCTAAAACGACGGTAAAGCGCAGCTAAAAATAGCGGCACTTTACCGCCGACGCCGCTCCCGCTGCAGTGTGAAAGCAGCCTAATGCTCAACAATTAATGCTTGGGTATATACTGGTCACAATGTTTCATCTGGCTGCTGGATAGTCCAAGTATTATCAACACTCCATATTCATATATTTCTCAACTGTAAAAATGCTCCCATAGTACATTATCATATTAAAAATGTAAAAGGTATTAAAAATAAAATCCTACTCATGAATGAGTTCGAAATACAGGCATGTCTTATTACAAACAACACTCCTTAACCCAAAGTGTCCCAATGGGTCGCTGTCAGTGTCTCACCCAAACAGCTCCAGATTCACAATCACTGCTGTGATGGAACGAGATGTCACCGACATCTCACAGCCAGTAAGGAGGGAGTGGGGGACGGGGCGAAGCATGCATGAGTGTGCTCATAGTAAGCAGCTTGCTATGGGGGCACTTTGAAAGGGAAGGGTCCCAGAGCACCAGTGGGGGACTCCAGAATAGTAGGATCGGGACTGCTCTGTGCAAACTATTGCACAGAATAAGTAAAACATGCTTGTTATTTTTTTTTAAAAGCATGAGCCTTTACAAACACTTTAAGCTCTGGGGAAACTTAATGGAACTGCATTTGCAAAGTGTACAGTCAGTTTCCCTTTAGTAACTCAACCCCAATGTCTCTTATTTGCTTTTTTTTGTTCTGTTAACTATACAAACTTGTTGATTCTGCCAGACGTTGTGTGAACTTATAACTTCATGTCCTCCCTTCATGTCCAACCACCAAAATTAAGGACTGGTTAGCTGTAAGATATAACATGTTTGTTATTGGCTTTAACCTACAAAATGTGACACCTGGGCAAAGCAGCATATTTCTCTATACACATCCAAGTGATCTTGCTGAGACTTAAAGGGGAATCCCTACGCTGAAAAAAATGGCGTGGGGGTCCCCCCTAGGTCCATATCAGACCCTTATCTGAGCACGTTACCCGGCCGGCCAGGAAAGGGGGTGGGGACGAGCGAGCGCCCCCCCCTCCTGAGCCGTACCAGGCCGCGCGCCCTCAACATGGGGGGGCCTTGGGGAAGGGGGGCTGCACGGCCCCCCACCCCAAAGCACCTTGTCCCCATATTGATGAGGACAAGGGCCTCTTCCCGACAACCCTGGCTGTTGGTTGTTGGGGTTTGCGGGCGGGGGGCTTATCGGAATCCGTGAGCCCCCTTTAATAAGGGGGCCCCCGGATCCCGGCCCCCCACCCTATGTGAATGAGTATGGGGTACAATGTACCCCTACCCATTCACCCCCCTTCCCCAAGGCACCCCCCATGTTGAGGGCACGTGGCCTGGTACGGCTCAGGAAGGGGGGAGCTCGCCCCCTGTCCTGTCCGGCCGGGTAGCATGCTCGGATAAGGGTCTGATATGGACCTAGGGGGGGACCCCCATGCCGTTTTTTCGATGTAGGGATTCCCCTTTAAGTGCATACCAGGTGACGGGGCCATCGACGCCTCCTTCGCTGGTCCTGGCTACCTGGAGCCGCGCTCAAAATGAGCAGACTTTTCTCCGGGCGGGAAAAGTCCGTTTCTTTCAAAAGTATGGCGGACTGGCACACACACTGCCCTACTGTCCCCCGAAATGCGAGTCCGGCGGACAGATTGGTGTGCAAAACTCCAATCTTAGTCCGCCAGACTTTTGGGTAAAAAAAGTCAGCTGGAGCCTACACACGGGCAGGCGCCGGACTTTTCCACCAGATTGTTTGATCATGTGTACACGGCATTAGGCAGTGAAATGGCTAGAATTCATAAATGCAAAAATTGCTAGGTCCTGGTCTATCTGTACTTCCGTCCTCTCTGACATTTAGCAATCATTTTGTTCATCTAACTCACTGTAATTAGGAAAAATGTTGTACATAATACATCATGCAGAGTGACTTATTGGGCTATTAATCGATTATTTTTTTTCTCCAGTTGAAACAGCTGCAGGCATTATTTTTAAAATGCAATTTCTGAAAGCTTACTGCTAATGTAGTGTGCTTAAATTGCCTGCCCAGATTACAGTTGGAAAATAAAATAAAGACTTTAGGAAAAAAAAGAGTCTCAGAGTACTTAAAGAACTTTATATGTGGTGGTAGTGTTGAATGTAAATTGATATTTGCTCTGCCAGTGTACATGACAGGTGTTATGCCCTGATCCCTGGGGACACTTGCCCCAAGACTGCTGCCCTTTCAGTGCCTACATAATTCAACACTGGCATCACTGAGCACATCAGAACCAGAGGTGCAGAACAGAGAACCACTAGTTTCTTTGCTGTGTATTCACTGGCATCAGAAATGTACTTAGTATCCACTGACTGTCACTGTAAGCTGCATTTTCACCCAACCACAAATGCAAAGGGGCATTAACAATTGACCACCAGTGTAAGCCTACACATAATGGGCCACTAACTCAATAGGACACTTAACCATGGATTGTCAATGTCAGAGGTCCCATCACTGTTGTTAAGCATTGTAAGGAACACTTACATTCTGACCACCGATATGGGAGGACACTCATAACATTAGAGATAAAAAGTGTTATGATGTCACAGATATACACATGATTCAATGATATTACAGATAATTTATTTATTCAGTAGTGTACTCACTAAACAAGTGTCATATACCTGGTGAGCCTGACCTGAAGAGGAAGGCCTCTTGTACAGCTCCGACTTGGAGGCCACTGGTAGTGAAACCACAGCCACAGGAGCACAGTGCCTGCGATCAGTCCAGTAGTCTGTGTTTATGGAATTTTTCGTGGCAGCCATGCAGTGTGTGGACTGATGTGCTGATTCTAAAAAAGCCTAATCCTGATCCAGCCATCAGAACTGGCTGGTCCAGTAAAGTTATGACCACTTCAGAAAGTAGAATTTCTCTTCCCAGCAGGACATCTTTTATCTAAATATAGTAAGTAATCAGAAAAATTACCATTGTATTTGTCTGTGAGAGTGTATTCAATGACACAGCTTTAAAAAAAATTTTGGGCATTTTCCCACCGACCGTGTAAAATAATATTGCCCAAATGGTAAAGTTTAAGCTGTATGGAATTACAGAGTTTGGCTGCTAATTGCAAGAAGATTGGTGTCCAATTGTAAGCTAACAGATCTCCTGGACAGGGATCTACTTGTAGGTATGGCTGCTAGACCTGTCAGCTGCCGAACTGTAAGTGGTGGCAAGCTAAGTTGTGAGTCTGGTGTGTGGCAGTGGGATAAGTGATACAGCAAGTATTTTAGCTCACAAAAGTATAAAGTCATAAACAATAATTCTGTGCATATGACAAAATTTTAAAAATGTAAAAAATAATTGTGCAAAACAAAACACCACAAATCAATAAGTAAATAAGTACAGCACTGATCACCAGTGTAAGGGGGAGGGCAAGTGCTAGAATATTTTGGGCCCTAGGCAAGAGCAGCTACTTGTGCCCCCCCCCCCCCTTCCCAAAAAAAATAAATTGAATGGCTTTGTGCAGTGTCATTAAATAGCAGCCCAATACACTCTTTGATCACACATTCCTGTATGCATTGTGTGACAATGTGTTTGATTTACTAACACTGGAGAGTGCAAAATCTGGTGCAGCTGTGCGTGATAGCGAATCAGCTTCTAATTTCAGCTTGGTTAATTAAGCTTTGACAAAAAAAAACTTGTAAACTGATTGATTTCTATGAAGAGCTGCACCAGATTTCACACTCTCTAGTTTTAGTAAATTAACCCCAATGTGACACAGTGTTTTTTTTTTTATAATGGCACTTTTTTATTATTTCACTGTGTGCCATTATAAAAGAATGTATTAGTGGCGGAAGTGGCCACAGTGATGGTACACCAGGGCCCAGTTACAAGTGTGACCTTTGCGACCTCTGTAGTTTGGGCTGGATCAAGGGCATCATGGGCCTGGTGCTGAGGATTTTGGTGGGCCCCGGATTATGAAGCCCCTTGCCCTGTATGCTACATTAAAATTTTCTCTACCGCCACACATTCTTAACCACCACTGCACCTGTGACCCCTTTCCTCATTATCTACTGGGCCTGCGACCTCCCTTGCCTTACCACCCACTGCACTTGCAGCCCTCTTCCCTCACCACCCACCATCCCTGGGCCCCCCATCCCTCACTATTCAATGCCTAGGCACACCTTTCCTCACCACCTACCATGCCTGTAGCCCTCCTTTATTGTAGATATACTACAGGAGGTGATCAGAGACTGTAGACGTACTGCAGGAGATGGTCAGGGACTGAAAAACGTACTACAGGAGATGATCAGAGACCGCAAAATGTACTACAGGAGATGGTCAGAGACTGCAAAACGTATTTATTTATTTATTAAAATGCTTAACCTAGGCAGTCTTACCCGAAGGCCTGGATGGGCAAAAACAAAAGAACTTTGACGTTAAAAGACCTTAAGAAAACCAACAAACCAGCATAGCAAGATACAGAGTAAAAGCCAGGGAGTCTGTCCATCACACCCCAATTAAAAATTAGGTGACTCCAAAAAGCTTGTACAAAAGTACGGTTTTCAATTTCTTTCGAAATTTCAAAAAGTCATTCTCAAGTCTCAGTTTCAGAGGCAAGGGATTCCAAAATACAGCTCTTTGTACTTCACTCATTCTTCCTCCACATGTTTTCTTTCTAAATTTTGGAATCTTCAGTATGGCCAAGTTTGCCGATCTCAAGGATAGGGTAGGCATATACTTGACAATTTTTTCCTTCAGATACTCTGGGCCATGTCCATGCAGTGCCTTATGGACAAGACATCCAGTTTTTAAACAGAACCTGTTCTTTCAAGGGCAGCCAATGCAAAGCTCTAAGGGATGGAGTGATGTGATCACGGTGACCAACACCTGTCAGTAACCTTGCTGCAGCATTCTGAATCAACTGGAGCTTGTAAATTGTACAAGCAGGCAAACCCAAAAAACAGGGAATTACAGTAGTCCAATTGACTGCTGATAATGACATTGACCATGGTGATCTGATCAGATTCTGTGCTATAGCGAAAAGTCAACCCCAGGAGTCTCAGGTAGAAGTGACATGAACTCACCACCTGATTTACCTGAGGGCACAAGTTAAACCTAGAGTCAAAGATGACACCCAGGTCCCTGACCTGAGTGACCAGAATCGGAAAAGGTTTGAAAGATTCCTTCCATAACGGAAACAAGTTGGAATACACCTGGTTACTAAAGATGATACATTCAGTTTTGGTGCCATTTAGCTTTAAATAATTGGCACGTACTACAGGAGATGGTCAGTGACTGCAGACATAGTACAAGAGAAGGTCAGAGACTGCAGACATGGTACAGGAAAGGGTCAGAGATTCCAGACATACTACAGAAGATTATCAGAGACTGCAGACATGGTACAGGAGATGGTCAGAGATTGCAGACATACTACAGGAGATGGTCAGAGACTGCAGACATTATAAAAGAGATGATGAGAGACTGCAGACATGATACAGGAGATGGTCAGAGACTGCAGACATACTACAGAAGATAATCAGAGACTGCAGACATGCTACAGGAGATAGTTAATGCCTTTGGCAGCTGCCTAGTTTGTCTAGCGGTAGCACCAACCCCGTATCCATAGCTGCCACAGAACCCGGAGCTGTCTCAACCTCTCATGGAACCTTCCAGCTACCCTCCAAACAGTTTAAGGGGAAAATCTGTGACCAGAGGCACATATACCAGAGGCAAGTCTCACAGACCGCGACACGGCCCACCCAATCCATGAATTGCTTCCTTCGTAGGCCGCAATCCCCGGCCTCGAGTACGCCGCCATCTAGCACAATCCTGACAGACACTACCACGCTGGTTGATCCCTCTTTTTGCTGAAGAACTCTCACAGAACTCACAACTCACAAATCAGCCTTCATCCCCCGCAATGTCATCACCGGTGACAGTTGATGTGCTGGACATTAAGCTACAGGCTCTACTGCAAAGCATTACCCAAACCATAACCAAAGAGGTAAGCAAACTTGCCCATGAGCTCATGAGCTCAGAGGTGAGATTGATCAGTTGGGGGAATGTACAGACATCTTGCACTCCAAATTTGATGACATGGTGCATTATGTTCATGCATTAGAAGAACAAAATGTCAGCCAAAATCTACGGCAAGGTGGTGTTCCTGAATCCACTCTGGATAAGGAAATCCGACCCTACCTCTTGGCCCTATTTGTTACACTAGCACACCACATCCCTGATATAGACTGGCACCTAGATAGGGCACACAGGTCACTGGCTCCGAAACCTCCTCCAGGCGCTAATCCCAAAGACATTATTGCATGCTTTCATTTTTACGAGAGCAAGGTAGCCCTAACCATCGCAGGTCACGGGTTGAATTTAAGGGTGCAAAGATCTACATTTTCAACGATCTATCGCCTATCACCCTGGACAAGCGTCGCGCCCTCCGCCCAGTCACCTCTCACTTAGAGCAAAACAAAGTACCATATCGATGGGGCTTCCCGTTCCGTCTGTCTCCAAAGAGGGAACACATCACTCCATTAGGGACCTACAGGAATGCAAGGCTTTCGTAAAAAACCTGGGCCTTACCCCAGTACCAGACGAAGACCTACAGATGCAGATCCAAGCTTCTCAACCATTATCTACACCTGCAAAGATCTGGACTCTGGTAGGTCAGAAGACAAGGAAACTTCCTATCACCCCCAAAGAGCTGCACCTTCCAAAGGCCTCACCTGAGACTGACTTTGAACCCAACCTCATGTCTCTTGGTTACATGTAAGTCCTGCTCTTTTTTTTCTGGCTTGCATACCTCCGGACTTTGAGCTCAAGATCCATGATTACACGATTGTTGCACTAAGTGCATATAACCCCCCTCTCCACATTCTTACAAATGTTATAAGTTAACAGTTCCCTATCCATTTTTATTTTGAATGTTTTGACTGGGTTGAGGCCTTCATGACTGATCTTGAAGGCTGCCATGCTCCCCCTTATTCACCATGGCCATACATTGGGACCATGAAGTCCTGAGGTCCTCCCCTTCCTTGGGTTTTTCACCAATTTCTTTTCCATTTTACTAGGGATCCTTTTTGATCCTACTTTGGCCCCCTTTTCTTTTTTTTCTTTTTTTTTTCTTCATATTTTTATTTGTTTTTTTTTCTTTTTTTACACCCACATTATGGGATCTTTCTTTGATCCAGAAACCCAAAAAAAGAGGCATTTTTAACCTTTTTTTTTTGGTCATCTGATTGTAAATATTATTTGTTAGAAAAGTTTTATACATCATGGTATACACATTCTTGTTTTATGATTGTAACAAATGCTTTGATTCTACGGTTAAGATATGGCTGTAAGTATATTTTATTGCAATGTTAAAGGTTTAGGCTCCATACGCAAGCATTGGCAGGCATTGAAGGAGTTAAAATCCTCTAAGGCTGAAGTGATCATGGTCCAGGAGACTCATTTCAAGGCAGAAGATACATTTAAGTTTGCCTCCAAACACTTCCCTACTGCTTATATCGCATCTGACCCATCTGGGAAGGCTGGAGTGGCCATTTTACTAAAACGTCCATCCTCTATCCGGGTAAAGTCCTCTTATTTGGACCCCCAAGGTCGATTTGTTCTCCTGGACTGTGATCACAAAAACATCTCATTTACCCTTGCCAATGTATATGCGCCTAATATGGGACAAATTGGGTTCCTGGAAAGGTTTTTTAGGCAACTCCAACCATTCTCCCAACCCTTCATGGTTATTGGAGGAGATATGTGTGTCACCAACTAAAGATAGATTTGCCCTCTTCCCGCACAGCTCACCTCCACAGATCCAGAAGTTGTCTTCAGCATTTCGTAAACTGATAAGAGCTCATAATCTGTTTGATGCATGGAGGGTCAAACATCCAACAGCCAAACAATTCACATTCTACTCTCCTCCCCATAAATTATATACAAGATTAGACCAATTCTTTGTCTCAGCACTCCTTTTGACACATGTGGTGAATTCAGAAATGAACTCAATAACTTGGTCGGACCATGCACCTATAGTCCTAGATCTTCTCCTATCCACACCCACACCTAGAACTTGTCATTGGCACTTCAATGAGTCTCTCCTAAACACACCCGATATACATCTCCAACTGCAGCAAAAGTTGACTGAGTTCTTTGAACTTAATGAGGGTTCAGTCCCTGGGGCATCCACTCAATTTAGAGGGGATGTTCATTTCTGCAAGCTCTTGATATAAGCAAGACCGCAAACTTCAAAGGTTAACTCTTTTAAATGACCTATCCAAAGCTGAGGAATGTCTCCTCAATCTCCCTACAATGGCGTGCCTCTCTACGTAACGCATTAAGTCCTTAGCTCTAAATAAGTTTGCCAAATCCACTCATTGGTCTAAGCAAAAACTCTTTGAGTATGCCAATAAGCCCCATAGAATGCTGGTCAATAAATTAAAGCATAGAACTGTTACTTCTACCTCTGATTACCTACTAAAATCTGACGGAGAACCTACTTACTGTTCCCGTAGTATGTCCAAAGTTTTTGGGGATTTCTATCAGACTATACAACTGCTTATCCACGGATCCCAACTCCCAATTCACCCATTAAAAAATTGATACCTTTATAGAATCTTTGAAACTCCCTAAATTCTCCACTCAAGACTGCCTAGGACTTGACACCCCCATTTCTGTTGAAGAAATTACTGAGGTTATAAACCAACTTCCCACCCACAAATCCCCTGGACCTAATGGACTCCCTTATTCCACTTCAAGAGATTCCTTTCGGTCCTAATGCCCCATATGGTTAATCTGATCACCTCCCTAATGTCAGGGACACTTCCCCACTCCCAATTCTTGCATGCTTTCATCACGGTCATTCTGAAACTGGTTAAAGACCCCTCACTGCCGGATAGCTATTGCCCCATTGCCCTTTTAAATTCCGATTATAAAATTTTTACAAACATTTTGGCCAACAGACTCTCTCTATTCCTCCCCTGGCTCATACACATACCAGGTAGGGTTTGTCCCCACTTGGCATGTGGGAGATAACACTAGACGAACAATTGATCTCATTGATCTCCTGACTAAAACCAAGAAACCCACTCTGGTCCTCAGTTTAGATGCCCAAAAAGCATTTGACCGCCTGAACTGGTCATATATGTTTGCTATCTTAAATAGATATGGTTTCTCTGGCCCTTTCATACATGCCCTGAAGGCACTTTACTCCACACCCACGTCCCAAGTGCAGATGGCCTCTCATGTCTCTCCGTCATTCACTCTAAGTAATGGTACACAACAGGGATGTCCCCTGTCTCCCCTTGCTCTTCATTCTCAGTCTGGAACCCTTGGCGGAAGCCATTCGCTCTCATCCAGACATAAAGGGGGTGGCGTTGAGGCATCGGGAGTACATACTGTCACTTTTTATTGACATTGACATTTTATTAACATTAACTCATCCCCACATCTCCATCCCCTCACTCCATATAATCCTAAACATAGTTGTATTATTGTGCCTAAACTACAAAAAGGTATGCGGTATCCTCATCCTTATATATTAACTACAGAAAAAGGGAATTGTGGGAGAAAAAGGGTCCATACATGGAACACCATAACCATGAATTACCCTAGTATCGCCCAGTAAAGTGACGGACTGTCTTGATACCAAGTTATATAAAAAATATAAATTTTTATTATTAAATATAAGTATAAAAAGTTTTTTTAGAGAAAAAGAAAAAACATATAAATATAAAGTTTCAATAAATACATAGTATGGTTGTAACATAAACAAATGTGTTACGGCGATATTTAGTGTCCAATTCGGTCTTTATTTTCTACTAGTTTCGCGACTTTTCTGTCGCTTCTTCAGGAGACCTTGTTTGTCTGAAATTGAACATACCATGTCAAAAAGTTATCATAACCAAATTAACAAAGTTAACAAAATTAACATAGTTCAAGATATTTGGTGTATTGTCTTACAGAAAGAGTTAGAGAGTAGGCAGCTCACCACTATGGAAACATCGAATCGCAGAAAACACTTGGAGTTAGGGCAGTCCCCGCCAACCAGGCTTAGACCACCCTTTGGGGCGGACACGGGAGGTTGTAAGAGTCAGCTACAAAACAATAATCAGAAGTGGAAAATATTTTACCAGAAAATTATTAGAAAAATAAAACGTTAAATGATTATGTGAATAAACTCTTTTTGTAACTGGGAAGATGTCCAATATATGTGTGCAGAACATAACATTTGTGTCCCAGTATCCGAGCACAGAGTCCACATACCAGTACATCCAAATATTTTCAGGCAATGCAACATGGATGAAGATGCATCGGATTGGCAGAGATGGGAACGGGATATGGATAGTCAAATGCAGAGGAGGATCTTGTCCTTCATCTAGTTCACAATAGGTGCTATGCTGGTATCAAATACGGAGGGGGATCCTGTCCTTCATCTAGTTCACCACAGATACTATGTTGGTATCAGCAAAATTAATCCTGATAAAGATATATATAAATTGTGTTACATATAGCCAAGTAAAGATAGTTTAAATCTGGCTCTGTATGGGTGACCAAAAAGAAAGGGTAGATGAAATAAAGAAAATTACCGGTGGTTTAAGCCCGAATTCATAAAGCCAGCAAAGTGATGGACATGCTTGGTTCAGATTGGTCGGAATTTATGTTATCTATCAAAACAGGTTGCTTAACGAATTTTAAAATTGAGGATGAAACCAAAATGTTTCTGGAAAGGATGTTTGGTCTGCTCAAAAAGAAGTCACATCTGCATTGGCATACGCAGTATTTCGAACAGTATATTAGGGAAGAAATTTGCCCATTAGGCCTTCGAATTCAAGTTTTTCCCACTATCAAGGATCCTTCCCTTGAGTTCAAAAAGGATTGGGAAAATACTTTAACTAAATGTAGTGTAGAATTAATGACTAAATTAACGGTACAATACCATGCAGATATGGCTTCTTTAGACGGTGAGATCGAACGACTCAATGAACAATTTCGTAAGATCATGGAATCGCCTATATTTAAGGAAAAATGGAAAGAGGTCAGGGAACGTATTGAAATTTTAAACAAGGAAATTATTGTCAAAAACCAAGCAAGTTTGTTCAGGACAAGCTTGCCTTTTCTGAAGGCTATGCCTACAAATGGGGTAATAATTTGATAAGAAGAACATTTCCACGGACACGAGCATCTAAAGAAATAATTACTGTTACAGACTATATTGAATCTGATTCCTCAATCTCATCTCTCTCCTCACAGGTCACTTCACTAAACACGAATCCACGCGCACCGGGTCCCCCCCGCAAGAGGTCACTTACTGGTGGAGACCATCCAACGAAGGACTCCAAAAAAGGCAAGAAAACGGGTAAAACCGTCAAAACAACTTTACCAGTGCATTCGGACTTACAAGGTCCTAGCACTAGTACACAAATATCGACTTTACACAATATTATTCCGAAAATATTACACACTAATACACAGGCTTCACTTCCAAACCCTAGTGGTTTTTTTCCACCGGCCACACCCGATCCACACCGACGAGGGAGTCTAGATGCATTTATGCTAAAAACCCCTCTGCCTCACTAGGTGAAAGTTACTCACAGACTAAACCCCAGGTAGACACTGACAATTTGAATATTGTAAACCTTACTCCATATTCCCTGACTCAAGACGAGAAAGCAGTCCTTCAATTGGGACTTGGTTTCAGTCCCTCTGAGTCTATTAATATCTATGAAACTATCAAAGACTTATACCTATTTGCCCGAAATTTAACTTATAAATTCATGTATGACAAGGATAGACGAAACTTAAATTTAGAAAAAGAACTAGCTGAAAGAACAAAGCATTATTCTATGCAAGAATTTAGAGCCCTACGCAACCTTATGTTATTATATGACGAGGGACAGGTTGAAGATGAGTCAACTCTGGAGGCTTCATCAACTCCTGTACCCACGTCTCAACCCCTAACAGAACGTACCCAGCCACAAAGAAATATATTCAAACTCGGTTCACGAGCATTCCCCGACCTTATGACATGTCCCACGATTTGGGCCTTTCTGACTGCAGCAATAAAATCTCTAAAAAAACAGGAATGGCCTGACACTCAATCTAACCTAAATTATAAACAGAAACAGGCGTTGCGGAAGTTGCAGAGAAAAACTGATATCATTATTAAAAAATCAGACAAAGGGGGTAATTTAGTCTTAATGACCCATCACAAATACCAGTCAATGTGTTTAAAGATTCTATGCAACCGGGCTTGGTATACCCCCATAAACCATTCAAAGGTTGAGACATTTACAACTGAGTTTAGGGCCTTGGTTACAAGGGCACATGAGCAAGGTCTGATAGATGCCGAAACGCTGAAATTCATAAACACAGCTAAACCCCGTATGCCTACTTTTTACGCGCTCCCAAAAATACATAAGGATAGAGAAAATCCCCCGGGGCATCCCATAGTTTCGGGGATGGGCTCGTTGACCGAGAACGTAAGTAGGCTAGTTGATTCTTATCTGATACCTCATGTGACAAGTCTACCCTCATACATAAAAGACACTACTGATCCTCTGCGACACCTTGAGGGTGTGCAAATCCCTCCGGACGCCCTCCTCGTGGCACTGGATGTGGAGGCATTATACTCCAGCATCCCCCACGAGCAGGGCGTCCGGACGGTAAGCACCTTCCTCAAGAAACAAGACCATACCACCTGGCCTCTAAATGAGTTCGTATTGCACCTCTTAGACTTCATCCTCAACAAAAATTTCTTCACATTTATGGACCAAATCTATTTACAAACTCAGGGTGTGGCGATGGGGACAGCCTGTGCACCATCCTACGCAAATTTATATTTGGGGGGTTGGGAACGATCAGTGTTTGCCGATGAATCTTTACAAATCTATCTTGACTGCATCCTATGCTGGCATAGGTTCATAGACGACCTCCTAATTATTTGGACCGGCACTACCCAGGCATTGGAGGATTTCGTCAAAATATTAAATATTAACAATCTAACGTTTACATACACATATCATTTAACAAAAATTGCCTTTTTGGACCTTAATATCATTAAGGATGACTCCGGCAAACTAATTACCGATCTATACCGAAAACCGTCAGCCGGCAATACTTTACTACATGCTGCAAGCTCGCACCCCCGCCCCCTAATACGTAGTATACCATACACCCAATATTTACGAATAAGAAGAAACTGTACTACAGATCAGGACTTTCTTCTTCAAGCTAAGGGTCTACAAGAGCGCCTCCTAAATAGAGGATACTCACGATCCAACTTAAGGAAAGCATTTAATAAAGCGCATGGGCGCACACGAGAATCCCTACTTTATGGCCCCCCCAGACCAGCCCACCCCTCCACAGTTAAGATCATCACCAAATATTCTACGCATCAGAATACTCTTAGAAATATTCTATCGCAACACTGGCATTTATTAACGGATCACCATACTTTAAGTAAATATGTTAGACAGACCCCGGAATTGGTTTTCAAAAGAGCTGCCACTCTTGGGGATAAACTCACCAGGAGTCATTATCAAACCACCGCACAAAACCGGAAGGGCCTCCGGGGCACCCACCCTTGTGGTGGCTGCCCACGCTGTCCCTGGATTCTAGAGGGAACAACGTATAATCTCCCAAATGGAGAAGTCCTTAACCCATCTTTCCATGCCAGTTGTAATACGAAAGGCGTTGTCTACCTGATGGTCTGTGCCTGCGGGGCATTCTATGTGGGCAAGACCATCAGGGAGCTGCGCCAGCGTATAGGGGATCACCTCTATTACTCATCGGGTGGCAAACTCACTGCGGTGGGTCGTCACATCGGCTTTCACCATCGATATCAGCCACAAGTGGTAAAGTTTTTTGTTCTTGAGGTGATCCACGAGGACACTCATGGCGGGGATTGGGACAGGGAAATTTTAAAACGAGAAACCCTATGGATAGAACGATTAGGCGCTTTAATCCCTCCTGGATTAAATGAAACTAAAACATATAAATATTTCCTTAAGTGAAAATAAACTATATATGGGCCTTTATTATTATTTTTCATTATTTTTATTTTTTGGTCTTCCTTTCCCTCTGTTTCCCCTTTTTTTCTCTCTTTCTTTCTTTTTTTCTCTTTTTCTATTTCTGTCCCTTATTTTGCTGGTGTTTTGGATAGCTTGATTCCCTAACTTGTTGCGTTTTTTTTTATGGTACTAGTTATGACTCTATTATATGGACAATAGTCCAGTCTGACATAAGTACCCTACTATATCCGAATATAATCTCATTTAATTCTAACTGGTCTGTATATCTCTTTCCAGACAAGTTCAACAATATGGTGAGAACAATAATATATAAAAACAGTTGCCATTTGAATAGATCTAATGTTTTATTTATTCACTTATTACTCTCTGTAATTAAACTTTCGTGTTTTATAATGAAGTATGCAGCGTCTAAGCTATGGAGCATCTATGCAGACAGTGGAGTGCAGGAGGAAACTCCCAGGGGCAGGCACGCGCCTCTCCAGCGGCCCTGGATGGCTCCCACAGGTGGGAGGTACCGGGCCCGTTTAGCAATGAGTCACGTAATGGTCTCCATAGTGACTCGAAGCTGATGCGCGTCGCCACGTTTTGGCGCATGCGCATTAGGAGCGGTGGACCCGGCGACGTCATAGCTCGGCGCCTGCGCCGATTCTCTGACGCCGCCGGGTTGGAGGTTAAAGGTGCGCCATCATGGCGTCCCTCTAGAGCGGCAGAACGGACGACTGGCGGTCTCTGCGCCAGAACCGTTGATTAACCAAAAGATTTGGAACGAAGAGGGATCTCGTCCACCGGTAATTTTCTTTATTTCATCTACCCTTTATTTTTGGTCACCCATACAGAGCCAGATTTAAACTATCTTTACTTGGCTATATGTAACACAATTTATATATATCTTTATCAGGATTAATTTTGCTGATACCAACATATTATCTGTGGTGAACTAGATGAAGGACAGGATCCCCCTCCGTATTTGATACCAGCATAGCACCTATTGTGAACTAGATGAAGGACAAGATCCTCCTCTGCATTTGACTATCCATATCCCGTTCCCATCTCTGCCAATCCGATGCATCTTCATCCATGTTGCATTGCCTGAAAATATTTGGATGTACTGGTATGTGGACTCTGTGTTCGGATACTGGGACACAAATGTTATGTTCTGCACACATATATTGGACATCTTCCCAGTAACAAAAAGAGTTTATTCACATAATCATTTAACGTTTTATTTTTCTAATAATTTTCTGGTAAAATATTTTCCACTTCTGATTATTGTTTTGTAGCTGACTCTTACAACATCCCGTGTCCGCCCCAAAGGGTGGTCTTAGCCTGGTTGGCGGGGACTGCCCTAACTCCAAGTGTTTTCTGCGATTCGATGTTTCCATAGTGGTGAGCTGCCTACTCTCTAACTCTTTCTGTAAGACAATACACCAAATATCTTGAACTATGTTAATTTTGTTAACTTTGTTAATTTGGTTATGATAACTTTTTGACATGGTATGTTCAATTTCAGACAAACAAGGTCTCCTGAAGAAGCGACAGAAAAGTCGCGAAACTAGTAGAAAATAAAGACCGAATTGGACACTAAATATCGCCGTAACACATTTGTTTATGTTACAACCATACTATGTATTTATTGAAACTTTATATTTATATGTTTTTCTTTTTCTCTAAAAAAACTTTTTATACTTATATTTAATAATAAAAATTTATATTTTTTTATATAACTTGGTATCAAGACAGTCCGTCACTTTACTGGGCGATACTAGGGTAATTCATGGTTATGGTGTTCCATGTATGGACCCTTTTTCTCCCACAATTCCCTTTTTCTATAATCCTAAAGATGTTTGGTAATATCTCCGGCTTCAAAATTAACCCATCCAAAACTGAAGCTCTCCCTATTACCCTTTCAACAGACACATTCTTGATCCTAAAAGGAAATTTTGATTACCGCTGGTGTCCTCATTAACCACTTCAGCCCCGGACCAATTGACAGCCTAAGGACCGGAGGTCTTTTTACAATTTCGCACTGCACTGCTTTAACTGGTAATTGTGCGGTCCTGCAATGTTGTATCCAAACTAAATTTGTGTCCTTTTCTTCCCACAAATAGAGCTTTCTTTTGATGGTATTTGATTGCCTCTGTGATTTTTACTTTTTGCGATATAAATGGAAAAAGATCGAAAATTTCGAGAAAAAAATATATTTTCTACTTTTTGTTATAAGAAAAATCGAATAAACTCAATTTTAGTCATACATTTAGGGCAAAATTTATTCAGCCACATGTCTTTAGTAAAAAAAATGTCAATAAGCGTATATTTATTGGTTTGCGCAAAAGGTATAGCGTCTACAAGCTAGAGTACATTTTCTGGAATTTACACAACTTTTAATTTATGACTGCCTATCTAATTTCTTGAGGTGCTAAAATGGCAGGGCAGTACAAACCCCTCCAAATGACCCCATTTTGGAAAGTAGACACCCCAAGGAAATTGCTGAGGGGCATGTTGAGCCCATTGAATATTTTTTTTTTGTCCCAAGTGATTGAATAATGACACAAAAAAAAAAAAGTTTACAAAAAGTTGTCACTAAATGATATATTGCTCACACATGCCATAGATATATGTGGAATTGCACCCCAAAATATATTCTGCTGCTTCTCCTGAGTACAGGGATACCACATCTGTGGGACTTTTTGGGAGTCTAGCCGCGTACGGCACCCCGAAAACCAATCACTGCCTTCAGGATTTCTAAGGGTGCAAATTTTTGATTTCACTCCTCACTACCTATCACAGTTTCGAAGGCCATACAATGCCAAAATAACACAAAACCCCCCAAATGACCCCATTTTGGAAAGTAGACACCCCAAGGAAATTGCTGAGGGGCATGTTGAGCCCATTGAATATTTTTTTTTGTCCCAAGTGATTGAATAATGAAACAAAAAAACAAGTTTACAAAAAGTTGTCACTAAATGATATATTGATCACACATGCCATAGTTATATGTGGAATTGCACCCCAAAATATATTCTGCTGCTTCTCCTGAGTACAGGGATACCACATATGTGGGACTTTTTGGGAGTCTAACCGCGTACGTCACCCCGAAAACCAATCACTGCCTTCAGGATTTCTAAGGGTGCAAATTTTTGATTTCACTCCTCACTACCTATCACAGTTTCGAAGGTCATAAAATGCCAAAATAGCACAAAACCCCCCTAAATGACCCTATTTTGGAAAGTAGACACCCCAAGCTATTTACTGAGAGGCATGTTGAGTCCACAAAATATTTTATATTTTGCCACAAGTTGCAGGAATATTACAATTTCTTTTTTTTTTGTACAAAGTTGTCACTAAATGATATATTGCTCACACATGCTAAGGGCATAAGTGAAATTACATGCCAAAATAAATTCTGCTGCTTCTCCCGAGTACGGGGATACCACATGTGGGGGACTTTTTTGGAGTCTAGCCACGTACGGGACCCTGAAAACCAAGCACTGCCTTCCGGATTTAAATATAAAACGCTACAAAAAAAACTGTTAGCGATCGCAGGGATCAGGCCTGACTCTGCGAACGCTGCAGTTATGTGTTTAGTGTTTTATAAGTGACAGTGATTGATCGATACTGCACTTGGGTGGGCTGGGCGGAGGGGCAAAATGCAGGTGCCAGCAGGTATCTGGGCTGATCCCGCTAACAATGCGTTTTTTTGGAACCCTAAACTGCTGGGGACGCTAGTATAGATCTGATTAGATCAGATATTGATCTGTTCAGATTCTATACCATTACGGGAGGTGTATGCTTTGCACGTGGGTGTTAGCGGTACTGGCACTAACCTATCGCTGCCTGGGGCGACGCAGACCCTGACCCTAAAACCTAATTGATATCACTCGCCGGGTGATCAGGGGGTTAAACCTTTATTGGGTAATAAATGGTGGGTGCCCTGATGCTATAAAAAGCAAACTAACCAGAGTCACCTGTAACACTTATACGGTGATCACTGGTGAAAGGGTTAACTAGGGGCAACCAGGGGGTTAAAATCTTTATTAGGTAGTGAATGGGGGTCCCTGGCGCTATATAAAAACCTGACGGGGAACCTAAATAACTAACTGGCTAACCAGCGTCACCAGTGGCACTTATACGGTGATCGCTGGTGAAAGGGTTAACTAGGGGCCATCGGGGAGTTAAAACCATTATTGGGTAGTATATGGGGGTATCTAGCGCTATAACAACATGGCGGGGAACCTAAAAATATATAACTAGCTACCTAGAGGCACTAGTGACACTAATGCAGCGATCAGAAAAATGATCGCTTAGTGACACTGGCAAAAGAGGGTGAAAGGGTTAACTAGGGGCAATCAGGGGGTTAAAACCGTTATTGGGTAGTATATCGGGGTACCTAGCGATATAAAAACCTGGCGGTGAACCTAAAAAAATAACTAGCCACTTAGCAGCACCAGTGACACTAATGCAGCGATCAGAAAAACGATTGCTTAGTGACACTGGCAAAAGGGGGTGAAAGGGTTAACTCTAGGGGCAATCAGGGGGTTAAACCTTTATTGGGGGGTGGTAGGGGGCTACCCTGGACCTAACACTAACTGCCCTGACAGTTTTTACTTTTACAACTGACACTGAATGCAGTGATCAGAAAATAAATGATCACTGCAATCAGTGACACTGTGACTGGGAGGGGGGTGGGGGGGCGGGGGTCAATCGGGGGGGTGATCGGGGGGGGGTTTGTGTGCCTATGTGTGCCTACATGTCAGTGTAGTGTTGGTGCACACTTACTTTCACTCTTCTCCTCGTAGTCCGGTCAAAAAGACCGCCCCAAGGAGAATGACATCACTTCCTCCCTGCCTGTGTTTACTATACACAACGGGGGAAGCTTCTCATTCGCCAGGAGCGATCGAGAGGGGATGGCTAGAAACCAACGGCCATCCCCTCATCCCGGATCACTCCTGAAGCTAAACGGACTGCCGCATCCAGCGGGAGGGGGACCGATCGGACCCCCCACCCGCTGGAAGGCAAGCACGTACATGTACGTGCTTGTGCCTCTACATGCCATTCTGATGACGTACATTGGCATGCGGAGGTCCTTAAGTGGTTAAAATACCTTGGAGTCTACATGACCTCCTCCTACTCTACGCTACTTCAGGCAAACTTCCCCCTATGTTTATGGAAATTAATAAATTACTGAAAACATGGACGAATCTCCCTCTATCCCTCCTTGGTTGGATAAATGTTCTCAAGATGTCAGTGCTTCCCAAACTCCTATACCTTTTTGAAACCCTACCAGTAATGGTCCCCATTGTCCCAGCTAAAAACTCCTTCAGAGAAACTTTCTAAATAGTGATGGACGAACTTCCGACTGGACATTTCGCAAACGCGAACCACGAACACGGCCAAAAGTTTGCGAACCGCAAGGTTCGCGGTGGACCCCATTGACATTAATAGCAGGCGAACCTTAAAAACCTCCAGGTCATATTTTCAGCCACAAAATACTTACTAGCTGTGCACACATAGTCCCATGGACACTGACATAACAAAAGTATTAAGTGAATCTGGGATCGACAACGACAAGCATTCTTTTTTTATCTGTGAAATTGTGGCAATTCAGGAGCGCATGAAGGCCATGAAGGAGAGGCAAGGTCATGCCAGGCTATGAAGGGGGTGCAGGAGGTGATCAGTGCCACAGTCAGGGCAGCGAAGTCCTGTGCCAGTGTCCCAGTGTGCCAACCTGTGCTTGAGCCCCTTCCTCTGCCCGGCCCTTACCCCCACCTATGCAGGGCTCCACTGCGGTGGTCCGGAGGTGCCAGTCCAGTGCTGATCCTCAGCCATGGTGCTGGCACTGCCTGCTGATTGGCTTCTCCGCTGCTATCTCCCTCACTGTCTGAAACCAGCACCGCGATAGAGACTGAGCACTGACACCAGCACCACGATAGAGAGCACTGACACCAGCACCGAGATAGTGAGCACTGACACCAGCACCGTGAGAGCACTGACACCAGCGCCATGATAGAGAGCACTGAGACCACACCAGCACCGAGTTAGAGAGCACTGACACCAGCACAGAGATAGAGAGCACTGACACCAGCACCGAGATAGAGAGCACTGACACCAGCACCATGATAGAGAGCACTGACACCAGCACCATGAGAGCCTTGGGCTGATCTGGGTACTGTCGTCAGACTGCTGAGTGGCGGTTGTTGCTACCTCCTCTTCCTGATCCAATGCCAAGAGTGGCTGCGCATCTGCAATATCTTGTGATGGATCAGAAAATAATTCCTGTGACTCAAGCGGAGGGTATATGGTGGTGGTGGTGGTGTTGGTGGTAGTGTCTTTGTGGGTGCACACAGCAGAGAGTAAAGAAGAGGGTGCAGATCGAGAGGATGAGGAGGGTGCAGAAGAGTAAGGCTGAGTGAGCCACTCAACCAAGTCTGGTGCGTCCTTTGATGTAATTGAACGCACCTTCTGCAGTTTCCCACTTTGGCTTAAGCCTGTTGCTCCTGCCCTACCCCTACCACCCCTGCGGAAGGGCCTGCCTCTTCCTCTACCTGTCATTTTTTAAATGACCCGGTGGCAAAAGTCTCTAGAGAAGTGCAGTATGTATGTTGAAGAATGTATATAACACTCCGCTTCAATCTGTCGTTTTGGGGGGCCACTGGTCTATCACACCAGTTATAATTCTTTTTTTTATTGCGTTTGTCACTCTTTGTAGTATCGCTGCAGAACCGCTCAGCAGTCACAATGCTGCACAGTGGAAATGCACTATACTATGCTTTCTATATTTGCAAGTATTTTATATGTGTATTACACCCCTATATACTGCACACCAAATAGTACACCTATACCAGCCCTTAAAAGGACCTTTGTGGACCTAATAGTAGCTAGATAGTAGCTAGTGAATTGCAGACTGTCCCTGCTCCAAACACCAAACTGTCCCTTCCTACACTGAGAAACGACAGCTGCAAAATCGGTCAGCAGCACAGCAGTGCAGTGCACTATAAATGCTTTCTATATTTGAAAGAAAGTATATTATACGTGTATAACCCTATATACTGTAGACCTATACCAGTCCTTAAAAGGACCTTTGTGGACCTAGTAGCTAGTGATTTGCAGACTGTCCCTGCTCCAAAACACCAAACTGTCCCTCAGTCCCTACACTGATAAAAGACAGCTGCAGAATCGGTCAGCACTCAGCAGCACAGTAGTCAGCAGTGCACCATAATATACTTTGTATATTTGAAAGAAAGTATATTATACGTGTACAACCCTATTGTCATGGTCATCCCGGTAATCCAGTGGCATATGGGAGACCTGCCCTGCATTCTGGGCTCCTTACACCAGGTGCTTGACAGTACTGGACCACCATGTCCGAGCCCACGCAGGGAGCTTCCCCTATGGACGAGCTCTGCCGCCACCTTGCTGGACTTACTCAGGCGGTGAAGAATCTGCAGGAAGGCTATAGCCAGCAGGAGGAACATGTCCAGGCCCTGTCTGCATCCTCGCCAGCTGATTCTGGGACTACTGTTGCGCCTTCGGTGGTGATGTTGCCGCCAGAACCCAGGGTTCCAGCACCTGAAAGATTCTCTGGCAACCGGGGTAAATTCAGGACATTCCGCAATTCCTGTGAACTTTTCTTTGCCTTGCAACCAAGGACCTTTTCCCACGAGGCTACCAAAGTGGGGTTTGTCATTTCTCTGCAAATTGGAATAATGCGGCTCTTCGGTACCAGTTCCGTATGGGGCTTTCGGAGTCCTTGAAAGATGAACTGGCTCGAGTGGGCACTCCTGAGACTTTGGAAGCCCTCGTAGACCTATCAATCCAGATAGACAGACGCCTAAGAGAGCGTCGCTTGGAACGTTCCTCTGCAACCTCTCGTCCAGTGTGGATGTTGCCTCGAGTGCCTAGTTCCCCTCATTCTGCTTCTTCTGCTCCTGCCACGGCCGCCCTGGACCCTCCTGAACCTATGCAGCTGGGTTTTCTTCGACCTTCTTTGACTCCCGAAGAGCACCAACGCCGTCGGGCAGGTAACCTCTGCCGGTATTGTGGAGAACCAGGACATTTCGTACGCACTTGCCCTGCAAAGCTTCGTAAGTGCTTTTCCATCTCTCCTGCTCTTACCCCTGATTTGCTGAACAGTGTTACTCACCTGGCTGTGCCTATTCTCTTGCAGCTCCCAGGAGGGAATATTCGAACCAGCGCAATAATTGATTCAGGAGCCTGCAGTGGTTTCGTGGACTTGTCCTTCGCTTTAAGATATAACACTCCCCTTCGGTCTAGAGCAAAGGGACTTTCTGTGTATTTGGCCGATGGCTCTACCCTCAAATCTGGTCCAGTAACTCAGGAGACTTTACCTCTGTTTGCCACCATTGCCGGGATTCACCAGGAGTTACTGTGTTTGGATGTCATTAAGTCTCCTCTATTTCCCATCATATTAGGCATGCCCTAGGATTAATTGATGTCTTTTAAGGTTGAAAAGGACTTGTGTTTGTCGAGAGCCAAGTTTTTATTACATAGTAGACTACCACCCATCCTAAGAATGTTGTACAGATTAAAAAAAAAATCAAATATACAATGCTTTCCTTGCTTCCATTTACCCTAATATCACCTCATGGTTTGCTGACATTCCTATACCAACCCTCACACGTACCCAGCTGGCAAAGCTTAAAGCTTCTTTCACAGATAGAAAATATGTCAGATACTATCTAAGTTCTAATATCTGCACCTGATGGCTATTTTGCAGGTTACTACTAGAGTTGAGCAGACACCTGGATGTTCGAGTTCGATCGGTTCGGCCGAACTTCGCAAAAAAAGTTTGAGTTCGGGACCCGAACTTGAACCGAATTTGACCCCGAACCCCATTGAAGTCAATGGGGACCCAAACTTTTGAGGACTAAAATGGCTCTAAAAAAGTAATGGAAAGGGCTAGAGGGCAGCAAATGGCAGCACAATGTTGTTAAGAGCATGGCAAGAGATCTGCCAACAAATGTGGATAGGGAAATAACTTAAAATAACATAAAATACATAAAAATTTAAAATAATATGCTGGAGACCCCTTCTCAGAAGAAGAGGTACAGGAAGTCATTAAGAACCTCAAATGAGGTTCTGCTCCAGGCCCCGGTGGTCTCCCTAAGCCCTATTACAAGACATTTACCACCACCCTGACTCCCTATTTGACACAACTTTTTTTTTAATGCAAAGACACAGGGAACCCCACTTGATCCTCACCTAAACACAGCCTACATTGTAGTAATACCGAAACCGGATAAAAACCCGGAAGAAGTCAGTAATTATAGACCCATCTCCCTCATCAATAGTGACTTGAAAATCCTTACCAAACTCCTTGCAAATCATCTAGCTTCCTTCATTAACCTATCTGTTCATAAGGATCAAGTGGGGTTCATCTCAGGCAGACAGGGGCCTGATCAGATCAGAAGAGCCATAGACATAGTCTCCATCCTCCAGACAAACTGCCCAGGAGGTCCAAAACAATCAGGCATGCTTTTATCACTGGACCTTCAAAAAGCCTTCAATTTGGTCTCCTGGTCATACATCTTTACAATCATTGAACATTGGGGCTTTGGCGACAAGTTTATGGGCCTGATCCAAGCTCTTTATTAAAATCCTGAAGCCTATATTAGGCTTCAAGGCCACTACTCCAAACCAATAGATATAGCCAAAGGCACCAGACAAGGCTGTCCTTTATCTCCATTAATCTTTGCAATAGCAATTGAGACACTCGCCATCTCCATTCGCCGGGACCCCAACATGCAAGGAGTTCCATGTGGCTCTCAGGTTCACAAATGTGGCCTGTTTGCAGATGACAAACACCAATGCCTAGTCAAGGATTCCTATCTTAGGGAAAAATACATATTGTAATTTTTGTCCCTCTCCTTACATTTACTCCTAGGGTTGGTGGTTAAGTTCCTCTTATTCTTGTTGTGAAACAAAATAAAATTAAATAAAAAAATAAAAAATAATCTTGACCTAGGAGGATGAGGTCCATATGGAGTAGGAGGTTGAGATGGCGGTGGATGTGGCGGTGTAGGTGGATGTGGCGGTGTAGGTGGAAGCGGCGGTGAAGGAGAATGAGGTAGCTAACACTGCTTTTTTTTTTTATTTTATATGAGGCGGTGAGCGGGAAGGCCGAAGTTACGCTGCAGCGCTGAAAGGCGAGCAGCAGCAGGGTGAGAATGCTGAAAGTGCGCACAGATGGCCCGCACTTTCTGCAGCAGCACTAGCATGAGGGGTTAATTTTTAAAGGAACCTCTGGACCACCAAGTTCAGCACATTCGCCAGGCAAGGGATGTACATCAAACCGGATAGGCCCAGAGTAAGGATGAGCCGAACACTCCCAGTTCGGTTCACACCAGAACCTGCGAACAGACCTAAACTTCATGTGAACTTTAGAACCCTATTAAAGTCTATAGGACTCGAAAATGTTCAAAATCAAAAGTGCTAATTTTAAAGGCTAATATGCAAGTTATTGTCATAAAAAGTGTTTGGGGGCCTGGGTCCTGCCCCAGGGGACATGCATCAATGCAAAAAAAAGTTTTAAAAACTGAAGTTTTTTTGGGACCAGTGATTTTAATAATGCTTAAAGCGAAACAATAAAAGTGTAATATTCCTTTAAATTTCGTACCTAGGGCGTGTCTGCCTGTAAATGTGGCGCATGTTTCCTGTGCTTAGAACTGTCCCTGCACAAAGTGCCATTTCTGCAGGAAAAAAAGTAATTTAAAAGGACTCTCGGCTATAATGAATTGTCGGCTCCCTGTAATACAGAGAACAGTCATTGAAAGTCATTGATAAAAAAAAAAGCGTGGGGTTCCCCCAAATTCAATTACCAGGCCCTTCAGGTCTGGTATGGATGTTAAGGGGAATCCTGCGTCAAATTAAAAAAAAAATGGCGTGGAGTTCCCCCTAAAAATCCATACCAGACCCTTTACCTGAGCACGCAACCTGGCAGGCCACAAGAGAAGAGAGGGGACGAGAGAGCACCCCCCCTCCTGAACCGTACCAGGCCACATGCCCTCAACATTGGGAGGATGCTTTGGGGTCCCCCCCAAAGCACCATGTCCCCATGTTGATGAAGACAAGAGCCTCATCCCTACAACCCTAGCCGGTGGTTGTGGGGGTCTGCGGGCGGGGGGCTTATCAAAATCTGTAAGCCCCCTTTAAAAAGGGGACCCCCAGATCCCGCCCCCGTTTGAAATGGTAAGGGGGTACAAAGGTACCCCTACTATTTCACAAAGAAAGTGTAAAAAATTGTGAAAAAAGACACACACACCATTGCAAAAGTCCTTTATTAAAAATAAAAAAAATAAAAAAAAGATTCCAGCGACGGATGATCATCTCTCCGGGATCCAGCAATGGCTGATCTGATCCAGCGATGGCTGATCCATCCAGCGCAGCACATGAATCCTCTGTCTCCACCGGCGGAGACACTGCAGGGATCCCAGCAGCCTGACACTTCTTATATGAGGAGGGCGGGGCCATCCGTCACCTGACCCTGCCCCCCTCTGACGCAAGTGGAAAAGACCGGCTTCCCCAATAAATTGTGGGTGACCCTGCCCCCTCTGATGTAACGCAGGTTTCCATTACATCAGAGGGGGGCGGGGTCACCGACATGTGTGTCACTCTCTGTTCTCTATGGGGCATCCTTTTATATCAGGGTTGGCTCTCAATCTGTTTAAGGGTTCAATAGTCAGATCGAAGATCAGGGGAGACAAGGGGCAGCCCTGTCATGTCCCGTTGCTGATAGAGAAGGTGCTCAACAGGAGGCCATTAACTTTTACCTTGGCCAAAGGATTAGAATATAAGGCATTAATATGTGCATACATGCGTGGTAGGAGACCCACTCCTTTTAGTAACGCCTGCATATACCGTATTTATCGGCGTATAACACACACTTTTTTCCCCTTAAAATCAGGGGAAAATCGCGGGTGCATGTTATACGCTGACCCCCCGCCATCGTGAGCCTCTGGGCGGCTTTCAGCCACCTTCAGCTCTTCTTGGCGACTTTTGCCCGCCTTCGACTCTTCTTGGAAGCTTTCAGCTGCCTCCGGCTCTTCTCGGCACTTCAGCCGAAAACTGCCGAGAACGACCGGAAGCTGCCGAGAATGAACGGAAGAGGCCGAAAGCAGCCGAGCACTACCGAGCGCCACTGAGATACACAGGACATCTGGCTCTGTATCTCGGCGGCGCCATTTTTAAAAGGAAAAGCTGCAAAAAAACTGACAAGGCTGCAAATGACACTGACAAGGGTGCAACGATGGACAAGACTGCATGACAAGGCTGCAAATGGACAAGGCTGCAAATGGACAAGGCTGCAAATGATACACGGTATCAGGTGCACACAAGGTATCAGGTGCACATCAGCTGTATAAATGTTTGCCCTAGCGCAGATCTACATCAATATTTGTAGCCACACATTGCTTGAATTGTGAGCTACAAGTTGCTTCACTCTTAAAGGGGGTGCCATTCAGGAGTTCTGTATCCTTACCTACAGTTGCGCTGACCTGGAAAGCTGCTTTCTGATTGGCCAATGCTTCATTACACCAGGTGAATCCCAAAAGTGCCATCAGCTGTATGCCAAGGAGGTGAACCAGCGATCAATCTCAGTGCGTGTTATGCCTCGTACACACGATCAAACAATCCGGTGGAAAAGTCCGGCGGACTAAGAAAGTATTTTTGCACTCCAATATGTCCGCCGGATTCGTGTGTGCTAGTCTGCCGTACTTTTGAAATGAGCGGACTTTTCCTGCGCGGAGAAAAGTCTGCTCATTTTGATCGCGTCTCCAGGTAGCCGGGGCCAATGAAGGAGGGGTCGCGCGGCCCCCCTTCCCCAAGGCACCCCCATGTTGAGGGCACGCGGCCTGGCACGGCTCAGAAGGGGGGGCGCGCACTCGTTTCCTGACCGACTGGGTAGCGTGCTCGGATAAGGGTCTGATATGGACCTGGGGGGGGCCCCCACGCCCGTTTCCTGACCGACTGGGTAGCGTGCTCGGATAAGGGTCTGATATGGACCTGGGGGGACCCCCGCGCCGATTTTTCGGCGTAGGGGTTCCCCTTTAAGTTCATACCAGGTGACGGGGCCAGCGATGCCTCCTTCGCTGGTCCTGGCTACCTGGAGACGCGCTCAAAATGAGCAGACTTTCTTCCGCGCGTGTGGACGAGTCCGTTCATTTCAAAAGTACAGCGGATAGTCTGGCGGACTTAGTACGCCGTATTAGTCCACTACAAAAGTTCCGTGTGTGGGCAAGTAGCTCTTTCGGAAAGTCTAGCGGAAAGTCCGCCAGGCTAAGTCCGCCGCATAGTCTGCTACATGTGTCTGCGGCATTACAGTTTTAGGAGTCTACAATTCACAAGTGCCTCCCCGAGTCTCCCAAGCAGCTGGAAAGACCACCAATGCCCCCTGGCGTACTCAGTTTGAAAATTCAAGAGAATGTCCAGCACTTCAGGAACAATTATAAAAGGTGAGTATTATCCTGCAGATTACTTTCCAAGTCTCCTACCAGACTTTCAATCCACTTATGCCAAATGGGTACAACAAACTTTCAAAATCACCAGCTGGGTGTCTTCTCCTTTATTCACCTTTGCTCCCCTAATATCTTCAATTCATCAAACCCAAGAGAAACTGATATAGTATAGTTTTTCTTTATAAATAAATGAAAACAAACATATATATATATTGTGCTCATATGTGAATATACCAACGTCAGTGCACCACTAGTGATAAAGAGCTGCACCCACCACTTGTCACCAAATAATCAAATTAAAACTGCATATCCTTCTATTCCAGGTAGGTCATCGGATCAACAACCCTTGGTGTTCCTCCTCTCAATATAACTGAAAAGGAAATTACTCAAAATATTGTAATATTGTAAAGATTATCACTGCAAATCATATGAATAAAGAAATAAAGAAATAATACTCACATTTAAATCAATAATAAAGTGCAGACCTGTGATTCCCACACCACATGTCAACTTAATGTGTACTAACCTCTTACCTGAGGTAGGTCCTTTAAGGCACAAAATCTGAAAATCTTAGATCTCTCTTCCAATCTTGACAGTGCTCAACATTAAAACCAGCCATAAAGTGCAAATCCATGATTCCCACATGCCTGCCACTAGGGATGAGCTTGGTGTTCGAGTCGAACGCATGTTCGACTCAAACACCGGCTGTTCACCCGTTCAGCAAAGCCAAAACTCTGTGGGCCATTCGCACCAAATTCGCATGGCGCTCACAGCCCACAATTCACTGCACCATCGCAGTGCATTGCTGGCTCATGATTGGCCAAGCATGCACTGTGACCCTGCACGCTTGGCCAATCACAGCACCGGCTGCGAGGAGAGCCATGATTGGCCACAGGCAGGATGCCTGTGGCCAATTATAGACAGCTAGCTTGAAGAGGAGGCACATATCCAGCAATGCCCTCTGGGGGCCAGCTTAGGGGCAGCACACCGACTGAATCACATTGCAGACCTCCGCCTGTGCAGGGCGCTGCCTCTGCGCGTCATTCTAAAAGTTCTTTGGTGTGAGCCTTTTTTGATATGAGTGCATCAGGTCGCACTGCTGCTATTTGCAACATATGTCTCAAGCGTATCTCGCGTGGCCAAAACATCAGCCGATTCCGGCTCTCTACCGGCATGTGGAAGGCCTCGCTGGACAGGGCGTTCAGCGGTAAGGTGCATATTACAGCTGACTCGTGGTCCAGCAGGCATGGACAGGGATGTTACCCCGTCTGTCATGGCCCATTGGGTCACTCTTCTGGCAGCTGGAAAGGATGCAAGACAAGGTGCAGTAGTGTTGGAGGTTGTTCTGCCACCAGGCCTCCAAAATGCTACTATTGGTTGTGACACACCTCTCTCCTCCACCCCCTCCTCTTCTTCTTCCTCCATGGCCTCTTCCAGTGCTCTGTCCTCAGAACCAGCAGTGGAAAGTCATTGTGCATTTCCGCCGATCATTTAATGCCAGTGCTCGGCTGGCTGAGCTCCAAAAGGAGTTGAACCTGCCCAAGAACCGCCTTATATGTGACATGCCCACCAGGTGGAACTCAACGTTGGCCATGCTGCAGCAACTGCACATGCAGCAGAGGGCATGATCAGGGATGCGTGCACTGTCCTGTCACCGTTTGAGGAGGCCACAAGGATGGTGAGCAGTGACAGTGCATGCATCAGTGATACTGTTCCTCTTGTCCACCTCTTGGAGCACACACTGCGTGGAATAATGGACAGGGCACTTAAGGCAGAACAGAGGCAGGAAGAGGAGGACTTCTTTGCCTCTCAAGGCCCCCTTTATCCAGACATCACACAGGAAGAGGAGGAGGATTGTGTCAGCATGGAGGTGGAGCCAGGCACTCAGCATCAGCAGCAGCAGTCTTTTTGGGATGATTTACAGTCCCAAGAAACCCGTGGACTTCTACGTGGCTGGGAGGAGGTGGCTGCGGATCATGTTGTCCTTAGTGACCCAGAGGACTCCGGACCGAATTCTTCAGCTAACCTACGCTGCATGGCCTCCCTGATCCTGCAAAACCTGCGGAAGGATCCTCGTATTCTTCGGATCAAGGAGAGGGACCATTACTGGCTGGCCACTCTCCTTGATCCACGGCACAAGGGTAAGGTTGCCGACCTTATCTTACCGTCGCAGAGGGAGCAGAGGATGAGATATCTCCGGGAGGCCTTGCAGAAAGGTCTGTGCAATGCGTTCCCAGAGATTGGGAGATTACAAACTCCTGGTCCTGGACAATGTGTTGCTGAGGCTTCGGTCAATCAAAGAAGGGGCAGTGGAGAAGGTGGCCATCTGACCGATTCGTTCAGACAATTTTTTAGTTCGCAGCCCCAAGGTATGATCGGTTCCAGCAACTATCGCCAGCGTCTGATTTAAATGGTGCAGGAATACCTGCTGTATTCTGCACAATTTCTTGAAAAGACATTCAGCAAACTATGTGGTCTCAGTTGGCCCAGATGCAGACTTGCCAGAAAATGACAATCTCACGGCCCTTGAAGCTGCTTGTCCTGGCTTGCCCTCCCAAAGCGCCCGCAAGGTCAGAACCCAATACATGGAGTACTTTGTGGTTAGGGGGGCTATTGATATGCCAGACAATGTCTGAGAGGCATTTTTGTAATAAATTTTTCTTTGAAACTACAATAATCTTTGTTTTCATTTACTGCTTGGCTTGGTTTTAGGTGTCTCATAGGTAATTGTTTTATTTTTGTTGTTGTGCCTTTTTCTACAACAGTGCAAACCCAAGTTCTGAGCGAGATAAGGGGACAGTCTCTTCTTCAGATAATCTTATTATATTGTGGGTCTGCTACACACACACCTTGTTTTTGTTAACTAATGTATGTAGTGCATTACTGACCAAAATCTTGCTCATTTTCAGCACCATGGCAGAAATATGTGGGGTCAGGAAAATGGCGTGATTGGGAAAATTTACACATCACCGTGGGTGTTATTTACTAAAGGCACATCCACTATGCACTACAAGTGCACTGCAAAAGTGCACCTGAAACTGCACTTGGAGTGCAAAGTGGAGTTGCCTTTAGTAAATAACACCCATTGTCACCGAAAACAACAATTTTACTCCAAATACTGCTTTTGCGCATTGAAAAAGGAAGCCACACATTTTTGATAATTTAACTTTTTAATCAAAGCACATTCACATGTGCGTTTAGAAAAGGGTTTTACAACAAACCAACATATTGGGTGTATTGAAAACATTATTTTAGGTAATTTTTTTGTAACTTTGCGTTTTTGTGTAAACAGGCATATATCAAAGCGTAACATACAGAACACAGGAACTTACAAAGTTCAACTTTGAAAAGTGAAGACAATATCAGACATGAGTATGTACAAACTGGGCTGATATTGCCTTCATCACATGGGGTGTCACCCCTGGAAAAGCCAAATTTGGAAGATGCACACAGTGTGTCAACATGTGCCATCTCCCATCATGGGGGATCAATGTACATGTTTTGGGGCTGCAATCCCTTCATCTCAGCCACTTTCCACAAAACACGTACATTGATCCCCCATGATGGTAGATAGGGCATGTGTGACACACTGTGTGCATCTTCCAATTTTGGCTTTTTGTCAAATACAAAAGTTGTTGTTTCAAAACACAAAAATAAAACTCTAGCTAGTTTGGAGTGTTTCATACTCTCCCCAAAACATCAATGATGTTCTTCATTTTATTTTTAACATCATTGATGTTTTTCTGTATATTTTCTAAATCCAGATTGCACCCCATTATCTCCCCAATCCGGATCTGGGCACTTTCACTGTTAAAATGTGATTCTTCTTCCACATCACCTAAAAAAAAAGCAAAAAAAAACACCATGTATTATAAATATGACGACATACATTGATGAGCTTACCGGAAGCTGTGGTCTCCAACACTCACCTGTTGTGGTGACAATTTGTCCCACTTCAAAGATCTCTCCTTCCTCCTCCTGCTCCTCTGCTTCTGGTGTTGGAATTTTGCCTTCTTTGGGAGGTGTGGGGTCCCTGGTGTCCTCAGACTTCCCGAGTCTTCTCTCCCCTATGAGAATGTAAAAAAGGAATACTTAGCACACAGAGGGCAAAAATAGGAATATGAAACATTGCTTGGAAGTGTGGTACAATTGTGTTTTTTGTCCGAGTTCAAAGGTGAGAACATTATTTTGGACACTTTGTTAAGCTGGAATACTTACCTGCAGTGTGAAGAAATGTAGTGAAGTGTAATTTGTGAAAACCTCATTTTGGGAGTGGGCTAACGAACAATGTTTATTATGAATGATTGAACCCATGAACATGAAAGTGGCCATTTTAAACTGTACAACATGAAATCAAAGCACATGGAGCATTATGCAAGCAAGAATAATCATATGAACACACGACAACTACTTACTTTTTTGAAGAACATGCTTGATCCTGACCAGCGTTTTCTCAGTTGATCCTTGGATCGTCGTATCCCAAAATTCTTCTGAAGACTCTTCACAACTTTAGTCATGATCTTGGCCTTTCTGATATTTGAGTTTGGGTAAGGTCCATACTTCCCATCATAGTCGGTCCTCTTCAATATGTCCACCATCTCCAACATCTCTCCAAAAGACATATTTGAATTTTAAATCTTCTCCTCCAGGATCGTGACGTTTCAGGCTCCGGGCTTTCCTCACCCTCCTCCTCGTTAGTGGAACTCTGATTGCGCACCTGTGTTCTCTCCGCCATGTGCTCTCCCCACTGCGCTGAAAGAGAAGGGGCGGGGAATAGTCTAGAAAGAACGTCAGGGGCGGGCGGAGTTTCACACATGCGCACTGTATATAAAATGCAACACGCGTGTGTCGTACGTATGATCTGTCAACAGAGTGAGGAGCTGACGCGCCGATCGTGCAAACAAAGGTACAATTTGTAACTTGGTACATCACTAGACTAGACTGCTTCTATCTAGGCCTATGTTGGGACAAGATTAGGAGGGTTTAGCATGGCATTATTAGTATTTTAGGATTTGTCTTGTGTTGTGTTTTGCAGACAAGATAGATCCCTTCAAAAACTCCCATTTTATGGGGCTATTCCTTGATCTGCTGAGGGAGCTGCTCTAGCCTGTGGCAGAAGAACAAAACATTTTATAATGACCAAAGAAAGAGGAAGGCAGCGCTGGAGAAACTTCTTGCTTTGGTGCGGATCATGGTCCCCACAGCAGACATGACCTATGTGAAGGGCAAAGTTGGTGCCCTGAGGTGTATATATCTCAGGGAGCGAAAAAAGCACCAGAATTCCCTGAGATCAGGAGATCCAGATGACATTTATTACCCCAGGATGATGTACTACGAGAGGCTGCATTTTATGGCAGACCAGGGGGAACCCACGCCACCACTCTCCAGTCTTCCTTCAAGGCTTCCTTCACCCCCAGCTGAGGCTTCCGATGTCCAACCTGGGCCTTCCAGGCAACAACATGTAGAGGGGCCACGCTTGAGACAGGTATAGCATTGTTGAACATATTTCTTATCGTACATTTAATGATGTTAACTAGATGTTATTAGTGATCAGTAAGTTGTGATTTAACAAAGTGGTTTACATCTCAATAGACAGTAGTGACCAAAAATGATTGGGACAAGAATGAAAAATGCTAGAACAGAATGATAGTCTGTTCTATTTGGTAACATTCAATTTGCAACAGTCATGAGCACAAAATGGTGTGATTGATGAGCAAAAAACTAAAACTATGTCCCATTTTCATACACAAGAAGACCTCAGCTGGGGGGGGGAAGTTGTGGCACAACTACAGGAGCCAAGCCACAGCCTGGAAGGATGCCTGACGGTAAGTGCCTAAGGAAGACCAGAGAGCGATGGCCTGGGTTCCTTCTGGTCTGACAGAAGATGCAGCCTCTTGTAGAACCACATCCTGGGGACATAGATGTCATCTGCTCTTCCTGATCTCTAGGACTTCTGGACCAGACTTCTCTCCCTGAGATATGTACTCCTTAGGCCACCCATTTAGCATTTTTGAATTAGTTCATGTCTGCCCTAGGTGCCAAAGGCTTCGCCAAATTGACAAGTTTCTCCAGCGCTGCCTTCCTCTTTAGTTGTTTGACACCTAAATAAAGGGTTTTTTTTGTTTGAAGAAATACTTGCGTATGTGTTTTACTTCAAAAAGGAGAGTTTATTTGTGAGCAGGCAGGTACATTTCAAAAATACAAAGTGAAATGAATAACAAGGGGCACCAACACTAAACAACCTCCTGTAGATTAAAAAAGAAAAACAAAATACAAAAAAGATAATAATGGTGTTGTGGTAAGTTGAAACCCAAAACACACTCAAAAAAATGCAAAGATGAGCAAACTGTCAAAAAAGGAGATGTTGATGAAAAAAAAACAACCACAAAATTCCCCCAAAAAAAAAATAGATTGTGTAGATGTGACGATTTAAAATATTGTATTGCTGAAATGATTAAAAGGACTCAAGAAATACGTTCGGGAGAAGTGTGTGTGACTATGAGCATCAAAACAAGTTCATTTTTGCAGCATTGTAAAGAACAAGAGAATGCGCTTCATGAAAGAATTTTTAACATTGCAGCGTGACGAATGTGCTATATCGATTACGAGTGGTAGTTTTACCTGAGCGAGCGCTACCGTGTCCAAATTTGATTGTGAGCATGCGTGGCACCTTGTCCATCGGAGTAGGCTACACATGATCGGAGTATGTCTGATTGAAGCATGTTGTTGGAAAATTTTATAGACAAGTTGGAAAACTTGGTCTGCTGGATACTCCGACGGAAACAGTCCGATGGAGACCACACACAGTCGGATTATCAGACAACGCGGTCCGATCGGACACCTTCCGTCGAAAATGTCCGACCGTGTGTACAAGGGCTAAGACCAACAAAAACTTGTGAAACAGAAACAAAAACAAAAAGTAACCCAGGAGCATTAATGTGTTCCAGTACCAATGAGCAGCACGGGCACTTGTGGGGAGGGGTATAGTAGGGAGGCAAGGATGGGGGGAAATGATAGGTAAGGGTGTGTCTGTTCCAAGGTACAATCAAGTGTAGAGTTGCGAATATGCAGACCTGGGCCAAGTAGCAACGTTATCGCATAACATTTAAGGTTTCACATAAAAAACATAGGCAAACCGCATGCTAACTTAAAGGGCTATCCGGGGTATGCCTAGCACGCCCAGGTTGGCAGCTGTAATGGACAACAGATAGCACAATGTTTAAGTGCCTAATGGGCAGTAAATAAAAGGAACGGTGGATGAAATAAAAGATGATCAAATAGCCTAGTTCAAAAAAGAAAAAGAAAAATAATGAGCAGCCTTCTGGAGATATGTCAAGGCATCACAGGGCAATCAGGAACAATGGGTGTCGTCTGGGGAAGATGTCCAACAGGGATAGGTGGCCAGATAGATTCCCACTGGCCGACGGCACAGTTCCTGGAGTTAGCCAAGGTGCAAAGGACAGTAAAACAACCGTAGGTCTCAACGAGGTACAAATACCTTGGGGCTGGGGAAGTCCAAACCTGTAGGCCGTTAGGGTGTGCCTAGCCGGATTGAAGATGGATCCGGTAGATCGCACTGGTTCCTCCTCGGTGTAGCCACATATGGGTGAGATGCAGAGCGGGCCGGGGTTCGAGGTAATGCTGTTTCTATCTGATCCGTTTGGGCGGATGAGGTGAGGTGGAGACTTTCCAAGAGGTTCTGCAGTGCTTCAGGGGAGGAGCATGTGTGTTGTTGTCCCTGGTAGGAGAAGTGCAGCGCAAACAGGAGCCGCCAAGCGTATTTGATCTGGTGCTGTAGCAGAATCTGTAGCTGGGGTTTCATAGCGCGTTGCTTTGCAATAGTCAGTGGTGCCAGATCTGTGAACAGCTGGTACGTGTGACCTTGAAATTGGAGGTTATCCTTATTGCGAGCCGCTGCTATTAGTTGCTCTTTCATGTGGAAAAAATGCAGCTTCACGATTATATGTTGCGGGGGGCCCTCGGCTTGGCGGCATGGAAGTGCCCTGTGGATCCGGTCAAATTCTAGCCGCTCGATCGGTATCGAGGGCAATAATTCCTGGAAAAGGGCTGTTGTAAAAGATTGGAGGTCCTCCACAGTTTCAGGTATTCCTCTGAGGCACAGGTTCGACCAGCGTGAGCGGCGCTCTGCATCCTCTAAACGAGAGAGCAGGGCGGCATTCAACTCGCAGAGGGCTGCCTGTTCTTGAGCTAACTCTCGCAAGTTCAGTTCAGTGTCATCCTCCCTCGTTTCCAGATTGGCCGTACGCTGACCCAGATCACAAATCTCCTGTGTCAGTCTATCGTGATCTGGTCAGACGTGGCTTTAAGGGCCTTTTTTAGCATGACTTCCATGTGGGCTAGGAAGTCAGGCTGAGACATACCTGAAAACGGCATGGTCGGGGATGTTGCGGGGCATGAGTTAGCCTCGTCATCTTCTCCACTGCTCCCTTGGTGCTGCGGGCTGCTGGAGTGTTGGGAAGCAGCAAAGGCCTTCGCCGCCCTCTTGGAGGAAGCACGCGCCAGGGCTTCTTTGATGGGCTTGGGTTTATTCTTCCCCCGATGGCCCATTAAAATCATACCGGGAGGAGCGCGGGTGGTTCGCTTGAGGTTTCCCGTGGAGTCCGAACCAGTGATAAGCTATATAATGCTGTTTAGCGTCCGGTATAGCGGCGGTGAGTGCGGAGCTCTAACGGGGATGGTCCATCATGGTGAGCTTCGCGCATGCGCTCCCTGGTATGGATTTTAAGGGAAACTCCACGCCAAATTAAAAAAAAAAGGCGTGGAGTTCCCCCTAAAAATCCATACCAGACCCTTTATCCGAGCATGCAACCTGGCAGTCCGCAGGAAAAGAGGGGGGGGGGCTAAAGAGCGTTTGGGAGGATGTTTTAGGGTCTCCCCCAAATCAACTTATTCCCATGTTGCAATGCATGTCCCCTGGGGCAGGACCCAGGTCCCCAAACACTTTTTATGACAATAGCTTGCATATAAGCCTTTAAAATTAGCACTAATAGCATGAATTTGCCGCAAATACCCCAAATTGTTCGCTGTTCGGTGAACAGGTGAACAGGCAATGTTCAAGTCGAACATGAGTTTGACTCGAACTCGAAGCTTATCCCTACTCCCATCTCATGTAAGCTTAACGTAGCCTCCAAGGTATCTCCATTACTTTCCCAAGATCTAAAAAAGACAGAGACTCACCCGGGGGGGGGGGGGGGGGGGGACCAGCAAAAACTACCTAGCGGAAGTAGGGCGATATTAATGGAGATAAATTTTCCTGTTTATTAATTAGAAGCCAAAGTTTCAAGGTGTGAATAGTAGGAAAAGCAGTAGAATATGAAAGACCTCTATATAGATACAGTACCCAGGGGGCACAGGCAAATGTCTCCTCCAATGAAACCCAATATTTTTTAGTAGCATGATATCTCCAACTAAGGATTCTATTTAGGGAAATTGCTCTGGGAAGTTTTCTCTGAAATTGTGGAGATCTAACCCACCATCAGATTTAACCCTTGTAAAGGTAAAGTAAGCCATTCTAAGTTTTCCTTTTGCCAAAGTCTTTAAAAATCCATTGAAGATTAACAAAGATTTGGGAAGTGGGATAGATCATCTGTATAGTAAATCAGATTTTTGGAAATACACTAATTTTCAAAATATTAATTATGCCAAGCCAAGCAAAAGTAGCTTTTCCCCATCCTGCCAAGTTACACCTTAATATTTGAAACAGTATGATATAATTTTCTGCATACATCTTAGATAACTCTGATGTCAAGTGCATTTTGGGCCCAACCAAAGCACAGTATCAGCTGGTTGTTAAGGAGCAGGGCCGAAAAGCCAGCTGTGGCGCGTTCTTAATAATTGATGAGTCATCAGCTGTCAATGGGTTTCCCTGCTGACAGCTGAATAAAAAAAAAAGTTGCCAGATTAAAAAAAGAAAATAGGAAAAAGGGCAAAAAAATAAAAAATTCCTTTATGAAAACAACAAAATTGTCCCCCATGTAAATCCATCATCAATCATGTTGCCAACCGCACCCAATTAAATAAAAAAAATTAAAATGCTCCTGCCGACATGAAGGCTGGCTGCCTACTGAAGGGCTCTGCCATTTGACAGTTCTTATATAGGTAAGGGGCGGGGTCATCTGGCTATGTCAGCTCTGACATTTCCGGCCCAGCATGCACCAGTTCATGTGCCATCAGGTGAAGTAGCCAGGTGGCCTCACAGTACCCAGACCCCCATACTACTTTTATGGCCAATTACTTGGAAATAAGCTTTCAAAATGGGCACTTTTGATTCTTCCTTTTCGGCTCCCATAGACTTTCACCATATAACTTCCCATTATTATATGAAACCTTGAATATTTTGATTCCTTCTGACCTTACACAACTATGCCTCTATAACCAAAGCAAACAACAAGAGTGACAAGGGACACCCCTATCAGGGGCAATTCTTTATTCCAAAAGCAGGGGAAAGGCAGCTGTTAACTTTGACACTAGCTGAGGGCTTCCCTTATAAAGCTATAATCCAGCTTAACATTTTCAGTCCCAAACTTAGGGCAATCAACCCGGTCTACATTGTCAAACACCTTTTCGGCATCTGTAGACATGAGTGGGCATACTGGTTGAGCAAAGACCGAATAGATCAGATGGCGGGCTCTTATTGAATAATCCCTAGCTTCCCTACCTCAAATAAAACCTGTCTGATCCAGATTAATCAAAGATGGATGGAAATGCTGAAACCTAGAAGCTATAAGCTTTGCCACAATCTTAACATCTAGGTTTAAAAGGGATATTGATCGATAGCTTAAAAATAACATAGGGTCTTACCCTCCTTAGGGATGACTGTTATATAGGTTATAAGGATTTCTGGATTAATACTGTCTTGTTTAGTTGGGGAATTAAAATAATCACACATATAAGGAAGCAGGAGTGAACCTTCATTTTAGGAAGGAGATAATTTTAGATATTTTATCACTGCCAAACAGTTATTAATCCTAAACCTTCCATAGATGCACAGCAATGTATCTGTATGTAAGCAGTACAGGCCGATGTAGAAATCATGAAATTGTTTAGCTATCCTAGATGAATGGAGGACGTATTGACCATCAGAGGAGGTCAATTTATGAACATGGCAAAACTCCATCCTCTATACCCCTGTTATGTAGCACTATGTATAGCACTCCCTAGCACTGTATAGCAGCTACTATCTCTTCCTATCTGCTCTAAGTCTCCAACACACACTAACAAAACCTGTAAACCCAAACTTTCATAGGGAGAGAACAAGTACTTAAGAAAACCTCTATTATTTGTCCTAATCAACCTGGTAACGGCTCAAGGGCTGAAAGTGTATAATTAGTAATTGTTTGCAGAAAATTGCCGCATTTGTTTTCTTGATCTGCAAACAACTTTGGTTATTATTATTATTTATTATTATTATTATACAGGATTTATATAGTACCAACAGTTTGTGCAGCGCATTACAACATGAGGGCAAACAGTACAGTTACAATACAATTCAATACAGAAGGAAACAGAGGGCCCTGCTCATTAGAAAAAGAAGGGTAGGGTTTGCGCTATGGAGACAATAGTTGGAAATCACAAGAAGCCAAAAATAACAAGAAGCCAAAAAATAATAAAATAAAATAAATTGCTTGAAAGGGAGGCTGCCACTACCAAAAAACTCCCGAATGAATGGGTAGGGAAAAGCTATATGAAAATGAGGAGGTAGTTACGGCGCTCTCCTATGCTAATAGAATAAATTGCTTGCTATTCGTAAATGAAAATCGCATAACATAGAAATCACATAAGGGTTGAATTACCACTTCAGTTTTTAGTGTTGCTGAATCGCAGTGTAAATAACATATATTGGTGCAAAAGTTTTTTTTATAAAACAAATACAAAACTTACAAGAAGAAATAAAAAACCATTAAACAACTACTGTGCAAAAAGTGCTAAGGTGCTACTGTGTGAATTGGCGCATCCAGTACCTGATTAGCTTACGTTTACTGTGCATAAACAAGACTCTTTTTTTAAAGTGCATCAAGAAACCAAAAACAATTGAAAAAATTTATTAATTGAAAAAATGACAATTCAAAAAAAAAAAAATTTTTTTTTAAAAGGAAAAGTTTTGTTTGGAAAAACAATCCTCAAGGAGAGTACAATCCCTCTGAAAAAGTTTTATTCTTCCAAGAATTTTTCATAAACCGTCAAAGTGCCTCGTGCTCAGTGCCTTGGTGTATATTGAAAAACAACCGGTGCGTTATCCATGCATGAAGCAAATTGCCGCACTCACCAGCTCCCCTGCCCCTGCAGGGGTTAACTCGCCTCCACAGTGTGAGCCCCTGTGTCGCTATGTAAAGCTGGTCCGGTATGCTGTTCAATTGTTCCTCATTTGCTCATACAAAAAGAGATACAGAGACTTCCATAGTGATGGCGCTCCCTGCATGTTGGGCCTCTCTATGTGGCCAGGCTGTGAAAAAGTCCCACACATGTGGTATTATAATACTCAGGAGGAGTAGCAGAATTTATTTGGGGGTGTCATTTGTGGTATACACATGCCATGTGAGAGAAATAACCTATTACAATGACAATTTTGTGGAAAAAAAGAAAAAGAATTGTGGGAAAAAAATGACAACATCTAAAAGTTCACTATGCCTCTTACTAAATACCTTGGAATGTCTACTTTCCAAAAAGGGGTAATTTGGGGGGTATTTGTACTTTCCTGACTTGTTCGGGTCGCAAGAAATGAGATAGACCACCAGTACATCAGATGTGATCAATTTTGTATGATTCGCATCACAGCTTGTAGACTCTCTAACTTTCACAAAGACCAAATAATATCCACTAATTTGGGTTATTTTTACCAAAGACATGTAGCAGTATAAATCGTGGCCAAAATTTATGAAGAAAATTTTTAAATTTGCATAATTTTGTCACAGAAACAAAGAAATATGCATTGTTTTTCAAAATTTTCGGTCTTTTTTCATTTATAGCGCAAAAAATAAAAACCCCAGAGGTAATCAAATACCCCCAAAATAAAGCTCTATTTGTGGGAAAAAAACGGACAGAAAATTAATTTGGGTACAGTGTTGCATGACTGAGTAATTGTCATTCAAAGTGTGAAAGCACCGAAAGCTGAAAATTGGTCTGGGCAGGAAGGGTGTTTAAGTGCCCAGTAAGCAAGTGGTTAAATGCAAAGGGAGAATAGGAAAGTTTCAATAATGATTGGTCTATGGACCATGGAGACTATTGGTTTGCCTCAAAGTCAGGTGCAGTCCAAACCCAAAGTTTCCTAATGTTTGCCTATGTTGTGGTCAATACTTAAAAGGGTTGTAAAGGTTTTTTGTTTTTTTTAAATAAAAACAACAAGCATGTTATACGTATCTGCTCTGTGCATAGAGTGCATTAAGGTGAAAAGCCTTGAGACTTTACAATCACTTTAAGTTGTACTGCACAGATTCTCACAAGTTCCCTTTTTGTTTTATTTTTAGCCAAGTAGAAAAGAGTTTCATTAAGCATCAACAGAAAGCATTGCAGCTCAGACAAAGGGGCACAGGGCAAAGGTTTGCCAGCCCATATATATTTCCAGAACATATGAGACCCATAGTACCTTGATGCAAAAAAAAAAAAAATGCTTAAAACCAGATACATTTATTTTTGTAATAAATCTCTTTTCTGTTTGCTTGATACAGAAGCTACTATTCTCTCTAGTTGTCTAAAGAATTATAGTTAGGCAGTGTCAGGGAAAAGAAAAAGCAATATACGTATAACTCCTCATCATTTGCCCTTGGCATTGTACTGTAACTGAAATATTATGAGTTTTATTTAAAAGAAGTGATGAAAAAATACAACTGCCTTTAAGGCATAGCATTAGGTATGTGAGCAAGTATATCTTTTCAACCAATTAAACTTTCATCTATCATACTGTATTTAATAGGATTATAAATCTAACATACACTTTAATAACAAAGAAAAACTACAAATACAATTTAAAATGACCAAAATAACATTGCAGGCAATATATAATATGTTTATTATTTCTGAGCTGTAGTTCTTGCAAAAGCGCATATCTACAAACTCAATATTTACACATAGCATGTCCTTAGCAAAGAGAATTCTTTCTCTACATAATTGACATGAATTGCTCTCAGATTAAGTATAAAGATTGACGCATGTCATGTACTGTAGGTTGTGTCAAGATATGAAACTGACCAATCAAAGAATAATTTAATTACACCAACCTGTCACGTACCTTGTGGCAGAACTTGGCATGTAGAGGGAGACCTCTCATACAGCCGTGGCTGAAGGGCCACTGGAGTTGTGACAGTGGCCGTGAGAGGGTGGTGAGGTAAGAGTGCCTGCAAGATCTTCCATTGGTCACAGAGGTGTGTGGGATTTGCGTCACCAGAGCTGGGCTGGATGGCTGAAGCAATGGATGGCAGCAGGACCGTAGATGCAGACACACAACGGCTGGAGGACTGGCATCACCAGGCACTATGCACAGCAGGACAGACGGATGACTGGATGCAGGGTCAGACAAGCCATGTCAGCTACAGATGATCAGATACAGGCATAAACAGCAGGCAAAGAAGGGTCAATGTGCAGGCAGAGCTTGGCAACAGGATATCAGGCAAATGAAAGATATAAAAAAATCTTAAAGGCAAGCCAAGGTCAGGATAGGTGGAGAGCAAGTGTTGTCAGGATCACAAGAATGGTATACAAGTATACAGGTAAAGCTGCACATCAGACAGCAAAGTGCTAGTGCAGCTACTGTCCTCATATAGGCCACTTGGCGCCAGCATTAATGGCTATCATGCGCGTGCATGCTCATATGTGTTTGCCTGTGTTTGCTAATATTTCCACACATGCGCATTGGCATTCGCCTATGCCCAGCAAGATGGGCACCTGTAGCAGCACATCTGTGCATGCAAATCCACCTCTGTCTCAGAACTTTGGGTGTGCTATGGCCAACCCTTCCCTGACACAAAAATTTAGTTAATCATCATGTGATCATAGCTCATCAAAAATGTTATCACAAGAGGATGTTTATTTCTTGTGGTTTGATGTGACCACTTTGATTAATAGGAATCCAAAAAGCAAAAACACCATAACCATTAGAAAAAATCATGGAACTACAGAACCAAACCAAGACCCAACTTTTATCAAATATAAAACACAACACTATCCAAAATAAAACCAAATAAAATCACGCTTTTAATGCAGTTTTAAATATATGCTTTTCAGTTCTGTGCTTTAACCACTTCAGCCCAGGACCAATTGTCAGCTTAAGGATCAGAGGTCTTTTTACAATTTCCCACTGCACTGCTTTAACTGGTAATTGCGCGGTCATGCAATGTTGTACCCAAACTAAATTTGCGTCCTTTTCTTCCCACAAATAGAACTTTCTTTTGATGGTATTTGATTGCCTCTGCGATTTTTATTTTTTGCGATATAAATGGAAAAAGACCGAAAATTTTGAGAAAAAAATATATTTTCTACTTTTGTTATAAGAAAAATTGAATAAACTCAATTTTAGTCATATATTTAGGGCAAAATTTATTCAGCCACATGTCTTTAGTAAAAAAAATTCCAATAAGCGTATGTTTATTAGTTTGCGTAAAAGTTATAGCGTCTACAAACTAGAGTACATTTTCTGGAATTTACACAGCTTTTAATTTATGACTGCCTATCTAATTTCTTGAGGTGCTAAAATGGCAGGGCAGTACAACCCCCCCCCCAAATGACCCCATTTTGGAAAGTAGGCACCCCAAAGAAATTGCTGAGGGGCATGTTGAGCCCATTGAATTTCTTTTTTGTCCCAAGTGATTGAATAATGACACAAAAAAAAAAGTTTACAAAAACTCTGCTTCTCCTGAGTACAGGGATACCAAATATGTGGGACTTTTTGGGAGTCTAACCGCGTACGGGACCCCGAAAACCAATCACTGCCTTCAGGATTTCCAAGGGTGCAAATTTTTGATTTCACTCCTCACTACCTATCACAGTTTCGAAGGCCATAAAATGCCAAAATAACACAACCCCCCCCCCCCCCCAATGACCCCATTTTGGAAAGTAGACACCCCAAGGAAATTGCTGAGGGGCATGTTGAGCCCATTGAATATTTTTTTTTGTCCCAAGTGATTGAATAATGACACAAAAAAAAAGTTTACAAAAAGTTGTCACTAAATTATATATTGTTCACACATGCCATAGTTATATGTGAAATTGCACCCCAAAATATATTCTGCTGCTTCTCCTGAGTATGGGGATACCACATATGTGGGACTTTTTGGGAGTCTAGCCGCGTACAGGACCCCAAAAACCAATCACTGCCTTCAGGATTTCTAAGGGTGCAAATATTTGATTTCACTCCTCACTACCTATCACAGTTTTGAAGGCCATAAAATTTCAAAATAGCACAAAACCCCCCCAAATGACCCCATTTTGGAAAGTAGACACCCTAAGCTATTTACTGAGAGGCATGTTGAGTCCATGAAATATTTTATATTTTGCCACAAGTTGCAGGAATATTACAATTTATTTTTTTTGCACAAAGTTGTCACTAAATGATATATTGCTCACACATGCTATGGGCATAGGTGAAATTACACCCCAAAATAAATTCTGCTGCTTCTTCCGAGTATGGGGATACCACATGTGGGGGACTTTTTGGGAGCCTAGCCACGTACGGGACCCCGAAAACCAAGCACTGCCTTCAGGATTTAAATATAAAACGCTACCAAAAAAAACTGTTAGCGATCGCAGGGATCAGGCCTGACTCTGCGAACGCTGCAGTTATGTGTTTAGTGTTTTATAAGTGACAGTGATCGATCGATAGTGCACTTGGGTGGGCTGGGCGGAGGGGCAAAACGCATGTGCTAGCAGGTATCTGGGCTGATTCCGCTAACAATGCGTTTTTTTACCCTAAACTGCTGGGGACGCTAGTATAGATCTGATCAGATTAGATATTGATCTGTTCAGATACTATACCACTATGGGAGGTGTATGCTTTGCTCGTGGGTGTTAGCGGTATTGGCACTAACCTAGCACTGCCTGGGGCGACGCAGACCCTGACCCTAAAATCTAATTAATATTACCCGCCAGGTGATCAGGGGGTTAAACCTGTATTGGGTAATAAATGGTGGGTGCCCTGATGCTATAAAAAGCAAACTAACTAACCAGAGTCACCCGTAACACTTATACGGTGATCACTGGTGAAAGGGTTAACTAGGGGCAATCAGGGGGTTAAAATCTTTATTGGGTAGTATATGGGGGTCCCTGGCGCTATATAAAAACCTGACGGGGAACCTAAATAACTAACTGGCTAACCAACGTCACCAGTGGCACTTATACTGTGATCGCTGGTGAAAGGGTTAACTAGGGGCAATCAGGGGGTTAAAACCATTATTGGGTAGTATATGGGGGTACCTAGTGCTATAAAAACCTGGCGGTGAACCTAAAAAAATAACTAGCTACCTAGCGGCACCAGTGACACTAATGCAGCGATCAGAAAAACGATCGCTTAGTGACACTGGCAAAAGGGAGTGAAAGGGTTAACTAGGGGCAATCAGGGGGTTAAAAACGTTATTGGGTAGTATATGGGGGTACCTAGCGCTATCAAAACCTGGCGGTGAACCTAAAAAAATAACTAGCTACCTAGCGGCACCAGTGACACTAATGCAGCGATCAGAAAAACGATCGCTTAGTGACACTGGCAAAAGGGGGTGAAAGGGTTAACTCTAGGGGCAATCAGGGGGTTAAACCTTTATGGGGGGGTAGGGGGCTACCCTGGACCTAACACTAACTGCCCTGACAGTTTTTACTGTCACAACTGACACTAAATGCAGTGATCAGTAAATAAATGATCACTGCAATCAGTGACACTGACTAGGGGGGGGGTGCGGGGGGATAGGGGGCGATCTGGGGGGTGATCGGGGGGGGATTTGTGTGCCTATGTGTACCTACATGTCAGTGTAGTGTTTGGTGCACTTACTTTCTGTGTTCTCCTCGCTGTCTGGTCAAAAAGTCCGCCCCGAGGAGAATGACATCACTTCCTCCCTGCCTGTGTTTACTATACACAGCGGGGGAAGCTTCTCATTTGCCAGGAGCGATCGAGAGGGAATGGCCAGAAACCAACGGCCATCCCCTCATCCCAGATTGCTCCTGCAGCGAAACGGACCACCGCATTCCAGCAGGAGGGGGTCCGATCGGACCCCCCACCCGCTGGAAGGCGAGCATGTACATGTACGTGCTTGTGCCTGTCGGTGCCATTGCGCCGACATACATTGCCATGCGGCGGTCCTTAAGTGGTTAAACAGTCCCCAGACCCCTAAGTTGCTCAAAGTTTAAATACTGAAATGTTCAGTGTCATTCTTTCTATTTAGTGCTCTTCCATGCTCCATCCGTGACCATCTCTTAGGTGCCCTTCACTCACCAGAGAAATATGACTTTCAGCAATCAACTAAAGAGTAAACCATGCTCGTTGGATATGGTCCCTCCCAGGATCTTGACATACTGCTGTGGTTCATTATTCCCTGTCACTGGGCCCCTTGCATTCGATTTCAATGGAAGGTAATGGACTTCAATGGAAGGGTGTCTTCAGGAAGACCTGTTCCTGAAAATGCATGTTGTGATTGGTGAAACCAGTTGGGTGGGGTTTCCAGTTTTGGACTTCCTGTGATGTCACTTCCAGTCTGCAAAGCGCAATCTAGGCATGTCACTTCCGGGTCTATATGCAATACGCAAGGATCATATATGTAAGTGCAATCGTTTTTACCTGTCACTTTTAATAAAAATTACTACACTATACCAGCCTTCTCCTTCTCTGCATCGTGATGTATAATGCCAAGGATACCTGCCATTGAAATTGAGTGCAAGGGGCCCAGAGACTGGGGATAAAGTACCATACAGGAGCATGTGAAGAGCCAGGGAGGAATTATATCCAACAAGTGTGGTTGACTCTTTAGCTGATTGCTGAGAATCATATTTCTCTGCTGAGTGCGGGGCACATAAGAGGTGGTCACAAAGTGAGCACGGAAGAGCACTTTGTTATTATCACTTTGAGCACCTTAAAGGAAAGGGATGTTTTTTTTAAGCACAGTACTGCAAAGCATACATTTAATTTTGTATTTAAATTGTTATTTAATCTTATTTTATTTTGAGTAGCGCTATGTTATATATTTGATACTTGTTTATCTGATGAGTTTATATCACTTAGAAATGTAAAAACAGCTTCAGGATGGCAGCTGTAGACTAAGCAATGTACTGGTACGTCGCTGAGCATACGCTCACTAGCAGGCCCCCTGGGGCACACAACAGTGGGATCCTGTGACCGATGTGTCTGGTAGGCAGCACTCGGCACACGACCACTGGGAGTGGCTGGGGTATCATGTGATTATTATGATTGGTCATAGAGGGTCATTTTGTGTTGGGACCCTTATTTTTTGGCATATCCGGGTCCTTGACTTGTCCTCTGGTCCCTTTTGACAATCAAACAACAAATACCACCCATCTGTATTCTTAAAGAATCAAACTGTTACTATGGCATACTATCGTTTACAGAACTGAAGTAGATAGGCCAAAATTGAGGTAGATTTTTGGTGTGGCCACCGTGTTCACTGCATCTCAAATGACCAATCCAAAATGAGACTGTTTACCAGACCACATCCTTGGGCTAATTACATTTTCTACGAGCACTGAAAAATACTTGCTGATTTTAACAGAATTTCAGTGTCCTTGTAACTCAATTTTTTTTAAAGTGATAAATAGGGATGAGCCGAACACCCCCCGGTTCGGTTCGCAATAGAACTTTCGAACGGACCCCAAATTCGAACGAACTTTAGAACCCCATTGAAGTCTATGGGACTCGAACGTTCGAAATGAAAAGTGCTAATTTTAACGGCTAATATGCAAGATACTGTCCTAAAAAAGGTTTGGGGACCTGGCTCCTGCCCCAGGGGACATGGGTCAATGTCTAAAATGTTTTTAAAAATGGCCGTTTTGGCGGGAGCACTGATTTTAATGACGATTAAAGTGAAAAAAAAGTGAAATATTCCTTTAAATATGGTGCCTGGGGGGTGTCTGTAGTATGCCTGTGAAGTGCCACGTGTTTCCCGTGTTTAGAACAGTCCCTGCACAAAATGACATTAAACGGAAATAACACCATTTAAAACTGCTTGCGATATGGTTGCAATATGGTTGAAAATCATTGAGAAAAATGGCATGGGTAGCCCTCCCTGCCCATTACCAGCCCCTTTGGGTCTTGTACGCATATTAAGGGGAACCCCGTACCCATATTAAAAAATGGAAATGCGTGTGGCCCACAGGCCCTATATACTCAGAACAGCAGTATACAGGTGGTGCAAACAAGACAGGGACTGTGTAGGTTTGTTGTGTTAAGTTGAATCTGTTTGTAATTTTCAACTGGTACATTTTTAAAGTGTAGCTCCAGTCAAAAAAACTATTTTTAAGCTTTTTGGAAAACATAGGGAAGGGTTATTACCCCTGTATTATTTGTTTTGTCGTCCATATTTTTTCATCTCACTTGCTGTTGTCTCCTTCCGTTTGCAAGTAGGAGATGTTTGTAAATTGGCTGTTTGAAAGTAGGGGCCTGCCCTATATGCTCTGCAGAAATGGCGGAACAAGGTGTTGGTTTTGCCACAACACAAAAAATGACCTTTGGTGGTTGTGGTGCTGGTGCCACAACACTATAAGTTCTCACCGTTACTCTGGGTGGGCACAGGAAGGGGCCCTCCTGTGAAATATTATATCAAGAATTGTAATTACATGTCCCTGTTAAACAGGGGCAGAAAAATTTGGCCTTAGGCACTGGTGCTGGTGCCACCACACTGCAACCTCTGCCATATACTCTAGTTTTATTGCAGGAATTAGCCCTGCTGCAAAGCATTGCATCAAAAATTGTAATTAAACGCCCCTGTTAAACAGGGGCAGAAAAATTGGGCCTTAGGCACTGGTGCTGGTGCCACCACACTGCAACCTCTGCCATATACTCTAGTTTTATTGCAGGAATTAGCCCTGCTGCAAAGCATTGCATCAAAAATTGTAATTAAACGCCCCTGTTAAACAGGGGCAGAAAAATTGGGCCTTAGGCACTGGTGCTGGTGCCACCACACTGCAACCTCTGCCATATACTCTAGTTTTATTGCAGGAATTAGCCCTGCTGCAAAGCATTGCATCGAAAATTGTAATTAAACGCCCCTGTTAAACAGGGGCAGAAAAATTGGGCCTTAGGCACTGGTGCTGGTGCCACCACACTGCAACCTCTCCCATATACCCTTGTTTGATTGCAGGAATTAGCCCTGCTGCAAAGCATTGCATCAAAAATTGTACTTAAATGCCCCTGTTAAACAGGGGCAGAAAAATTGGGCCTTAGGCATCACCCAGAACCAGAAATGTTCTTCCAACATATCAGCGGAGGAGGAAGAGGATAGACAATCAACATAACAGGACAGTCACTCAGCATCAGCATAGGCAGTCTTGAAGGGATGTGATATTTCAAAAAAAATTATTCTGTTACATCAGCTTCAGGTGCTTGGTAGCTGTGGGTGATCCAAGACTGATTCATCTTGATGAAGGTCAGTCGATCAACTGATTGGGTGGACAGGCGCACCCTGTGATCGGTAACAAAGCCACCAGCAGCACTGAAGGTGCGTTCCGAAAGAACGCTGGATGCAGGACAGGCAAGTAGCTCAATTGCATACTGTGCAAGCTCTGGCCAGTGATCCATCCTCAAGACCCAGTAAGCCAGAGGATTTTCGGTGGGAAAGGTGTCCAAGTCTGACCTTGCCCCTAGGTATTCCTGCACCATGTAAATCAGACGCTGGCGATGGGTGCTGGAACCGATCATACCTTGGGGCTGCGGACTAAAAAATTGTCTGAAAGCATCAGTCAGACGACCACCTTCTCCACCGCTCCTTCTGACTGATGCCTCAGCAACACGTTGTCCAGGACCAGGAGTTTGTAACCTCCCAGTCTCTGGGAACGCATTGCACAGACCTTTCTGCAAGGCCTCCCGGAGATGTCTCATCCTCTGCTCCCTCTGCGATGGCAAGATAAGGTCAGCAACCTTACCCTTGTACCGTGGATCAAGGAGAGTGGCCAGCCAGTAATGGTCCCTCTCCTTGATCCGAAGAATACGAGGATCCTTCCGCAGGCTTTGCAGCATCAGGGAGGCCATGCAGCGTAGGTTAGCTGAGGCATTCAGTCCGGAGTCCTCTGGGTCACTAAGGACAACATGATCTGCAGCTACCTCCTCCCAGCCACGTACAAGTCCACGTGTTTCTTGGGACTGTAAATCATCCCTACAAGACTGCTGCTGCTGCTGCTGCTGCTGATGCTGATGCTGAGTGCCAGCCTCCACCTCCATGCTGACACAATCATCCTCCTCCTCCTCTTCCTCCTCCTCATCCTCTTCCTGTGTGATGGTTGGCACAGCAGGAACACTGTCTGGATAAAGGGGGCCTTGAGAGGCAAGGAAGTCCTCCTCTTCCTGCCTCTGTTCTGCCTCAAGTGCCCTGTCCATTATTCCACGCAGCGTATGCTCCAAGAGGTGGACAAGAGGTACAGTGTCACTGATGCATGCACTGTCACTGCTCACCATCCTTGTGGCCTCCTCAAACGGTGACAGGACAGTGCATGCATCCCTGATCATGCCCCACTGGCGTGGTGAGAAAAAACAGAGCTCCCCTGACCCTGTCCTGGTGCCGTAGTCGCACAGGTACTCATTGATGGCCCTCTGCTGCATGTGCAGCCACTGCAGCATGGCCAATGTTGAGTTCCATCTGGTGGGCATGTCACATATAAGGCGGTTCTTGGGCAGGTTCAACTCCTTTTGGAGCTCAGCCAGCCGAGCACAGGCATTAAATGATCGGCGGAAATGCACACAGACTTTCCTGGCCTGCTTCAGGACATCCTGTAAGCCGGGGTACCTGCCCAAGAACCGCTGCACCACCAGGTTAAGGACGTGAGCTACACAGGGAACATGGGTCAGTTGTCCCTGTCGGAGGGCGGAGAGGAGGTTGGTGCCATTGTCGCAAACCACCATTCCTGGCTTAAGCTGGCGTGGTGTCAACCACCTCTCGGCCTGCCCCTGCAGAGCTGACAAAACATCCGCCCCAGTGTGGCTCCTGTCCCCCAAACAAACCAGCGCAAGCACGGCATGGCATCGTTTTGCCTGCGTACTTGCGTAGCCCCTGGAACGCCTACGGAGCACCGCTGGTTCTGAGGACAGAGCACTGGAAGAGGTCATGGAGGAAGAAGAAGAGGAGGGGGTGGAGGAGAGAGGTGTGTCACAACCAATAGTAGCATTTTGGGGGCGTGGTGGCGGAACAACCTCCAACACTACTGCACCTTGTCCTGCATCCTTCCCAGCTGCCAGAAGAGTGACCCAATGGGCCGTGAAAGACAGGTAACGTCCCTGTCCATGCCTGCTAGACCATGAGTCAGCGGTAATATGCACCTTACCGCTGACCGCCCTGTCCAGCGAGGCAAGCACATTGCCTTCCACATGCCGGTAGAGAGCCGGAAAATTTGCCGAAAAATTGGCGTTTGGGGACCTGCCACTGAGGAACCGCACATTGTACAAACTCACGGAAGGGGGCCGAGTCTACCAACTGAAAAGGCAGCAGTTGAAGTGCTAGCAATTTAGCCAAGCTAGCATTCAACCGCTGGGCATGTGGATGGCTGGGAGTGAACTTCTTTCGCCGGTCCAGCAGCTGGGGTAGGGACATTGGCCTGCTATAATCGGACGTGGGTGTACCGCTAGCAGAGTTCCCGGAAGCACTTGGCTGTGACACACCTAATTCTACACCTTCATTCCTCTCAGAGCAGGTTTCAGAGAGGACTGAAGGTCTAGTGGGGTTGGAGATGCCAGCTGATGAGGAGCAAGGAGAGGTCCGCTTTGTTCTTTGGTGTGGGTCTTTGAGGTACGCTTGCCAACGAGCTGCATGGCAGGTCAATATATGTCTGGTCAAGCATGTGGTGCCCAAGCGGCTGATGTTTTGGCCACGTGAGATACGCTTGAGACATATGTTGCAAATAGCAGTGGTGCAATCTGATGCACTCGTCTCAAAAAAGGCCCACACCAAAGAACTTTTAGAATAACGCGCAGAGGCAGCGCTCTGCACAGGCGGAGCTCTGCGGTGTGATTCAGTCGGTGTGCTGCCCCTAAGCTGGCCCCCGGAGGGCATCCTGCCTCGTTGGACATGTGCCTCCTCCTCCTCCTCCTCCTCCTCCTCCCTCCTTCCAGGTACCCACGTGGAGTCAGTGCCCTCATCATCCCCTCCCTCTTCATCGCTGTAGCAAACCTGGCAGTATGCTGCAGCTTGTGGAACATGACTTCCAGATTGCTGTCCTTCTTGAGCATCCCCTCTCTCTGCGCTCATGCTACTGCCTTCCTCTAGCTGAGTGTCATCATCAGAGCCCACAATATCCAGGGCATCCTCCTGGAGCATGTACCCAACACTGTGCTCAAAGAGTTCAGGAGACTCCTCAGGAGGACGTGGTGGGTCTAGGGAAGGAGTCACTGATGATGACATTGAGAGGAGGGAAGACGATGCGTTGGCAGCTGCTTTGCTAGTACCCTGAGCCTGGGTGAGAGAGGATGAGGAGGATGAAGAGGGCTTGGTCATCCACTCTACCAAGTCGTTGGCATGTTGCGGCTCAACATGTCCAGCTGCCGAAAAGAAGGACAAGCGTGTCCCATGGCCACGTGCTGATGACAATGCACCGCGTCCACGACCAGCACTGTTGTCTCTAGACACAGAGCCTGCTTGCCCTCTTTTATCGGCTCGCGCCTGTCTGCCTCTCCTTGCTGGCCTTCCAGACATGGTAATGGCCTGAAGGGAGTTGGGTAAAAAAGCAGTTGGGTAGTGTATATTGTGCTAGAGGCACACAACACCCACTAACTCCTGCAGATGCCTTTATTATAGAACACCAGAGATAAATGGGGTATATACAGATGTATACTGTGCTGTGCTGGAGGCACACACAGCTTCCAATAACTCCTGCAGATGGCAAGTGGGCTCAAATAGAGAACAGCTATGTAGGTGGATATAGCGGTATGTACTGGGTACAGAGCACGCAGACAGCACGCACTAGCTCCTAACACTACTGACTGCAAGCTCTATTATAAAAGATAGATCACTAGCTATATAGGTGAGGTGAATATAGCGGTGTATACTGCGGTCAGGGCACGCAGACAATAACCACTACACAACAGCAAGATCGAAAATCGTCCGAAAACGATCGGTGTGTACTGTGTTGAAGGTACACAGAACACGCACTAACTCCTGCAGATGCCTTTATTATAGAACACCAGAGATAAAGGGGTATATACAGATGTATACTGTGCTGTGCTGGAGGCACACACAACTTCCAATAACTCCTGCAGATGGCAAGTGGGCTCAAATAGAGAACAGCTATGTAGGTGGATATAGCGGTATGTACTGGGTACAGAGCACGCAGACAGCACGCACTATCTCCTAACACTACTGACTGCAAGCTCTATTATAAAAGATAGATCACTAGCTATATAGGTGAGGTGAATATAGCGGTGTATACTGCGGTCAGGGCACGCAGACAATAACCACTACACAACAGCAAGATCGAAAATCGTCCGAAAACGATCGGTGTGTACTGTGTTGAAGGTACACAGAACACGCACTAACTCCTGCAGATGCCTTTATTATAGAACACCAGAGATAAAGGGGTATATACAGATGTATACTGTGCTGTGCTGGAGGCACACACAACTTCCAATAACTCCTGCAGATGGCAAGTGGGCTCAAATAGAGAACAGCTATGTAGGTGGATATAGCGGTATGTACTGGGTACAGAGCACGCAGACAGCACGCACTATCTCCTAACACTACTGACTGCAAGCTCTATTATAAAAGATAGATCACTAGCTATATAGGTGAGGTGAATATAGCGGTGTATACTGCGGTCAGGGCACGCAGACAATAACCACTACACAACAGCAAGATAGAAAATCGGCCGAAAACGATCGGTGTGTACTGTGTTGAAGGTACACAGAACACCCACTGCTTCAGACGCCAACACACTACACAAGGCCGCCGCGCTGGCAGCCTTATATAGTGTGGGGCGTGCACTACACAGCCTAAGCTATGATTGGCCACAGGCATCCTGCCTGTGGCCAATCATGGCTCTCCTCTCTGCTGGCTCTGTGATTGGCCAAGCATGCGGGGTCACAGTGCATGCTTGGCCAATCATGAGCCAGCAATGCACTGCGCCATCGCAGTGCATTGTGGGCCGTGAGCGCCACACGAACTTGACGCGAACGGACCAAAATGTTCGGACTTCGCCGAACGGACGAACAGCCAATGTTCGAGTCGAACGTATGTTCGACTCGAACACGAAGCTCATCCCTAGTGATAAACAATGTCAAATCTTCAGAATTACAAGTCCCCACTCCCATCCATATGCCTACCCCCTTACAATCTATTTAAAGCACTCTATCTCCAATTTGAAATTATTATTTAGTAAATATCAATTACCTCTGTTGTCATCTCTGAACCTTTCTGTGCATTGAACTGATATCTTAAGCAACTTAATCTGCTTCCTACTATGTGTTTTCTGACCTACAAAACATGCCCTCACTATGTAATAGTATTATTATTATTATACGCGATTTACATAGTGCCAACAGTTTACTCAGTGCTTTACAATGTAGAGGGGGGACAGCACAATTACAGTACAGTTCAATACAGAAGGGACAGGAGGGCCCTGCTTGTAGAGCTTAAATTCTAAAGGGAGGGGGTGGTGGTAAAAAAGGTAATAGACGCAGGGAATGATTTGATGGGGGTAAAAATGAAAAATGAGGAGAAATAGAAATGAGGAGAGGAAAAGAATCTGTATTTGAAATCAGGAAAGCAGTCTAGGGTGAGAATGCTGATCCTCCATGAAAATGGTACAATAGGTGACTGTTTTTTACTGTAGAACATGAAGAGTGTTACTGGTAGGATCACTAGGTGCAAATAAAAGCAAAAGGCCTAAAAAGGGAAACGAATACAGCCACAAGATCGGTAAGCTAGTAAACTGCTATAGATAATGGAAAATTGTTATCAAATACTTACTGTCATTTTCCTTTCTTGGCCCATTCTCATGTCAGCAAAAAATGGATTAACAACTCCTCTGGAGCCCCACAGGACCACCTGTTTCTAGCTAAATAAAAGACAGCCCCTCCCCCAACTAACGTTTTAGATAACCTAGCTTGCGACAGGCTACGAGGGAAGAAGTCCTGTGCTGATGTGAGGATGTGTCAGGAAAGGAAAATTACAGTAAGTATTTGATAACAATTTTCAGTTTTCCTGGCCTAATGGCCCAATACTTAATTACAGTAAGTATTTGAAAACGATTTTTTGTTTTCCTGGCCCACCTTACATCAGCACACAACAGGATATACCATAGCTGAATAAATGGGTGGGAGAAAACAAATGAAAAGAGACACTAACAATCAAAGAAAAGCTGCTAAAGCCAAAAATAATTTATCTCTTTTCCTAAACTTGCTGATTACACATCTAGTTTGTAAGGTTGAATGAAGGCCGCACAAGAAGGTAGAGCTAGCCCTCTTGCATATATCTTCCAAGAAATCCTGACATAACTCCCCCCAAGTCTGCCACTCCTCTTGCCAAATAAGTTTGCAACTGTTTTAGAGCAGAGAGGCCTACTTCCTGCATGCCAATCTAATTTCTCTGCTAACCCAAAAGTGGATGACTCTTGGGGACCTGATGACTAAATGAAAAGATTGTCCACTTTTCTCTTTTGACCAAGTACACCTTTAGTAACTTGACCATGTATAAGGAACTGAAGTCTTCCTGCTGTGCACACAGTGACTCTTGTAGTATTCTTATTTCTGGTACAAAAAAGAAAAGACACCAAAGGGCCCTTGCAGGAAAGTGTTGCAATCTTCAACCTCCTTCTGTCTGAAGTAGTTGCTGTCAGAAGAATTCGTTTTACTGTGAGGTACTTCAATAGAAATTAAACCATTGGAGCAAAGGGTGCTCTCAGATCCAAGCCTAAGTCCCACAGAGAAAACAAGGATCTCCTTCAAGGTCATATATAGATTGTTTTGATAATTTCCTTATAGTGCAGCGCTGTGTGTCTTTGAATCATTACATAAAAAAAAATTATTATACAATCCCTATATTCCATACAATGATAAATATCACAGTGCAACCGGTCTATGTGAAAAATCAAAAATTAAATAAAATAATGCGAAAACTCCTATTCTTGGTGAAGAAACAGTTCATATATCTTAATTAGGGATGAGCCGAACAACCCCCGGTTCGGTTCGCACCAGAACTTGCGAACGACCCCCGCGTTCGGTACGAACGTTAGAACCCCATTGAAGTCTATGGGACTCGAACGTTCGAATTGGAAAGTGCTAATTTTAACGGCTAATATGCAAGATACTGTCCTAAAAAGGGTTTGGCGACCTGCCTCCTGCCTCAGGGGACATGGGTCACTGCAAAAAAAAGTTTTAAAAACTACCGTTTTGGCGGGAGCACTGATTTTAATGACGATTAAAGTGAAAAAAAAAAAGTGAAATATTCCTTTAACCAGTTGCCGACCGCCGCACGCCGATGTACGTCGGTACAATGGCACGGGCAGGCATAAGGACATACATGTACGTCCCTTGCCTCCCGCGGGTCGGGGGCCCGATCGGGCCCCCGCCCGGTGCCTGCGGCGGTCGGTATTCGTACGGGAGCGATCCCGGACGAGGGGACGGCCATTCATTCATGGCCACCCCCTCGCGATCGCTCCCGACGAATAGAAATCCCCGGTGACATCACTTCCTCTCCTGTAATGTAAACACAGGAGAGGAAGTGATGTATTCTCTCCTCCGTGTCGGTATTTTTCGTTCCGACACGGAGGAGAGCGGATCAGTAAGTTGCACCAACACTCTACACACACAGTAGAACATGCCAGGCACACTCACACCCCCCCTTTACCCCCCGATCACCCCCCCAATTACCCCTGCCCCCCAGTCACAGTGACACCAATGTCATTTTTTTTTTTTTTTTTTTTTTTTTTGCATTGGTGTCATTTGTGACTGTAATAACTGTTAGGGCAGTTAGAGTTAGCCCCCTTTAGTTCTAATGTACCCCCCTAACCCCCCCAATAAAGGTTTAACCCCGTGATCACCCCCCGTCGCCAGTGTCACTAAGGCTGGGTTCACATTGCAGCGGTTTATGAGAACGAATGTGATTCGCACCGCACTGCAGTGCAAATCACATCCGATCTCTGTGCGATTCGAGTTCAGCCATTCGCCGCACCCGCCGCACCCGCCACACCCGCCGCACCCGCCGCAAATTCGCACGGGACCCTTTTTTTGGCCCGCAGCAGAATCGGATCGCATGGGTGTTCACACCATGCGATCCGAGTTTGCAGATCGCACTGCGATATGCGAACTGATCTGGGGGTGTCAGTAACATTTCACTGACACTCCCAGCAGTTCGCATAGGGCAGTGTGAACTGCCGCCGGGAGGCATGCGATGCGGGAACCCGCCGCGCATTCGTGGCGTTTCCGCATCGCTCCAGTGTGAACCCAGCCTAATAAGCGATCATTTTTCTGATCGCCGTATTAGTGTCACAGGTGACGCTAGTTAGGCAGGTAGGTATTTAGGTTCGCCGCAGCTTTTTATAGCGCCAGGGACCCCCATATACTACCGCATAAAGCCCCCTGATTGCCCCCTAGTTAACCCTTTCACCTGTGATCACCATATAACTGTTACAGGTGACGCTGGTTGGTTAGTTATTTTTTTATAGTTTCAGGGCACCCGCCATTTATTACCTAATAAAGGTTTAACCCCCTGATCACCCGGCGGGTGTCATTTGTGACTAATAACTGTTAGGGCAGTTAGGGTTAGCCCCCTTTAGTTCTAAGGTACCCCCCTAACCCCCCCAATAAAGGTTTAACCCCGTGATCACCCCCCGTCGCCAGTGTCACTAAGGCTGGGTTCACATTGCAGCGGTTTGAGAACGGATGTGATTCGCACCGCACTGCAGTGCAAATCACATCCGATCTCTGTGCGATTCGAGTTCAGCCATTCGCCGCACCCGCCACACCCGCCGCACCCGCCGCAAATTCGCACGGGACCCTTTTTTTGGCCCGCAGCAGAATCGGATCGCATGGGTGTTCACACCATGCGATCCGAGTTTGCAGATCGCACTGCGATATGCGAACTGATCTGGGGGTGTCAGTAACATTTCACTGACACTCCCAGCAGTTCGCATAGGGCAGTGTGAACTGCCGCCGGGAGGCATGCGATGCGGGAACCCGCCGCGCATTCGTGGCGTTCCCGCATCGCTCCAGTGTGAACCCAGCCTAATAAGCGATCGTTTTTCTGATCGCTGTATTAGTGTCACAGGTGACGCTAGTTAGGCAGGTAGGTATTTAGGTTCGCCGCAGCTTTTTATAGCGCCAGGGACCCCCATATACTACCGCATAAAGCCCCCTGATTGCCCCCTAGTTAACCCTTTCACCAGTGATCACCATATAACTGTTACAGGTGACGCTGATTGGTTAGTTATTTTTTTTATAGTTTCAGGGCACCCGCCATTTATTACCTAGTCTCACTAGTGTACCCCTAAATTTAGGGGTGTCTACTTTCCAAAATGGGGTCATTTGGGGGGGGTTTGTGCCATCTTGGCATTTTATGGCCTTCAAAACTGTATTGCCCTTAGAAAGCCTGAAGGCGGTGCTTGGTTTTCGGGGCCCCGTACGCGGCTAGGCTCCCAAAAAGTCCCACATATGTGGTATCCCCGTACTCTGGAGAAGCAGCAGAATTTATTTTGGGGTGTCATTTCACATATGCCCATGGCATGCGTGAGCAATATATCATTTAGTGACAACTTTGTGAAAAAAAAAAAAAAAAAAAAAAAGTTTGTAATTTTCCCGCAACTTGTGGCAAAATATAAAATATTCCATGGACTCAACATGCCTCTCAGCAAATAGCTTGGGGTGTCTACTTTCTAAAATGGGGTCATTTGTGGGGGTTTTGTGCCATCTTGGCATTTTATGGCCTTCAAAACTGTAATAGGTAGTGAGAAGTGAACTCAAAAATTTACGCCCTTAGAAAGCCTGAAGGCGGTGCTTGGTTTTCGGGGCCCCGTACGCGGCTAGGCTCCCAAAAAGTCCCACATATGTGGTATCCCCGTACTCAGGAGAAGCAGCAGAATTTATTTTGGGGTGTCATTTCACATATGCCCATGGCATGTGTGAGCAATATATCATTTAGTGACAACTTTGTGAAAAAAAAAAAAAAAAAAAAAAAGTTTGTAATTTTCCCGCAACTTGTGGCAAAATATAAAATATTCCATGAACTCAACATGCCTCTCAGCAAATAGCTTGGGGTGTCTACTTTCTAAAATGGGGTCATTTGTGGGGGTTTTGTGCCATCTTGGCATTTTATGGCCTTCAAAACTGTAATAGGTAGTGAGAAGTGAACTCAAAAATGTACGCCCTTAGAAAGCCTGAAGGCGGTGCTTGGTTTTCGGGGCCCCGTACGCGGCTAGGCTCCCAAAAAGTCCCACATATGTGGTATCCCCGTACTCAGGAGAAGCAGCAGAATTTATTTTGGGGTGTCATTTCACATACGCCCATAGCATGTGTGAGCAATATATCATTTAGTGACAACTTTGTGTAAAAAAAAAAAAAAAATTTTTTTTTTGTCATTATTCAATCGCTTGAGGCAAAAAAATAAAATATTCAATGGGCTCAACATGCCTCTTATCAATTTCCTTAGGGGGTCTACTTTCCAAAATGGGGTCATTTGGGGGGGTTTTGTACTGCCCTGCCATTTTAGCACCTCAAGAAATGAGATAGGCAGTCGTAAACTAAAAGCTGCGTAAATTCCAGAAAACGTACCTTAGTTTGTAGATGTGACAACTTTTGCGCAAACCAATAAATATACAATTATTGACTTTTTTTTTACCAAAGACATGTGGCTGAATACATTTTGGCCTAAATGTATGACTAAAATTGAGTTTATTGGATTTTTCTAATAACAAAAAGTAGAAAATATCATTTTTTTTCAAAATTTGCGGTCTTTTTACGTTTATATCGCAAAAAATAAAAATCGCAGAGGCAATCAAATACCATCAAAAGAAAGCTCTATTTGTGGGAAGAAAAGGACGCAAATTTTGTTTGGGTACAACATTGCATGACCGCGCAATTACCAGTTAAAGCAGCGCAGTGCCAAAGTGTAAAAAGACCTCTGGTCATTTACCAGCAAAATGGTCCGGTCTGAAAGTGGTTAAATATGGTGCCTGGGGGGTGTCTGTAGTATGCCTGTGAAGTGCCACGTGTTTCCCGTGTTTAGAACAGTCCCTGCACAAAATGACATTAAATAACACCATTTAAAACTGCTTGCGGTTTTAATGTTATATCTGGTTCCTGCAATATGGTTGAAAATCATTCAGAAAAATGGCATGGGTAGCCCTCCCTGCCCATTACCAGCCCCTTTGGGTTTCGTACGCATATTAAGGGGAACCCCGTACCCATATTAAAAAAAAGGAAATGCGTGTGGCCCCCAGGCCCTATATACTCAGAACAGCAGTATACAGGCGGTGCAAACAAGACAGGGACTGTGAAGGTTTGTTGTGTTAAGTTGAATCTGTTCGTAATTTTCAACTGGTACATTTTTAAAGTGTAGCTCCAGTCAAAAAAACTATTTTTAAGCTTTTTGGAAAACATAGGGAAGGGTTATCACCCCTGTATAATTTGTTTTGTCGTCCATCTTTTTTCATCTCACTTGCTGTTGTCTCCTTCCGTTTGCAAGTAGGAGATGTTTGTAAATTGGATGTTTGAAAGTAGGGGCCTGCCCTATATGCTCTGCAGAAATGGCGGAACAAGGTGTTGGTTTTGCAACAACATTGTAAGCCCTCAAAGTGACTCTTGGTGGGCGCTGGAGCGCCCTGCTGTGAACGATTATATCAAGAATTGTAATTACATGCCATTGTTGAACAGTGGTAGAAAAATTTACCTTTGGTGGTTGTGGTGCTGGTGCCACAACACTATAAGTCCTCACCGTTACTCTGGGTGGGCACAGGAAGGGGCCCTCCTGTGAAATATTATATCAAGAATTGTAATTACATGTCCCTGTTAAACAGGGGCAGAAAAATTGGGCCTTAGGCACTGGTGCCATCACACTGCAACCTCTGCCATATACTCTAGTTTTATTGCAGGAATTAGCCCTGCTGCAAAGCATTGCATCAAAAATTTTACTTAAACGCTCCTGTTAAACAGGGGCAGAAAAATTGGGCCTTAGGCACTGGTGCCATCACACTGCAACCTCTGCCATACACTCTAGTTTTATTGCAGGAATTAGCCCTGCTGCAAAGCATTGCATCAAAAATTGTACTTAAACGCCCCTGTTAAACAGGGGCAGAAAAATTGGGCCTTAGGCACTGGTGCCATCACACTGCAACCTCTGCCATATACTCTAGTTTTATTGCAGGAATTAGCCCTGCTGCAAAGCATTGCATCAAAAATTGTACTTAAACGCCCCTGTTAAACAGGGGCAGAAAAATTGGGCCTTAGGCACTGGTGCCATCACACTGCAACCTCTGCCATATACTCTAGTTTTATTGCAGGAATTAGCCCTGCTGCAAAGCATTGCATCAAAAATTGTACTTAAACGCCCCTGTTAAACAGGGGCAGAAAAATTGGGCCTTAGGCACTGGTGCCATCACACTGCAACCTCTGCCATATACTGTAGTTTTATTGCAGGAATTAGCCCTGCTGCAAAGCATTGCATCAAAAATTTTACTTAAACGCCCCTGTTAAACAGGGGCAGAAAAATTGGGCCTTAGGCACTGGTGCCATCACACTGCAACCTCTGCCATATACTCTAGTTTTATTGCAGGAATTAGCCCTGCTGCAAAGCATTGCATCAAAAATTGTACTTAAACGCCCCTGTTAAACAGGGGCAGAAAAATTGGGCCTTAGGCACTGGTGCCATCACACTGCAACCTCTGCCATATACTGTAGTTTTATTGCAGGAATTAGCCCTGCTGCAAAGCATTGCATCTTAAATTGTACTTAAACGCCCCTGTTAAACAGGGGCAGAAAAATTGGGCCTTAGGCACTGGTGCCATCACACTGCAACCTCTGCCATATACTCTAGTTTTATTGCAGGAATTAGCCCTGCTGCAAAGCATTGCATCAAAAATTGTACTTAAACGCCCCTGTTAAACAGGGGCAGAAAAATTGGGCCTTAGGCACTGGTGCCATCACACTGCAACCTCTGCCATACACTCTAGTTTTATTGCAGGAATTAGCCCTGCTGCAAAGCATTGCATCAAAAATTGTACTTAAACGCCCCTGTTAAACAGGGGCAGAAAAATTGGGCTGCTGGCATCACCCAGAACCATAAATGTTCTTCCAACATATCAGCGGAGGAGGAAAAGGATAGACAATCAACATAACAGGACAGTCACTCAGCATCAGCATAGGCAGTCTTGAAGGGATGTGGTATTTCAAAAAAAATTATTCGGTTACATCAGCTTCAGGTGCTTGGTAGCTGTGGGTGATCCAAGACTGATTCATCTTGATGAAGGTCAGTCGATCAACTGATTCGGTGGACAGGCGCACCCTGTGATCGGTAACGAAGCCACCAGCAGCACTGAAGGTGCGTTCCGAAAGAACGCTGGATGCAGGACAGGCCAGTAGCTCAATTGCATACTGTGCAAGCTCTGGCCAGTGATCCATCCTCAAGACCCAGTAAGCCAGAGGATTTTCAGTGGGAAAGGTGTCCAAGTCTGACCTTGCCCCTAGGTATTCCTGCACCATGTAAATTAGACGCTGGCGATGGGTGCTGGAACCAATCATACCTTGGGGCTGCGGACTAAAAAATTGTCTGAAAGCATCAGTCAGACGGCCACCTTCTCCACCGCACCTTCTGACTGATGCCTCAGCAACACGTTGTCCAGGACCAGGAGTTTGTGACCTCCCAGTCTCTGGGAACGCGTTGCACAGAGCTTTCTGCAAGGCCTCCCGGAGATGTCTCATCCTCTGCTCCCTCTGCAATGGCAAGATAAGGTCGGCAACCTTACCCTTGTACCGTGGATCAAGGAGAGTGGCCAGCCAGTAATGGTCCCTCTCCTTGATCCGAAGAATACGAGGATCCTTCCGCAGGCTTTGCAGGATCAGGGAGGCCATGCAGCGTAGGTTAGCTGAGGCATTCGGTCCGGAGTCCTCTGGGTCACTAAGGACAACATGATCCGCAGCTACCTCCTCCCAGCCACGTACAAGTCCACGTGTTTCTTGGGACTGTAAATCATCCCTATAAGACTGCTGCTGCTGATGCTGATGCTGAGTGCCAGCCTCCACCTCCATGCTGACACAATCATCCTCCTCCTCCTCTTCCTCCTCCTCACCCTCTTCCTGTGTGATGGGTGGCACAGCAGGAACACTGTCTGGATAAAGGGGGCCTTGAGAGGCAAGGAAGTCCTCCTCTTCCTGCCTCTGTTCTGCCTCAAGTGCCCTGTCCATTATTCCACGCAGCGTATGCTCCAAGAGGTGGACAAGAGGTACAGTGTCACTGATGCATGCACTGTCACTGCTCACCATCCTTGTGGCCTCCTCAAACGGTGACAGGACAGTGCATGCATCCCTGATCATGCCCCACTGGCGTGGTGAGAAAAAACCAAGCTCCCCTGGCCCTGTCCTGGTGCCGTAGTCGCACAGGTACTCATTGATGGCCCTCTGCTGCGTGTGCAGCCACTGCAGCATGGCCAATGTTGAGTTCCATCTGGTGGGCATGTCACATATAAGGCGGTTCTTGGGCAGGTTCAACTCCTTTTGGAGCTCAGCCAGCCGAGCACAGGCATTAAATGATCGGCGGAAATGCACACAGACTCTCCTGGCCTGTTTCAGGACATCCTGTAAGCCGGGGTACCTGCCCAAGAACCGCTGCACCACCAGGTTAAGGACGTGAGCTACACAGGGAACATGGGTCAGTTGTCCCTGTCGGAGGGCGGAGAGGAGGTTGGTGCCATTGTCGCAAACCACCATTCCTGGCTTAAGCTGGCGTGGCGTCAACCACCTCTCGGCCTGCCCCTGCAGAGCTGACAAAACATCCGCCCCAGTGTGGCTCCTGTCCCCCAAACAAACCAGCGCAAGCACGGCATGGCATCGTTTTGCCTGCGTACTTGCGTAGCCCCTGCAACGCCTACGGAGCACCGCTGGTTCTGAGGACAGAGCACTGGAAGAGGCCATGGAGGAAGAAGAAGAGGAGGGGGTGGAGGAGAGAGGTGTGTCACAACCAATAGTAGCATTTTGGAGGCGTGGTGGCGGAACAACCTCCAACACTACTGTACCTTGTCCTGCATCCTTACCAGCAGCCAGAAGGGTGACCCAATGGGCCGTGAAAGACAGGTAACGTCCCTGTCCATGCCTGCTGGACCATGAGTCAGCGGTAATATGCACCTTACCGCTGACCGCCCTGTCCAGCGAGGCAAGGACATTGCCTTCCACATGCCGGTAGAGAGCCGGAATCGCCTTCCGTGAGAAAAAGTGGCGTTTGGGGACCTGCCACTGAGGAACCGCACATTGTACAAACTCACGGAAGGGGGCCGAGTCTACCAACTGAAAAGGCAGCAGTTGAAGTGCTAGCAATTTAGCCAAGCTAGCATTCAACCGCTGGGCATGTGGATGGCTGGGAGTGAACTTCTTCCGCCGGTCCAGCAGCTGGGGCAGGGACATTTGCCTGCTATAATCGGACGTGGGTGTACCGCTAGCAGAGTTCCCGGAAGCACTTGGCTGTGACACACCTAATTCTACACCTTCATTCCTCTCAGAGCAGGTTTCAGAGAGGACTGAAGGTCTAGTGGGGTTGGAGATGCCAGCTGATGAGGAGCAAGGAGAGGTCCGCTTTTTTCTTTGGTGTGGGTCTTTGAGGTACGCTTGCCAACGAGCTGCATGGCAGGTCAACATATGTCTGGTCAAGCATGTGGTGCCCAAGCGGCTGATGTTTTGGCCACGTGAGATACGCTTGAGACATATGTTGCAAATAGCAGCGGTGCGATAGGTGACGTGAATATAGTGGTGTATACTGCGGTCAGGGCACGCAGACAATAACCACTACACAACAGCAAAATAGAAAATCAGCCGAAAACGATCGGTGTGTACTGTGTTGAAGGTACACAGAACACCCACTGCTTCAGACGCCAACACACTACACGAGGCCGCCGCAATGGCGGCCTTATATAGTGTGGGGCGTGCACTACACAGCCTGAGCTATGATTGGCCACAGGCATCCTGCCTGTGGCCAATCATGGCTCTCCTCGCTGCTGGCGCTGCGATTGGCCAAGCATGCGGGGTCACAGTGCATGCTTGGGCAATCATGAGCCAGCAATGCACTGCGCCATCGCAGTGCATTGTGGGCCGTGAGCGCCACGCGAATTTGACGCGAACGGACCAAAGTGTTCGGATTTCGCCGAACGGACGAACAGCCAATGTTCGAGTCGAACGTACGTTCGACTCGAACACGAAGCTCTTCCCTAGTTTGGAGTAGAAGTTTTCAAATTCTGTCGCAATGTCTTTATTATCAGTGAGTTTAGATCCTGATGAAGAGTGTAAGCAATGAACATTCAGTTTAGATTTGTGGGTTTGTATGGCTCTAGCCTGTAGGCGGCCACTCTTATTACCAAATTCGTAGAATTGTCGTTTGGTCAGAAGAAACTTTCTTTTTACCATTATGTTCAGTTCTGTTTGAATGGAAGTGCGAATCTCTTGTATTTCCGAGAGAGTTTGAGAAGCTAGGGTTAGTTTATGAACGATTTCCAGCTTTTTGAGTTTAGTAAAAAGATCGGAAAGGTATGCTTTCTTTTCTTTCGCAATCTTTGCGGAAATGGAGATCAGTTTACCCCTCACTACACATTTATGAGCAGCCCATTGCGTCAAGGGTGTTGTGTCAGGAGTGTCGTTATTTGCAAAATACTCTGTTAGGCATTGGTGTACTTCAGTAGCGTGCAGTGAGTCTATTAAGACGTGTGGATTAATTGACCAGACATGTGTACGTTCCTGGGTTTCTGGGAGTGTTAATGTGATTGATACTGGATGGTGATCAGATATGGTCATAGATTAAATTTTGGCTGCAGAAAGAAGGGGGAGGTCAGATTGGGTAAGAAAGATATAATCGAGTCGAGAATATCGATTATGGGGGGCTGAGAAAAAAGTGAAATCTTTGTCTGTGGGATTTAAGGTATGCCAGGTATCATGCAACATGAGGGATTGTATGGATAACTTTATCTGTCGGAGAGCTCTGTACGGTAGATGAGAGGTACCTGTTGAGGTGTCAAGAAGTGGTTCTAAAGGGAGGTTAAAGTCTCCACCCAGGATTACTACCCCAGATTGAAATGTGGTAAGTTGGGCAATGGTTTCTCGGAAGAAGGTAACTTGACCTGAGTTTGGACTATAAATATTAGCCAGTGTTATGGGCTTACCGTGCCATGTGCCTTTTAGGAAAATAAATCTGCCTTGGGTATCTCTCAGTGAGTCCGTGATATGTATAGATACAGTTTTGGATAATAGTATAGACACCCCTTTCGTTTTTGAATTGGGCGTAGTCGCATGGCAGCTGGTCGGTTAATAGTGATTGGAAAGTTTCGGTGTGGCCTGAGAACTGAAATGAGTCTCCTGTAGAAAAATCACATCCGCTCGCATCCCCCGTAGACTAGTTAATATGTTAGATGTTTTTTCTGGGAGATTCAATCCCTTTGCCTTCAGGGAGATTAGTTTTAAAGATTTAGGGACAGTCATGGTCTTGGAGGATGTCATTGTAAGTAGATGATTAGTATTTTAGGAAAGCCATGAAGTTGTGTGTTCCCAGTGGTAGGCTGTTGTAATTTGTGTGATATAGGTAATGAAGTAGGAGAGGGGTAGGTAAAGGGAATAAGGGGAGGAAGGGACACCAGAAGGATCAGGGAATAGGAAACGGTGAGGAAAGACGTGGGGTAGGTGTAGTCCCACCCGCAGAGTATCCAATCAGGTATGGAAAGGACACCTCTGGGGGGGATAGGAAGATTATTGGGGTCGGCAACTATAATTAAGTTATACCGATTTTTAAACCCAATAAGGGTCAGGCGATTCTCTTTCGAGGTCCCTGTGTGTGGGAGTGTTTGGCGGACAAGAAAAAAAAAGGATTTCTATGAGTAGTGAGACTAGAGTCCCGCGAGGTCTAAGATGCTGGAGAGCAGGGTAGGCTATTGGCTCATATGAGCGTGATATAAGAAGGGGAGGGGTTGAATTAACAATTTCAGAGTGGTCTTCCGAGAGTGAATGGCGGTTCTTCTGAGTAAGAGGACAAATAGGGGGAGGCAATGTGTGGGTAGATCATAACATGGAGGCCCCTAGCTACAAATGTGATAATGGAAACGTAAAACAATTACCGGAGGACAAACGACTTTGACATGACTCAGCATATTAACTTACTGAATGTATTAAAGAATAGTTTAACCTTGATACCTATTCATTCATCGGAATCCAGTTTATGACTATAGAAAAAACAGCTCAATAGGAGGAAAAAAAAAACAACACAGTTAGGCCGCGTACACACGGGCGGACTGTTCGCCCAACTTTGTTCGTCAAACAGTACGACAAACAGTCCGCTCAAAATTTGCATGAACGGACTTGACCACACACGATGAACGAACAGTCCGCTGAAAGCGTGCGCGATGACATGAACGGCACGTACGACGGGACTAGAAAAACGACGTCCTATACACTGCAATGCAACCTTCGCCGTGTAAATTCTTTCTGAGCATGCGCGAGACCTAGTTTGTCGAACAAGCCTACACACGAGCGGACTGTCCGCTCAAACCAAGTTTCAGCGGACTGTCTTACGGGAATTCAGAAAAACTTTGTTCGTCAGACTGTCCGCTGAAACTGTCCGCTGAAGCCCACACATGAGCGGACTGTCCGCTGAAACACTGTTCAGCGGACAAAGTTGGGCGAACAGTCCGCCCGTGTGTACGCGGCCTAAGAATAGAAGGAAAATAAGCCTTCAAACCATGGTATAACATAAATGCTGCCGCAACAGCAACCAGTGTTGTAAAAGTGCGAATGAATCCGCAGTACACTACCCGCGTACTGGGTGGCATGTACCACCGAAACATCGCCTTAGGTAATCTCTATCTTTATGATTCCGACTCGGAATGATGATCGGTTGCGTCCGCTCGGCCTTATTGCAAGTGGTCAGTGGAGGTGACCGTTTCATGCTATAAGAAAGGGTGGCTGCACCTGTTCGGGCAAAGTTGTGGTTAATAGCAGGCTGGGCAAAAGTAATACAAGTGAACAATGTCGAGACTTGTTCATTCTAGATACAAGGGGGATATCTGAAGCCAGGCAGATCACAATCGACTTTAACAAGATAATATCTATGAAACAGAAATCTAAAACTTAACAGTATCTAGATGACTAGCAGAAAGATAGGTAAAGATACGAATGACCACAGTGTGTTATGTGTCATCTCTCAATGAGGGGTAGGGTTATTAATAGCAGTGGGAGGATAATCGTTCATTACCATCACATATAACAGTGAATATCATAGCATAGAATTTTCTGATCCTGGAACAAATTTAAGGTAAGTGTTTCATGAGCTAGGGATCAAAGAGAAACAGCATGACCAAATCCTAACCATTGTGGGAAAATGTGATCATAGGAATATTTACAACCATCTTCATATTCAATAAAAGTAGAGAGATGAAGATAGTTATAAAAGATCATAACTGTCTAAAAGATACATGCTGCACTCTGGTCGGATGTCCCAATACTGTGTCAGTGCAGTCAAGCCACTGGACCGGTACAGCTTGTCGAGGCATATTAGCTATAGAGGGTCTAGATGCCAATAACTGTAATGTCTTGCAGTGTGTTTCACAATCAACCATCACTCATGCTCAAGTGTTAGGCTGTGGATAGAGCCAAAAAATGGGGGAGTATCTGGCAGAGAGTCAGAGAAAGTCATGAAGAAGTGACATATTAAGGGTCTGAGGCTCAGGGATATCACTTATCTTAATCACAACGAAAATTGAGTTGAGGATACAGTCCGCTCTGCTCTACGCCTTCCTCTGTCTTCTATGGACTGGAGATGCTGTGGGGCTCGTATTCCTCGGCACTCCCGCTGGTCTCGGTGGAGAAGACGGGTGGTGTTGTCTGCGGCGGCGACTCAGGCTGAAATTTCCCGGTTCGGCAATTCCATCCATTGATTCTGCTCTACGCAAAGGAGATATGTGGAAGTCGCTGTACCAATCCGGTACCTCTACCAGTGGGATGTGGAGAGAAGTACAGAAATGCTCCAGGTCTTCTGGGACCTTAAGATTGAAGATGTGACCATTTACGGAGGCCGATAAACCGAACGGGAATTTCCATCTATATGGGATCGCTCTAGCTCTCAAGACATCTAGTAGAGGCTTAAGCTCTCTTCTTCTCTGAAGCGTGATTGTAGACAAATTTTGAAAGATCTTTATTTCTGAGCCTCGGTGTAGTAGTCTCCCAGTGTTTCTGGCTTTTCGCATTATTTCTTCTTTGAGAATGAAGTCAGAAAGACAACAAATGACATCTCTGGGAGGGTCAGTCTCTCTGCCTCTAGGGCGTAAGGCTCTGTGGACGCGTTCCATCTGGATTAGTGTGTCAGGGGGTCGGTCAAGCAGACTATTAAAGATGGCTGTGATTTCTCTTACAAGCTGTGGGGAGTCAATGACTTCGGGGAGTGCTCTTACCCGCAAATTCCGTCTCCTTCCGCGGTTATCAAGGTCCTCCATGTGTCGGTTCATGTCACGCAGATGTATTGCGTGCGATTCCGAAATTTGTTGTACTTGACACAGGGCCGCATGATGGCGGGCCTGTGTCTCTTCCACCTCCTCTACTCTAATGGCCATACTGTGAAAGTCTTCTCTCAGTTCTGAAATAGGTGCTGAGCCAAGCTCAGGGCTTGGTGTGTATCTGAGGCAGAGGGGGGGTGTTGAGGGCTGCGGCTTCTGGAGCGAGGTGTCGCTCTGCCTTGTGAGGAGGCCTTGTGAGCTGCGGCCTGCGCGTCCTGAAACACTCCCCGGGTCCGTGACCGGAAAATGTCCGGAATGTGCTGGATAGGCGGGTGATCTACATCCCGTGGCGAACCGGAGCGGATCGCTGAGACATTCGGCAGTGTACTCCCCATCTTGTGTCACGGAATAGCTACCTAGCTTAAGTTCGCTGGACCTCTGGGATCGGGGGCTCTAATTCAAGCGTCCATCTTCTCTCGGCGCCAAACCACGCCCCGTGTGTATTTATATATCACTAATCTTAATAAACGTTTATATTCACTTACATGCGTTTTGGTTTCCTCTTTGCAATCCACACAGTCTGGTCACACCTGGTTTATGATAATGGCTATAAAGCCCGTCTGATCCCAATGCATAAGACTGCCGGTGATTCTGTTTAATTAAGTTGCCAGAATTTTGGCTAGGAGTTTAATATCAAGGTTTAAAAGGGAGATAAGGCGATAGTTCGTGTGGGAGGTATCGTCAGAATGGGGTTTTGGGGATCATGCAGATAATCACTGTCAGTTTCTTGTCTGAATGAGTGTCCATCGAGTAGTACGCTGAAGCCTTTGGCTAGGATGGGAGAAATGATCTCTGTAAAGATTTGATAATAGCAGAGTAACCATCCTCCATTAAAGGGGATAAGAAGCATGCTAGATCCCAATCTCCCACTCCAAAACCTTACCAGTGGAACAGTGGGGAAAGGATGAGGTATTACCCTCAAACGATCGGGAAAAACAAACCAATTACTCCTCTGTGGGGGAAACAACAGTTGAAGTTTCAGCATCACAATCTGAGGTACAAATCCTTATGGACATGGTTCGCTCCACTTTCATGCTACCCCTAACAGAGCCAGCTGAAAGTCTGGTTTCTTCTTTGGGTTCCTTGAAACCTTCACAACCAGTGCCTGCGTTTCCAGTTCACACATTACTAGAGAGGCTTATTTATACAGAGTGGGATCATCCAGATAAGCATTTTCTCCCTCCAAAAAGATTCTCAATTCTCTATCATATGGATGAAAAATTCACCAAAAAATTGAAAGTTCCAGCAGTAGATGCTGCAATTTCCAGTTTGAATAAAAGTTTAACTTGTCCAGTGGACAATGCACAAATGCTAAAGGATCCAAGGGATAAAAAGTTTTAAATCCTGTGTAAGTGTTAAAATCCTCTTTTTCTTTAGCAGGTACTGTTGCTCAGTCTGCAATTACAGCCATGGGCATCTGTCAGTCCTTAAAAGATCAGTTCACAGAGGCGCTTAACGAGCTCCCTGCACAACAGGCCAGTGAGTTGGCCGATTTACCAAGAGCATTATGTTTTGCCATAGATGCTATAAAGGATTCTATTCACCAGGCGTATCGCCTTGCACTTGTGTTAGTACACATGCATAGGACCCTTTGGCTAAAGGGTTGGTCTGCTGAAGCACCCTGCAAAAACCTACTGTCTAGTTTCCCATTTCATGGGGAGCGACTCTTTGCGATGATTTGGATAAATACATCCAGACAATTTCCAGTGGAAAAAGTATTCTTTTGCCAGTCAAAAGAAAGTATAAACGTCCTTCATTTAAATTAACTTTATCTCCTGCACCAAGCGCATCCACCTCTAGGCAGTGGCGATGGCTTCCACCATCAGATTCCAGAGGAAATTCTTAGGGTCAGGCCCAGGCTCAAAGGAAGACCTGGAGCCACAAAACTACAAAGCAGAATACTAAGACCTCTTCAAGAAGAGGCGTCTCCCCTCACCAAGGTAGGGGGGAAGACTTCTGCATTTCGCAGAAGTCTGGCAGAGGGAAACTCAGGACAGATGGGCTCTCTCCACGGTGACTCTAGGATACAAACTAGAGTGTCTGGAGTTTCCACCATCTCACTTTCTGAGATCAAACGTTCCCAAGGATCCAGGGAAAAGACAATCCCTGTTTCAAGCATTAGACCGATTATTAACTTACGGGGTATTCATACAGATCCCCACAGAAGAACAAGGTTTAGGTTTCTATTCAAACCTGTTTACGGTACCAAAACCGAATGGAGATGTCAGGCCCATTCTGGATCTAAAAAATCTAAATCAGTTCCTAAAAATGTGCTCCTTTCGAATGGAGTCCATCAAGTCAGTGATCTCCATCCTACAAAGCGGAGAACTTCTGGCATCCATCGACATCAGGGACGCATATCTGCATGTCCCTATATTTCCTGCTCACCAAAGGTTTCTGCAATTCGAAGTGGAACAACGGCACTTTCAATTCGCGGCCTTACCCTTTGTCTAGCCACAACACCATGGGTAGTCACAAAAATTCTGGCCCCACCTCTAGCCAGGTTGAGGGCACAGGGCATAACAGTTTTGGCGTACCTAGATGATCTATTGTTAATAGACCAGTCAGTCACTCACTTAAGGCAAAGCGTAAGCATTACAACCAGTTACTTATTTGCTATGGAAGATTTATGAACCAATAGGAGAATCTTGTCTACCTGTTTGGCCATAAAAGTCATTCCTAGTTCAGTTTCCTAATGATGTACAAATGTAATTTTAGGGAACCTGGGTCTCTGATAGGTGCACAAATCAAGAGGGAATGCTTTCTTGTGTGTATCCAAAGGCACCCATTCCATTTGTTAGGAGGATCCCTTGGAGCAATACAGTATCTCTCTATGACACCAGTAAGCTTAAATTGTAAGCCCCAACCAAAAAATATTTAGCTTTTGGAAAAAGCAGAACAGATTGGAACCATTGTCAGTTTTTTTTGCCATCATCTGAGGCTCTGTTTACCCCATGGGAGAAGCTGTTTGGTAGAAACAGGAAGTGAAAGAACATTTCTAACAGGGACATTTGTGAGTTCCTATAATCTACTATATATTTTTTTTACTGCCTTATAGATTTTTTCAACTTGTTTAGTCAGGAAGAAACCTCTCTAATAAAATCCCTGATAGCAATAAAAACAAGGGTTCTACTCGTTTTCCATTCTTCCACTGAACAAAAAAAAGTTTTATCTTACATACAGTACTCCATCTTAAATGATAACTATTATAAAATATAAATATTCTTTAGGCAGGTAATATATTACATGTGCACTGCATGTTAAAGCTTTCTTACACTGTAAAAATAATCTGAGACGTTTATACCATAAATACAGGATATTTCAGTTCTTTTTTGTTAAATCTCTTATTTTTCTCACTTTTGGCCAGAACATCAAAATCCCACATCATGACTTTAATTGAAGTCTATTATTTGTGCTTTACTCCTTTTTTTCTATAACCTCACTTCATTTCAACAAGTAAATCATAATTGTATTCAATTTACTGGGAAGCAATTTAACAAGCACCTTTTGAATGATGCATTTCTTGGTGTGGGTGTTAAAGTGAGAATGTAAGACAATGATCCTCTTTGCATTCAGCATTTTGAATACCATGGTGGGAAGTGGGAAGAATTGTTCAGACTTGATGACCATGTGACACTTTTAAAATAATTAGCATAATTGATGTTTTCTAATAGGAGAAAAGAAAATGCTGGAATGTAATAAATATGCTATTGAAAATGAAATACCAAAAAGTGAAAAGTCAAGGTAAGCAAGGCTACGACAAAAATTATGTTTTGGCACTGAATTATGAGAATATCCGATTACATCTCAACTTAGCCATGTAGTTCTACATAACTGTTTCTATTAACTCATGCAGTAATTTCCAAAGAAAAATGATCTAACCACTTAAAGTGGTTCTGCACCTTTAAAAAAAATATTAAAAGCCAGCAGCTACAAATATTGCAGCTGCTGACTTTTAATAAATTGACACTTACCTGTCCCAGGGTCCAGCGATGTTGGCGGCAGATGACGAGCAATCGCTCGTCTCTCTGCTGCCCCCGCCGCCATCCTCTGTCAGGAAATCAGGAAGTGAAGCATTGCGGCTTCCCTACTGCGCATGCTCGAGTCGCGCTGCGCGTCTCTGCTGGACCCCGCTGTGTCCTGGGAACTGTGTGTTTCCCAGAACACAACGGGGGAGGAGGCGGGGCATCTGCGGAGGTCTGCGGCGGTCTTGTCCCGGAAGTGGGTGCAGATACCTGTATTATCCAGGTAACTGCACCCCGATTGTGGCACCGGAGGGGGGAGGGATCAGATGAGCAGAACTTCCACTTCCACTCCGCTTTATTTTAGTGCTTGTATCATATTAGGCATGGATTCATTTAAGGTGTTCAGAGTTTGCGGTTGGCCACTGACGGCTCAAATTTTTGTTCATTCATGCTGAATAAGCTGAAATTTGAGTCATGGCTGGCCCTGCAAGAGATGTCTGGCTTCATTCAAAAATTGACTGAGACGGGAAGAAAATTATTGAATGAACAGTTACTGCTTCTTATAAGAGGCAGTCACTGTTCACTAGCGCCATTGTGTTTAGGTAACTTTTGATGTCATAGCTGCCTAAATGAAAACCAGCAGTAGAGATTCCTCCATCCAAGCTGTTACTTTGAAAAATGAATCCATTTTTAAGTCATGCGCAGTCCCTAACAAAGTCTGTATGACATAACACATAGGTCAGAGACTCTCGAAGGACAAACAGGAAGTGATGCGAAAGCCGGGATCAACTGCTTTTCTTGAAGACAGTGTCTGACTGGTCCAATAGTGGTAAATGGACAGAGATTTTATTGATTGAGTGCTATATTTGTGCACAATTCAGGCATGCTTTATTTGTAGGTGAGTTTTGATATTTACATCTTAGTAAATTAACTACGGTTTTACAGTATATACCTCTCTGTTTAATTTCTCTGAGTCATGGTGGGATGTGCCATGGAAAGTGTAAAATTGCTAAAATTTGGCAACAATTTACCCTGGAAGTGAACAAGTGCATTTGACCTAGCAAATATACATTAATTTAGGTCATATATAGAAGGTGAGTTCCAGTCCTGCACAGTGCGATGACACAAGGTAGTTTTCACAGTGTGTAGAAGGTTATATTTTTATACATTCCAAGAGAGCTTTCACAAGATGATTCAGTGTACACTTATGAGAATATTTTGTGAACATACATGGTTTTTACTTGTTTTCACTTGGCTCTGAGGAAGAGTTATTACTGTAATTATCAATGTAGCGCAACCCCGTAGGAGCCGCTTGAGTATTATAGGGTCTGTATTCTGCCTCTAAACCCCAAGAACAGTCTCAGCCCATCTGGCACACCTGGCAATAGTGTAAGTGAAAACACAATAATAACAGACGCACATTGTAGTAAAACACAGAAATAGTAGATTGCAAGAAACATCTTTTAAAATCTTAACAAATTGGTACATAACTCCAAACAAATTACATAAATGGTTTTCGTCTTTTCGACAGTTTCTGGACATTGCTGGCGCTGCAACCAGGAAGAAGATACTTTCTACTATATCTGGTGGGAATGTGACTTGATTAAACCCTTTTCGATCTAAGTAATTAAGATTACAAAACACATTACAAAAACGAAAATCCACTTACCGTATATACTCGAGTATAGGCCGACCCGAGTATAAGCCGAGGCCCCCAATTTACCCCCAAAAAACTGGGAAACCTATTGACTCGTGTATAAGCCGAGGGTGAGATATGCCTGTCCATCCCTGTGTGTGTCCGTCCATCCCTCTGTGTCCGTCCATCCCTGTGTGTCCGTCCATCCCTGTGTGTGTGTCCATCCATCCATCCCTGTGTGTGTGTCCATCCATCCATCCCTGTGTGTGTGTCCATCCATCCATCCCTGTGTGTGTGTGCGTCCATCCATCCATCCATCCCTGTGTGTGTGTGTGTGTGTGTGTGTGTGTCCATCCATCCATCCATCCCTGTGTGTGTGTGTGTGTCCATCCATCCATCCCTCCCTGTGTGTGTGTGTGTGTCCATCCATCCATCCCTCCCTGTGTGTGTGTGTGTGTCCATCCATCCATCCGTGTGTGTGTGTGTGTGTGTGTGTGTGTGTGTGTGTGTGTGTGTGTGTGTGTGTCCGTGCAGCCTTGTGTGTCCAGCCTACCTGTGTCCGTCCGGTCCCGTCCCGAGCCTCCGTGTCGTCCCGTCCCGAGCCTCCGTGTCGTCCCGTCCTGAGCCTCCGTGTCGTCCCGTCCCGAGCCTCCGTGTCGTCCCATGCCAGGATCGCCGCTCTTCGTCGGCGCCCTGGCGGCCATTCCCCTGTTCAAAAGCCGCGCCTCCGCCTCCGCCTGTGATAGGCGGAACACTCAATTTCCCAGCAGTCAGTGTTCCGCCTATCACGGACATCGGCTCATCCGAGGATGAGCCGATGTCCGTGATAGGCGGAACACTGACTGCTGGGAAATTGAGTGTTCCGCCTATCACAGGCGGAGGCGGAGGCGGAGGCGCGGCTTTTGAAAGGTAGAATGGCCGCTGTCTGTCTGCTCGACACGCTGTTCGGGCAGTCAGACAGCGGTGACTCGAGTATAAGCCGAGGGGGGCACTTTCAGCCTCAAAAAAGAGGCTGAAAATCTCGGCTTATACTCGAGTATATACGGTATATGCTGCTTGCTGTCTTATAAATATTACCAATTGCACCTTGAGAAAATACAAAAACTCCTTGACCAGATTCTTAATGACAGCAGCAAAAACAGGGATACCGAGGCACTGGAGAGACACCACCGCACTCACAATCTAAGAGTGGCTGGAAGAGATACATCTCCTCAAAGGCATGGAGGAGATCAGGGCAACAACACAAGGGAATACAGAAAAATTCAATACATTATGGCAGCCGTGGATCATCTTTAAATACTCTGACTCGTATGCCACTTTCACACAGAGATAGACCTTTAAAGTATAAAGAATCGTGAACAATCAATATTCTTCTCCCATTTTTATTTATTCTTCTTTCCTTCTCTTTTCTTTCATTTCTGTTCTACACTTTTAATGGCACTTCTCAGAGGCCCACAATTTCATTCTTCTTTTCAAACTAAATAATAGATTTTTCTACACAAACTCAGAGTATTTCTAAATAGACTATCGATGTAATGATCGGCTGAGCACAAAGCAATTTTGTTGGTTTTACTAGTAATATACTCTACCACTGAACTCAATTATACTTTGTTATATTTTAATATGATACTCCTGTACAAATGTTAATATTATTGTACAATTGTTATATCTAAGATCCAATAAAAGCTTATTGTTTACAAAACACAGAAATAGTCTTTAGAGTCCATTCACACAGGGGCAACACAAATTGCAGCGCAAATTTGGGAGGCAACTTGGACACAACTTGGGTATGAATCACAGTGCGACTTGGGGCAACTTACAACATGACTTCAAGTCACTCCCAGGCCTGGCGACTTTGGCTGTGGGCAATCACAGAATAATCAGCTCTCGAGAGGGAACTCCACTGCAAATTTTAAATAAAAAAAACACAGCATGGGTTCCCCTTCAAGAGCATACCAGGCCTTAGGTCTGGTATGGATTTTAAGGGGAATCCCCTATGTCAAAAAAAACGGCATGTGGTTTCCCCCCAAAATCCATATCAGACCCTTATACGAGCAAGTAGCCTGGCCGGTCAGGAAAGGGGTGGGGACGAGTGAGCACCCCCCTCCTGAACCATACCAGGCCACATGCCCTCAACATGGGGAGGTGGGTGCTTTGGGGAAGGGGGTGCCCCGCGGCCCCCCCACCCTAAAGTACCTTGTCCCCAAGTTGATGAGGAAAAGGGACTCTTCCTGACAACCCTGGCGTTGGTTGTCGAGGTCTGGGGGCAGGAGGCTTATCGGAATCTATAATAAGGAGGACCCCAGATCCTGGCCCCCTGAGGGAAAAAAAGTGTCAATAAAAATACACACTAGATAGGTTTTTAAAGTAATTTTTTAGGCAGCTCCGGGGGTCTTCTTCCGACTTCGGGGGTCTCTTCCGACTTCTCCGCTCTCTTCGGTCTCTTCTCCCGCTCTCCGGTCTCTTCTCCCGCTTTCCATTTCTTCTGCCAGGCTCCTTCGCTATCTTCTCCCTGCTAGTGTTGGCCCAGTCTTCTGCTTCGTCTTCTTCCCTCTTCTCTTCCTGCGATGTTGACATGGCACTCTCTCCAGCTGCAATACTGTGTCAGCGGTGCACAACTACTTATATAGGCATGGGGCGCGGCCACCGGGTGATGTCACCCGGTGACCCCGCCCCTTATGATGTCACAGTCCTGGGGAATGCTGGTGCCCCCTTTCCTGTCTGGTCAGGCTGCATGTTCGGATAGGGGTCTGGTATGGATTTTGGGGGGGCCCCATGCCGGTTTTTATTATTAGAGAGGCGACTTTTCCTGTAAAGTTGCTTCAATATAGATGGAGATCCAACTTGGAGGTGACTTCCATTGAATTCTATGGGTACAAGTTGCCTAGAAGTCGGATTGAAGTAGAACCTTTTCGGAAGTCGGAGCGACTGCAGTAGTGTGCATTGAGACGGATCCATTCACTTACATTGATTTTTTCATGTAGCACGACTTGAGGCGACTAAGGGCGACTTGAAGTTGGATCCAAAGTTGCCCCTGTGTGAATGGACTCTAAGCCCTTGTACACACGGTCGGATATTCCGACAACCAAATCCGTCGGATTTTGTCCGACGGATTTCGTCCGAAACTGTTGCATACACACGGTCGGGCAAAGTTGTCGGAAAATCCGATCGTTCAGAACGTGATGACGTTATTTCGTTACGACGGGACTACATTCAGGCTAGTAGCCAATAGATTTGATGTAGGAATTTAATCTGAGCATGCGTGTCACTTTGTCCGATCGGAATTCTCTACACATGATCAGAGTATGTCCGATCGGAGCATTTTGTCGGAAAATTTTACCAACAAGTTGGAAAACTTGGTCCGTCGGATACTCCGACGGAAACAGTCCGATGGAGACCACACACAGTCGGAATATCCAACAAAACGGTCCAATCGGACACATTCCGTCGGAATCTCTGACCGTGTGTACAAGGGCTTACTGTGAAGCTTCTGTGGAATGGAAACAGACAGTAGAAGTATAGTTCAAGTAAATTAACTGAAGAATAATGGCTGAGAATCAAGAGCAACATACTCAATGGTACTGTCTCTCACAGAGCCAAATTTAAGTAAAGGAGTGACTAATCTGTTATAGAGTTTGCTATTTGTAATCTGTTATTACTAAAGTGTTTGCCTCTGCCTTTGGGGTTATTTGCTGTTGAGAAATCCCCTGAAAGCAGCCCAGATTCCCCAACAGCGAGTAAAAGGAATAAAAAACAACAGATGAGAAAAAGAGACTGTAAAGCATAGGGACCTTGCTGTGGGCCCAGTGAAACAGAATGTTTCTGATGATTATCTTTCCACAGTTGCCCAAAACAGAAATGGAAAACTATTCTTTACACTGCAATTATTATGTATCCACCTTGTCACACTGAATTGGTTTCTCTGTTCTGTTCAGACCCATCAATTGAAGCACTTGCGGCATTAGGTATCCACCTTCACCTCTAATTTGTCACCAACCCCTACCAACAACAATGACAGTGATTACATTTTTAATGCTTATGTCCTCCTCATCTTATTAGGAAATTACTCAATAAATTTTAAGATTGGATATCTTCACAGAGCCCCCAATACCTTGTTTACTGTATACCGACGTTTGCTGACCGGTGAGAGAGTCCATTGCAGCCAAGCAGCTTTCTATCTACGGGAGGTCAATTTTATTTGTTTGATTTTATCGCTGTATGCAAGTTTTTTTTAAGTCTATTGCCCATTGAGTTTTATTGTGTGATTCCGTATACAAGTTACACTTGTTATAATGTTTTTAAAATTTTATTTTCTATAATGCTGATGAATAAACCCTGACTGGATATGCACCTGGCATTTGGAGTTCTCCTATTCAGAGGGATTTAACCACTTGCTCACTGGTACCTAAACCCCCCTCCTGCCCAGACCAATTTTCATCTTTTAGCGCTGTCACTCTTTTAATGACAATTGCATGGTCATACAACACTGTACCAAAATGAAATTATATATTTTTTCACAAATAGAGCTTTCTTTTGGTGGTATTTGATCACCTCTGCGTTTTTTATTTTTTTGTTCAAAAAATTAAAAAATACCAATTTATTAAAAAAAAAAATACAAAACCATTTTATATTTTGTTAATAAATTTTGGAAACAGGTAGTTTTTCTCCTTCATTGATGTAGGCTGATGGCTGGTGGGCACTGATAGGTGGCACTGATGGGCACTGATAGGCTGCACTGGTGGGCACTGATAGGTGGCATTGGTGGGCACTGAGAGGTGGCACTGATGGGCTGCATTGAAGGGCATTGATAAGTGACACTGAAGGGCACAAATAGGTGGCACTGATAGATGGCACTGATGGGTGGCAGTGATGAGCACTGATGAGTGGCAGTGATGGGCACTGATCGCACTGGTAGGTGACACTGATAGGCAGCACTGCTAGGTGGCACTGATGAGGCACTGATTGGCAACACCGGTGGGCATTGATAGGTGAGATTTGTGGGCATTGATAGGTGGCACTGATTGCTGGCACTTACTGTGGGCACTGATTGCTGGCACTGACAGGCAGTACTGGTGGGCACAGAGGCTCTTGTCCCTTCAAACAGGAGCCCGTGACTGGCTTTTTTTCTCCTCACACTGTCAGCCTGAGAAGAAAAAAAAAGATTACCAATCCTCTGTTTACATCACGTGATCAGCTGTCATCGGCTGACAGCTGATCACGTGGTGAAGGGGACGGGATCGGCCCCTTACTCAGATCTGTGAACACCCGAATCTCATTGACTCACAGCGTGTGGCGAGCGCCCTTCAGGGGGGGTGTGGTGTGCCTGCAAAGTGGAAGATGTCAATAGATGTACTCCAGGCAAAGCAGATCCGCGCTGTAGCCGTTATTCGGCTATAGCGCGGATATGAAGCAGTTAACACACGCATTTGACCATACTACCCCGTTTCCCCGAAAATAAGACCTAGCGTGATTGTCGGTGATGGCTGCAATATAAGCCCTACCCCCAAATAAGCCCTACCCTGTTTACCCAAAAATAAGCCCTACCCTGAAAATAAGACCTACAAGGACTTTAACTAGGGCTTATTTGGGGGGGGGGGTAGGGCTTATATTGCAGCCATAATCAACAATCACGCTAGGTCTTATTTTCGGGAAAAAAGGGTATAGGATGGTATACATGGTTCTGGTAAGAGGCTTGTGCATCTGGTGTCACCTGGTGGTGGAAACGCTGCAAACTGAGAATTTGGAGACACTTATTAAATGACTGAAATTTCTTTTTATGAACTTATGCACATTTTCTCTTTTTTTAGCCCTTGCTGATGGATGGACTTTTATGGACAAGCTATGCAGGAATTTTTTGATCTGAATGCCCCATCCACGGATGATCCCTTCACGCTGTGGAACACGCATTTAGCCTTCATCTGAGGTGTTATGATGAAACTAAGCTCTATTGATAGGAAGTGAAGGACTCAGCGGCTAAACAATGTCTTAACCTCCATAAAACACCTAGAACACTCCCATAAACAAAACCCCTAATCACACACTTTAGAACAGCTCACTCAAGCAAGACTTGACCTCAGAAAAATTCTAACAAATAAACATCAAACAAATGAAATCTTGGAAGGCAAATTTTTACTTTCATACCAATAAAGCAGGTAAATTGCTAGCCCACCAATTTAAGGCTAAAACATTTAAACAAAAATAACCCTACCTATTGCACCCACAAACAGGTGATATATTTCTGAACCCACAAGATATGGCGGATGCTTTAGCATCTACTATAATTCCCTATATAATCTACAGAGCCAGGGACACACTCCGCAACCCACTCCAGAGCTAATAGATTAATTTTTTAATTCAATATATCTTCTTTATCCACAGATGACAGGTCAATTCTTAATCAACCTTTTACACAAAAAGAACATGTACGTGCCTGCCTTCCAGCGGGTGGGGGGTCCGATCAGACCCCCTCCCGCTGGATACGGCGGTCCGGTTCGCTGCAGGAGCGATCCGTGATGAGGGGATGGCCGTTGGTTTCTGGCCACCCCCTCTCGATCGCTCCTGGCCAATGAGAAGCTTCCTCCCACTGTGTATTGTATACACAGGAAGGAGGAAGTGATGTCATTCTCCTTGGGGCAGTCTTTTTAAAAGGACTATGAGAAGAAGACAGAAAGTAAGTGTGCACCAACACTACACTGACATGTAGGTACACACAGGCACACAAACCCCCCCCCATCCCCGCCCCGATCGCAACCCCCGATCCCCCCCGCCCCCCTCCCCCAGTCACAGTGTCACTGATTGCAGTGATCATTTATTTACTGATCACTGCATTCAGTGTCAGTTGTGAAAGTAAAAACTGTCAGGGCAGTTAGTGTTAGGTCCAGGGTAGCCCCCTATCACCCCCCAATAAAGGTTTAACCCCCTGATATACTACCCAATAATGGTTTTAACCCCCTGATTGCCCCTAGTTAACCCTTTCACCCCCTTTTGCCAGTGTCACTAAGCGATAATTTTTCTGATCGCTGCATTAGTGTCGTTAGGTAGCTAGTTATTTTTTTAGGTTCACCGCCAGGTTTTTATAGCGCTAGGTACCCCGATATACTACCCAATAATGGTTTTAACCCCTTGATTGCCCCTAGTTAACCCTTTCACCCCCTTTTGCCAGTGTCACTAAGCAATCGTTTTTCTGATCGCTGCATTAGTGTCACTAGTGCCGCTAGGTAGCTAGTTATTTTTGTAGGTTCACTGCCAGGTTTTTATAGCGCTAGGTACCCCGATATACTACCCAATAATGGTTTTAACCCCCTGATTGCCCCTAGTTAACCCTTTCACCCCCTTTTGCCAGTGTCACTAAGCGATCGTTTTTCTGATCGCTGCATTAGTGTCACTAGTGTCGTTAGGTAGCTAGTTATTTTTTTAGGTTCACCGCCAGGTTTTTATAGCGTTAGGTACCCCCATATACTACCCAATAATAGTTTTAACCCCCTGATTGCCCCTAGTTAACCCTTTCACCAGCGATCACAGTATAAGTGTCATTGGTGACGCTGGTTAGCCAGTTAGTTATTTAGGTTCCCTGTCAGGTTTTTATACCAGTGATCACCGTATAAGTGTTATGGGTGACTCTGTTTAGTTTGCTTTTATAGCATCAGGGCACTCACCATTTATTACCCAATAAAGGTTTAACCCCCTGATCACCCGGCGGGTGATATCAATTAGGTTTTAGGGTCAGGGTCTCCGTCGCCCAGGCAGTGCTAGGTTAGTGCCAGTACCGCTAACACCCACACGCAAAGCATAAACCTCCCGTAGTGGTATAGAATCTGAACAGATCAATATCTGATCTGATCAGATCTATACTAGCATCCCCAGCAGTTTAGAGTTCCAAAAAAACACATTGTTAGCGGGATCAGCCCAGATACCTGCTAGCACCTGCGTTTTGCCCCTCTGCCCAGCCCACCCAAGTGCAGTATCGATCGATCACTGTCACTTACAAAACACTAAACACATAACTGCAGCGATCGCAGAGTCAGGCCTGATCCCTGCGATCGCTAACAGTTTTTTTGGTAGCATTTTATATTTAAATCTGGAAGGCAGTGCTTGATTTTTCGGGGTCCCGTACGTGGCTAGGCTCCCAAAAAGTCCCCCACATGTGGTATCCCCGTTCTCGGGAGAAGCAGCAGAATTTATTTTGGGGTGTAATTTGACTTATGCCCATAGCATGTGTGAGCAATATATCATTTAGTGACAACTTTGTGCAAAAAAAAAAAAAAATTTAAAATTCCTGCAACGTGTGGCAAAATATAAAATATTTCATGGACTCAACATGCCTCTCAGTAAATAGCTTGGGGTGTCTACTTTCCTTTTTTTTTTTTTTTTTTTGTGTCATTATTCAATCACTTGGGACAAAAAAAAAAATATTCAATGGGCTCAACATGCCTCTCCACAACTTCCTTGGGGTGTCTACTTTCCAAAATTGGGTCATTTGGGGGGGTTTTGTGTTATTTTGGCATTTTATGGCCTTCGAAACTGTGATAGGTAGTGAGGAGTGAAATCAAAAATTTGCACCCTTCGAAATCCTGAAGGTAGTGATTGGTTTCGGGGTACCGTACGCGGCTAGACTCCCAAAAAGTCCCACATATGTAGTATCCCCGTACTCAGGAGAAGCAGCAGAATATATTTTGGGGTGCAATTCCACATATAACTATTGCATGTGTGAGTATCATTTAGTGACAACTTTTTTTTTTTTTGTGTCATTATTCAATCACTTGGGACAAAAAAAAAAATATTCAATGGGCTCAACATGCCTCTCCACAACTTCCTTGGGGTGTCTACTTTCCAAAATGGGGTCATTTGGGGGGGTTTGTACTGCCCTGCCATTTTAGCACCTCAAGAAATGAGATAGGCAGTCGTAAATTAAAAGCTGTGTAAATTCCAGAAAATGTACTCTAGTTTGTAGACGCTATAACTTTTGCGCAAACCAATAAATATACGCTTATTGACATTTTTTTTACTAAAGACATGTGGCTGAATAAATTTTGCCCTAAATGTTTGACTAAAATTGAGTTTATTCGATTTTTCTTATAACAAAAAGTAGAAAATATCATTTTTTCTCAAAATTTTCGGTCTTTTTCCATTTATATCGCAAAAAATAAAAATGGCAGAGGCAATCAAATACCATCAAAAGAATGCTCTATTTGTGGGAAGAAAAGGACGCAAATTTCGTTTGGGTACAACATTGCATGACCGCGCAATTACCAGTTAAAGCAGTGCAGTGCGAAATTGTAAAAAGACCTCTGGTCCTTAGGGTGTTTATTGGTCCGGGGCTGAAGTGGTTAAACGTTGCTGTGTCCAGAGCATCCTTCGCAGCAGAAATGTTAACGTAAAATGTTATGACAAAAACCGAGGAAAGACTCTGCATATGTACAAAACTTTAGGCCTATATCACTCTGTAGACTTAAAGATTTATGCAAAAATTATCTCCACTAGACTCCAGACCTTGCTACCTAATCTTGTAAAGCCATATCAGGTGGGATTTGTGCCAGGCTGTCAAGCCCCAGATGACACAAGACAGGTGATAAATCTTATACATCAAGCTGAATCCTCCCGAAGGCCTTCTCTGCTGTTGACATTGGATGCCGAGAAGGCCTTCGATAGGGTCCATTGGGGGTACCTATCCAGGGTTTTAGAAAAATTTGGAATTCATGGTGAAATCTTCTCAGCCATTACAGCTCTGTATACAGTGCCATACGTTTTCGTATATTCGGAAGATTGTTTTCAAACAAATTCCCAATCTCAAATGGCACGAGGCAGGGCTGTCCCGTCTCCGCTCATTTTTGCATTGGTGATGGAGCTCCTAGCGGAGAAAATTTGATCTCACACAGCCATTAAAGGAATATCCGCAGGAGGAGAATCTCATACTATAATACTTTTTGCAGATGATATAATTTTAACATTAGATGACCCAGCACACTTACTACCAGCAGCTCACCAGATCTTAAATGAATTCAACTTAATTTCCTACTACAAAGTAAACGAAACCAAATCCAAATATTTTAGGTATAAATATAGATAATAACCTGAAATGAACATTACAATCCCAGTTCTCATACCCCTGGTCCTCCAATTCACTACCATACCTGGGAAATACACTGATCTCTCCTCTTTCCAATTTATACAGAGAAAAGTATGCCCCACAACTCACAGAGACCCAAAACGATGCTAACAAAATGGGTAAAATCTATTTATCTTGGGCAGGTAGATTGGCAGCATTTAAAATGTCCATTTTCCTCAAGATCTTATATGTCTTTAGAACGCTGCCAATCCAAATTCCATCTACCTTTTTTAAAGCTATGCAAAAAATAATCTCTACCCTGTTATGGGCCAAAGGCAAATCCAGATGTACCCATGATACCTTACAAAGACACACAAAAGCAGGTGGCATGGGCGTACCAGATGCACAGGATTATTATATGGCGACATTATTATATCAGATTTTGGTTTATCCAACCAATTTCCAAATCATGATGTTCTCTAGAACAAGACGCCATAAAGTTAGAAAGCCTAAAGTCACTTCTAATAGCCTATGCCATATATCCTATGACTAAAATTGGTTTAGATCACCCTACAATATCAGCCTCTATATTAGCTTGGAAACATTTTCTACAGCATGGCAACCAATCTGCCAAACAGAGGGAGATCCCAATAATGGTAGGAATGTCCAGATTCATTAACCCTAACATAGCAACTCCCAGATGGGAGATGAAGGGGAAAACAGACATCTCAATCATCCTTAGGAGGGGTAAACTCATTCCATATGAGGAAATAACTTCCAGATTTGCCTTGCCAAAAGGGGAATTCCTAACCTATGCTCAACTTAAATCTACAATATCCCTCAACCAGGTCTCAGCAATAGGAATTTCTCAGGAAGCTTGGCAAAACTGGACGTCTCTCAACCCAAAACGGAAGGGCATTTCCCTTTTCTATAACTGCTTCCATGATAAACGTACTTTTAAAATATCCAACCCACATCTTAAATGGGCAAATGAACTCAAGGCTACCATTACAGAATATCAGTGGAAAAAAGCAATTACAAACAAAATGACCACTTCAAAATGCAGTACGTATTGGGAAATGGCACAAAGATAGTACTACACGCCATACATGCTGGCCAAATTCAAATCAGCACAATCTAACCAGTGCTGGAGAGGCTGCGGCCTGGTGGGGACACTACCCCACATGCTGTGGTTTTGCCTTAGCATACGTAGTTACTGGAATGCAGTATTCACGCCTGTGAAGGGGCGCATGTTTCTGGTGCTTAGAACTGTCCCTGCACAAAGTGTCATTTATGCAGGAAAAAAAGTCCTTTAAAATCACTCGCAGCTATTATGAATTGTCGGCTCCGTAATACAGAGAACACTCATTGAAAGTCATTGATAAAAAAATAAATAAATAAAAAAAAAAGCGTGCGGGTTCCCCAAATTCAATTACCAGGCCCTTCAGGTCTGGTATGGATATTAAGGGGAATCCTGCCTCAAATTTAAGAAAAAAATTGACGTGGGATTCCCCCTAAATATCCATAACCAGACCCTTCAGGTCTGGTATGGATATTAAGGGGAACCCCGCTTCAAATGTAAAAAAAAATTGATGTGGGGTCCCCCTAAAAATCCATACCAGACCCTTTATCCGAGCACGCAACCTGGCAGGCCGCAGGAAAAGAGGGGGGGACGAGAGAGCGCCCCCCTCCCTCCTGAACCTTAACAGGCCACATACCCTCAACATTGGGAGGATGCTTTGGGGGTCTGTGACCCCTCAAAGCACCTTGTCCCCATGTTGATGAGGACAAGGGCCTCATCCCCACAACCGTGGCCGGTGGTTGTGGAGGTCTGCGGGCGGGGGGCTTATCAGAATCTGGAAGCCCCCTTTAACAAGGGGACCCCCAGATCCCGCCCCCCCCCTGTTTGAAATGGTAAGGGGGTACAAAAGTACCCTTACCATTTTCACAAAGAAAGTGTAAAAAATAGTTAAATAAGACAAACACACTTTTAAAAAATTCCTCTATTAAAAATAAAAAAAATAAAAAAAAAGATTCCAGCGGTGGTAATCCACTCTTGCTATCCAGCGACGGACGGTCATCTCTCCAGCGATGGCTCATCTCATCCAGCGCAGCGAATCCATCCTTCTTCTGTCTCCATGGAGGAGACGCTGCAGGCATTCCGGCGGCCTGACGTTTCTTATATACGGAGTGCGGGGCCACCCGTCACCTGACCCCGCCCCCTCTGACGCAAGGGGAAACCCGGGGTTCCCTGTGATGTATGGGTGACCCCGCCCCCTCTGATGTAACGGAAACCTGCCTGTGTTACATCAGAGGGGTGCGGGGTCACCCATACGTCACAGGGAACCCCGGGTTTCCCCTTGCGTCAGAGGGGGGCGGGGTCAGGTGACCGGTGGCCCCGCCCTCCGTATATATAAGAAACGTCAGGTCGCCGGAATTCATGCAGTGTCTCCTCCACTGAGACAGAAGAAGGATGGATTCGCTGTGCTGGATGGGATGAGCCATCACTGGAGAGATGACCGTCCGTCGCTGGATAGCAAGAGTGGATTACCACCGCTGGAATCTTTTTTTAATTTTTTTTATTTTTAATAAAGGAATTTTTCAAAAGTGTGTTTGTCTTATTTAACTATTTTTTGCACTTTCTTTGTGAAATGGTAGGGGTACTTTTGTACCCCCTTACCATTTCAAACAGGGGGGGCCGGGATCTGGGGGTCCCCTTGTTAAAGGGGGCTTCCAGATTCTGATAAGCCCCCGCCCGAAGACCTCCACAACCACCGGCCACGGTTGTGGGGATGAGGCCCTTGTCCTCATCAACATGGGGACAAGGTGCTTTGAGGGGCCACAGACCCCCAAAGCATCCTCCCAATGTTGAGGGCATGTGGCCTGGTACGGTTCAGGAGGGAGGGGGGCCGCTCTCTCGTCCCCCCCTCTTTTCCTGCGGCCTGCCAGGTTGCGTGCTCGGATAAAGGGTCTGGTATGGATTTTTAGGGGGACCCCACGTCAATTTTTTTTAAAATTTGACGCGGGGTTCCCCTTAATATCCATACCAGACCTGAAGGGTCTGGTTATGGATATTTAGGGGGAACCCCACGTCAAATTTTTTCTTAAATTTGAGGCAGGGTTCCCCTTAATATCCATACCAGACCTGAAGGGCCTGGTAATTGAATTTGGGGGACCCCCACGCTTTTTTTTTTTTTTTTTTATCAATGACTTTCAATGAGTGTTCTCTGTATTACGGAGCCGACAATTCATAATAGCTGCGAGTGATTTTAAAGGACTTTTTTTCCTGCATAAATGACACTTTGTGCAGGGACAGTTCTAAGCACCAGAAACATGAGCCCCTTCACAGGCATACTATAGACCCCCCCCCCCTATGAAATTTAAAGGAATATTACACTTTTATTGCTTCACTTTAATCATTATTAAAATCACTGCTCCCGAAAAAACGGCCGTTTTTAAAACTTTTTTTTGCATTGATACATGTCCCCTGGGGCAGGACCCGGGTCCCCAAACACTTTTTAGGACAGTAACTTGCAGAATCTTTTCTCTCTGTCAAATCTTTTTTCTCTGTCGAATATTTTCTCTATATAATCTTGAACTAATAGAGGTAAGGTTAGGCACATTCGACCACAGGTTCTATAGACAGATTATTGTCAGAGTCACGTCGAATCTCCTATTCTATATCGAACTGTTGTAACAATGAAAACGAAAATAAAGCATTTATTTATGTCGGATCTTTCGTTTTTCAGATTCTGTGCTTTCGTTATCGTTTGTCAAAACGAAAATAGCTGAAATTCGGACGAAAATGCATTCAGACGAAAACGAATGCACATGTCTAGTATTCAGACTTATATCAAAATTGATAGGGTTTATAAGTAGACCCAATATTAAGATGGCTATCCTAAGTGTTAAAATAGAAAAATGTCTGCATGACTTTAAAAGTGTGGTTATGCACATGTGGGAAGGCTGGCCACAGGCCAGCCTGTATTTGTGGGAGGAGTCTGAGGGACTGTTTAACCCTCCTCCTCTATCAGGGCCAGGGTTGGTGTTTTTTAGATGCCCACCCACCCGTTTCCCCCAGCTTTGTCACTCATACTCATGGTACTTTTTCTTATTCTTACATTCAGGGTATGCCCTCTTTTCAGGCATACTGACCAGCCAGGCCATGGCACACCTCAGGCCTTGTTTCTTAAGTAATATAGCATTTCCCACTTGAAGACTCCGATTACAAACTAAGTGTGGCACGTTTGATACTCATGCAAAAATGTAAGTCCAATTTCATCCCAAATGTTGGCGAGGTAATAAATCTCATTTCAGAATCATATGCCCTAGAGCAAATAATGGTATACAAACAGGGATCTCTGAAATAAATATGTCCCGTGTTATGTATAATAAATTAGTTGTCCAGTGCGCATGCACGGCCGTCCAACGTCTGAGGCTGGCTAATTCCGATGGTCCGCACATGGGCGAGGATGGCACCTTTTAATAATTTGATGGGCAACGTGTCTTTGGTTGGCATAGGCAGACATATGTGGGTCATGACCGCCTCCTCGGCAGTCCTATACCATCCGTGCTTACGCATGATTAGCAGCCTTCATTGGCTGACACAACCAGATGCCCTTTGGTTATGTTACAAGTGGGAGGCAGCCTCCCAGAAGGGAGTTGGTGCTGCCCCCCCCCTTGAATAAGATGACTCATGGGGAGACAGCCATAAGTGAGCACATATGAGTCTAATTATGAAGAGACACTAATTTGGAAGCTGTTTTTTGGTGCCATAATGCCTTTATAAATGGTTATTGTTTGGAAAGGAGTAATGGTGGAGGGTGTACTGTATCAGATATATAACTGACAGGTGAAAAATATCAGTTAGCGAGCCTAGTTCTCTCTTCTCCTGTTTGGGATTTGTTTGTCTATAGAGTATGTAACACTGGTATATGCTTATTGCTACAGATGACTTGCTATAGTGAGGCAGTTTAACACATGAGCAATTGTTCTTAAGCCAGTGTTTGACATTGTGTTATCTTTGGGTATATATTATTTAGGTGAGTTATCTTGTTGCTGATATGATCATTGCAGTAGAGTTATAGTTTTCTGTCTACATAATTGAAATTATTGTTTTTTATTGTTTAATCTAAAACAGCACTGACTAGTTTGCATTTATCTACCTTCTATTTTTAGAAGGCAAACTTCTTTCTGTCCTCATTAATTGATACAGATATATAAACCCATGTAATAAGCTTATGATAAGCCCTTATGGACATGGACTATAAGTATCATTGTTCCAGGTATGGAAAAAATTATTCCTTATTGAGTTTTGGCATATAAAGCATAGAAGAATATTTGATTCCCATCTCTTGACTGTATGCATTGCATGTTATAGGCCCCATGGTGTTTTCACCGTAATAAAGCTTTGAAGATAGTGGTCTTTTTTGCAATATCAACCCTCCCGCTTAGGAATGGAGTCCACTTTTTAAGTGGGTATATTTAGGTAATCCGTTTTTCTATATATGATGTTTAATTTTGAATAGGCACCTCCTTTACTACTCCATACTACTACCATATGATACATGATATACTACTGGTTCTTGTCTACACCAGGAGGCACATGAAAGTGACCCTTCCCTATTGGGGAGGACACAGCATGGTTGTTGTACAATATGTTGCATTGTATGATTTATAATTCATTGTAAATTTTCTTTCATAGACAGGTCTATTTTCTTTGAGGTCAAGAACTTGAGGTCATGAGGAAGCTGTTTGTGTAGCACGTCAACCTCTTGACACTTTTTCCAAAGAAATACCGTGTGGAGTATATATGTATGGCCTATATTACTATGTCATGTTTTTATGAGCATATGCTATAAAATTTTAAACTGTAATAAAATAACTTTTATACTGAATTTATGTGGTTAAGTCCTTCTCTCAATGTCCGTTCATTTTTGTTTTTGGTTTTTTCTCAAATTTGGATAAATGATAGGGTGTCAGATATTACCTGATGATTTTTTTTGTGAAAGTTACTGTAAGCTAGTACAGGAAGTTTCTTTAAATGAGAGCAGCTAACCATTGAAATGTTCTGAAATGGGAACCTATTTCTCTTTCCCAATTCTTAAAAGCGGGTGGGGTTCAGATTTTTTTCTGAAGCATATTATAAAATAAGGATATACCTCTCAGTTTGCAGCCCTTTAGATTTTAGTACTGCCACACTTGCCAGAGGGCAAAATATGTAACAAGGAAGTAGAAGATTGTTTAACGGGGATTGTATTAAAGTGTTTGTTAAGGCATTATTATAAGTCTATGCCAACCCCTCTAGTAGAGGCTGGCATAGCACAATGTGTAATTTGTATTTAAAAACGAGCCCTCTAAATACTGAATATCAGCTGTCTTCAGCCAGTCACATCACTCGTGACCGCTTTCCAGCTCTGATAGATGTCTTCTGCAGGAGGGGCCGTGATCTCCCTCTGACATCAGAGGGAAATCACGTGGCTGCTCATCTCCTCTGCAGAAGCCACCCATCGGAGCTGGAAAGCGGCAGCGAGTCACGTGACTGGCCTGAAGAGGGTATTAACATTCAATTACGATATGACTTGTGTTGCTATTGTATATATTGTTTTTTTTTATTTGCTATTTTTTCCCACGAAAGGGAAATTACCCTTTAAAGACTGAAATAGGTATTCGGAGATGAGCTGCCAGCTTAAAGTTCTGCCAAACTCTGACTGAGGAATGAATTGAGGGAGATAGTTGTGGGACCAAGCTCTACCCTCATCTGTGCTAAGCAGCCATGTTCAATTTCACCCCACAGTAAAGTGAAAAAGGAGGGGAACCATTCTTCAAGCTAAGGAAGACAAGTTGCATAGTAATAGTTTCTGATGTCCACATACCTTAACCTCCCTGGCGGTATGATACAGTCTGGAATAAGGTACTGAAAGCGGTACAATTATTTTGCATGGAAATCTGGCTTTTATTTTGTAGTCCTGTAATTCTTAGGAATAACGCTCTGAAATCTCTTCAAACCAGAGTCTAGCGGACATCCCGGGTATGATAAAGTTTATAATATAATAAAGAATAATAAAAATTATTCAATAATGTAATCAAATCCCAAAAAAACTGAAAAAGGGACATGTTTTGGTTGCTATGGACAATCTCCAAATTCCAAGCAGTAAAAAACAGTATTTATAATATAAAAGTGCATGCAGGGCATTGCACAAACCACTAGGGACAAAGGGGGTGTGTATTTTTTACTACAGCACTGTAATCTGTAAGATTACAGTGCTGTGTGTGTTTTGTGTGTTTTTACTTTTTTGAATTTGCCGCCGTTCTCCGCTCCCGTGCGTCGTAACGTTGCAGGGAACGGAGCTCGGCGGCATTCGGCACTGTGAATCGAGCGCAGGACGGCTCGATCACACAGCGCGGCGGACATCGCTGGATCCAGGGGACAAGGTAAGTAACGATCCCTGTGTCCTCCCCTGCATCGAGCGGTGCAAACCCGAGTCTGGCTCGGGGTTACCGCTATTGTAATGAAAATCCCAACCCGAGCCAGACTCGGGATTACCGCTAGGGAGGTTAATTAACCTACTCATCTATGTTTTATCAATTTATTGTAGGCAGATCTAGCTTTCTTACCTTGACATATAAAATAACTCAATGAAAATTGTAATGATTTAAGAAAAGAGTTAGGTAGCAGAATGAGAAAGGTCCTAAAAAAAGTATAATAGCTAGAGTTAGCAGTTTAAATGTGGCCAATCTGCCTGAAAATGAAAATGTCAAGGGCCGATTTACTAAAACTGGAGAGCGCAAAATTTGGTGTAGTTCTGCATGGAAACTAATCAGCTTCCAGTTTTTTTGTCAAAGCTTAATTGAACAAGTTGAAGTTAGAAATTAATTGGCTACTATGCACAGATGCAACAGATTTAGCATTCTCCAGTTTTAGTAAATCAACCCCTGTATGTTTCAAATGGATCTGTAACTCCTTTCTGTATTTTCTGAAAGTAAGGTATGAAGTTTGCTGCATATAGGGTATTCACTGTGCTAGTTAGAGTCACGACTAAATAAGATATACTCCGTTCTGCCTAGATACAAGGATGTGTGGACTGCAAAATACGTTCGGTAAAAAGTTTTATCCATAAATCACGAATACGAGACTTTGAATCTTTGACATTGTAATGCAATATGGTGCTTAATAAATGTAATACTTCATGTTCTGAAGCCAGGAAAGTGCAGGGGTTTGCTAATGTTAGGATTACATCATCAGCAAAAAGACCGATTTTATGCTTTCTTGATCCAATAGAAATGCCTCATATTTTACTATGAGACCCAATAGTTTTTAATTTATGAAAAGAGCATTTGGTGGAATGATAAAGGTTCCCTTAATAAATTAAGGACTATTGGAGAAGGGGGACACCACTGCCTGGTGCCATTTGTGATGTAAAAGGGTTTAAAGAACATTTCGGAAGAGTATAGTAAATGTGACCCAATGGACAGGTGTATAGGGCAGTAATACCCGAAAGTTTTTGTCTCTGAAAGCCAAATTTTTGCCGTACTAGATTCAAATAGTTCCAGTGCACTCTATTGAATGCCTTTTCTGCATCCATAGAAAGGAGCATAGATGTTTGAGTTTTTTCACTGCAATGAATAATGTTGAGCAAGCATCTAGTGGTGTCTGTAGTATGTGTGCCCTTGGTATACCCAATTGGTCTGGGTGGATCAGGAGTGGCAGTGAATCTATTATGCAGTTTGCTATCAATTTGACATATAACTTCAAATCTGTATTTAGCAGAAAAATGGAACAGAAGTTTTCAAGGATGTTTGACTCCTTGCTTGGCTTTGGTAGAATAATAATTAGAGCATGTAATATCGTGTGAGGATATGAGTAAGAGGAGGCAATGGTTTTAAACATTATTTCTAAATGTTTTTATAGAATAGTAACATGAAAAACCAAAAAAATCTGTGTTAATAAACACAAAAACCTGCCCACAATGAGTGAAAATGTGTTATAAATCACAACTTAGCATTAGAGTGTAAACAGAAAGCTGCCAACATAAATACCCACATACAGATAATAATAATCATAAAGTCATAAATGTGTTAACAAACCTTAAACATGGGTATTGTCTAACAATTTATGGTTGAAATAAAGTCCACGAAAAAGTGCTTTTTATATTCAAAATAATAAGGTGATAAAAAGTCCAAAAAAGTGCTTGTGAGAGACAAATTATCTTGTTCTGGGATGAGCACAAAACAATCTAACCCCCTCTACCAGAAAAGATAGCCAAATTCCCTACCCTGTAATATGACCCCTGTAGCACAAAGGAGGTCAAAGAGAGCACCATTCAATGCGCCTACCTACTCCATACTCTCTCAGATGTCTTTCTCAGGACCTCATGGACAACTAACAGGACCCACATGGATGGTACATCCGATAGCACAGGACTGTGGGACTGCAGATATTCAGCCACTTGAGCCACTACACCTCTTCATGCATGGACCACATAATTATTGACATTAGTGCAGACTCATCAGTCCACATCAGCTGGCATGCCAGGAGTTTTCCAACTTTTTCCTAGGGCATATTAAAACATATTCAGTTGTTTGTGTGATTTTCCAAGTGCCTCCAATAGGAATAATCTGAGTTCATGCCTAAGGCATTTTAGAGTAGCTCTGTTCTTAGGTCAGGAAATGGCTAATGGTGCACTGTTCTTTTAAATAGTGAACTGATGTGATGATGAATGAAATAAAGTGAATAAAAAAAAAAAATTCTACCTAAGTGTTTAAACATAGAGTGTATGTGAGTGTGGACGATTATTATAACAACTTAGTGATACAAATAAGAGATATTCATAACAAGTGCATTATTCAAAATTATATATTATATATATATATATATATATATATATATATATATATATATATATATATATATATGCAAAAAATTCCAGTATGTGAAGTCCATCCATAAACTTAATGAAGGTTGTGACAAGTAAAAATAATGTTCAACTCCATGGCTACTAGGGATGAGCTTGCGGTTTGAGTCAAACTCAAGTTCGACTCAAACATCGGGTGTTTGTCCATTCGTCGAATACCGAACATTATGGGGCGTTCATGGGAAATTCGAGCACCCGCGGAATGCATCATAATGAACAGGGAGACTGTCAATGCACTGTGAGATCGCAGTGTATTGACTGCTGCTGATTGGCCAAAGCATGCCCCTGACCTGCATGCTTTGGCTAATCACAGTGTGCTTTGCTGTGAGAGCCATGATTGGCCAAAGGCAGGGTGCCTTTGGCCAATCATGGCTCAGGGGGCTGAGTCCATGCCTCACACTATGTAAGGCTGCTTACACAGCAGCCGTACAAAGTGTTATGAATGAGAGAAGCAAAATTAAATTTGTTAAGGAAAAAATTCAAAACTGCTCGTGGCTGTAATGTCTCGGCAATATAGATGAAAATCCTTTGAAAAAATGTCATGAGTCTTCCCCAGTCCATTACCAGGCCCTTTGGGTCTGGTATGGATATTTATGGGAACCCCGCACCAAAATCTAAAAAAAAAGCGGGGGCCCCCTCAAAAGCCATACCAGGCCCTTCAGGTCTGGTATGGATATTAAGGGGAACCCTAGGCCATTTTTTTTTTCAAATGGCATAGGGGTCCCCCCAAAATCCATACCAGGCCCTTCAGGTCTGGTACGGATTTTAAGGGGAACCCCCAGACGCAATAAAAAAAATGGTGTAGGGATCCCCCCAAAATCCATACCAGACCCTTATCCAAGCACGCAACCTGGCAGGCCTCTGGAAAAGGGGGGGATTAGAGAGCACCCCTCCTCCTGAAACATAACAGGCCATATGTCCTCAACATGCGGAGGGTGATTTGGGGTCACCCCCAAAGCACCCTGTCCCCATGTTGATAGGGACAAGGGCCTCATCCCCACAACCCTTGCCCAGTGGTTGTGGGGGTCGGTGGATGGGAGGCTTATCTGAATATAGAAGCCCCCTTTTAACAAAGGGACCCCCAGATCCTACCCCTATGTGAATGGGTATGGGGTAAATTGTACCCCTACACATTCACCCAAAAAAGTGTCAAAATGCTATAAAATACAAGAGACATTTTGGGACAAGTCCTTTATTTAAAAAAATAAAAACTGTCCTGCGATGTCCATTCATCTTCGATCACAGCGTCTAACAATGAGATAAAATTTAAAAACTGAAAATATTTTGCCTCCATGGAAGGCTCCCGCTGACTGAAGCCTCTTCATGATGACAGCTGTTATATAGTTGAGGGTGGCGTAAACGAATGACCTTGCCCCCATTTGACATTACGTGATGTCACAGTCACATAATGTCAGAGGGGGTGGGTGTCACCTGTTTATGTCACTAGGTGGCCCCGCCCTCAGCTATGTAACAACTGTCATCGCAAAGAGATTTTAGTAAGCGGAGCCTCCCATGGAGGCAGAGTTTCTTCCTTTTTTTTATTTTATCTCATTGTCAGATGCTGTGAGTTTCTTCCTTTTTTTTTATCGGCTCACCGGACGCTGTGATCAAAGATGAATTGACATTGCGGGACAGTTTTTTTTTTTTAAATAAAGGACTTGTCCCAAATTGTCTCTTGTCATTTTTAACATTTTGACACTTTTTTGGTGAATGTGTAGGGGTACAATGTACCCCATATTTACATAGGGGGCTGGGATCTGGGGGTCCCCTTGTTAAAGGGGGCTTCCAGATTACGATAAGTCCCCCACCCTTGTCCCCATCAACATGGTGACGAGGTACTTTGGGGGAGATCCTAAATCATCCTCCCCATGTTGAGGGCATGTGGCCTGGTACAGTTCAGGAGGGGGGGCGCTCTCTCATCCCCCTCTTTTCCTGTGGCCTGCCAAGTTGTGTGCTCAGATAAGGGTCTGGTGTGGATTTTGCGGGACCCCTACGCTATTTTTTTTTTAAATTTGGCTCGGGTTCCCCTTAAAATCCATACGAGACCTGAAGGGCCTGGTATGGATTTTGGGGGGATCCCCACGCCATTTTTTTTACATTTTGGTGCAGGGTTCCCCTTGATACCCAAAGGGCCTGGTAATGGACTGGGGGGGGGACCCATGCTGTTTTTTTCAATGATTTTTATCAGGCACAATATTTCAAGGAATATTTAATTTTTATTGTTTCACTTTAAGCATTATTAAAAATCACTGCTCCCGAAAAAGCAGATGTTTTTAAAACTTCTTTTTGCATTGATACATGTCCCCTGGGGCAGGACCCGGATCCCCAAACTCTTTTTATGGCAATAACTTGCATATAAGCCTTTAAAATTAGCACTTTTGATTTTTTATGTTTGTGTCCCATAGATTTTAACTGTTTTCCCATATTCGTACAAATTTTTTGCCTGTTCGCAAGTTCTGGTGCAATCCAAACTGGGGGGTGTTTGGGTCATCCCTAGTGGCTACCAGTGTTCAAGAAAAATGGCAAAGTGTTCAATCCACAAGAAATGAGAGTGGTACCAGATCTGTTGGTCCCCTATTACAGAGATCAAGGAAGCTTTTGCCGGAATGATCGCAGATGTAATGATTTCAAACAGAGTGTCTTGATACACTTGCAGAGATGAGCTCCATGTGTTTCAAAGATCATATATGAAAGGGAAAAGCCTCATAGTGTAAATCAGCCAATTTTATTTTTAAAATATATAGATGAACTTACATAGAGGTTAACAAATTCCAGCATGAATGATATGCCTAGATGCGGGGTCAACCTGCCAACTAGATCAGATACCATTGCAAGTACTCTCCGATCCGAGCATTTCCACACAACTGTCTTCTACTGGGAAATGGAGACTATCCTGCAACACCAGCCAAAAGCTTATAAAGAAGAGGTGACACCAGAGGTAGATTCAAAATTATTTCTGTGTTTTTAGATGAGCAAAAATGTGTCTGCTCACAATGATTCAACATTATCAGTCTGGGAATCTCCCCACAGGTCTGACATTACCTGCACTATAAATAGAAAAAAATAGAAAAAAATTAAAAAGAAAGGGGGAAAAGAAACATATAAGTAATCTTATGTATGCATGCAGTACACATCGTTACCATCTAGTGAATCACATATAAAATTACAACTACATATTCAGTATACCTTGGATTACAAGCACAATTAATTCCACAAGAATGCTTGTAATCCAAAGAACTTGTATATCCTTGCGAGTTTCCCCATAGGAAATAATGGAAACTCAGATAATCCGTTCCACAGCCACTGCTTGTCTATGCAGTACAGCATGTGGCCAGAAGTGCAAGGGTGCCGGAGACACTCGGAAACACACAGAGACGCTTGGAGACCACTCGGAGATGCTTGGAGGCACTCGGGCGTGTTTCTGAGTGTCTCCAAGCATCTCTGAGTGTCTCTGAGCGGGTCCAAGTGTCCGAATTAAAAAAAAAAAGTTTGTATTGCAAAACGCTCGTAAATCGCGTTACTCGCAATCCGAGGTTCCACTGTATTGAGTCATCTAGTTGATCATGAATTATTGTCTAAAAGATAACCTAAATTAAAAAATGATGCTTTGCAAATATAATGCTCAATAATAAAATAAAATATAAAAAATGATATAAGACACAAATGCCTATATTTCACACATGCATATAAACTAAAACGTGGATATGCATATACCTGTATATTTTTTTGCACAGTGTTTCACATTTTATATGGACTTTATTTGCACGGATATGTCAATTTAGGATGAGTTGACCAAATGTTTAATGCACTTTTATTGTGTCTCTTATGTGATTTATTAACGTATACCTAACACAAGGATAGCTCACTTTTTATTGTTTGGTTGGAGTTGATTTACTAAAACCTTAGAGTGCAAAATCTGGTGCAACTGTGCATGGTAGCCGATAAGCCTCTAACTTCAGCTTGTTCAATTAAGATAACAAAAACTCTCCTTCAAACAGGTAAGGGATAGAGAATCGTCACCATCACCTCTTGAAAAGAACCATCACCTAAAGGTTTGGATATACGCTTACCAGAGGTAGATGACCTTCTAACTAAAGAAAGGACAAACAGGCTATGTGATGTGTAATCTTCGAACTGGGCTCACTAATCTGACTTTTTGGTGCACAAATGTTGTTGCATCACCACTTTTGTCAGTCAGAGCAGGGGTTATTACAGAGGCTATAGCACAAGATGTAAGCACAAGATATAGGAAAAGATGCACAACTTTTATTCTCTAAGGAACCAAAGATTAAAAAAGCAGTGCTCACTATCTATCCTGTTTCAGCATTCCATGCATACTGTAGTTTCTATGATGACCTCTGCTGTGACTGACAGGAGTGATGCTGCAACAAAAAGTCAGCAAACTGAGCTTGGCTGGTAAAAACTGAAAATCCAAGATCTAACAACTTCCCAGAGTATTGATTGGTGGTGAGATGAGAAGAGAAATTGGATATGGAGACCTGTAAACATCACCAGCGAGAGTGGAACCCTATGGAAGTTTATGCATCAAATAGCCTGTTTGACCTTTCTTTAGTTAGAAGGTCATCTACTTCTGGTAAGCATATATCCAAAATCTGTAGGTGCTGGTTCTTCTCAAGAGGTGATGGTGAATATTACTTGCACATTCACTGCACACCAACTTGCTGGTCGGCCTAAGTAATTCAACTTTTTCAGATAATATTGATATTTTTGAACACCTTTTGGTTTTAGTTTTTTTCTTTTGTCTTTGTGTTGTTTTAGTTTGGGTTTGGGTTTTGGCACTATTATTGAATCCCATATATAATCTCTATTAGCAACAGACCATCACGTTTTCACACCACAATAATCACGATAAGGTTATTATCTATTTACCATTGGTTCCCCGATTTTCCCCTTCCCCTCCCTTTTTTGTTCGCTCACATATTAAACACTGTCAGTTCACCTTTTAAGCACGCTGACAACATTAGATGAACATATTCTCTAAGATTATACCTACCATGTTTGTATAAATATTAATTGTGTACCTTGTCCGCTCTTGTTGCACCATCTACAGCACTTTTTCTAACCAAATTTATATTCTTCTTTTTATTTCTTATATTTTTTATTTCTTATTTTTTTCCATTTGGCAACTGCATCACAGGTGGCTCTCCCTCCTTCCTCTGGAGTGCCTAGAGTATGACTTCTTGCAAGCCAGCCTCTCTTGGACCCTGCCTTGGGAGTGAAGAGGATAGCCCAGGGAATAACCTGGATCAACATTCAAAAAGTCTCTGGTCATAAGAGTGTTTATGATATACCGTATTTGCCAGCATATAAGGCGACTGGGTGTATAAGATGTCCCCCTATTTTTAACCACTTCCCGACCGGCGCATGACAATGTACGTTGGCAGAATGGCATGGACAGGCAAATGGGCATACAGGTACGTTCCTTTGAATTTGCCGCCATGCTATGGCGCGCGTGCCGGCAGGGACCACCGTTCGGGACCTCCGCAAGCGTGATTGCGGATTCCGCAGACTCAGTTGTCGCGGGGATACCCACGATCATCTCATGGGAGGAAGAACAGGGAGATGCCGATGTAAACAGCATCTACCCGTTCTGCTTAGCAACAAGTGACACTGATCTCTGCTCCCTGTGATTGGAGCAGAGATCAGTGATCTGTAAAACACAGCCACACCCCCCACAGTTAGCAACACGCCCCTAGGATACACTTAATCCCTATACTGTCACCTCCTGGTTAACCCCTTCACTGCCAGTGTCATTTACACAGGAATCAGTGCATTTGCATATATTGTCATATAAATGACAATGATCCCAAAAATGCTTCAAAAATGTCCGATGTGTCTGCCATAATGTCACAGTCACAATAAAAATCACTGATCTTCGCCATTACTAGTAAAAATATATATATATATTGGATAATTGTTGTGGGCTGCTGGCGCTACCTCAGACTGATGTTGCATCCAAACCTACATTAACCTTTTATTTTCCCTAAAGGCTCTATATACACTAAATCCGTGTTTACTATTATATCCCAATTACTGTGATTGTGTCAAACAGATTTTTTCTTAATATCCTAAATCCAACCACATGCAACTACACACCATTTGTATTAGTTACCCTACATAAATAAGCTCCCTGAGTTCATCACTTTTTTCACCAAAGAAAACTAAAAAAATTATTAGTTAAAGGCCCAAAAAAACCAAAACCACATATATAAAGAAACAAGGATCAAAAGGAACCGAATAATACTCAAAAATATTCTGTGATGCTGAAAAAAATCAAAAACATTCTGTGATACTAAAGAGAATCCCCTTATAGGGGGAGTGTAACACCTATAATACCACTGCACATGCACAATCCTTGTGCTAATTAATATTTGTACTGTGAAACCCCAAAAAACCTTAATGAATAAAAGGATTATTATCGTGTAAAGAATCAAAAAAATCAAAAAAAAATCAAAAAAATTATGAAAAATTGCAACCTCCTTAAAAAAACAGAAAAAATGCAAAAACCATATGAAAAATGAATGTGAATAAGATCAAAAAATTATATATATATATGTGTATATAGTCCACAGCAAAGTCTCTTATCAGGTATTTCCAGCTGTACAATTATTCTGTTTCAAACGACAGGAAGGTGACTTTTGTGATTATGCCTGCTTATTGGTGACTTCCGTGATCATTCCCCCTCAAGGGTCCCAACTCACCGAATCCACGCACCCCCTAGGGGGTTTTTCGCCTTTAATCTGTATTCCACTTATTGAGGATTCCTCTGCTTGGCTTAGTCTTCAACGGGTCCTCTCCAGATTTTTTGGAGGAGATAAGAAAAAGAGGCTCTGTTGTCCACCAGTAGTTCCTCAAAATAGAAAAAATCTGCTCATGGTGTAGTATTTTAATTACTGGACGCTTAGGGGAAGGGAAGCAGGCTGCAAAAAACTTTTTCAATTTAAAAAAGATTTTCTTTACCTATATGTATATATAGCGGAGGACTGATGACCACTTAGAGTATACTTTATTACAAAAAAATGTATATTATTACAAAAACGTTAAAAAAGGCTTTTACATATGCCAAAAAAGATTATTTCGCAGCACTTTGTACAAGCAAGGTTTTACACAAAGGTGCGATCTATGACAATTGCACTGAAAGCCTGCAAAGTTGTATATATATAACAGTCATACAGCTCAAAAAAAGTATGCCAAAAAAATATAAAAAATAAAAAATAAATAAAAAGTGAAGTGAGAATCAAAAAATAAAAATATAAAATTAAAAAATAAAAAATATTTTTAAAATCAACAATGTAGTCCTTTTTTATGGAAAGCAACGCTATACTCAGTCATATAGAGCCTATTTCCCCCAAATCTATATCCTCCTTCTATGATAAGGAGTTCCAAGCGCTCTTTAAGGGGTATCGTTTTTTAGGCACTACAGGCTGTTCATATGCTGAATAGCAAATAATTTAGCTTCATAGATATTTCGCATCCTTGCCAAAATAGAAGCTCAAAAACCTGAACACCGCACCGGTTCGCCGATCCACAAGAGTAATCCCTCTGATCGAACGGCGTGCGCTCCAGCTGCGCTCCACCGGGTCAGGCGCACCGGAAATGGCGTAGTGTGCGTAGTGACGCTGTACGCGTTTCGTCATAGACGTCCTCAACATCGCTGCTGAGGACGTCTATGACGAAACGCGTACAGCGTCACTACGCACACTACGTCATTTCCGGTGCGCCTGACCCGGTGGAGCGCAGCTGGAGCGCACGCCGTTCGATCAGAGGGATTACTCTTGTGGATCAGCGAACCGGTGCGGTGTTCAGGTTTTTGAGCTTCTATTTTGGCAAGGATGCGAAATATCTATGAAGCTAAATAATTTGCTATTCAGCATATGAACAGCCTGTAGTGCCTAAAAAAACGATACCCCTTAAAGAGCGCTTGGAACTCCTTATCATAGAAGGAGGATATAGATTTGGGGGAAATAGGCTCTATATGACTGAGTATAGCGTTGCTTTCCATAAAAAAGGACTACATTGTTGGTTTTAAAAATATTTTTTATTTTTTTATTTTATATTTTTATTTTTTGATTCTCACTTCACTTTTTATTTATTTTTTATTTTTTTTATTTTTTTGGCATACTTTTTTTGAGCTGTATGACTGTTATATATATACAACTTTGCAGGCTTTCAGTGCAATTGTCATAGATCGCACCTTTGTGTAAAACCTTGCTTGTACAAAGTGCTGCGAAATAATCTTTTTTGGCATATGTAAAAGCCTTTTTTAACGTTTTTGTAATAATATACATTTTTTTGTAATAAAGTATACTCTAAGTGGTCATCAGTCCTCCGCTATATATACATATAGGTAAAGAAAATCTTTTTAAATTGAAAAAGTTTTTTGCAGCCTGCTTCCCTTCCCCTAAGCGTCCAGTAATTAAAATACTACACCATGAGCAGATTTTTTCTATTTTGAGGAACTACTGGTGGACAACAGAGCCTCTTTTTCTTATCTCCTCCAAAAAATCTGGAGAGGACCCGTTGAAGACTAAGCCAAGCAGAGGAATCCTCAATAAGTGGAATACAGATTAAAGGCGAAAAACCCCCTAGGGGGTGCGTGGATTCGGTGAGTGGGGACCCTTGAGGGGGAATGATCACGGAAGTCACCAATAAGCAGGCATAATCACAAAAGTCACCTTCCTGTCGTTTGAAACAGAATAATTGTACATCTGGAAATACCTGATAAGAGACTTTGCTGTGGACTATATACACATATATATATAATTTTTTGATCTTATTCACATTCATTTTTCATATGGTTTTTGCATTTTTTCTGTTTTTTTAAGGAGGTTGCAATTTTTCATAATTTTTTTGATTTTTTTGATTCTTTACACGATAATAATCCTTTTATTCATTAAGGTTTTTTGGGGTTTCACAGTACAAATATTAATTAGCACAAGGATTGTGCATGTGCAGTGGTATTATAGGTGTTACACTCCCCCTATAAGGGGATTCTCTTTAGTATCACAGAATGTTTTTGATTTTTTTCAGCATCACAGAATATTTTTGAGTATTATTCGGTTCCTTTTGATCCTTGTTTCTTTATATATGTGGTTTTGGTTTTTTTGGGCCTTTAACTAATAATTTTTTTAGTTTTCTTTGGTGAAAAAAGTGATGAACTCAGGGAGCTTATTTATGTAGGGTAACTAATACAAATGGTGTGTAGTTGCATGTGGTTGGATTTAGGATATTAAGAAAAAATCTGTTTGACACAATCACAGTAATTGGGATATAATAGTAAACACGGATTTAGTGTATATAGAGCCTTTAGGGAAAATAAAAGGTTAATGTAGGTTTGGATGCAACATCAGTCTGAGGTAGCGCCAGCAGCCCACAACAATTATCCAATTTCTAAACACAGTCTGACTGTGTTTTCAGGGAGGCAGCAACCTCATAAAAACTCATAAAAACGAATTTAAACAGATTTAATTTTTATATATTTTTATATTTTCATAATTCATAAAACTGAAACTAATAATAAATTATTAAGAGAAATAGGGCCTGGGGGCATATAAACATTCACATATATCACTGTCTGACTGTGGCCCATTCCATAAGCGTGGCCTTTTTTGTATAAAAAAAATATATATATTAATAAAAATGCCATAAAACTATCCCCTATTTCGTAAACTCTATAACTTTTGCGCAAACCAATCAATAATCGTTTGTTGTAATTTTTTTATCAAAAATATGTAGAAGAATACGTATCGGCCTAAACTGAGGAAAAAATTTTTTTTTATATATTTTTGGGGGATATTTATTATCGTATAAAGTAAAAAATAATTTTTCTTTAAAAATTTACGCTTTTTTTTGTTTATAGCGCAAAAAATAAAAACCACAGAGGTGATCAAATACCACCAAAAGAAAGCTCTATTTATGGGAAAAAAAGGATGCATGACCACGCAATTGTCAGTTAAACGACACAGTGCCGAATAGCAAAAAGTGCTCTGGTCTTAAGCCAGCAAAATGGTCTGGTCTGAAAGTGGTTAAAGTTAAAACATAGGTTTTGGGCTATACTCACCGCATAAGACCACCCCTCCCTCTGAGGCAACACCAATTAAAAAATTACATGTATTCTTATCCTCCCCTGTTTCAGCATCAATTTCTCACGTAGTCACCTACTACTCCAATAAGAAAGAACCATTCAGGTATATAGGAATGGTGTGAGCAATACTCTGCATTGTAAATAAATAAATAAAGTTGCGCTACAGACTACCCACCCTGTGAGTATCTGAAATAAGTGAAGATTGGAAATGAATAAAAATGAAAATATAAATATGAATAGTAAAAGTAAAATTTAAAGGGGTTAGAGCTGCCTTTACCTAGAACCTCCACCCCCTGATAAGGGGGGGGGGGGGGTATTTAATTTAAAAGATATGAATAATAGGCTGTGGCTCTAAACCCAAAAGTATATTATATGCCTGGCATGTTATAGCCTATCCGTGGAAAAAATATATAGAGTATAAACATCTAGTTAGTGATCTATATGCAAACTGTGTAGTGCAAAATTGTAACTCAGTGCTGAAATATTATTTAAGCATTATAAAACTAGAATAAAGGGTAATAATTGGTACCGTATATACTCGAGTATAGGCCGACCCGAATATAAGCCGAGGCCCCCAATTTACCCCCAAAAAACTGGAAAACTTATTGACTCGTGTATAAGCCGAGGGTGAGACATGGCTGTCCATCCCTGTGTGTCCGTCCATCCCTGTGTGTGTGTCCGTCCATCCATCCCTGTGTGTGTGTCCATCCATCCATCCATCCATCCCTGTGTGTCCGTCCATCCATCCCTGTGTGTGTGTGTGTGTGTGTGTGTGTGTGTATTCATCCATCCATCCATCCCTGTGTGTGTGTGTGTGTGTGTGTGTGTATCCATCCATCCATCCATCCATCCGTGTGTGTGTGTGTGTGTGTGTGTGTGTGTGTGTGTGTGTGTGTGTGTGTGTGTGTGTGTGTGTGTCCGTGCAGCCTTGTGTGTGTGTCCAGCCTACCTGTGTCCCAAGCCTCCGTCCCGAGCCGCCGTCGTCCCGAGCCTCCTCTGTCCCGTGCCTCCTCTGTCCCGTGCCTCCTCTGTCCCGTGCCTCCTCTGTCCCGTGCCTCCTCTGTCCCGTGCCTCCTCTGTCCCGTGCCTCCTCCGTCCCGTGCCTCCTCCGTCCCGTGTCGTGCCGATGGATCGCCGCTCTTCTCGGCGGCCATTCTACGATTCAAAAGCTGCGCCTCCGTCCTCCGCCTGTGATAGGCGGAACACTCAATTTCCCAGCAGCCTGTGTTCCGCCTATCACGGACATCCTCTCATACTCGTCCGTAGTATGAGAATGAACGGATGTCCGTGATAGGCGGAACACTGACTGCTGGGAAATTCAGTGTTCCGCCTATCACAGGCGGAGGCGGAGAAGGAGGCGCGGCTTTTGAATTTTAATGTCCGCCGTCTGTCTGCTCGATACGCTGATCGAGCAGTCAGACAGCGGTGACTCGAGTATAAGCCGAGGGGGCACTTTCAGCCTCAAAAAAGAGGCTGAAAATCTCGGCTTATACTCGAGTATATACGGTATGTGCAAATACGTGCTCAATATGTGCACCCTTCCTACAGCCAGAGGCGGCCGGCGGATGTTGTTTACATATAATGCGAACCTTTTAACTTGCAATTGTGAGTCGTTTTCTATACTTTATTAAATAAAAAGATTGTTTAAACGTACTATACCATGGATGTGTTTTTCCCTCTAATGCACATACCAACAGAGTTTATATAAACTGAAGAGTGAATATTTCCCCAGCGCACCAGCAGCAGAATCCAGATAGCAGTACAGTGGCTCATACTGTGAAAGCCCATCCAACCCCACAGGGGTACAAGTTCTGGTGAGAGCAGTCACATTACCACAACACTGAGTGGCACACCGGGGACGAATGTTTTCTCTGTATTGAAGATTGGCACTTTCTGCACGAGTCACTTTATTTTGTGTTACTGCTACCTAAGACATTATGTTATGGGACATTTTTAGTGATCCTAGGATGCGTTTTTGAAAGTTTTTTCATGCACAATGATTTTGGCATTAACTACCTTTGTATGAATTCCTGTATGAATTTTAGTGCTATTGTCATATGTAATTTATATTAATTTGACACAGCAGTGTCAGCACGTATTTGCACATACCAATTATTACCCTTTATTCTAATTTTATAATTCTTAAATAATATTTCAGCACTGAGTTACAATTTTGCACTACACAGTTTGCATATAGATCACTAACTAGAGGTTTATACTATATATATTTTTTCCACGGATAGGCTATAACATGCCAGGCATATAATATATTTTTGGGTTTAGCGCCACAGCCTATTATTCATATCTTTTAAATACTCTGCATTGGCCTCTTGGGCTTCATTGACTGAGCCCAACATATATTCACCACCGACCTGAATGTAGGCATACCTTACATCGCCACAATAATCATCGCTATTCCAACAGGCGTAATTAAAGTCTTTAGTTGACTGGCCACAATGCACGGGGGAATTATTAAATGAGAGGCACCAATACTATGAACCCTCGGATTTATCTTCTTAGTTACAGTTCACTGGCATTGTCCTAGCCAATTCCTCAATTTCTCCAAGACACCTACTACGTAGTTGCTCACTTCCACTATGTTCTATCCGGTTACACTGTATGTGCGGTAATACTATATGTAGCTTCGGCTACATACAGTATACACTGCTGAGCCAATCCCAGAAAGCATTATATTCTATTAATGAATACAAAACCTGCTCAGATTGGCTCCAATCCGTTATTCATCAATACAATGCATCGCTCACCAGGATTGGCTCAGCGGTGTATACTGTATGTAGCCAAACACACACTCCACCACTGCCTTGCTGACGTTGCAGCCTTGCTGGAACAGGGTGGCCGTCCACCAACCATCCAATACTCCATCCATCTGGACCATCCAGGGTTGCATGGCACTCTTCAGTGAACAGGACTGTTTGAAAATTAGTCTTCATGTATTTTTCTGCCCAATGCAGCTGTTTCTGCTTGTGAGCATTGGTCAGTGGTGGCCGAATGGAAGGTTTATGCACAGTGCAAGACTCTGGAGGACTCTACACTCTACACCTGGAGGACTCTACACCTTGATGTCTATGGGACTCCAGAGGCACCAGCAGCTTCAATGCTGCTATGTAATGGTGTTTTAGCAGCTGCTCTCTTAATCCAATGCATGGATCTGGCAGAAATCTTCCTCAATGTGCCTTTATGTGCACGAAACCCGTCTGTGCTCTGAATCAGCCACAATTCTCTTAATAGTACGATGATCACACTTAAGTTTTCGTGAGATCCTTTTTCTTCCCCATATTGCTTGAAAATGGTTCTCTGCTTAATAATGTGGAACACCCTTCTTTAGTAGTTTTTCCTTTAATTGGGCTCATCTAATTATCACAGGTGTCCGAGATTGTTTTCAGTGATCAAAAGAGCCCTGAGACACAATGCCATCCATGAGTTAAACTGAAAAACAAAATATTTAATCTTTGTGACATTGAAATAGAATTTGCATAATCCTTTGGAACAAGGTGTATACAACCTACCTTGTTTGATAACTTACCTGCTGCTAAAAAAGCCCTGGTGGAATCATCCCAGTTTTTTGTCATTCAATTGGGGTGTGCAGCCTCTCCACTTTAATGTGTTTTTCTATGATTTATGCTACTCTATCACTTATGCCACGTACACACAACCAGTTTTCCTGTCGGAATAAACTCTGAAGGTTTTTCCGATGGAGTTCTGACAGAGTTCCGCTGAAACTGTCATGCGTACACACGATCACACCAAAGTCTGATCGTTAAGAACGCGGTGACGTACAGCAGGTATGACAGAACTAGAAAAAGGAAGTTCAGTAGCCAGTAGCCAATAGCTTCTGTCTTGTACTTGCTTCAGAGCATGCGTAGATTTTGGTCCGTCGGAACAGCACACAGACAAGCAGTTTTCCCGATAGGAATTGGTTCCGTCTGAAAGATTTAAAACATATTCTATTTCTAGGTCCATCAAAATTTTCTGAAAAAAAGTCTGATAAGGCATACACATGATCGGATTATACAATGAAAAGGTTCCGTCTGACTTTTTCTGTTGGACATTCTGCTCGTGTGTACACGGCATTACTTGTTTAAAGGAGGAATTTTGATATCTTCACCTGGAAGCCTTTTTTCGCAATATATATATTCACAAAAGGAAATGTATTAACTGGTATGCTAATTGAAGTGGGAAGGAGGGGTAAGAGACCCAGACAACCCTCCAAGACTTATGCATCGATTGTATTGCAAGTGGCAGCATTACCCAACCAGGTGTCCCATATCTTGCCATATTTAGACGGGCAGCCTCTATGAGCATAGATTTCTTTTTTGTAGGGGAGAACCCTATTAACAGAAGTCATCCACTCCTGGAGTGTCGGGTACGTAGATTGCAGCCACCTTCTAGCTATGAGTAGCCTAGCAGTGAAGAGCAATTACTGGAGGAATATTTTGTGAAACTTTTTAGAGTCCGGGTCTGGAAATATCTCCAGTAGGCACTGTTTTGGGCAGACTGTCAGGGGGATCTCATTTCATCGTGGATAAATTTTACAATATGAGTCCAGTAGTCCTGTATATCCGGGCATGACCTGAGTATATGAAAAAATTTACTATCAGGGCTATTACATCTGGGACATAGTGGGTTATGGTTAGGCTTGTATTTAGCCAGGCGGTGCGGAATCAGGTCCTATGGAGGATATATAATTGTGTGAGGCGGTCAGATAACCTGGTAGACACTTTTTTACAGGCCTCCAGCGCTTCCTCCCATTCATCGTCCTCCAGCCCACCCACATCTCCAGACTAACGATCTTCCAGATTGTATGCAAGTCTTACCCCTGAGGGACAAAGAAGGGAATTATAAAAGATTGATATAAGCTTCTGGGAGTCAGATCCCATCATGCTGCTTATAATATCTAGACATTCAGTGTGGGGGGGGAGCATCAAGAAATTGTGTCTGGAGAGCATGGCGGAGCTGCAGGCATCGGAAGTGCATGAAGTTAGGGAGGGCGAAATCGTCATTGAGTTGCTGGAACGATTTAAGGACGTTACCACAATACATGTCTGATAGGTATCTCAACCCCCTGTGTAGCCAAATAGTGTGGTCTTGTATAGTTAACAGTTCCCACAGACCCGGGTTGTCCCATAGGGGTGTGTGAAAATGTGTAGTTGGCAATGTAAGACTACGTCTCACTACCTCCCACACCCTGCAGTGGTGGAATAACATACCTTTTCGGTTTCCCAACTTGCCTACATCCATAAAGTTTTTAAAGATAATTTGAAAATGGTCGGAGAGTCCCTTGGCAAGGGAGGAGCATGTTAAAGCCAAATAGCGACCCTTATCGCTTTTATCCAAATAAAAAAAAGTGGGACAGCTGCGCTGCTAAGTAATAGATGTTGAATTCGGGTAGCTCTGTGCCTCCCAACTCAGTGGGGTTCTTCAAGGTTTGCCATGACAGTTTATGTCGAGCAAGTCCCCAGACGAAGGAGTTAAGGAGTGCCTCTATAGTTTTAAAGAGCCTGAGGGGTAGATAGACCGGGGACTGCCATAGGACATATAAAAATCCGGGGAGAAAGACCATTTTGATTAGGTTTATTCGACCCATCACTTCAATGGGTAGCTTAGCCAAGGTTTTTATTTTAGATTTCAGAGTCACAATTTGGGGCTCTATATTAAGCTTAACAAAATCCTCTGGAGACCGGGTAATTGTAATTCCAAGATACTTCATGGAACTGACCCTGAGGAGTGGGGAGGAGGCCTGCCATGCCGAAGGGACACCTATATCAATGGGTAGAATTTGGGATGTATTCCAATTTATTCTGAGTCTGGAGTGGTGGCCATAAGCCTGAATGGTCTCAAGGGCTGCTTGCAAGGATGGGCCAGTGTCGGCTAGGAACAGCAGCATATCATCTGCATAGAGGCTAATTCTTTCTTCCAGGTCTCCACACGTAGGCCCTGAATGTCTGGGTGTGTTCTAATAGCAGATGCGAGGGGTTCTACCGCAAGGGCATATAGAAGGGGGGACAGGGGGCATCCTTGGCGTGTGCCTCTAGAGAGAGGAAAAGGTTCAGATTTCCTGTCATTGACCAAGACCCTGGCGCAGGGGTTCTGGTATAAAAGATGAATCCACCTGATGTAGCGATTTCCGAATCCAAATCTGGCCAAGCATTCCCAAAGGTATACCCACTCAACTGAGTCAAACGCCTTGGCGGCATAGAGCAATACAACTGCTCTAGTTCCCAGGTGGTCGTGTCTGGCCTGCAGATTCATGTGGAGCCGTCGCAGGTTGTGCGCCGTGTTTTTAGCTGGTATAAACCCCACCTGATCTGGGTGGATCAAGGTGAGTATCATGGTGTTCAGGCGTATCACCAGGACCTTGGCCAGGATCTTAATGTCAAGTTGAAGTAGGGAGATGGGGTGATAAGATTCGGGTAGTTCTAAGTTTTTTCTGGGCTTAGGAATTAGTACTATGTTGGCTTCACTCATAGAAGTGGGTAGGGATAGTGATTCAAATATGTGTGTGAATAGCTCATAAAGTTTGGGGGCTAGGGTATCAGTATATGTGGTATAAAATTCAAGGGGAAGACCGTCCGAGCCAGGTGCTTTAGAAGGGTTGAGCATTGACAATGCCTTCTCTATCTCATCCCTAGTAATAGGGGCCTCTAGCATCTCGACCTGGGGTGGTGAGAGTCTAGGTAGGTCAGTATTGTTGAGCAGTGTGGTTATCTCTTCCCTGTGACCATTAGCAGTGGACATATAGAGGTCTGCAAAGAACGTCCTGAACTCCCGAGCCACCTCCCCAGTGTCAGTGACCAGGGACCCATCCGAAGTGTGGAGAGCAACCACTGAGGGGGGTTTGTGGTCCATGTGGGCTAGATAAGCCAACAGGCACCATGCACGCTCTCAGCATTCATATGACCTCTGTTTGTTGTAAAATATTTTCCTTTCTGCTTTTTCAAAATGGACATTGGACACTACCCTGGATTGCAACTTCAGCTGATCTGCCGTGGCGGGGGATGGATTATCGGTAAATTATTTTTCCGCGTTTGTCAGGGACTGCTCTGCCTGTCTTACTACTTGGGAGGACGGTTTCCGGTATCTGGAAATGTGTTGGGACAGATACATGTGGGCATGGGATTTAAAAGAATCCCATAATAACTCAAATGGTGTGGTGCCTTTGTTAGTCTGCAAGTAAAACTCCCATTCACTGCCCGCTTTCTCTAGGTAAGGGACTACCTTCAGCCAGAATGGATTGAGCTTCCAGGAGTATGGCATATGAGATGTATCAATCTGAAGTTCTATCCAGTACGGGGAGTGATCAGAGAGAACGAGGGGGTTAAAGCCTACTTTGCCCAAGTGGGAAAGAAGGGTTTGTGAGATCAGTATGAGGTCTATACATGACATTGTATTGTGAGTTGTAGGAAAGCAGGAAAATGTATTTTCCAAAGGGTGCCGGTGTCGCCATGTGTCAACTAATGTGATGTCGGTGAGGAACCTGCCAAATCTAGTGTGCGAACGAGTTGAGCTATTTGGGGGGTTCGCCATGAGTCTCTCTAAGTCTCTGTTAGAAACATTGTTAAAATCCCCTAGCCACATGGCAGGAACTGCGGGGAATTGGGCCATAAACGCTAACCCCTCGTTTAACACTGCAAACTGGAAGGGAGGGGAGGCGGAACATATATCCCTAGAACCAGCACCTCCAGACTGTGTATCCTGGCATGTGCAAATAAATACCTGCCCTGCGGGTCAGTCTTCAGTAACGGTAGGTTAAACTGTGTTTTCACTAATAAGGCAACTCCTCTAGAGTTGGTGGTATGTGGGGCCTAGTATACCCATCCCACCCACGGTTTCTTAAGCGCGAGCATCATTTGACCTGTAAGGTGGGTCTCTACCAATACCATGAGATCTGCATTCTGTGCTTTGAGATAGGAGAGGACTGCATTTCTCTTGGGTTTGGCTCTGAGCCCGCACACATTCCACGTTATACATTTCACGTTAAGCAGTACAACTAAATACAAGTATTAACATCCCATGATTGCATGCCTCGTGTAAAACCGCCAGGGGAGGCCCCATCAAAGGGGACAACCCGTGGACGCATCCCCGCTTCCCCAGGGGGAACAGGGAAGGTGTGGAGCATACAGTGTGCGGTTATCTTTCGCCGGTATTCGGTAACGCTGTACCTTATGCGGTACCCAATACACCAACAGGACACCATTACTTCTCTGCCTTACACTAGTAGCCATGACTTTAAAATAACAAAAATAACAAACATAGCAAAAATAACATGGAAAAAATACAGTGCAGCTTAACGCTCTGGAGTGGCCGCCCCGGTGCAGATGTGTTGCAACGCACCACAGCTGGACAAACCAGGGAAACCATGCTGTGCTGCTAGGAACAGTGCAGCTTTCATTTGGTAAAACCTGGCTCCCAGTGAGCCATGTGACTAAGGGGGCGATTAATCGCTGTACAACTGGCAACAGTACGAGGGGTGCGATCCCTAGGATCAGCTGTCCAGGATAGTCTGTGGGGGTGGTGGGATAAAAATGGTTGGTTATCTGTCCCGGCTTTCATAGTGCGCTACCACCTGCCATAGCAGACTTCGTTGTGGGGCTATAGCATGTAGTCGGTATCTGGGAAGAACATGTAGGTGACAAAATCTGAATACGAGTGGATAAGTAGTGGGGGGAGGACACAATGGATAGGGAGCAATGGTGCGGTAGAATGATAGAGGGGGGAAGTCTCCTAGAGGACGGTTCAACTCTGTTAATCAGAAGGGGTAGTTCAGATCAGATCGGGCCGCAGGGGGGGAGAGGGCTCAGTACCTATCAGAGTCCCAGAGTCAGCTCCCCGGAGGCACCGATACCCAGGGATCGACTGTAGCATCAAGGCTGAGTGCTGTCGGGTGGAAGGTGTAGACATCCCTAAGCGGGTTCACGGGCGGGGGCCGCCCGGCTCTCCATCCAATTAAACACGTCCTCCGGTGTGTTGAAAAAGTGTGCCCTGTCCTCCCCAGCAACCCGAAGTTGAGCTGGAAAGAGCATGGCGTAGGAGTAGTTGCGGATTCTCAATTGGCGATTGGCTTCAGTGAAGAGAGCCCTCTTTTTCTGAACCTCTGCTGAGAAGTCCGGAAAGACTCTGATCTCACCATTCTTATAGGGGATATTTCCTTTCAGCCTGGTGAGATGGAGGACGGCATCACGGTCACGATAATTCAGCATCTTGGCAATGAATGTCCGCGGCGGCGCCCCCAGAGGGGGAGGCTTACAGGCCAGTCTATGGGCCCTTTCCACTATAAACGACGTGGAGAATTCCGCGTGGCCAAAGGTGGTGGTGAAGGGTTTTTCCATGAACGAAGGGGTCTGCTCCCTTCTCACCCTCAGGTAGGCCAACAAAGTGCAGATTGCATCTCCTTAGACGATTCTCCATATCGTCTTGTTTAGCCATCACAGAGGAGAGCTGATGTTGCAGGTGCTCAGTGGCAATCTGTAGCGGCAGTACCTCATCCCCCACATGGCCAATGTGGGTCTCTGCCTCTGTTACTCGGTCTCTGAGTTTCTGTAGGTCCTGCCGCAGGAGGGAAACATTCACCTTCACCTCCTCAATCTTCCCCATCAGAGTGCTCTTGCAATCTGATATGGCCTCCAGCACTCTGGCGTCCGGATCTGCTGGGGAGTTGGGGCCGGTGCCATTTTCCTCCTCAGTCCCCTTCTTGGCATGGCGATATCTCGCTAGTTTTGCGGGCGGGGTCCAGCTTCGATTTTGGTGGCAACATGGTCCTTGCAAGTGTAGAGAAGTTTTGGTGCCACAGGGCCATAGTCCGTAGGTGTTTAAAGCCCCAGGATATGTAAAAAACGGATGTCTGGCTAGCGGAGCTCCCGTTCAGCACTCCTCACACCATGCCAGTCAGGCCACGCCCCCTCTAAATGCTATTTTACTTTGATGATATATTATAGTGTGTTTGCAGCTGTCTTTATGTGGCACTTTATTTTGTTTATAATGCACAAGCATGGTTTCTTTCCTTTTTCTTTTTAAATTAAGCTTTAACAAATAAATCTGGAAGCTGAGTGGTTTCTATGCAGAGCTGTACCAGATACTGCACATGTTTAATAAAAAAATCCCATAGTGTCTTATTATGATTCTTCCAGTGAGATCCCGAAGAATATAAGTATGTCATATCTAAGGAGAAGGTCCTTCAGACAACTTCTCACAAGGGCTCTCCTCCTCCCCCTTTTTCCTAGGGTGGGTGGACGTCCCTGCGCCATGCATCAACGTCATGCCCCTTGCAACTAAGCTGCGGTGCTTCTCCACTGCCGTTACATGGAACGCCCAGTTCGATGGATTGTTTGGCGTCAGGATTGGGGGTATTTTTTATCGATATTTATTTTTCTGATGACTTTGGCTCTCATTTCTTACACATCTCACACTTTTCACCTATATGAGTCTGGACCTCACTGATACTGTTTAGTGCCTCACTGTCTTGTTCTTTACTGAGTATAGGTCATATTGCATGGTTCACTGAAATATATAATTTCTCCGAAGCACTTCTTTGTTGGATCCAGCACTCACGGTCATACATGACTATCTTCACTGTTTGCCAATTGTCCTCCCTGGATGTCATCCTTGCTGGGCTTCAAGCTGTCCACACCACCTCAGCTCCCGGAGGTGATGCCCCTAGGAGATCTCTGATCCTGAACGCCACACTCCCATCATGCAGTTATACTTTGTAAGTATTTCAGAAAGTGGAGGTTTTATTTAATATATTTCTTTCCTTGACAGGGTCAGATCATATAGAAATTCTTCTCATCATATTACATTACTTACCCAATTCACATGCATGCTCCTTAAGAATGTATAAATCCACAAAATGCATATAGCTATTATATTGCGTGTTTCTATTTATAACATGTTTTACCTGATATTCTTTAGTATGTATATTATGTGTAAATAACTGTCTGCATTATACTTGGGCATTATGCATTTATTCATGATTACCATGATTGCCGAAGTGATTAATCTAACCTCTAAATTTCACCTGAAGCAATGGGTACATGCTTCTACTCACTCTGATGGCAACACACTTGACCAACAGATACCTATGCACTCTATGCAACTTCTCAAACAATCCTTTTCCTCTCTCCGACCACCACCTTATTAGTTTTTCTCTCCCTCTGTCTTCCATCACCTTTCCCTCCAATCGCTTACCCAACACCCGCAGAAACATTTGCAACTTCAACTCTTCTGTCTTCTATTCTGCTACTGACCACCTCTGTGACAAAATCTCTCCCCTGTCCTGCCCCAACTAAGTCACTTCCATCTACAATAAATCCCTGTCCTCCACCCTGGACAAGCTCGCTCCCCTCACTACACGCAGAATCAGGCCTCAACCCATAAAACCCTGGCAAACAGATGACACTAAAATTCCCAAAAAACGTAGTCGCGCTCTTGAGCGTCTGTGGCACAAGACTAAGTCTCTTAAAGACTTCAGCCAATACAAATCTGCCTTCCAAAAATACTATTTCCTCCACACTGCCAAGCAGACCTATTTTAAAACTCTTATTAACACCTTCTCATCCAGTCCCTGTAAACTCTTCTCTACCTTCAACTCTCTGCTTTGTCCTCCACCGCCTCCATCCACTGACTTACTCACTGCCCAGGAGATTGCTAATCACTTCAAAAACAAGATTGATACAATCCGTGATGAAATCTCCACTCTACAGGTATCTCCCCCAGTTAAGACCCGGTCAACAGGTACAACTGACACTCCCCTTATTCAAATCTGCTACTACAGACAAAGTTGCTAAACTCCTTTCTAACGCCCACCTAACCACCAGTCCCCTGGACTCTATTCCCTCTCAAATGCTACGGTCGCCCTATGTCTCTGGACTACACTCTCTAACCCATATCTTCAATCTCTTCCTCACCTCTGGCATTTTCCCCAATGCTCTAAAGCATGCATTGGTCACCCCCATACTTAAAAAGCCATCCTTGGACCCTACCAATCTTAACAACCTATGCCCTATCTCCTTGCTCCCCTTTTCTCTAAACTCCTTGAACGCCTGGTTTACAACCAACTGAGTGACCACCTCATTAAGAATAACCTTCTTGATCCTCTTCAATCTGGATTTTGCCCTCAACACTCCACAGAAACTGCTCTTTTAAAACTCACAAATGACCTACTAATTGCAAAAACCAACTGACACTATTCTGTACTCCTACTTCTGGATCTTTCAGCTGCCTTTGATATGGTTGACCACCCCCTCCTTCTAAAAAAACTTTACTCCCCCGGTCTCCGTGACTGTGCTCTTCAGTGGCTCTCATCCTACCTATCCCAATGCACCTTCAGTGTCACTTACAATTCGACTTCCTCCACTCCTCTTCCCTTCTTCGTCAGGGTCCCCCAAGGTTCTGTTCTTGGACCTCTTTTATTTTCAATCTACACTTCCCCGGGTCAGCCTCTCATGGCTTTCAATATCATTTCTACACTAATGACACACAAATCTATCTCTCCACACCTCAACTCACTCCATCAGTCTCTTCACGCATCACTAACTTACTAACAGACATATCTGTATGGATGTCACACAACTTCCTCAAACTCAACTTGTCCAAAACCGAGTTTATAATATTTCCTCCCCCACATGCCTCTCCCCCTGACTTTTCTGTCAAGAACAATGTCACAGCCATCCAGCCATCCCCATATGTCAGGGTGCTAGGTGTTATCCTGGGCTCTGAACTCTCCTTTTTGTCCCAACGCCAATCACTTTCCAAAGCTTGCCGCCTCAACCTCTGCAACATCTCTAAATGACGTCCCTTTCTAACCAATGAAACCACAAAGCTCCTGATTCACTCCCTGGTTTTCTCTCGCCTTGACTGCTCCAACTCCTTCCTCACTGGCTTACCTTTAAATAGACTATCCTCCCTTCAGTCCATCATGAATTCTGCTGCCAGACCCATCCACTTTATAAACCACTCAGTGTCCACTACCCCCCTCTGCCAATCCCTCCATTGGCTGCCACTCACCCAACAAATTAAATTCAAACTACTAAGAATAAGTTACAAAGCCATCCACAACAATGCCCCTCACTAGCCTAGTCTCAAAATATCAACCTAATCGCCCTATTCATTCCTCCCAAGACCTCCTGCTCTCTAGCTCCCTCATTACCTCCTCCCATATCCACCTCCAGGACTTCTTCTGAGCCTCACCCATCCTCTGGAATTCGCTACCCCAATCTGTCAGACTGTCTCCACATTTATCCACTTTTAGGCGATCCCTGAAAACCTTCCTCTTCAGAGAAGCCTATCCTGCCTCCATCTAACAACTGCACTATTTTCTCCATTAGCTCATCCCCCACAGCTATAACCCTTTTGTATAACTTGACCCCCTCCTAGATTGTAATCTCTAACAAGCAGGGCTCTCTGATTCCCCCTGTATTGACTTGTATTGTAATTGTACTGTCTGCCCTAATTTTGTACAACTGTGTAAACTGTCAGTGCTATATAAATCCTATATAATAATAACAATGACCAGCTAGCCGCTTTTCAGACTGGCTCCAGAGACACTCTGCCCGTGTCACCCAAGAAGAATACATTGCCCTGGTTGAGTGGGCTAACCACCTTTGGAAGATCCTTCCTGGCTGCTCTATATGCCCGGTGAATAGTTTTTACTATCCAGGCCGAGATGGTTCTGGCCGAGGCCTCTTTCTTTTTACATTTTCTGGTAGGTGTAATGAAAAGTCTGTCAGAACGTCTGAATGTAGAAGTAGCCTGGAGATAGGCTTTGAGGACTTTTGGAATGTCCAACTCGTGCAGATCAGCATCTGATTCCGCTGGGTGGGCTGGAACCACCCATTCACTGGAGAGAAGAAATATCAATGCCACTTTTGGGACAAAGTGATCCAATGGTCTCAGCACAACCCTGTCTGGGAAGAATATGGAATGAGGTTTGGCTGCCCACAATTCCTGGAGTTCTGACACCCTTCATCCTGAAATTATGGCTAGTAGGAAAGCCGTTTTTAAGGTGATATCCCATAATTACCAGTCTTCTGTCGGAGCACAAGGAGGGGGTTGCTAGAAATTTGAGGACTACTGCCAGGTACCATTGAGGGAACCCATTTCTCTTGGGATGGCATAGTCTAAGTTCCGCTCTCTGCACCTTAAGCGAATTTATCCTGAGCCCAAAATCCAATCCGGTTTGTAGGAAAGATGGGATTTGAGACACATTCGGGTCACTAGGGTCAAGCTGACATCCGGCTGCAAAGCTTGTGAATCTATCCCATATTTTTTTTTTTTTTTAAATTGTTTTTATTAAGTTTCTGATTTCCAGGTGATACAACAGAAACAACAAAAAAAAAAGGGAAATAAACCAATACAGATAGCAATGAGCTGTGGTGAATGTTACAGATCGATAAAGGATACAAATCGAATTAAATCAAAAAATCAAAAAATAAATCAAATCAAAAGTAATTCAAGGACATAACAAAGTAATGCAGAAATTCGCTTACAAGTAACAGCACATTTTCCGTCTACTGGCTTTACTCATGAATCCATAATTATGAACTCAAACAGTCACATTTAAGGGTCAACCTGCAATTTTAGTCGATCAGTACACCTTATGGTACTCGGACCTCTGGGTGGCTCCCTCCGCACCCCAAATTGGGATCACGCTGTGACGGAGAGGCCATCCAGAGTGGAGTTGGATGACATTAGATGGGTCATGGTGTGATGGACGATCGTTTAGGGACCTGTTCAGGGGATCCTACTACTAATGAAAATAGTGATCATTTCTTGTACCACTCTGTCCAACATTTCCACTGTAAGTAAAATTTTTTGCCACAAGATTTTTTAAGAGCTAATAACCGTTCATAATGGAAGTTTAGGTTTACCTGAACTAGAACTTCTGATGGATTTGGGGATAGTGCACTTTTCCAATGTCGGGCTATAACCAACTTGGCCGTGATAAGGATGTGTGTCACTACTATACGGAACTCGGGTGGGTAATTATCAATTCCGAGATGGAGAATTGCTAGAGCCGGGTTTGGGGACTGCAGCACCCCTGTGATTTCTGCAAGTATACTAAATAGCTTCCTCCAATAGCTAGAGACGTTTTTGCAGTGCCAAAATATATGTAGTATGGTGCCTACATTGCCGCAGTCTCTCCAACATAGAGTCGAGTGAGTAGAGAACATTCTTGCTAATTGGTGTGGGGTTCTATACCACTTATGTAAAATCTTCTGGGTGAGCTCCCAATGGCTAACGCAATGTGAGGCTTTATAGTTGTATTTGAGGGCAGAGCTCCATTGACTGATATCGTAGATTTGGTTTAAGTCTCTCTCCCAAGTAAGCATAGAGGGGGATTTCACTAGAAGTTGTTTGTGTTGTAGAGTGTTATATAAAAGGGAGATACCTCTATCTCTGGAGTCGTGAGAAACATAATATTGCCATATAAGTGTTTGAATTTCAATGGTTGGTGGTGGGGATCTTGATAGAAAGGAGGCCACCTGGTTGTATAGAAATTTGCCAGTTTGGGGTAAATTGAAGATGATTCTCAAGGAGTCAAATGATCTTAGAGTTCCCTGATTGTATAACTCATCTACCCATTCTATTCCATTATTTTTCCACGTGGCAATACTGCTGTAAGGAAGCAATGTATCTAAAGTTCGAATCGGGATTCTAATATTAGTGGAAAGCTTCCCCAACAGTTGTTGTTGACGAAGATGTCTCCAGGCTGCTATGGTCGCTGCAATGGGTGGAGAGAGACATGTTAAGGATCTGAGTTTCCAAGTGTCTGCTAGGAGAAGGAGACTAATAGGTTGGGTGTTTGTTATAGACGCCTAAATGTCTACCCATAGTGGTTCAGGGTTGGGAAGGAACCAAAGTTTCGCCTGTGCTAATATGGCCGCCCAGTAATAATCTTTAATGTCAGGAAGGCCCATGCCTCCCGCTTTCCTATGCATTATAAGTTTGTTAATTTGGCATCTGGCTCTTTTGCCCTGCCAGATGTACTGTTTAAGAAGTTTTGTTAATTCATGGAAATGTGAGGCTTTATATGGTATTGGGAGAGTTCTGAATACGTAGAGGATTTTCGGCAGAATTAACATTTTATATGATGCTATTCTTCCCGCCCACGATAATTCAGTAAGTGAAATTTTGGAAAGGGTATTTTTAACGTCTTGTAAAAGAGTTTTCATGTTGACGTCCGCTAACTGGGGCAGGTTTGCTGTTAATAGGATGCCGAGGTAGGGAATCTGTGTAGAGGTCCATATATAAGGATATGCTTTTTGCAGGTGGGAACTCGTGTGGGGATTTAGGCCTAGATCTAGTATAAGGGATTTGGTAAAATTTACCTTATAAAAAGATATCTGTCCAAATGCTTCTAAAATGTCATGTGTAAACGGGAGGGATACAACCGGATTTGATAAAAAAAGAATGATGTCATCTGCAAATAAGTTAACTATGTGTTCCTTTCGTTTGGTTTTGAGTCCTGAAATTTGTGGGTGGGATCGAATCGCCAGGGGTTCTATCATCAGGTTAAAGATTAGCGGTGATAAAGGACACCCCTGACGGGTGCCATTCGATATAATGAAGGGTTTGGATAAGAGCCCCATAGTAAAGACTTGGGCAGAGGGATTGGAATAAAGCGCCAAGATAGCTGATAGGGCTTCGTTTTGAAAGCCGAATTTTCGTAGAGTCGCTTCCATATATTCCCACTGGACCCTGTCGAACTCCTTCTCTGCATCTATTGAGAGAAGCAGAGAAGGCGTTCCCTGAGCCCTAGCTTGGTGGATGATATTCAATAGACGTCGTGTGGCGTCTGATGCTTGTCTCCCTTTCATGAATCCGGTTTGGTCCGGACCCACCAAGGTAGGCATGATATCGTATATTCTGTTCGCTATCACTTTGGCAAATAATTTGATATCCCCATTGAGAAGAGATATGGGGCGGAAGTTAGCTGGGATATCTGAAGGTTTCCCTGGTTTGGGTAGCGTAACAACATAGGCCTTGAGCATTTCAGTAGGGAAAGATCCGGTTTTCCTAGCTATGTTGAAGATGGACATTAGGTGGGGGGATAGTATGGTGTTGAAATTTTTGTAGTAGACATTAGAGAGGCCATCAGGGCTGGGGATTTTCTTAGAGGCAGTGATCGAATTGCTTTCTCCAATTCCGTTGGGGTAAATGGGGTTTCCAACTCCTGGAGTTGTGTGTGTGATAACGAAGGTAGATGGACTTTAGCTAAAAAGGAATCTATACTCTCTTTTGTAGGTGTATTTGTATTAGGATCCAAGTGTAGGTTATAAAGGGATGCATAATAGTCTGCGAATGCGTCCGCAATTGCCTGGGGGTGTTCTATCTTTGCCGAGGTTTTGGGGTGGAACAGGTGTGGGATTGAGGTTTTGGAGCGTTTATCTTTTAACCGGTTGGCCAGAAATTTGCCCGCTCTATTGTGGTTCCCATAGTAATTTATTTTGAGTCTTTTCATGGCGTGTTCATGTTGAGCACAGTACCATTCCCTTATTTTGTATCTCACATGAAATAGCTTGTTAGCTAGGTCCGGGGAAGGGTTGGATTGATTAGTTTGTTCTAAAGAGCGGAGTTCGTTTAGTCGATTATTTAGTGTAGTAGAGCATGTTTTAAGAATTTTGGAATTGAGTTTTATCAGAACTCCCCTTATATAAGCCTTATGGGCGTTCCAGTTAGTGAAGGGACTAGTGCACTCAGGGTTATTAAATCTAAAGTACTCTTCCAGGTGTTGGGAGATTTCTAATTGGAGTTTTGGGTCCTGCAATATAGACTCATTATTCCTCCAAATACGAGATGGAACTTGGGACCTGCTCCCTGCAATGCAGATCAACACAGGGGCATGATCTGACCAGGTGATATCTAAAATAGAAGATTTTGTGATCCGGTGGAGTAAATCCCCATCCGTAATGAACATATCTAATCTGGAGTAGGAATTAAATCTTGGTGAATAGTATGTGTATGATCTCTCGTTTGCATTAAGGCAGCGCCAGGCATCATACAGTCCTTCCTGTAGCAGAAGGTCGCGGAATTTGGGAGAATGGTTCCTGACTCCAGAAGAGGTATCTAAGTCTTTGTCTAAAATCATGTTAACGTCCCCACAAATCAGTAAGCTTCCAACTCGCATCAACTCCATTTGTTTAACAACTTTCTTAAGAAACCTCAATTGGTGCGAGTTGGGAGCATATATGCAAGCAAGAGTAATAGGGATCCGATTGACATTACAAACCAATATGATGAACCTGCCGTTGGGATCAATAAAGGAATCTTTAAGTTCAAAGTTCACCGAATCTCTCACGGCTATCATGACGCCCCTTTTCTTCGCCGCGATGGAAGAGTGGATGATGAACGGAAAGTTCTGGTACGTGCAAAGTGGTTTGGACAGTTTGTGAAAGTGGGTTTCTTGCACTGCCAGTATGTCAGCCTTCTGCTTGATTGCTTCATTCCAGAGGGATCACCTTTGAGCAGGATGGTTAAGTCCGCGCGTGTTAAGAGAAAGAATGTTAATATTCATGGGCTCAAGTTAGAGTGCGATGTATAATACCGTGCTCAGATGATAAATGATCAAGGTCCAGGAGAGGTTGTAGACGGTAGGAGTGGGTATCATTGAGAGTACCGGAATATAGCGTGGCTTGCAGAGATGTAGTACTCTGGGTCCCAGTTGTGGAGTACTATGACAGTTGGTGTACTATAGCTTCTCAGAGAAGTCCCATATTTACACAGGTTGTGTCCATGCGGATCGGAGTGCAGTAGGTAGGTATACGATGAACCTTTGCTGAGTAGGATTCGTGAAATTATCGGGTTAACAGTCAGTTCCTTTTGCCAGTACCATGACATGTGTAAGCGCCAAATAGAGCGTGAAAAGAACGCGATCGGAAAAATGAAAAAAAGAAAAAAAAGGAAAAAATGAAAACAGGAGAACTGGGGTAAGAAACAAGACCCATACAGGTCAGGCAATGTAAATGCCCAGAGTGGGGGTTTACGGTACGATAACATGTACCATGAACGCTCAGGGAACTTTGCTGGAAGCTATGGGGAGGATGACCATGCTATAAGGAATCAAGTGTGGAGAGCTCTGGATCTACGTTGTGGTTTTACTTGCCAATCGTTATGCAATTTGATCGGCAGTCTGTTTGACGACTGAGATGGATCCGGAAGATGGTCCGGTGGCAGGATCTGCCAGGTTCTCAGGAGATGCAACCCTTCCTCTAGGGAGTGGATAAGATGGGTGGATCCATTGAAAGTCGCTTGTAGTTTGGCAGGGTACTTCCATTTTTATAGGATCTTGTGGTTCCTCATGGCTTTGGTAACGGTCGCCAAGTTGCGGCGAAGCTGCAAGGTGTGTTGCGAGAGGTCTGGTAAGATCTGGAGATTGGAGGCCGCCTCTGGAATATTATCGCCTTTTCGGAGTGCCTCCAGGATTTTTTCTTTACTGTGAAAGAAGTGCAGTCGGAGCAAGACGTCCCGAGGTACTTCCTGGGGTAAAAACGACGGTTTGGGGACCCTGTGGATCCGGTCGATCGTCAGATCCAGTGGAGACAATGATGGGACCAGTGCTTGGAAGAGGTCCTGAGCATAAGATGGCAGTTGTTGTGTTAGTATTGTTTTCGGGACCCCTCGGATCTTTAGATTGTTTCTACGGGAACGGTCCTCAAGGTCTGCCATTTTTAATTGCATTTTGTCGATAGCTTCTTGTTGCATTGCGTGTGAGTCCACCAACGCATTGAAAGAGGGGGTGACGTCGCCCATTCTGGTTTCCACTTGGTGCACTCTTCCCCCCAAGTCATTAATTTCAGCTCTACATTGATGTAGGCAGGCCGCCATGTCAGATTGTAAGGATGACCTCAGCAGCATTAACAGTTCCTTAAGTGTAGTATCAGAAATAGGCTGACCTGTAGTTGGGAACTGTGCGAACGGATCCACTTGTGGTTGGATTGTTGTACCTCTGCCGATCGGATCGTTCACGTCCATATCCAGCCCATCCGTTCGGTTATGTGCTCTTGTAGCAGGATCCAGTCTAGGCTTAGACTTAACAGGGCTTCGGGACGACGGGGAAACGTTCGGGGAGTCCGAATCAGAGGACTGCGTACCTGTTTCCGCATCCATCTCCACCGTGAGTTCCGCTCCAGGCCTTGTCTTAGGTGACGATACACGATGGGAGCGCCGTTCTGCCTGTCGTCCTCCTCCGCCATCTTTCTGTGGCCCGCGGCCTACTGCCGGATAGAAATCCGGCAAATTTCATGGTGTTTGCCGGGTGCTGCGTTCTCCTCCGCATATTCGCTTGATCGGCGGGTGTTTCCCACGTCGCTGGTGCTCGATCTACCGGCTGTGGGACGTGATTAGCGGGCTTGTGGACGGTATTTCCCCGAGCGTTGAGCGGAGCTCTTTCAACAAGCGGCCATTACGTTGCGCGGTCGCCACGCCCCCCCGAAAGTCCATAATCTATCCCATATTTTGAAGTAGATGGCATTGGTTGACCCCTTTCTGGAATTTTGTAAAGTCCTAATAACCTCTGAAGAACATCCTCTTGCAACCCCTGCCTTTAAATCTCCAGGCCGCTAAGACCAGTTGTAATGGTTGCGAATGTAGGATATCTCCTTGTGAAAGGAGATGAGGAGTCACCAGCAGAGTGATTGGTGGGCACACACTGAGATCCATTACCAGAGAGAACCATGGTCTGCAAGGCCAATAAGATAATATTGTGATGACTGTCAAATTCTCTGTCAACAATTTCCTCAATAATTTCAGAATTAAAAGAAATTGGAGGGAAGGCATATACCAGTTGCTCAACCCAAGGATGGGTCAAGGCGTCTGTCCCCTCCGCTAATGGATGGGCAAAAGCCTCCAATATCCGGGTACCTGTTTGGCACTCCAATGGAGGGTTGCCCCCTCTGACATCTGGACCTTCGATCTTGAGACAGAAGACCTGATTTTCCTCCTGTAACCCTGGAGATGGTGGCCCCCCTTTTTTGGCCAAACAGCGCCTTCCCATCAAAAGGCAGTTTACAGCAATTCTGCTTGGCGGATGGGTCGGCTACCCTGGGTTTTAGCCACAATGCTCTTATGGCTGTGACTGAGCTGAGCATTGAATGATGTCTATAGCTGAGTCACCTGCGAAGTCCGCAGAGAGTTTTATTTCATCAAGAGCCTTGTCGATTTTTTTCTTTTGGCAGCTGTTTTTTGATCGCATACTCCAAGTTCTGCACCTACACTCGCATAGTGCTTGCTACGGATGTTAAAGCAACGGTGGGCTTAGCACCACCTACCGTGAGGTAACACTTTCTAAAGTTCATGTCAATGCATCTATCAAAGATATCGCAAATGGAGGAGGAGTCTTCCAACGGAAGTGTCACATACTTGGCCAGTCTGGTGACTTCCGCATCCACCGTTGGTGGGTTAGATAAAGGAGCCATAGCCTCCTCCAACTTCTGCAACCTATTGGCTTAGGAGGATTTTCTCTCCCTTCTCCCATTCCTCCTGAAACAGGCCTTTTATTTATGTCTTTAGGTTCCTGCTATGGAACCCAAAGTCTTGTTCACACTTGCAGCAGGCTCTGCTATTGCACTGAAAAGGGATCTGTGCTTAGGTCACTTTTCAGAGGCATTTGATATTATGTAGAGGGGACAAGTGTTTCCGCTATGCAATTTTCAAAGAGCAATTTGCATGCAATGTTTCAACTCGCATGGGGCGGCCCATTAACTTGGCTGCCCTACGCGTGCAAAAAGAAGCCCCTGCTCCTATTTAGGGGCGACAAGCTTCGCACAATGTTTTTAAAGGCCCGTTCTCCCACGTGACATTCACAGCAGAATCTCATCACATTTGGGGTTCACTGAAAGGATAATGTGTGCTGTGCAGTGATTGCCACAAAATTTTAAATCAGATTGTATGGTGTGTGATAATATGTTTTCTCCTTCTTTGGAGGAGGTTCCGGATCCTCCCATTCAAGTGCAGATTTTACCACCTAATGAACGGTGGTATCATCTCAAAATAAAAAGCCTGAACCTTCAGGATCCTCTGCCGAGGAATTCCTGGCTGATGACTGGCCAGCGGTAAAGTGCATATTACCGCTGACTCATAGTCCAGCAGGCATGGACAGGGATGTTACCTTTCTTTCACGGTGCATTGGGTGACTCTTCTGGCAGCTGGGAAGGATGCAGGACAAGGTGCAGTAGTGTTGGAGGTTGTTCCACCACCATGCCTCCAAAATGCTACTACTGGTGATTCTGACACACCTCTCTCCTTCACCCCCTCCTCTTCTTCTTCCTCTATGGCCTCTTCCTGGGCTTTGTCCTCTGAACCGGCGGTGCTCCGTAGGCGTTCAAGGGGCTATGCAAGTATGCAGGCAAAAAGATGCCATGCGGTGCTTGCGCTGTGTGCTTGGGGGAGCCACACTGGGGGAGAGATTCTGTCAGCTCTGCAGGGGCAGGCTGAGAGGTGGTTGATGCCACGCCAGCTTAAGCCAGGAATGGTGGTTTGAAACAATGGCATCAACCTCCCCTCTGCCTCCGACAGGGACAACTGACCCATGTGCCTTGTGTGGCTCATGTCCTTAACTTGGTGGTGCAGCGGTCCTTGGGCAGGTAACCGGGCTTACAGGATGTCCTGAGGCAGGCCAGGAAAGTCTGTGTGCATTTTCTGCCGGTCAAATAATACAAGTGCTCGGCTGGCTGACCTCCAAAAGGAATTTAACCTGCCCAAGAATCTGTCACATACCCACCAGGTGGAACTCAATGTTGGCCATGCTGCAGCGGCTGCACACACAGCAGAGGGCCATCAATGAGTACATGTGCGACTATGGCACCAGGAAAGGGTCAGGGGAGCTTGTTTTCTTTTACCATGCCAGTGGCTCATGATCTGTCCTGTCACCATTTGAGGAGTCCACGAGGATGGTGAGCAGTGACAGTGCATGCATCAGCGACACTGTCCCTCTTGTCCATCTGTTGGAGCACACACTATGTGGAATAATGAACAGGGCGCTTGAGGCAGAACAGAGGCAGGGCTTCCTTACCTCTCAAGGCCCCCTTTATCCAGACAGTGTTCCTGCTGGCCTGCTAATCACACAGGAAGAGGACAAGGAGGAGGAGGAGGAGGAAGAGGAGGATTGTGTCAGTATGGAGGTGGAGCCTGGCACTCAGCATCAACCAGCAGTCTTTTAGGGATCATTTACAGTCCCAAGAAACCCGTGGACTTGTACGTGGCTGGGAGAAGGTGGCTGTCACGTCCGGGTAGAGAGGCCGAGATGCTGAGAGGGCTCCCCTTGCGGCCGAGTGCAGTGCAACCCTGAAGATGGCACAGGGATGCAGTGCCCACAGTAGCACAGGTTGCCAGGTAGCAGAAGCCGATGATCAGTCTTTAGGGCAACTGTGCGAGGAAGTCCAAATGGCAGGGTCAAGGCCAGGCCGAGGGTCATACACGGAAGATCAGTCCAGAGATCAGAACAACGGGTCTTCAGGTGAAGAGCTGGAGAGCGGAAGGTCAAGTCAAGCCAAGGTCGGATACCAGAAGCACAAGGAACGTCAGATGCGAGCCAGAGGTCGGAGCCAGGGGGATCAACAGGAACAGGTCAAACGAGCCGGGTCGGAGAACGGGAGATCAGGCAGCAGGAATCACAGGAACAGATACTCAGGAGAGCTGACGATAATCCAGCGATGAGGCTCTGTTAACTGGACGTTTAAATAGGCAGGGTGCCTGGGTCGCGTCGTGTGCGCGCCGTGGCGTTCGTACGCCTACGGCGTGCGACGTAATACGTTCGTCCATCACCGCGTACTCGCGCTCGATCGGGCGCAGCTTTGGACGCTCGTTTAGGAACCGTATAGCGCCCACGTATTTGCTGACGCGCGTTAACGCGATCGTACCGTGCGAGGTTACGCCTATTATCCTGACAGTGCCCCCCCCCAAGGGGCAGCCTCCGGATGCCCAGGCGAGCCCATTTTTCAGGATGAAGATTACGAAACCTGTGTATGAGCCTAGGGGCGTGTACAAAACTTGCAGGTTCCCAAGAATTTTCTTCAACAGAGTACCCCTTCCATTTAATCAAAAACTGAATTGTCCTACCTCTCCGACGACAGTCCAAGATAGATTCGACTTCGAATTCAGTATCATCACCAACCTGAACTGGAGGTGGGGGCGCTTCTTCTCTACCTGAAAAAGGACTAAAGGTTACATGTTTGAGCAGAGAGACATGAAACACAGGATGGATTCTGAAAGATCTGGGCAAGGTAAGTTCAAACGCTATGGGGTTAATTTCACGTTTGATCTCAAAAGGACCCAGGAACTTGGGTCCCAGCTTCCGAGATGGACATGACAACTTCAGATTTGCTGCTGAGAGCCAGACTTTATCCCCTATCCTAAAGGTGGGGTTACTCCTCTTCTTCTTGTCATAATGCCTCTTGTATTCCTCCTGGGCCTTCTTCATAGTATCCTGGAGCATCTGATAATTTGCTTGAATGAGATTTACCCTATCTTGGACAGCCGGGACGGTGGATTCAGGAATGGTGTTAGGTAAAAACGAAGGATGGAACCCGTAATTGGCCCAAAAGGGTGATTGGTTGGTAGAGGCATGTACTGAATTGTTATATGCGAATTCCGCACAAGGCAGCAAAGAGACCCAATCATCCTGGGAAAAAGAACAGAAGCATCGGAGGTACTGTTCCAGCGTCTGGTTGGTTCTTTCTGTCTGACCGTTGCTCTGTGGGTGGTAGGCCGAGGATAGACACACTCTAATTGACAGCAACCTACAGAGCTCCTTCCAAAACCTGGAGGTAAATTGTACCCCTCTATCCGACACAATACTGTCAGGCACGCCATGTAGTCGGACAATCTCCTTTATAAAGATCTTTGCAGTGTCCACGGCAGAAGGGGTCCCTTTCATTGGCAGGAAATGCGCCATCTTGGATAAACGGTCCACCACCACTAAGATGGTAGTGAATTCTTCTGAGGGAGGCAATTCCACAATGAAATCCATGGAGATTTCCTTCCAGGGTTTTTCTGGGACGGGTAGCGGCCTTAACAGGCCCCAGGGTCTGGTGTTCGACCCCTTGTTACGCTGGCAGACTGAACAGGAGTCAACGTACTTCTTACAGTCCGATCTTAGGGTAGGCCACCATAAGGACCGCTGCACCAGGTCAACAGTTTTCCGGACCCCAAAGTGGCCGGCTAACTGGTGATCGTGAAAGGTCCTTAATACGAGTGACCTGGCTTGCTGGGGAACAAAAATTTTATCCCGATGCCATAGAAGCCCTTCTTGGCGTCTCAGGGAGGAGATTTCTGCCTCCGTACATTGGCCGGTGGCCTGCACCAATGAAGCTCTTAGATCCGGTTGGATAAGCAGGAAGTTTTGAGGAGAAAGGATTGTACTGGGTGGAATCCTCTCCGGGGAATCTGGGAACATTCGGGACAGAGCATCGGCCTTGCCATTCTTTGATCCAGGGCGATAGGTTACGTGAAAGTTGAACCTCGAGAAGAATAAGGCCCATCGGGCCTGTCGGGGTCTTAGGCGTTTGGCCGTGCGGAGGTATTCTAGGTTTTTGTGATCAGTAAAAACCAGAATGGGGTGAGCGGCACCTTCCAGAAGATATCTCCACTCTTCGAGGGCGGTTTTAATCGCCAGGAGTTCCCGGTCCCCCACATCATAGTTCTTCTCCGGGGCGCTCATCTTACGCGAGAAAAAAGCTACGGGATGTAGTAGTGCCTTGGGGCCTTGGCGTTGGGATAGGATCGCTCCTGTGGCGACCTCTGAGGCATCAACCTCCAGCACGTAGGGTAAGGCGGGGTCTGGGTGCTGCAGAATTGGTGCGGTGGTGAAGAGAGTCTTAAGCTGGTCAAAGGCGGCCTGTGCTGCTGCAGACCAAAGGAACTTGGTATGCTGATGGGTAGTCTGAGTAATGGGTGCTACAATGGTGGAAAAATTTTTTATAAATCTTCGGTAGAAGTTCGCAAAACCAATAAATCTCTGGACACCCTTCTTGTCCGAGGGAGCGGGCCAGTCTAGGATGGACCTCACTTTCTGGGGGTCCATGGCAATTCCGCTTGTGGAGATGATGAGCCCCAAGAACTGAATGGATTCTTTTTCGAAGTCACACTTCTCAGCTTTAACGAAGAGTCCATGAGTTCTGAGAATGCCTAATACTTTCCTGACGTGTGTTCTGTGGAGTTCCAGCGTGGTAGAAAAGATGAGAATGTCGTCGAGGTAGGCGACAACAAAGTGATCTAAATATTCCCGGAAAATATCGTTGATAAAATGCTGGAAGGTTGCTGGGGCATTGCACAACCCGAAGGGCATGACTAGATATTCGAAGTGACCAAACCTTGTCCTAAATGCCGTCTTCCACTCGTCCCCCTTCCGGATGCGGACAAGGTTATAGGCTCCACGCAGGTCGAGTTTGGTAAAAATGCGTGAAGTGTGGAACCTTTGAAGAAGTTCAGGGATAAGCGGAAGTGGGTAACGGTTTTTGAGTGTGATATTGTTTAGTTCCCTATAGTCTACACAAGGTCTTAAAGTCTTGTCTTTCTTCTCCACGAAGAAGATGCCTGCACCGGCAGGGGAAGAAGAGGGACGAATGAACCCCTTAGCCAGGTTCTCGTCTATGTACTGTCTCAGGGCCCCAAGCTCGGTTTCGGAAAGGGGGAATATCCGGCCAAAGGGAATGGGAGCCCCTGGTAATAGCTCGATGGGGCAGTCATAAGGGCGATGTGGCGGTAGGACATCCGCTTTCCTCTTGTCGAAGACATCTCCGAATTCCCGGTAGGCGGCTGGTATGTTAGGGACTGAGCTGGATATGGGTTGGACGGTCAGGCAACTGGGTAAGTTCTTAGATTCGGGACCTAGACAATGTTGCTGACAGTATGCGGAAGTAAAAGATATCTCCTTCTTGACCCAATCAACCCGAGGGTTGTGTGCCTGCAACCATGGGATTCCCAGAATGACGGGGAACATGGGGGAACACAGGATATCAAATTTAAGAAATTCCCGATGACCCGAGTCCGTGGTTGTTAGAATGGGCCTGGTTTCCCTGGTAACGTGGCCAGAACTGGGTAGAGAGCCATCGGCCAAACGGACAGTCAGTCTTTGTTTCTTGAGGAGTAGTGGGAGAGCGAGATTCCTGGCTAAGGTTAGGTCCAAGAAACAACTGCAGGCCCCAGAATCGAGTATTGCCTGTAAGTGAACTTCCCGACCTGCCACCATCAAAGAGACAGGAAGGGTGATGTGGGCCGAAGCGGGCTTCGTTACTTGAAGGTGAAATGGCGGATAGAGGGTAGTCTTGCTTGGTCTTGTAGGACAATTGGTTATAAAATGTCCTGACTCTCCACAGTAGAAGCAGAGATCTGCCTGTCGGCGGTAAAGTCTTTCCTCAGAGGTTAAGGCAGAACGGAGCAGACCTTTCGGGGTAGGAGTTGCTGTGGGGTAGACCGAGGGTGGTGCCTGGACAGGAGGAAGGGTCCGAGCACGTTCAGACTGGCGTTCCCGAAAACGCCTATCCAGTTGAATGGCGAGTCGGGTAAGACCTTCAAGTGTTGCGGGAACCTCTAATCTGGCTAGTTCGTCCTTTAGGGCTTCTGATAACCCAATCCAGTATTGGTATTTTAGAGCTGCCTCATTCCAGCCGGAATCGGCAGACCATGTCTGGAACTCCACGGTATAGTCTTCCGCCGACCGCTCACCTTGGCGTAGGGAGTACAAAGCTGCTTCGGCTGTTGCGGTCCGAAAGGGGTCGTCGTATAAGCGAGCCATAGCTTGAAAAAACTGGTCCAACGTACTGATGAGGACGCTGCGTTGTTCAAGTAGGCCGTGGGCCCATGTCTGGGGATCGTCCCTTAGCAAGGAAATGGTAAAACCTACTTTGGTTACTTCGGAGGCAAAAGTCTGAGGTTGTAAGGAGAAATATAAGTAGCAAGAGTGCCTAAAGGATCTAAACTTCCTTCGGTCCCCATGGAAATACTCTGGTGCAGGGACTCGTGGTTCCAGAGAGGTTGCAGCTAAGGTGGTAGCTTCTTGACGTGGGGAGTGCTGCAGATGCTCTTCCAGCCGGAAATACTTTTCTTGGAGTTTCTTAATCACTGGGGTAAGGGCCATAACTTCCTGTAGGATGGCCTCCATCGGGGAAGCACCTCTGTCGGCCTCAGACATGGCTGGATTATACTGTCACGTCCGGGTAGAGAGGCCGAGATGCTGAGAGGGCTCCCCTTGCGGCCGAGTGCAGTGCAACCCTGAAGATGGCACAGGGATGCAGTGCCCACAGTAGCACAGGTTGCCAGGTAGCAGAAGCCGATGATCAGTCTTTAGGGCAACTGTGCGAGGAAGTCCAAATGGCAGGGTCAAGGCCAGGCCGAGGGTCATACACGGAAGATCAGTCCAGAGATCAGAACAACGGGTCTTCAGGTGAAGAGCTGGAGAGCGGAAGGTCAAGTCAAGCCAAGGTCGGATACCAGAAGCACAAGGAACGTCAGATGCGAGCCAGAGGTCGGAGCCAGGGGGATCAACAGGAACAGGTCAAACGAGCCGGGTCGGAGAACGGGAGATCAGGCAGCAGGAATCACAGGAACAGATACTCAGGAGAGCTGACGATAATCCAGCGATGAGGCTCTGTTAACTGGACGTTTAAATAGGCAGGGTGCCTGGGTCGCGTCGTGTGCGCGCCGTGGCGTTCGTACGCCTACGGCGTGCGACGTAATACGTTCGTCCATCACCGCGTACTCGCGCTCGATCGGGCGCAGCTTTGGACGCTCGTTTAGGAACCGTATAGCGCCCACGTATTTGCTGACGCGCGTTAACGCGATCGTACCGTGCGAGGTTACGCCTATTATCCTGACAGTGGCTGCGGATCATGTCATCCTTTGTGACCCAGAGGACTCTGGACCGAATGCCTCAACTAACCTACGCTGCATGGCCTCCCTGATCCTGCAAAGCCTGCGGAAGGCTCCTCGTATTCGTCAAATTAAGGAGAGGGATCATTACTGGCTGGCAACCCTCCTTGATCCACGTTACAAGGGTAAGGTTGCGGACCTTATCTTGTTGTCGCAGAGGGAGCAGAGGATGAAACATCTTTGGGAGGCCTTGCAGAAAGGTCTGTGCAACGCGGTATCAGAGCTTCTGTCAGTCACAGAAGGAGCGGTGAAGAAGGTGTGTTCAGACAATTTTTTATTCTGCAGCCCCGAGGTATGATCAGTTCCAGCAACCATTGCCAGCATCTGATTCACATGGTGCAGGAATACCTAGGGGCAAGATCAGACTTGGACACCTTTCCCACCTAAAATCCTCTGGGTTACTGGGTCTTGAGGATGGATCCCTGGCCAGAGCTTTCACAGTATGCAATTGAGCTACTGGCCTGTCCTGCATCCAGCGTTCTTTCGAAACACACATTCAGTGCCCAATTTTTCAGCCCCTGTTTAACAGGGGCGTGTAATTACAATTTTTGATGCAATATTTTGCAGGAGGGTTCGTTGCTGAGCTTAACTACAATATTTGTGAGTGGTTGTAGTGTTGTGGCACCAGCAACAGCGCCTAAGGCCCAATTTTTCAGCCCCTGTTAAACAGGGGCTTGTAATTACAATTTTTGATGCAATACTTTGCAGCAGGGCTCATTCCTGCACTCCAACTAGAGTATCTGTGAGGGGTTGCAGTGTTGTGGCACCAGCACCAGTGCCTAAGGCCCACTTTTTCAGCCCCTGTTTAACAGGGGCGGGTAATTACATTTTTTGATACATTTTTTGCAGGAGGGTTCGTTGCTACGCTCAACTACAATATTTGTGAATGGTTGCAGTGTTGTGGCACCAGCACCAGTGGCTAAGGCCAAATTTTTCAGCCCCTGTTTAACAGGAGCGTGTAATTACAATTTTTGATCCAATACTTTGCAGCAGGGCTCATTCCTGCTCTCCAACTAGAGTTTCTGTGAGGTGTTGCAGTGTTGTGGCACCGGTGCCTAAGGCCCAATTTTTGTGCCTCTGTTCAACAGGTGCATGTAATTACAATTCTTGATATAATATTTCACAGCAGGGCCCATTCCAATGCCCACCAAGAGTAACTGTGAGGACTTACAGTATTATGGCACCAGCACCACCACCACCAAAGGCCCATTTTTTCCACTACTGTTCAACAATGGCATGTAATTACAAATCTTGATATAATAGTTCACAGGAAGGCATTCCAGCACCCACTAAGAGTCACTTCGAGGGCTTACAGTGTTATGGCAACACCAACACCTTAGGCCCAAATTTCTGCAGAGCATATAGGGCAGGCCCCTACTTTCAAACATGTAACTTACAAACGTCTCCTACTTTCAAACGGAAGGAAACAACAGGAAGTGAGATTAAATCTACCCCTAGGAAGGGAAATTCTCTCCTGTAAGAGTTAATATGGGAAAAACGTGTCTCCTCTCCACTGATGCTTTATGCCAATGCTTGTTTTACTAAAAACCCCAAATTATCAAAAAACATTTGTCATTGGAACAGAAAGTGAGGTGAAATCTTCTAAAGAGGTGCGCAGACAGCAAAAAAAAAATGTTACATGGGTGATAACCCTTCCCTATGTTTTCCAAAAAGCTTAAAAATATATTTTTTGACTGGAGCTACTTTTAAAAATGTACTAGTTCAAAATTACAAACAGATTCTACTACACAGTCCCTGTCATGTTTGCACCGCCTGTATACTAATTAAAAAAGAGTCCTGCGCAAATAATACCACAAAAAATGAATAATGTATAAAAATGTGAAAAAAACAAGAGTTAATGAAAATATTTCAAAATAAACACACCAATAGTGTAAGTGTGTAGTGAAAAAAACACTGGAGGAAGAACAGGACCAAATGTTCCAAAAGATCAGGCTCCCAGAACTCTCACCTCAGAGATGGAATAATTCAGGCAAAAGAAAGTAATTCCAATGGACTTCTCCTTCACTTCTCTGTGCACAATCATCAAATGGTATAAACTTCTACCACTAGAGGGCCGATTCAACCTCTTATGAGTAATGCTGCAGCATATGTATCCTCGTGGTATGAAACTTAAAGAAAACACAGAGGGGAAGGGGGAAGGGAGAGAGAAAGGGGACTCCAATGGTGTAGTGGTTTCCAAAACTGAATAAATTTATTTAAGAGAAAGCAAATGGACTCTCACATTTAAAAAGAAAATATCAAACAGAAAGAGATCTGGCGTGTACAGCCAGTCTTACGCTTGTTCCGGTATTCCTACGGCCACTCCCTACGCGTTACGTCACCACGTGACTTCTTCATGGGGATGACGCTAGACCGTTCGTAACATACTTATATACGAGAAAACCGGAAACGATCGGACCGGAAACGTCCGAACGACCATTTTGAAAGAGGTAAAAAGCGTCCGAACGACCATTTTGAAAGAGGTAAAAACAATCATGTTGGCCGGATGTAGAAACTCCGCCATCTTGCTCCTCCAAAATGATGAAAGGGAAGTGTATGTACACCACCATTTTAGACCGGAAATGATTCTTCGGCCATTTTAATACAATATGGTGTACAGAGAAATATGCATTCTCCCTTTAAAGAGCAAAAAAGATCCGAACAAAATATAGAATCCGAACGAAATATAAATACTAAAAAATATAAAGCCTAAAAATTGAAAAATAATATATATCCAGCAATTTATGTTAAGATCATCAAAAATTATATATAAAAACCGCAATAGACATGAATATATAAATAACATAATATACAAAATAGGAATATATAAACAATGTGGATAAGGAATAAAATATCCTAGCGATTTAAAATATTCCGTCACTGTATAGAAAATGTATATATAATATAAATAGCGGCAATAGATAAAATATTTAAAAATATAAAAATATAAAAATAATGTAAAAATAGTAGATATAGTCAAATATAAATCAGACTGTTCACCAAATAAAGTGCCAAAAAATAATAATGGCATACCGGAAATAGAGCAAGACTTTACATGAAATATCCTATCATAATAAAGATGTATACAGTATAATGCATAAAAAATATTTAAAAATTGTTTAAAAAACAGTTAAGATCAAAATCAACATTTAAACCATCAGGATAAAAAGATCTCATAGTAAAAATCCACCTAGATTCCTTCTGACTGATGGTTCTAATTTTATGGCTACCCCTCCATGAAGGATTAAATCTTTCAATACCCCAGAATTCTAAATGGGAAGGGTCCCTATTGTGAACTTGATCGAAATGTCTGGAGACACTGTGTTGTGGAAAGCCCTTTATAATATTCTGTATATGTTCTTTTAGTCTTACTTTAAGTGCTCTTTTTGTTCTTCCAATGTATTGTAATTTACAACTACATTGTAAACAATATACCACGCCTTCTGTATGGCATCCAATAAAATCACGTATCGTATGTGTTTCTCCGGTAATAGTGCTAGTAAAATCAGATCTTTTATTTTGAAATTTCTTGGCATGTCGACATGTGAAGCAATTCTTGCAAGGATAAAAGCCTTTTCCAGTAAAAAAAGTAAAATCTCTTTTAGAGATTGTAGTTGTAAATTACAATACATTGGAAGAACAAAAAGAGCACTTAAAGTAAGACTAAAAGAACATATACAGAATATTATAAAGGGCTTTCCACAACACAGTGTCTCCAGACATTTCGATCAAGTTCACAATAGGGACCCTTCCCATTTAGAATTCTGGGGTATTGAAAGATTTAATCCTTCATGGAGGGGTAGCCATAAAATTAGAACCATCAGTCAGAAGGAATCTAGGTGGATTTTTACTATGAGATCTTTTTATCCTGATGGTTTAAATGTTGATTTTGATCTTAACTGTTTTTTAAACGATTTTTAAATATTTTTTATGCATTATACTGTATACATCTTTATTATGATAGGATATTTCATGTAAAGTCTTGCTCTATTTCCGGTATGCCATTATTATTTTTTGGCACTTTATTTGGTGAACAGTCTGATTTATATTTGACTATATCTACTATTTTTACATTATTTTTATATTTTTATATTTTTTAATATTTTATCTATTGCCGCTATTTATATTATATATACATTTTCTATACAGTGACAGAATATTTTAAATCGCTAGGATATTTTATTCCTTATCCACATTGTTTATATATTCCTATTTTGTATATTATGTTATTTATATATTCATGTCTATTGCGGTTTTTATATATAATTTTTGATGATCTTAACATAAATTGCTGGATATATATTATTTTTCAATTTTTAGGCTTTATATTTTTTAGTATTTATATTTTGTTCGGATTCTATATTTTGTTCGGATCTTTTTTGCTCTTTAAAGGGAGAATGCATATTTCTCTGTACACCATATTGTATTAAAATGGCCGAAGAATCATTTCCGGTCTAAAATAGTGGTGTACATACACTTCCCTTTCATCATTTTGGAGGAGCAAGATGGCGGAGTTTCTACATCCGGCCAACATGATTGTTTTTACCTCTTTCAAAATGGTCGTTCGGACGCTTTTTACCTCTTTCAAAATGGTCGTTCGGACGTTTCCGGTCCGATCGTTTCCGGTTTTCTCGTATATAAGTATGTTACGAACGGTCTAGCGTCATCCCCATGAAGAAGTCACGTGGTGACGTAACGCGTAGGGAGTGGCCGTAGGAATACCGGAACAAGCGTAAGACTGGCTGTACACGCCAGATCTCTTTCTGTTTGATATTTTCTTTTTAAATGTGAGAGTCCATTTGCTTTCTCTTAAATAAATTTATTCAGTTTTGGAAACCACTACACCATTGGAGTCCCCTTTCTCTCTCCCTTCCCCCTTCCCCTCTGTGTTTTCTTTAAGTTTCATACCACGAGGATACATATGCTGCAGCATTACTCATAAGAGGTTGAATCGGCCCTCTAGTGGTAGAAGTTTATACCATTTGATGATTGTGCACAGAGAAGTGAAGGAGAAGTCCATTGGAATTACTTTCTTTTGCCTGAATTATTCCATCTCTGAGGTGAGAGTTCTGGGAGCCTGATCTTTTGGAACATTTGGTCCTGTTCTTCCTCCAGTGTTTTTTTCACTACACACTTACACTATTGGTGTGTTTATTTTGAAATATTTTCATTGACTCTTGTTTTTTTCACATTTTTATACATTATTCATTTTTTGTGGTATTATTTGCGCAGGACTCTTTTTTAATTATTCAAGTGATAGTTTGTGTTTACTATTTTGTCCCGCTGCATTTTCTGTTTTATTTAGTAGCACTTGCACTTTTGTTATTCCACAGTTTGTTACATTATACTTTGTTATGCACGTAGATCTATTTCACGTCTAGCACATAGTGGCGCGAGGGTCCATTTTACACCGCCTGTATACTGCTGTTCTGAGTATATAGGGCCTGGGGGCCCCAGGCCTTTCCTTTTTTTAATTTGGGTAAGGGGTTCCGCTTAATATCCATACAAGACCCAAAGGGGCTGGTAATGGGCAGGGGGGTACCCATGCCATTTTTCTCAATGATTTCCATCCATATTGCCGGGACCAGACATTACATTAAAACAAAGCAGGTTTAAATTACTTTTTTTCCATTAGAAATGTCATTTTGTGCAGGGACTGTTCTAAACACGGGCAACATGTGCCACTTCACAGGAATTCTATAGAAGCCCCCCAGGCACGATATTTAAAGAAATATTTCACATTTTTTTTTCACTTTAAGCATCATTAAAATCAGTGCTCCCGTGTTTTTAAAACTTTTTTTTGCATTGATACATGTCCCCCGGGGCAGGACCTGGGTCCCCAAATGCTTTTTAGGACAAAAACTTGCATATTAGCCTTTAGAATTAGCACTTTTGATTTAGAATGTTCGAGTCACATAGACTATAATGGGGTTCTAAAGTTCGCGTAAATTTTCAGTCCGTTCGCAGGTTCTGGTGCGAACCAAATCGGGGGGGTGTTTGGCTCATCCCTACTGAGGAGGAGGCGCAATCTTCTCCCTCTGCCTGGAAGGTTGGCTGTAATACTGGGTCTGGGGAATCAGCCTGCCTAATCCGCTGGGCTGGAGTCACCCTGAAGTGAGAGGGTTGAATGGCTTGGTTTAGACCTGATGCAAGGCCCACACTGTAATCGTCTGCTTCTGTCCCTGGTTGTCCGAGACAACCGTAAAATTCTGCCATTGGTTTTCCCTCATGTGTGCTTTTTCTGTTTTTTATGAGAGATTTCTACATGGGGTGCAGGGTTCTAACAAATATGCAAACATTGCATTTTGAAAGGTCTTCTATAGGCTTAACTGGTTAAAAGCGCTAAAATGTTTTAAGAGTACATTCATCTTTTGTGAATGCATACATCATTACATCAGTGAAATGTGTCCAATATCCTATAATTAAAATGTCATTGTTGCAAAGATAAGGAAAGCTTATATGCAAAAATAGCTTTACTAGAAGCATGACTTTGTTAAAATAGACAAATAGTATGAGAAATTCATTTTGGAAACAGAGAAGTATATTCACTTAAAAAACGGATGAATTTAAAAAAGATTACACATAGCACATTTTCTATCACTAATTAGAAAGAAGAACTGCTGATGATCAACTGCTGATGCACAGCATATATAAGAGTAGTAAATTAAGTGGACATTATGCTGATCCTAAATTACATGTCACAATACGGTAATATATCCATAATCCACAATCCACTGTAATTTACCAGCCATCAGGATCAGGGTATATGTATATATATATATATATATATATATATATATATATATATATATATATATATATATATATATATATATATATATATATAGCAAATAGAAAGAGTATAAAATTGCTACACAAGCCATGTTGTAATTTTGTTATTAAAAATTCTCTTTCCTTTCCAATCTTCAGCAGCTGCAATTTTCTGTAAAATTCAGTGCAATATGGCAACCTGCATTGAATTTTTTTTTAGTTGGTAATGATATATTTAATGCCTCTGATTTATCATATTTAACCTTAAAATTACTTACTGCTCCAAAGAAATTCAATACATGTATAAGATTTGGTACTGTCACTATCAGATTATTAACATATATTAACAAATTGTACGCATATAGGGACATTTTATACAGTATTCCTTTCCTTTGACTCAAATCCTTTGACTATCCAAATTATTGCAAATAGCTGTGTTTAAGTGTTCCATTACTACTATATATAGAAGAGGGGACTAGGGACACCATTGTCGGGTACCGATTGATATCCTTATAAAATGTGAGAGCATTCCATTTGTACGTAATTTAGCTTTTGGATTGGAATAAAGAGTCATAATGTTTTGTAAATTTCGAGGTCTCACTCCCAGCTGTTTTAGAGTTTCTTCAAGGAAGCACCATCCCACCCTGTCAAATGTCTTCTCGGCATCTATTGATATTGATTCTGGGCATATTCCATTAATGTAAACGTCTTTATTTTATTGTCTCTTGCCTCTCGACCCATTGTAAAACCAACCTGATCTAAATTAATATATGTTGGGAGGACGGGCATAAGTCTATTCGCAATAAGTCTATGTTTGTAAGAAAAATTGGCCGATAGTTACAGCATATCGTATAAGTTTTATCAGGTTTAGGGATAAGCGATATATGTGCTTCCATGCTCTGTGGTGCAAATGGTTGAGAGGAAGAGATAGAGTTAACATCCTATTAAGCACTTCAATACAGGGCACTTTCACCCCCTTTCTGCCCAGACCAATTTTGAGCTTTCAGTGCTCTCACGCTTTGAATGACAATTATTCAGTCATGCCACACTGTACCCAAACAATATTTTTATCATTTTATTCACACAAATAGAGCTCTCTTTTTTTGTATTGTTTATTTAACAAGTTTTACAAATGATACAAAGTGACACATTATTATCACAGACAATTTAGGTAATGCAGATATACACTGTCATTGAAATATATTTACAGTTAGTATGATGAAAAACAAAAAGGTTTGGTGAAGTTGCATAGATAATGATAGAGCTATCATAGATATTATTTTTTATTTTCACATGTACGGTTTGGTTTTCACAATGGGTACTTTGTGTATCTGTCAGAGACATCCTTGTATCAGTAGTATGGGGTCATAGATAACCGTTCCAATGGGGTCAATAGAGAACTAGATATAAATTGAGGAGTATTGCATAATTCAATTCTCTGTCAAAATGGAACTCTGTGCTTCGGAGCTATATTCGGAATCATTCCATGTCTGCCATATTTGTGAAAAATTTTGTATTGAGTCATCAATTACGGCAGTTAGATGTTCCATTCTATGTATATCTTTTAAAATGGAAAGGGATGCGTGAGAGTGGGAGGGGTAGCGGAGAGCCAGAGCTTGGAGATAGTTCTCTTAGCAGCCAATAATATGTAGGACATCAGTTTTCGTTTGGGTTTATGAATGGCTGGAAAGGGTAGACCTAATAAATAGTGCTTAGGATTCAGGAGGACATGGACCTCTAACAATTTCTCTAGGAGTATTTGGATCTGAATACAAAATTGGGTAACTAAAGGACATTCCCAGACTATATGAAAGTGTGAGCCTACAGCTTTGTTGCATCTCCAGCACAGTTTTCTGGGGTTCTGTAACAGAATAATAAAACTTTATACGTGGTTTCTTTGTGTGTGACACAGCAGGAAATTTTGGAGGTGGATCAAATAGAGATTTCTTTTGGAGGTATTTAATCACCACTGTCTTTTTTTTTTTTTTTTTGCGACATAAGGGTAAAAAGAGCGAAAATGAAAAAAAAAAATTGTTTCTATCGTATAATTTTGCAAATAAATAATTTTTGTTCATAAATTTGGCCCAAAATGTATACTGTTACATATCTTTGGTAAAAATGGGCCCAAATGTGCACACTCAAAACGTATTAAACATAAATTAGCACGGGGGCGTGGCTTGACTGAGCATGGAGTAGGTCCTACATGCCCAGGGCTTCGTCCATTAATCCTGTTGCACTTAATCCTCCACTCCGAGAGACACACCGTGCGGGTGGCAGCCTCCTCTGGGGACCCTCCTTACGCCTCGCCTGCTTCCCGGTCTCCCGGCAGTCCGATTCGGCTGCGATTGTCCCGTTCGGTGGCCGTGTTTAGGCGAGTCCCCGGCTTCGGCCTACCTGTGGAGGTCCGCGCCCATCTTGGGACACCCTCCCTCAGAGTTGTGCTGGGCCGGTGGACGCTGTTTTCCTCCTGTCCCTCCTGGGCTTCACCCATCCACAGGCTGACTGGAGAGGTGAGCCTGTGCTAAGAGCTTTGCCCTCAGGAAGGTCCGTGGCTCCGGCCTATACACGGAGGCTGGCGGCCATCTTGGTACACCCTCGAGCCAGCAGCAGGCCCTGTACCTGTGCCTGTGAACTCCTACACATTCTGTCTGATCTACCCTATCGGGTTCTGGGTGCTGTGCCTGTGCATGCTATCATGTCCTCCCCGAAGAGCCAAAAATCCTCTGCGGCAAAGCTGGCACGATTCTGCCGGACTGGGGGAGAGGAGGCGGGGGAGGATGGTGGTGCTGAGTGGAGGGCAGGGGAGCGTGGACAGGGAGACACAGATAAACTGTTGGAGGCCATTACACTCTGCAGGACATTCCTCACTGCTCAGATCGAGGGAGTCAAGATGCATATGTCTTTGATTAGACAGGACTTCCAGAAAATCCGCGAACGGGTCACGGAAACAGAAACCCGCATCAGTACGGTGGAAGATATCCTGCAGCCATTACAGTCTGGATCTGAACACATGCAGAGCCAGATTAACCAGCTGCTCGCCAAGCAGGACGACATTGAAAATCACCTGAGGAGGTGTAACCTCCGTTTCATCGGTCTCCCAGAGGGAGCGGAGGGTAAGGACCCGACGGTGTTCCTGGAGCAGCTACTGGTGTCCACGTATGGTCGGGAGGCCTTCTCTCCCATGCTGGCAGTGGAAAGGGCTCACAGGATGCCAGCTAGACCTCCTCCTCAGGGGGCCCCCCCGTACCTTTATCGCAAAACTTTTAAATTACAGGGACAGAGACGCTGTGCTGAGGCTGGCGAGAGAGAGGGGCAACATCCCAGTAGGAAACGTCAAGGTGGCCATATTTCCTGACTTCTCGGCCGAAATACAGAAACGTCGACAGAGCTTTATGGGGGTCAATCGCAGACTTCGTGACCGTCACCTGAAGTATTCCATGCTCTTCCCTGCGCGTCTGAGGGTGGAACATGATGGCCGGTGTTGTTTTTTGAGGACCCTCGTGAGGTCCTGGCTGGAACGTGGGCCTGCTCACGGCAGGGGCGACTGACCGCACTCTGGGTGTGCCACGTGGCGAGATCCTCTTGCCTCATGGTTCCGCCATTACTCGGCCTGTCTTAACTACTTCTGCCTCATTACCGTCTTGACCTGTATCACACCTTGGTGACTTCACCTCAGTATATCTCATCAGCCTGGAGAGACGGGTGGAACCCTACACCTCTACTGACCCCGCCATCGTGAATTCTCTTCTCTTCATTCTTTGGATACTCGGAGTGGACTTCATTTTCATCATTGCTCCCCTTTTGAGAGCCCCCCTTTTTTTTTTCTTTTTTTTACTACTCCTACATTTATCCATCATACGGAGCTGTGGAAGTGTGCTGGTCCTACAAGCTGCATGCATAGTGCGGCAAATTTACGCCCCACCAACCACTGGGAACCGCTATGTAGACGAACGGAGGAATTGTGGTATGCTGCCTATTCTTCGAACCAACTTGCAGGGGTGATTAGTTAGACCCCATTCTTTTTACCCTACATGGCGGCTGGTTCGGAACCACTATATGACCCAGTGGCTAAAACTGTTCCTCATCTACTCCTTTTACATGCATCTCCTTCTTTCCCAGATGGAAGTTCAGAGTTGTTTAGAGACTATGCCTGCACAAGTTGGGGTGGGTGCAAGGCGGGGGGGGGGGGGTGTCCAACAGTTGTTTTTGCAATTTTTCATTGTGCACATTGTGTCCCCGGAACCGAGTATGGGAAGACGGCCATTGGCTGAAGAGGTGCCTCACAAGGTGGTCAACGCACCTCAGTTTTACTACACATTGTATTCTCCACTTGATCTTGAGTCGCAGCGATGCTTGGCTCCACTAACCCTTGGAACCCGGCCGTGCCAGAATTACAGAAGAAACTGGGACCTGGCACTGGCTCTTCCTCCCAACTTACACGGGTATGCGACTATTTTGCGGCCTCTTTTTTTTTTTCTATTTTTTATCCTTCCGGTTTTTCCACCTTTTTGTTGCTCTTTTTCATGTTGTCCGGAGATGGGACTCTGGGGCGGTAGTTCACAATGGTTGAGGGATGATGACCGCACAAGTTGGGGTGGGTGCGGGGTGAGGAGAGGGGAGAGGGGAATGTTTTACAGGTATTTTCTCAAAATTTCAGTGCACAAGTGTTATTACAAGAGGTGATTGTAACAGGTACATGTCTTAACTGGTTACCCTATGCATGGTTAGCTATAGGGCAGGTTTTAATACTGCTAATGTTCTTGGTACTGCATGACCTTCTGGCGGGTGATCCTCAGGAGTACATCCTAGTGAGGGGTTATTTTTCATATGCTATACGATGACATCTATAAAGTTCCTGACGTGGAATGTGAGGGGCCTGCGTGAGCAAATCAAACATTCGGCAGCCCTTTCAGTCCTAAAGAGACAGAGGGCAGATGTAGTGGCTCTGGTGGAGACGCATATAGAAGGGAGGCTTCAGATGCCCCTTCGACGCCCATGGGTGGGGTGGGCATATCATTCTACTCATACTACTCACGCCAGAGGTGTTTCACTTTTAATAGCCAAATCGGTACACTTTGAGTTGTGTGAAGTAATTACCGACCCACAAGGAAGATATGTGTTTCTCCATGCCAAACTATATGGTGAACAGTTTCTCCTCCTGGCCTTTTACATACCCCCCATTTAGTTTGACTGTGATTATGGAGGGACTCAGGCCGCGTACACACGCGGGTACTGTTCGCTCGTGTGTGGGCTTTCAGCGGACAGTTTCAGCGAACAGTCTGCTGAACAAGGTTTTTCGGAATTTCCGAAAAACTGTCCGCTGAAACCTTGTTTCAGCGAACAGTCCCCTCGTGTGTAGGCTTGTTCGTCAAACAAAGTTCCGCGCATGCTCAGAAAGAATTTATACGCCGAAGGTTGCATTGCAGTGTATAGGACGTCGTTTTCTAGTCCCGTCGTACGTGCCATTCACGTCATCGCGCACGGTTTCAGCAAACTGTTCGTACGTCGTGTGTGGCCATGTCCGTCCATGCTAATTTTGAGCGGACTGTCCGCTGAAACTGTTTGACGAACAAAGTTGAGCGAACAGTCCCCGCGTGTGTACGCGGCCTCACCCTTATGACCCACCACCCCACAATACCAGCGATCTGGATGGGAGACTTTAACACCACTCTACGGCCAGCACTAGATAGATTACACACCTCACAGGGGACGGCCACGGATACCAGGGAGACAACATTTTCTAAGCTGATCTCCACTCTCCACTTAATAGACACTTGGCGCTACAAATTCCCTCTTACGAAGACTTACTCGTGCTTTTCACCTTCCCATAACTCCATGTCCCGCATTGATTTTATTCTGGTATCCAAAACCCTAACGCCGTGGCTATTAGAAGCGGCCTTTTGCCCAAGGCTGTTATCTGATCACAGCCCATATTGGATCTCATTGAGTATTCCAGTCAGTAGGCCCCCAAAGCCTTGGCGCTTAAACCCGATCTGGCTGTCCCTATTCCCGGACGATGATGAGCTCCTGAACCTATGGAAGCTATACTTTGCATTAAACGAACAAACTGCCTCTATTTCGGCGGTTTGGGACTCTTTCAAAATATATGCGCGCATGACCCTCGCCTCCCACATAAATGTGATTAAGGCGAAATCCGCAGATGCCTTTGATAGGGCAGTAGCGTAACTCGCCTCCACAGAACGGGAATATGCCACCAACCCTACCCCGGAGCTAGCAGCCCAACTCAAATTGCAATCTAGAGTAGCTACCCAACTTCAGTTTACAAAGGCCAGGCAAAAGCTGTTTTTAACTAAGCAAAAATTCTTTGAGCATGGGAAAAAGGCGGGTAAGCTGCTGGCATATATGGTCCACAGTGAAGATAGACCCCCAGTGGTCATCACCCTGCATGGACCGGGGGGGGCAACAGATCACGGATCTGCGTAGTGTAACAGCTAGATTTAGAGATTTCTTTACAGATCTGTACCGCACAACTAAAACAGACCCTACTGACCAGGGAACGGCCTTCCTTCATGGTATCACCCTTCACCCAACTGACGACTGACCAGATTGACCTTCTTGAGGCTCTCCTCACCACAGACGAAATAGCCTCGGCTATTGCCAGTTTTGCCAGATCCAAATCCCCTGGCTCAGACGGCCTCCCAATTGAGGTTTACTCCCAGTTCAGTGAATTTCTTATTCCAAAGTTACTCGTGCTATTTAACCACCTTTTTGAGACCTTTTCTTTACCACCGTCCATGAGAGAGGCAGTAATAGTACTCATTCCCAAACCAGGGAAAGATCCGGGATATCCGGAATCATATCGCCCCATATCCCTACTCCAATCAGACATTAAAATCCTTGCTAAAGTACTATCACTGAGATTGAATAAAATTATCCTTTCTCTAATACATGTTGACCAGGCGGGATTCCTGCCGGGACGTAATACATCCTTCAACTTACGCAAGTTGTTTATTAACCTGCAAGCCATGCATAGGGAGGCAGGATCGCAGGTAGTAGTAGCCTTGGACACGGTGAAAGCCTTTGACTCCGTGGAGTGGGGGTACTTATGGAAATGTCTCAGGGGGTATGGCTTTGGCCCCAAATTTATTAAATGGGTGCAACTTCTATACCAATCACCCACAGCCAGGGTGTCGGCGAACGGATGGTCCTCCGAGCAGTTTGACCTCAGCAGAGGCACAAGGCAGGGCTGCCCCCTTTCGCCGTTGCTGTACGCCCTGGCAGCCAAGCCGTTAGCCATATCCATCCGGGACAATCCGGAAATTAAGGGACTAGGCTCCGATACTCTGATTGAGAAAATCAGTATGTATGCGGACGACACCTTGTTGTACCTGGCCGACCCGGGCCCCTCCTTGCGCGTGGCACTACACACGATTGAGCAATTTGGGACCTTTTCTGGGTTAAAAATTAATTGGGAGAAATCTCAGATACTACCAATAGACAGTTTCCCACCAACTGAGTCACAAGCCATGTTACCTCTTCAAAGAGTTAGTACCATTAAATACCTTGGGGTACAGGTGTCCAGAATATCAACAGACTACATACATCTAAATATTGAACCCCTTATATCATACGTGAAAACTAAGCTCAGGATTTGGGCTCGCCTGCCACTGGGAGAATGGGGGAGAATAAACTTAATTAAGATGATTCTACTTCCCAAAATTTTATATGTGATATGGCACTCCACAACATACCTACTTTGAAATATTTTAAGACTCTAGAAGCCCTCCTTAAACCGTTTGTCTGGGGTCCTAACAGACATAAACTGGCATGGCAGGCACTCAAAAACCCTACAGACCTGGGAGGTATGGCGTTGCCTGATCTCCACTTATATTGCGTCCCAATTATCCCAATTGTACCACATAGACAAGACAGACAGAGAGCGGTTCCTCCAGCTGATGTGCCCCAAGTGGGCCAGATGCACGGAAGATTCATTATATGTGATAATAGGCCCCGGAAATGCTGGCTTGTGGAGCGAGGAGAAGGCCCTATTGCGACAATACAGGCATGTATGGGACATCGATTCTGCCAAGCTGGGTATTCCCCAATATAATGATTTTACTCCATTATGGCACAACAGGACCCTACTTCTGGCGAATCCTGGATGTGGATTGCTGGTCTGCTTATGGAATTTTCTACCTACATCATTCAGTTGCGCATGGGACCCTAAAAACTTTTCACGCACTCAAAGAAGAATACAACCTTCCTGATCAGATGTTCTTCAGATACTTACAAGTCAAACATGCAACCCAAAATCTATTTCTACCGTCCCCTCCTCAACCCACTCTGAATGTAATCATGGCGATAGTCAAAAATACGGATCCTCAAAAGCTCATATCGGCATTCTATAACATGCTCTCCACCCCTGTCACAAATAAACTAGCGTATGGCCTTAAGCCTCGCTGGGAAAGGGCTGTGGGACCCATAGAGTACGAGGAATGGGGGGAAGCCTTGGAACTTTGTAAAACGGTTTCACCAAGGCTCTCGGACAGACTGACCCAAACCTATATAATCCATCAGGCGTACCTCACCCCCCCTTAGGGTAGCCAGATACAGGAACTCTCAGTCCACTTTGTGCCCAATGTGTGAGAGGGAGACGGGTACGTTTATCCACCTGTTATGGTCATGCCCCAAAATACAGGGACTTTGGACACAGATAGTGAGATTCCTCCATGACGATATGGGCTCTCCGGCCACGATTGACCCAAAAATGTGCCTCCTAGGACTCATACCAGACTCGACCGACAGGTACACAAAGGTATTTCTGCATGAGACGCTATTCATAGCGCGTAAGGTAATAGCTAGGAAATGGATGAGGACTTGCCCCCCGAACATAGCAGACTGGAAGGCAGAAATAAATAATACCCTCCCATATAAAAAAAATTATATACACTAATAGAGGATGTCCTGTGAAATACTATAAAATTTGGGACAGGTGGCTGCGGGAGTCCGCAACTTGCTTATAACCTGACCTATGCACTGCGCACGGGAAAGTAGATGACTCATGGATTACCAAGCCCATGGGTGACAAAGCGAGTCCCAATATACTGAAACCATGTTTTTATTTATCCCATGCATTCCCTGGATATGCTATGATGTGATGATAAAGATCTGAGATGTAGACACAACTGATACTTGAAGTCATGTATGATATGTACCATGTCTGAAACTGTACACTACAACTTGTATGCACTGTAAACAAAATAAAACCTGTTGATTTAAAAAAAAAAACATAAAATAGCGGGTGTTGTGGGTTCCATAGACTTTGAGGATTATTACTTAGCAGCCATTCTCGACCAGCTACAAGAATAGTATAGCATCCATGCCAACCTAAATAATTGGTTACTGAGTACCCCTTTAGGAGCCGCAACTCCGACCACCATCTCTCCAACCATGAAAACCTCAGTACAGGTCTGGAAAAAAATGATCGCCCTCTCTGACTACGTTCCTACCATGCCACTCCACCAAATACTTTTGGAGTCCCTCCACTACCTCACACCAGATATAATGCTGTCACAGTGGACCCTTAAAGGAATCCGCTCCCTACAAAACCTAATACAAGGGAAACAACCCAAACCTTTCTCCATATTACAAAAAGAGTTCGATCTTCCCTCATCAGAATTCTTTACATTCCTATGAATCCACCACTGCCTGAGTACAATACCCCTCCCTCTATACTCCAAATCTCCAAACACATGGGGATTCTTAACAAACCCTGCCTCCAAAACAAAAGGCATTTCTCACTTTTATAACCTCTTCCATCAGAAGAACATTTTCACTAAAATGCCCTCACACTACCAATGGGAATCAGATATGACACACTCCTACTCAGATGAACAATGGCAATACGCACTAAAAACCATCTATATAAATGTTCAGCCCTCTGGGAACTCACGCAGAAAATCTCAATTTGGTGGTATTTAATGCCTGCTAAATTAGCATCCTTCAGCCCCCAAACCGCCAACACATGCTGGAGATGTAAATCCTCTAAAGGAGACATGATTCATACATTCTGGTCATGCCCCTCTATCCAGATATATTGGGAAAACACCTTCAAACTCATATCAACCATAGCCAACCAGACAGTACTCCCTTCACTTGATCTTGTGGTGTTGAATCTCAGAATTGAAAAAATACCTTGTCCCTTCAGACATGTTACAACCCACATATTACTGGCCTTCAGACTTAATATAACAAGACTTTGGAAGTCTGACAAGGTCCCAACCATTGCTCATACTATTGACCTAGTTCTATGTTCTATGTATTTACCTGTGAAAAAATTTCAATAAAAATTGAATGAAGAAAGAAATGTATAAGATTTTTCTAACACATAGCATGTACATTCTGCTACTCCTCCTGAGTATGGCGATGCCATATGTGTGAGACTTTCACACAGCCTGGCCACATACATGCAATTTTAGGCGTTCTATGAGCCTAAATTACATATTTAATTTCCTGAGAACCTATGACACTTTTGAAGGCCCTAGAGCACCAAGACAATGAAAATTCCCACAAAATGACCCCATTTTGGAAAGCAAACACCCCAACATATATTTTATGAGGCATGGGTTGCAGATAGGTACTGGGGTACTCTGATGGTATGCAGACAGGTACTCAGGTACTCTGATGGGCTCCAGATAAGTACTCGGGTACCCTGATGGGCTAGAGACTGGTACTCAGGTACTCTGGGCTGGAGACAGGTACTCAGATACTCTGATGAGCAAGATACAGGTAATCTGATGGACTGGAGACAGGTACTCGGGTACTCCGATTGGCTGGATAGAGGTACTCAGATACTTTGATGGGCTGTAGATAGGTACTTAGGTACTCTAATGGGCTAGAGACAGGTACTCAGGTACTCTGATGGGGTGCACATAGGTACTTGGGTACTCTAGGCTGGAGACAGGTATTAGGGTACTCTGGGCTGGAGACAGGTACTCAGGTACTCTGATGGACAGGAGACAGGTACTCAGGTACTCTGATGGGATGAAACCAGGTACTTGAGTACATTGATGAGCTGGAGACAGGTACTCGGGTACTCTAATGGGGTGCAGATAGGTACTCAGGTACTCTGATGGGCTGCAGATGGGTACTCGGGTACTCTGATGGGTTGGAGATACATATTTGGGTACTCTGGGCTGGAGACAGGCACACGGGTACTCTGGGCTAGAGAAAGTCACTGGGGTACTCTGATGGGTTGTAGATAGGTGCTTAGGTACTCTGATGGGCTGGTGACAGGTACTCTGATTGGCTGGTGACAGGTTATCTTTATTACTGTGGCATGTGTGTTTTACTGTGCACTGTAAGTGGTAACTAACTGTTACTGCAATCTCCTCCTCATACAGGATCAGTGTGCAAGGAGGAGAATCCGGTAACAGCTAGTTACCGCTGTTTGTTGAAATTTGTGACCGGCTGTGATTGGGAACAGCCAATCACAAGGTAAGAAAAAACAATTTCTCTGATCAGGGATGAGCTGTGTCAGAGTGACATGTCTCATCCCAGATTGCTGTGCTGCTTGGCCCCTGGTGGCGCATGAGCGGCATGCACAAAGACAGCATGTGACCAGCTGTAATTGGACACAGCTGGTCATCTGGTAAAGAGACATTTTTATTGACTCTTTACCTTAACCACTTCAATACAGGGCACTTTCGCCCCCTTCCTTCCCAGCCCAATTTTCAGCTTTCATCGCTCTAGCGCTTTCAGTGACAATTGCGCCGTCATGCTACACTGTACCCAAATGAAATTTGTTTCATTTTGTTCGCACAAATAGAGCTTTATTTTGGTGTTATTTATTCATGACTCTGTTTTTTATTTTTTGCGATATAAGCGCAAAAAAAGCGGAAATTTGGAAAAAAAACAATATTTTGTTTTTTCTATTTTAAAAGAAATCCAATAAAATCAAATTTTGTCATAAATTTAAGCCAAAATGTATTCTGCTACATGTTTTTGGTAAAAAAAATTCTGTTAAGTGTATAATAATTGGTTTGTGTGATCACGGACATATGTACCCAAATGATCATGTACATATGTGTGCAGGTGATCACGTAGATATGTGTGCAGATAATCATTGGGACATGTGATTTTAGTGGGACATATGTGGGGGACATGTTTTTATTATTAGGGGCATGTGTTTTTATTATTTGGGGACATGTATGTTTTGGGGACATGTGTGTTTTGGGGACATATGTGGGGACATTGTGTTTATACTGTGTGGTGTGTTGTGTGTTGACACTAGACTGATGATCAGTGAGTAAAAAGCTGTAAAAAACAGCTCATACTCACTGATCATCAGCCGGCTGCAGCAAACTGCTCTCCTCTCCTCAGGGATGACTTCTGTGTGAGGAGAGGAGGAGCCGATTGCCTAGCAACCGGCTGTTTGTTTACATCACATGATGGCCGTGATTTGACACGGCCGTCATGTGATCAGGAGGGCCAATCACAGAGCCCTCCTGCCGATCTGAGATGCGCCGTGTCCGGATGACACGAGCACATCGGGATCCCGCCGCTGCGCGGGCACGCGCGTGCGCGATCCCGCTCCTTCTGAAGGACGTTCCTGAACGTCCTATCAGAAGTAGACGGCTCCCACCCGGCCTTATATGTGCATTGGCCGGGTGGGAAGAGGTTAATCAGGCATGAGCTGTGTCAGAGTGACATGCCTCATGCAAGATCGCTGCGCTGCAGGCCACTGGCAGCGCATGAGCGGCGTGCAAAAAGACAGCATGTGATCGACTGTGATTGGACACGGCTGGTCATCTGGTAAAGAGTCATTTTCATTGGCTCTTTACCAGGATTGGGGATGGGCTGTGTGACAGGCTCACACAGCACAGAGGCTTTTGGAGGGGACTGAATGCGGGCCTCTTACTCCACCGATTATGGGCCCTGGCATTTGGGGAACGGTGCTCTTTGTGAGCTGTATGCCTGGGGACCCTTGAGGTGCTGTTACTTTGGATTCATGTAAATGTCAAGACACACAGACTGTGGGAACCCTGTATATGCCATATTAGAAATAGTGACTGATTCATACTGTTGGGACACATACTGTTAGATGCTAATGTCATCAACTCCAGCCACCTGTCTGTTGTCTCCTATAATGTAAATGAGTTTAATCTGGCTTGCCACAGCTTCTAAGAGTCTTTCACTCATTGTTGTTTGTGATAATTAACCTGGCTGTTGTATGAAGGAGTTCTGTGTTGATGTTTATGATACTGTATAATCTACTGTGTAAAGCTTGGTGACAACTAGTCTGACCTGTAGTGAAATCCTAATTAATCATAACAATGCTCAGGAAGGCATGAAGTCACATTGGCTGCTTTAAGGGATTAGTTAATTAGCTCTTGTTAATTCTGTTTCTGGTTAAGTTGTATTGTTAGAGTAAAATGAGCAGGAGGGAGGAACCTCCTCTTTTACTGTATATAAGACTTGTATTTTATTTCTAATAAAAAGAGTCCATGTTCAGCAACTAAACAAGTATCATCTTGTTTTGTGCTTGTGAGTGGTTGGAATATCTGATATCTATATTCAGACTGGGAGGAGGTGGTATATGATGAAAGGACTCAAGATGAGCATGTGACATTTTGTTACAGGTTGTGCACCCCCGGTGGCAGGAAAGGTTTCTACTGGTGTCATTTTACAATGCACCGGTAGGGAAGGGGTTAAGGATGGGAAACAAGGCTTCCTGAAATATCTTATAAAAATGAGGCCTATATCCAACTGGACCCGGGCTCTTCCATTATTTCCACTGGAAAAATAGGCAATGCCGTTTCCCTGATATATTTAAAAACGTTGTTACGACTCCTTTCTGAATTCATACCAGATTTCTGTATTGGTGTATTATTGTCATTGATCTGCAATAATATTTGTCTGTCAGCTTACCTCTCCATGTGTTCAGCTGAAGAGACCGGCTGCCATTCACCTAGCTGCTTAACCACTTTCAGACCGGACCAATTTGCTGGTCAAAGACTAGACCACTTTTTGCGATTCGGCACTGCGTCGCTTTAACTGACAATTGCGCGGTCGTGCGACGTGGCTCCCAAACAAAATTGACGTCCTTTTTTTCCCACAAATAGAGCTTTCTTTTGGTGGTATTTGATCACCCCTGTGGTTTTTATTTTTTGCGCTATAAACAAAAATAGAGCGACAATTTTGAAAAAAACGCATTATTTTTTACTTTTTGTTATAATAAATATCCCCCAAAAATATATAAAAAAAAATTTTTCCCTCAGTTTAGGCTGATACGTATTCTTCTGTGTATTCTTCTGTGGTAAAAAAATCGCAATAAGCGATTATTGATTGGTTTGCGCAAAAGTTATAGCGTTTACAAAATAGGGATAGTTTTATAGCATTTTTATTAATAATTTTTTATTATTTTTTTTTTACTAGTAATGGCGGCGATCAGCGATTTTTATTGTGACTGCGACATTGTGGGGGACCCATCAGACATTTTTGACACATTTTTGGGACCATTGTCATTTATACAGTAATCACTGCTATATAAATGCAGTGATTCCTGTGTAAATGACACTGGCAGTGAAGGGGTTAACCAGTGGGTGGCAGTGTAGGGGTTAAGTGTTCCTAGGGATGTGTTACTAACTGTGGGGGGGTTGGGCTTTCATTTAGTGAACACTGATCTCTGCTCCAATCACATGGAGCAGAGATCAGCGTCACTAGTTGCTAGGCAGAATGGAGAAATGTTGTTTACAACGGCACTTCTCCATTCGGCCGCTCCGTGAGACGATCGCGGGGATGCCCGCGGCGATCGAGTCCGCGGGTCCCGCGACCGGACTCACGGGGGTCCCGACCAGCGCGGGAGCGCGCCGCCGGCGGCGCGCTCCCGATGGCAGGGCGGCAAATTTAAAGGGACGTACATGTACGCCCATTTGCCTGCCAGTGCCATTCTGTCGACGTACATCGTCGTGCGCTGGTCGGCAAGTGGTTAAAGTGGTCGTAAACCCTTACAACACACTTTTACCTACAGGTAAGCCTAGATTAAGGCTTACCTGTAGGTCCAAGAAATATCTCCTAAACCTACCCGGTTTAGGAGATATTTGCCAAAAGACAGGCACCGCTGTCTATGGCGCATGCGCCTTAGACAGCGGCGCGCAGGCGCACTGAGCATGGCACCGTCAACGGCGAATATGCCACGTGTGGCAGCTCCCATGCGCATGCGCGGGAGTGACGTCATCACGGCTTTGCCGAATGACAGCGGCGGAGCAGCGAGACCCACCGAGAAGATGGATGCGCCGGACTACAGGGGACAGCGGTGACATCGCTGGCTCCTGTGTCAGGTAAGTGACACATAATGGACTACTATGCGATGCATAGTAGTCCATTATGCTTTACCTTTGCAAGGAATGAAAGAGGAAGTAAACTCATCAGGGTTTACTTCCTCTTTAAGTAATCCCTCCTCAAAGCATGGCTCTACCCTCAACCCTATAAGGGGACACTATAAAAACCTGTGCACTGCAAGCCAGCCCTGCAGACCAATATTCTGTGTTTGGCTTCTGTGTGCTCCTTGCTGTGTGTTCTACATCTGATTCCAGTTACTGTTCTTGGCTTGTTCTTGACTATCCTTGTCTGCTTCATATCCTGACCTTGGCGTGTTCCTTGACTATCCTTACCTGATTGTTGCCCCAACCTTTGGCTAGCTCCTGTTTATCCTTTGTTGTCGCAGTCTGCTGCTTCCTTTCTACCTTCATGTAGTCTACTGTCAGCGTGAGCTGGCAGGCCCTGGGGGTCATGACCTGAAGCCAAACTGCAGCTAAATCCATCCCCACCATTAGGGGCCCCTGGTGAACACCCACTGGCTCTTTTGCGCCCTGGGAAATTCTGCGCCCTGGGAAATCGCATGCTCTAGCTCCCAGTGTGATCTGTGTTGGTGCTCCAGAATACCTGCTTTCCTGAATCACCTAGAGCTCCATCCGCAGCAGTCAGCCATAGGGTTCACTACCTTGCGGTGCACTCCTGACAACAACGGGGTGCATCTGTCACCTGGACTCAGGTGATTTGACAGTTTGATCAGCCATGGACCCGGCTGATGTGCCGCTACCTGCAGATGATCCATTGCAGGGCATAGTCCGCAGACTTATGACCCAGGAATTGAATCAGACTCAGGTGATGCGATTCCTCCAGGATCTGGCTTCCCGCTTCAAGCAGCTTCAGGCCTTCTTGGCAACCCTGAGTCAATTGGCGGCTGTACCTATTCAATCGGCAGCTGTACCTATTCCCATCACAGTCATACATTCACTACAACTGCCAGCTCTAGCCAGTTTCTCTGGGGACTCAAAGGCCTGAAAGGGGTTCCTCAGCCAATGCACCATTCATTTTTAATTCTGGCCTCAAAATTTCCCGTCTGATTGGGCAAAGGTAGCCTATGTTATTTCCCTCCTCTCCAGTGAAGCTTTAGCCCGGGCTGCTCCCCTGTGTGAGAAGAATGATCCTGTGGTTTCCAGCCTGTCTGATTAATTGAAGCTCTTTCAAAACATCTTAGAGGATTTTGCTTGGGTTATCTCTTGGGTTTCTTCAGCAGTCAGTGCTCTTTTACGTCTCCGCCAAGAATCTTCTTCAGTGGGACAATATGCTCTTCAGTTTCATATCCTCACAGCTGAGTTGAGCTGGAACAATGAGGCCCTAGTTGCAACCTTTTTGCATGGCCTTTCTGACTGAGTGAAAGACGATTTAGTGGCAAGAGCCATCCCCTCCAGTCTGGACAATGTCATTTCCAGGTGTAACCAGATCGATATTCATTTTCAGGAGAGGTCCCTAGAAAAGAGGCCAGCACTCCCTGGGCCCTAGCCAGTCTGAGCCCCCCTCCCTTCATCCCATGGAGCATCTTCTGCCTGCTGAGAAACCTATGCAGCTGGGTTGGACCAGGCTAACCCCCAAAGAATGTGCTAGGTGCAGAACTCTAGGCTTGTGTCCCTATTATGGGGGCAAGGGTCATTTTTGTGACTCCTGCTCGCTTCGTCCGGGAAACACTCGAGTCTAATACATCTGGAAGGTGGAGTATTGGGCCCAGAAACATCACCATCTTGTCTTCTTCTTCCGGTGTTCCTTCATGTAGGCGCTTCCCCTGATTCGATCTTTGCATACCTGGATTCCAGGGATGCTGGCAATTTTATGGACTGGAGAACTGCTTCTTCCATGAAGCTCACCCTTTTGCCCCTCCATATGCCACTGATAGTCTCGGCACTGATTGCACTGTTCTCCCAGGGGGCCCTATCCGTTTCCGGACTCTCCCTATTAAGGTGTCTGTAGGGATATGCCACAAGGAGTGGATATCCTTCCTTATTCTACCCAAAGCCTCAACCCCAATTGTATTGGACCTTCCCTGGCCACAGTTCTACTCTCCACATGTGCACTGGGTTTCTGGGCAGATCCTGGCTTGGGGTCCCTCATGTTTCTTGTCCTGCCTTCTCAAGGTGGCCCCCAGACTTCCGGTTGCTACCACATCTGTATCTTCTGATCTTCCCGCTGCATACAGAGATTTCCGGCATGTGTTCTGCAAGAAATCGGCTGAGGCGCTTCCTCCTCACTGGACCTTTGACTGTGCTATTGACCTTGTTCCTGGAGCAACTCTGCCCGGGGGTTGTACCTACCCTCTGTTCATCTCAGAGACCCAGGCCATGTCAGAGTAAGTCACAGAGAATCTAGAGAAAGGTTTCATCTGGAAATACTCATTTCCTACAGGAGAAGGGTCCTTTTTCGTTGCCAAACAGGATGGTATTCTGAGACCCTGCATCGACTATCGAGGTTTAAACAGTTTAAAAAACTTGATACCCCTTACCCTTAATATCTGAGCAGGTTGACAGCTTGAAAGGTGCCTCTATTTTTACCAAGTTGGATCGCAGAGGTGCATACAATCTGATTTGGATACAGGAAGGTGATGAATGGAAAACCGTGCTTGACACTAGAATACTTGGTTATGCCTTTTGGTTTGTGTAATGCCCAGCTGTGTTCCAAAACTTTGTCAATGCAATCTTTAGGGATCCGCTGTATCAGTTTGTTGTCATCTATCTGGGTAACATTCTCATCTTTTCGGAAAATCTGCTTGTCCACAGAAACCATGTCCACACTGTACTTTGGCGCTTTAGAGAGAATAATCTGTATGCCAAGCTGGGGACATGTTCTTTTGAATGTTCTGAGATCCTGTTTCTGGGATGCTTTGTCTCTAGCTTGGGTTTCCGTATGGCTCCTAGAAAAGTCTTGGCCATTACCAACTGGCCTCTTCCTGCTAGTCTCAAGGCCACACAGTGATTTCTTGGGTTCACTAATTATTATAGTCAGTTCATTAGGAATTACTCTTTCATTGCTGAGCCTATTATCGCCTTGACCAAGAAGGGTGCGAATGCCAAGGACTGGCCCCCTGAAGCTGTCTCTGCCTTTCACGACCTGAAACAGGCGTTTGTCTTTGGACCTCTCTTGAGGAGACCTTATCCTGGAGATCCATTTTTTTAAGTGAACACTTCTTCAATGGGGGTGGGAGCTGTGCTTCTTCAATCCTTTGAGAAAATATGTCAACTATGTAAAATCTTCTCCAATTTTTTTTTCAGGCAGAGAGAAATTATGCTAGAGATGATCAAGAACTTATTGCAATTAAATTGGCACCATCAGAGAAGTGGCGTCATCTCTTGGAGGGTTCCCCTCACTCCATAACGATTTTTACTCATAAGAATCGACAGAACTTACAGAATGCTAAACATCTGAATCCCAGACAGGTCAGGTGGAGTTTTTTCTTTTCCCGTTTTAATTTCACGATTACGTACAAACCTGGTCCCTGCAACAGTTGGGCTGATGCACTCTGTAGGTCATTTGACACTTTGGACGAGGCGTCCGCCCCTGAAACTTGAGCCAATCATTCCGACCTCATGTATTGTTGCCCATTCTACCACCCTGGAGTCAAAAATTCCTCCTGGCAAGTCCTTCGTCCCCACTGAACTAAGAGCTAAGATCCTCCGTTGGGGACACGATTCCAAGGCGACAGGTCATGCTGGGTTCCTCCGATCCTTCCTGCTCATCAGTCACCACTACCGGTAGCCTAATCTCTGTTCAGATGTCAAATACTACGTTAAGGCTTGTCATGTCTGTGCTTAGTCTAAATCCTCCACACAAGCCCCTGCTGGTCTTCTCATGCCCTTGCCCATTCCTAAGGAGCCCTGGTCTAACAATGCCATGCATTTTATCTCCGATCTCCCACTGTCTTAGAATAATAAGGTAATTTGGGTGGTAATCAATAGTTTTTCCAAGATGGCTCATTTTTTTCCTCTTCCTGGTCTCCCTTCTGCCCCTACTTTGGTTCTCAGTTTTGTTCCATCTTCCATCTCCATGGGGTTCCTTCTCATATTGTTTCCGATAGGGGGGTTCAATTTACATCTTGTTTTTGGAGAGCTTTTTGCAAATCCCTCAATATTGTCTTGGATTTTTCTTCTTCTTACCACCCTCATTCCAATGCACAGACTGAGAGGGTTAATCAAGAGTTAGATGTCTTTCTCCACACCTTAGTCTCCGCTCATCATGACAATTGGTCCTCTCTACGCCGTGGGCAGAATTCTCTCACAACAATCATGTAAATACCAGTTCTCAAAAGACACCCTTTTTCACAGTTTATGGAAAACACTTTCAACTCCCTTTTCCCGTGACCTATTCTACAGACATTCCAGCTTTGGCTACAAGTCAGCAGTCTTTAAATTCTATTTGGGGTGACTTTCATGATTCCCTCCGGCAGCTGCAGACAAATGCAAAGGCTTTGCCAACTGTCACAGGCATAAAATGCCTTCTCTACAGCCAGAGGACAAAGTCTGACTCTCCACCAGGAACATCAAGCGCTGAGTTCCTTCTCTGAAGTTTGCCCCAAGAGTCATTGGTCTGTACACTATAACCTCTAAACTGAATCTGGTTTGTTTTAAATTTCAGATTCGTAAAAGCCTCAAAATATCGAACTCCTTCTATGTTGCCCTTCTGAAGCCTTTAGTCCTCAATAAGTTCTCTGGTCCTCTCCCTACCGTGGCCCTGGTTTCTGAGGATAATCAGGAGTACAAGGTTAGTCAAATTTTGGATTCCTGTCTCTGTAGAGGCATTCTTCGGGTACCTTGAGCATTAGAAAGGGTTTGGTCCTGAGAAGAGGTCATGGATCACTGCATCTGAGGTCTTTGTTCCTCATCTGTTGAGGAGGTTTCATCTGAGGTTTCCCTCTAAGCCTAGGCCCAGGCAGGGAAGGCCTCATAAGAAGGGGGTACTGTCATGGATCCACCGTAATGTTTGTCTGTCAGCTTGCCTCTCCATGTATTCAGCTTAAGAGACCAGATGCCTTTCATCTGGCTGCTTAAGTAATCCCTCCTCAAAGCATGGCTCCATCCAAGGCCCTATCAAGGAACACTATATTAACCTGTGCACTGCAAGCCAGAACTTCTGATCAATATTGTGTGTTTGGCTTCCGTGTGCTCCTTGCTGTGTGTTCTACATCTGGTTCGAGTTACCGATCTTGGCTTGTACTTGACTGTCCTTATTGTGTTCCTTGACTATCGTTACCTGCGTTCCTTTGTTGTCGCAGTCTTCTGCTTTCTCTCTACCTTCCTATAGTCTATCATTAGCATGAGCTGGGAGGCCCTGGGGGTCGCGACCTGGAGCTAGACTAAAGCTAAATCCATCCCCACCACTGGGGGCCTCTGGTGAACACTGCTAGCTCTTTGATTCCATGCCCTGAGAAATCTCATGCTCTAGATTCCAGTGTTATCTGTGTTGGTGCTCCAGGATTCCTGCTTTCCTGAATTACCTAGAGCTTCATCCGTAGAAGTCAGCTGTAGTGTCCACTACCATGCACTCCTGACCCCAATGGGGTGTATCTGTCACGAGGACTCAGGTGACCCGACAATTATATTATTTAAAATAAAATATGTGAAACATCTTAGAAATCTCTATAGTATCGTATGTCATATCCCCAGAGGCTTTTTGAGTTTTAATTATAAGAGTTGAAGGTAGAGGCTGCTGTAGGGTCCTTGCTAATAATCCACCGGGTTTGAGGGGCGTGGCCGGCTAGCGCGGAAGATGGCCATTTGATATTGCTGCTCTGAGCACAACCAGCTCATGGGAGCTCACAGCGCCCATACAGTGCCAGGAATTCCAGCGATTTTAGCCTCCTCCAGGTCGGACACTGCCACAGTACATGGCCCACAGGAGAAAAGAACAAAACATGTCCAGGAGAATGACGGACTTCTACCCACAGCCCCATGGCTCCTCTAGCCAAGATGGCACCAGCAGGTCTCAAAATAACAAGCGTGGCTTCCCCAGCACAGCAGAGAGATGCTTGCATCATCTATTTCCTGACTTCTGCCATTCTCCACAGGCAAGAGGACGGACCTCTCAATCCTCCTTATGTCCCTCCAGCCCAGTTAAAGCCAAGCACAAGCCACAGGAAACATCAGACTAAATGGGTGATTTTGCCTACACTTTTAATAATCTGATTGACACCCATAATGCTCAGAAAGATGACATTACATGGATGAAGTCGAAAATTGCGGACCTGGAGGACTGTTCCAAGCGCAATAATGTAAAAATAAGAGGGGTCCCATAGTCCGTTAAGCAGGCTGATCTGATGGCCTTTTTCACGGATGTAATGAAGGCCACATTGCCAAACCTCCCTTTGGAGGAACTACTAATTGATCGCATACACAGACTTTCAAAACCAAAACATATTCTTGCTCACTTGCCCAGAGACATCATCACCCATATACACTTCTTCCAAACTAAAGAAAAATTAATGGCTGACTTCCGGCAAGTTGATTAACTTCCAGAACAATTGCAATCACTTTCATTGTTTATAAACCTGTTAGCGCACACCACACAGCAACTTTGGCAGCTGGTCACCATAATGAAACCTTTAAGGAATCACCATATCTCCTATCAATGAAGTACCCAGCTAAACTCTTCATCACTAAGGATGATCGATTGTGTGCAATTAATTCTCTTGCGGATGGCCTCCGCTTGCTGCGAGATTGGCAAATCCTAGAAGCCGAAACTTCCACACCAGACGGACAGTCTCATCATCAGGACCTGCCAGATTGGGCATCTTCTACTAAACACAGGCCTGTATGACTTGCAACGCACCAAAGCTTCTATGGCTCAGGTGAGCTTGTATTGTACATACAATAGTCACTGACATTTTACACTTGCAGTTGCACCCCAGAAAGTCTCAGTTTACACTCCACTCAGATTCCGGCTGGAATCATACTTTTTTGCTTTTTTTGGTTAGTTAATCCCAAACTGACTTTTCTATTCTGTTTTTCCCTTTACAGACTGTTTTGTCCATCACCCAGATACTTGATCTTGATACCGCCTCACCACCCATTGCCTGAACGAGCTCCAGGGCCTGGACCTTACGCCTAGTGCCAGGATACATTGCAGGACAGCTGCTGGCACCAAACATTGAAATCTTTTGGTGCCCCCAAGGTTGGTACCCCGCAAGATGCAGTTTAAGATTTATTCTCTAAACGTTAAAGGGCATTAAACGGCATATGGTATGGAAAGAGGCGCACAGGCTCAACTGTGACATTTTCTGTTTACAGGAGACACACTTTGCTTCACAGATGCCTCCTGTCTTTCACCACAAGTAGTTCCCCCATGTGTATCAAGCCAATGCTTCCTCCAAGAAAAGGGGAGTTCTTATCGCCCTTAAGGACTCTGTTGCATTGACGTTGGTTTCACAGGTATCGGATCCACAGGGTCACTATTTAATTCTAGTATGTCAGATAAAAAATTGTGCTATACTCTATTATCAATGTCTCCCTACCAAATGTCAGACCAATTTTTTGCTAAGAAAAAGGTGCAGGGGGGGGGGGGGGGCATGGCTTAGCGATGTTCGAGTAGAGAAGTGTTCTCTGAGAGCTCCTGGTCCCCTGAACCACCCCGCTAAATTAACGTCTACGTTTGGGTAAACAAGAGGTCCACTCACAAAAGGTACAGGACGAGATCGAGATCCAGTAGCAATCAACCACTCACCCCACAAAGTGGCATCTGACGATATCTCAGAGACCCACAAAACCTCATGTTCCCTGCATGATGGAGGAGCTCACATCGGAGCTACCGGGATCCACTACACTATCATCCACCCCGGGCCTCTTCTCTGAGACACAGGCTGCCTTCTACACAAACATGGCAAGTCCATCCCAGCAACTGAGCGGTATGCCGGATGACCTCCGTGCCATCCTACAGGCCCTTCCCACCAAGTCAGACTTAGAGGCCCTCCCAACCAAGTCAGACATAGAGTCCCTCATTCTCCAGGTAGAGGAAGCACACAGCCGGGATATAAAAGAGGTCAGGGCAGAACTACAGACGCTCACAGACTGAGTGGACTCTGGGGAAGCTTTGATCTCCTCCCTCACACATCGGATTTCGGCACTAGAACGATCCCAAGAAACACAGGCAGCCACAGCCGTGGACCTGCAGCTTCATCTGGAGGACATGGAGGACCGCAGTCGCCGCAACAACCTGCGGCTGCGGGGCCTTCTTGAAGCTACCGGAGCGGAGGACTTGGCGGCGACAGTGGTGGCTATCTTCCAGAAGGTTCTGGTCACCCCCCTGCTGTCTATAGAACTGGATTGTGTTCATAGAACCCTCGTGCCCTAACCATCGGACCCAGATAGACCCCAAGATGTACTCTGCTGGATCCACCACTACACCCAAAAGGAGCTCATCCTCCGTAGGGCCTGGGAACATGGAGACGTGGAATTTGACGGAGCTGCAAAATCAAGATCCTGCTGAACCTTTCCAAGGCCACACTGCAAAGAAGAGCCCTGCTGAAACCAGTCTTAGATGTGGCATGGAGACAGTGTTGCACATATCACTTGGGATACCCTCTGGCGGTAACCTTCCACAAAACGGCCACCTCCTTCACCCTACGCTCACCGATAGAGTTACCCGACCTCTTTACCTTTTTGGGAGTTGAGCCATTTCGAGTTCCGAATTGGCTCACTATGATCCCCCGGCCAACAGGATGTTCGGGACCCTCCGCCCGGAACCATCAGCCTCCACGCCAGCAGCGATCCAGAACTAGATCCCGGACATCTTCCTCCACTGAAGAGGCACGTGAGTCATAAACGTCCTGCTTAACGCCAGTCCTTCTCCATATCATTACACAGACTGTTCTACCCCCACCTGTTTGCTTTACATGTTCCTCAATGCCGAAGTTCCGATGACTCCTATGTCACCCGCTTACCCCGGCAGCTTAAACCATCCTGTCCCGACTTATGAGCTCTCCTCCCCCTCTGCTCAATGCCCGCAGCTCATGGATTACATAAGAGCCTATTGACATAAGAGGTCCCCTTTCCGTAGACTGTACTGCATGGACTTCCGCTTACAGTGGACCGGTCACATACTTGGGAACACACACAGGTAACACTGAGGAGGTCCACTACTACACCCTCTCCTCATAATACTTGATTGTCCGGCCCCACCTCACAATGCCTTAAGGGTCGCCTAATAGCACAGAGACATTATCGTACCGGACCGTATGGGCAGTAGGGGGTGATGCCTAAGGAAGAGACACCAGCTCTCCAGAGCTATGAGAGCCCTGGGGGCTGGTCAGGAGGACCGGGACCAAACAGTCAGAAAGCACTTCTGGACTGGAACCCCGAAGCACGTGACGTCAGCACCTTAAGTGCCCTCTCCCAGAATGCACAGCAAGAGTGACACTCCCACTGGGCTGGTTCCGAGAGATAACTGACACTTAATGCACCCAATTGAACTGTGTTCTAGCACCTTCCAGGGATGACAGCGCCACCTATGGTCAATCAGAACACAATGCAATCCAGCCTCACTGGTACTGAGACCAAAATCTTGAGTAATTAAAACCAAACTGCGGTTCCAGGAAGATTAAATTCCAAAAAAAACACATGCTCTTCAGGAGCCGGCATTACATACTTCCCCTTCCAATTTAGACTATGTCCTCATCGTCTGGGAAAGAAAGCAAAAAACTAGGAAAAAAAACTATTTCTAATCCTAACAAAACTGAGTACCTGAACTTTAGGGTTGGAATGGGGAAAAGGGAAGGAAAAAGCAATAAAACTTTGAACATTTATAAAAAGACATCAGCAACCCGGGATCATTTCACACATAATACAGCCCAAGACCTGTCTACCTATACCACCCACTCTCCGGTAGTTTGATAGAAGTTCTCCTGCAAAGGAAACCCATATAAAACAACAAACCATTAAATTCAGAAGGCAAGTCCCCATCATATAATGATGAGTCCTTCTCTTCCAACTGAAACTATTACTAATAATCAAGAGCTTCAAAATGTTCTCTCTTTTTTTTTTAACTCACACCACCTAGTGGCAGGAGTTATAAGTGCTAGTCCTTTATTTCTTTTACAAATGCTGTGATGTGTAGAACTTGATGCGTATTCTCTCCAAGAGCCTAACATCTAACTGTCTACCCACAGTCCTTGAGTCCAAGCAAAAGTAGGGGGAGCAAAGTTTTTTTTTCAAAGAAAATCAGTTCTGGTAATTGTTCTCACCAGTAAAACCTGGGGTCTGGTAGGGTCAATGACTTCCCTTGAGCGTTCACTATTGTCACAAAATAAACCACATTGTCCCGCCCGGTCTACAGATCACCACCTTGTCTGCATATACGTGCCTTCAGTAACTCCACTGCTGGTGGCACCCAGTAAATCGTTCGTACATGTCCAAAGAAAATATCTTCTTCCTAAACGGCTTTGGAACCTTTAACCACTTGCCGCCCACCATATAGCAAAATGACGGTGGCAAAGTGGTTTTAATATCCTGACCGGACGTCATATGACGTGATCAGGATATTAAGCCGCTGCGCGCTCCCGGGGGCGCGCATCGCGTCGATCCTTGTTGCGGTGTGTCAGTCTGACACCCTGCAACTATGATCTCGGTAAAGAGTCTCTGATGGAGACTCTTTACCATGTGATCAGCCGTGTTCAATCACAGCTGATCACAGTGTAAATAGGAAGAGCTGGTGATCGGCTTTTCCTCACTCGCGTCTGTCAGACGCGAGTAGAGGAGAGCCGATCGGCTGCTCCTCTGACAGAGGGGGTCTATGCTGATCGATTATCATCACAGCCCCCCGAGGATGCCCTCACTGGACCACCAGGGATGCCACCAGACCACCAGGGATAACCAGCACCAGGTATGCCCCCTAGACCACCAGGGATACCAGTCATTGCCCACAATGGATGCCAATCAATGCCCATAATGGATGCCAATCAGTGCCCACAATGGGCATCGCTGATTGCCATGCATTATTGTTTGGCACTGGTTGGCATCCATCCCTATACAATACTGTACACTACAATGCCCATCCGTGCCGCCTATTAGTGCCCATAAGTGCTGCCTATTAGTGCCCATCTATGCTGCCTATCAGTGCCCATCTATGCTGCCTATCAGTGCACATTGATTCTGCCTATCAGTACCCATCCATGCTGCCTATCAGTGCCCATCCATGCCCATCCGTGCCACCTATCCATGCCCATCCATGCCACCTATCCATGCCACCCATCCATGCCAATCCGTGCTACCTATCCATGACAATCAGTGTCACCTATCAGTGCCTATTTGTGCCACCTATCAGTGTCTATCTGTGTCGCATATCAGTGCCACCTATCAGTGCCGCCTATCAGTGCCACTTCATTGATGCCACATCATTGGTGCCCATCAGTGCTGCCTTATCAGTGCCAGTCACTGCGGCCCTGTCAGTGCCCATCAGTGAAGGAGAACATTTACTTAATTCCAAAGTTTTGTAACTGAAACAAAAAAAAATCCCAGAGGTGATCAAATACCACCAAAAGAAAGCTCTATTTGTGGGAACAAAATGATAAAAATTTAGCTTGGGTACGTTGTAGCATGACCACGCAATTGTCATTCAAAGTGCGCCAGAGCTGAAAGCTCAAAATTAGTCTGGACAGGAAGGTGTATAAGTGCCCGGTATTGAAGTGGTTAAGTAGTTCCAGGCGTCCTCCGCATACCATTCCTCGCGGTGCTGTTCAATAAAATCCATTATTTCTTTGGGCACATAAGGAGATTCAAACCCGTATTCAGATGCTACCCACTTATTGAGCAGTCTCTGGGACCTCACAAGTTTTGGCTAAGCTCTGGCATTCCCATCTCTGGGAGGTATACAAGAGTTAGGGGCCTTGCGCACAGAGCTTGTTTTAGGCGTGGGCAAGTTTACAGGTTTGGGCAAAGTCAGGTCTATTGTAGTCGGGGTTTCCGTGCATGGCGTTTCCCTCTCCAAATTCAGGGCCAGCCATCCGGAGACGCTGCAGGTTGTGGCAACATCATCCGTGTTAGCCCAAAACATCTCTTGTGACAGTCTCAAAGAGATCGTCATCTCCCGTGTTAGAGAGAGTGTCCAACTCCGAATCTCTCAGTTCCTCCGCTGGGAGATAATTCCTCACTGTCCCACCCAACACAATTGCCCCATATCTCTCACCATCAGAGTTGGCAGACCTCTCCGATGTGACCTCCTTTCTCCGGTCAGGTTGGGGTAAGCTCCTGCAGTGTCCTCGACTGCGGCCGCAGGTGGACCTGGATCACCCAACCTTCTCCAAGGCAGGCATGGTTGTGGCAGTCATGGTGGATGATGCGGTGTCCATGACCTCCGGAGTAGTTCCTCCGACGATGACAGTAATAGTATTAGTCACGGTAATAGTGGTCACATCTCCGTCCGGAGTACTGACAGCGACAAGCATCACGGCTGTGGTAGGCCTCACTAAGGGAATATAAGTAGAAGACTTCTCAGTGACCACACAGTATGCCCTTGGCAGCATAACAGGTTTTTCCACTTGGAACAAGTACTCTCCACATCCCGTACACAAGGCAAATGGCCAGGGACTTGTAGCCAGTCCTGCACACCTTCCGCACAGCATCCCAAGGGCCTCGATGTCTCCCGAGGTGTATAACAGGAAATGCCCTTGAGGTGCCAGGCAAATCCCCCTATCAGTTATCACAGTCCCTGGAAGTCTCACACTCGCAGAGATACCCACAGCTGGCATTCTGGGTCTCATGGCAGGTGATGTTCCTGGAACTCCAAACATTTTCTTTAGCTTTGCTTCCGATACAATGCACAAGCTTCCTCCTCTCTCTCCCGCGACACTCTCCCACTGTGCCTAGTGCAGAGCAAAGAGAAAGGCAAGACTCCTCTCACTGGCTCCTCCGGCCACACAACTTGCTTGCTTTTTCCAACTCCGCCCAGAGCTTGCGCGTTAACAATGGATGTCAATCATTTTGTTCACAAGGACCAGGACCAAACAGTCAGAAAGCACTTCTGGACTTGAACCCCGAAGCACGTGAGGTCAGCACCTTAAGTACAGTAAGAGTGACACTCCCACTGGGCTGGTTCCGAGAGCGAACTGACACTTTATGCACCCAACTGGACTGCGTTCTAGCACCTGCCAGGGATGACAGCGCCACCTATGGTCAAGAAGAACACAATGCAATCCAGCCAGACCGGTACTGAGGCCAAAATTTGGAGTAATTAAACTCAAAACCAAACTGCGGTTCCAGGAAGATTAGGTGCCAAAAAAAAAACACATAGTGCGTGCTCTTCAGGATTCGGCACTACATATACATAAATATACAATACAGTTTTTGGTTTCTCATACCCAACGCGTTTCAGAGTATAAAGTTGCCTCCTTCTTTAGGGGTGTAAGCAAGAAGAAACCATATTTCTAGAATAGAATGATGAATAAATAAATGTGCGGTAGTATCACATACAGTAACATAGAATATCCAAAATAAAAAACACTTACAAATATTGTAACAGTGTGTTCAACATTCCAAAGGTTAAAAACATATGAGGGTACAGGTGTCTTTCAAATTTATTATGCTTACTTTTCTAACATGATTTGACACTAGATAAAATCTTTAGGTAGTCAATTATAATCTATATTTAACCACCTCGCGCCCGCCCTATAGCCGAATGACGGCCGTAGGGCAGGCGCGTTCGTCCGGGAGGCCATCCCTGGACATCCTAATGTTTACTTCCGCAATGCGCGCCCCCGCGGGCGCGCATCGCGGAAGTTCTGTGTTCGCCGTGTCCCCCGGGGACAGGCAAACACAGATCGCTGTAAACGGCCAATCACAGCGGCCGTTTACAGTGCGATCGGCGTAAACATATGAGATCATCTCTCAGCGCCGCTCTCCCTCCTCACACAGACCGAGTGTGAGAGGGGAGAGATGAACGGCTGCAGCGGCAGCCGTTCTGCTTTCCTTTGTTTTGATAAAAAATAAAAAAGTAAAAAATAAAAGTGCCTCCTCCCCCAGCAGTGCCATCCATCCTCCCCCAGCAGTGCCATCCATCCTCCCCCAGCAGTGCCATCCTGCCCCAGTGCCATCCACCCCAGTGCCATCCACCCCAGTTCTACCTGCCCCCAGTGCTACCTGCCCCCAGTGCCACCTGCCCCAGTGCCACCTGTTGTCAGTGCCATTTGTCCCCAGTGCCATCTGTCATCAGTGCCACGTATAAGTGCCATCTGTCATCAGTGCCACGTGTCATCAGTGCCACATAGTGCCATCTGTCATCAGTGCCACGTATTAGTGCCATCTGTCATCCGTGCCACGTATCAGTGCCATTTGTCATCAGTGCCACCTGTCAGTGTCACGTGCCATCTGTTGTCAGTGTCACGTGTCATCAATGCCACTTATCAGTGCCATCTGTCATCAGTGTCACGCGTCATCAGTGCCATGTATTAGTGCCATCTGTCATCGGTGGCACATATTAGTGCCACGTATTAGTGCCATCTGTCATCAGTGTCACATGTCTTCAGTGCCACGTATTAGTGCCACGTGTCATCAGTGCCACGTATAAGTGCCGCGTGTCATCAGTGCCACGTATAAGTGCCATCTGTCATCAGTGCCACATATTAGTGCCATCTGTCATCAGTGCCACGTGTCATCAGTGCCACGTATAAGTGTCATCATTGCCACGTATCAGTGCCATCTGTTATCAGTGTCACGTGTCACGTGTCATTGTCCTGGTGCTTCAAAAGTGTAATAAATAGTCAACAAGTTAGATGTGTAATTTATGTTCCTAGAACACATGATGGCGCTACCTGCATGTTGGGCCTCTCTATGTGGCCAGGCTGTGAAAAAGTCCCGCACGTGTGGTATTGTAATACTCAGGAGGAGTAGCAGAATTTTTTGGGGGGTGTCATTTATGGTATACACATGCCACGTGAGAGAAATAACCTATTACAATGACAATTTTGTGGAGAAAAAAAAATGAAAAATCTTAATTTTGCAAAGAATTGTGGGAAAAAAATGACATCATCAAAAAGCTCACTATGCCTCTTACTAAATACCTTGGAATGTCTACTTTACAAAAAGGGGTCATTTGTGGGTCAATTGTGGCCAAAATTTATGAAGAAAAATTAATAATTTGCATAATTCTGTCACAGAAACAAAGAAATATGCGTTTTTTTCAACATTTTCGGTCTTTTTTCATTTATAGCGCAAAAAATAAAAACCCCAGAGGTGATCAAATACCACCAAAAGAAAGCTCTATTTGTGGGAAAAAAAGGACAAAAAATTCATTTGGGTACAGTGTTGCATGACTGAGTAATTGTCATTCAAAGTGTGAGAGCACCGAAAGCTGAAAATTGGTCTGGGCAGGAAGGGTGTTTAAGTGCCCAGTAAGCAAGTGGTTAAATGGTGATGGCCTGTATAATATGATAAAAAAGTTGAAGACATCTATAAAATGATATACAAATATATCTCTTATTGCTTATTATATTTAAATACTACATCCATTTAGAGCTTAAGGCAGTGCCATTCCCTATATATATATATATATATATATATATATATATATACATATATTATAGCCAAGCCTTTTTGTTTCAATGATAATACTACACTTCCTTAGGCTATAGAGTAACATTTATATTAATGAATATTATTACTTTCTAGAGCTGTGACTCCACACAATTTTTTCGCTTGGTGCAGGAATAAGATCATCCTTAACAGGTATCAAACTGCTTTCAACCATAATTACACCCATAAGTGTACATTGGGAATGTTTCACCTTATAGATTTTTTGCCTATATTTTGTAGGGCTCCTCCTCTTTGCCCCACCCCAGTGTGTCTTCAGGCTATTTCGGCCTTCCAATCAGCTATTCCTCCCTTGATGGAGGAGGGGGTTTAGGTTGACGGCAGGTCTCTCCTTTTTTGGAGCGACAGGACAACCACCTACATATGTCCATGTCGCTAGGGACCCTCAGGTTGAGAATTTGAAAGGCACCCGTACCCTCATATGTTTTTAACCTTTGGGATGTTGAACACACCGTTATAATATTTGTAAGTGTATTCTTTTTGGATATTGTATATTACTGTATATTAGTGTTACTACCACACGTTTATTTATTCATCATTCTATTCTAGAAATATGGTTTCCTCTTGCTTACACCCCTGAAGGAGGCAACTTTATACTCTGAAATGCGTTGGGTGTGAGAAACCAAAAACTGTATTGTATATTTATGTTTTAAACGTATTTAAACATTCCATGCTTTTTATACATGTTTTCTATATCTTTCTAATAAATATTTTGAAGCCATTAATACATCTTACTAAAATTCTTTGATTTAGTTTTGTGCCTTAAAAGTCCACCACATAGGGGATGCTTTTTCTTTGTCATATTTAGGAATTACGTTGACTTACCCCTTATACAACTTATACAAGGAGAATTTTGCCCCATTAACCACTTGAGATCCGCGCTATAGTCAATTGACGGCTACAGCGCGGATCTCCTTTTCCGGGACTACGTCTATTGATGTCGTCCTGTGCACGAGCGGCCTGCGCGCCCCCTGAGGGGCGCGCGCGCCGCGCTCTGTGATCGGCGAGTCTACGAGACTCGCCTGATCACCGATCCGTGCAAGGGGTCAATCCCGACCCCTTATCACGTGATCAGCTGTCAGCCAATGATAGCTGATCATGTGATATAATGGAGCCGGTAATCGGCTATTATGCCTCCTCGCGCTGTCAGCGCGAGGAGAAAAAAAAAAAGCCGATCACCGGCGGCCGTGATCGGGACATCAGTCCCGATCATGGCCAGCACTGCTAGTGCCCACCTGCAACCCTGTCAGTGCCCACCTGCCCCCTCCCAGTGCAACAATAAAAAAAGTAAGTGCCCCCATCAGTGCCACCCAGCAGTGCCCACAGTGCCACCCAGCAGTGCCCACAGTGCCACCCAGCAGTGCCACCCAGCAGTGCCCACAGTGCCACCCAGCAGTGCCCACAATCTGCCTTAACAAAGGTGCTGCACCCATGCCACATATCCGTGCCCATCAGTGTCATCTACCAGTGCCCAGCAGTGCCGCCCATCAGTGCCCAGCAGTGCCACCTATCAGAGCCACCTATCAGTGCCACCTATCAGTGCCCATCAGTCCCATCTATCAGTGGTACCTATCAGTGCCCATCCGTGCCACCCATCCGTGCCACCCATCTGTGCCACCCATCCGTGCCATCTTATGTGCCCATCTTTGCCCATCAGTGCCGCCTTATCTGTGCCCATCGGTGCTGCCTTATCTGTGCCTGTTTGTGCCGCCTTAACTATGCCTATCAGTGCCCACCAGTGCAGCCTATCAGTGCCCACCAATGCAGCTTATCAGTGCCCACCAATGCAGCCCATCAGTGCCCACCAGTGCAGCCTATCAGTGCTGCCTCATCAGCGCACTTCAATGAAGGAGAAAAATGACCCGTTTGCAAAATTATATAACAAACTTTTAAACATGATTTTTTTTTTTTTTTTTGCATTTTTTTGTTTGTTTGTTTAGCAAAAAATAAAACTCCGAGCTGTAATTAAATACCACCAAAAGAAAGCTCTATTTGTGGGAAAAAAATTATAAAAATTTCATTTGGGTATAGTGTTGTATGACCGCGCAATTGTCATTCAAAGTGCATCAGCGCTGAAAGCTGAAAATTGCTCTGGGACTGAGGGGGGTTTAAGTGCCCAGTAAGCAAGTGGTCAATAACAGAAACTCAAAAAGACACTTCTAAAATAGGAAAACTTTATTTGTCATGGGCGGGATGACTGGCAGCATTTAAAATGTCTATACTCCCCAAGATTGTGTATGTCTTTAGGACATTGCCAATTCAAATCCCACTCACCTTCTTTACAACTATACGGAAAATTATTTCTACATTCCTCTGGTCCAGTGGCAATATATTATGTAGGCATAGAAGGGTGTGTAGCACGGGGGTGCCCGATATTCAAGATTACTACCCAGCTACATTGCTAGACCAACTCAGATTCTGGTTCATGCAACCAAATCTTAAACCATGGTATTTCCTAGAGCAGGAGGCAGTACCATTAGGGAGCCTACAATCTCTTTTACATGCCAATGCAATATCCCCATATATCACAATTGGCATGGCTCATCCCACAATATCGGCCTCCATACTAGCATGGAAACGCTTTCTACAACTCAGTAACCAATTGACCAAACAAATAAAGGTCCCAATCCACTTGGCAGCGTTGAGATTCATTAACCCCAATACAGCAACTCCTAGAAGGTAAGCAAAATAGATAAATGACATACCAACAATTCTTAGATAAGGCAAACGCATTCCCTACAAAGAATTGTCCTCCAGTTTTACTTTACCAAATGGGGAATTCCTAACTTATGCCCAAATAAAATCCACACTGCTGCCTAATCCGACATTAGAAATAGAGATTTCCTGAGAAGTGTGGCAATATTGGTCATCTCTGAATCCCAAATGAAAGGGCATTTCCTTTTACTATAATTGCCTACATGACAAACTCACTTTCAAAGTATCCAATCCCATGCTCAAATGGGCTACGGAACTTAATGTCACCATCACGGAGTACAAATGGCAAAAAGCGAAGTGCATAACCCGTCTGCCTCTAAATGCTCCACATATTGGGAGATGGCACAGTAAATACACCTTAGGTGGTACTACAGTAAATGGAAGAGACTCCCCAAAATTGGGTTTTTTAGGCAGCGAAAACAGGAACAAACATTATAAAACCAAAGAGTAATGTAACAAAAATTATATTTTTTCAAATAGAGCAAAAAAGCACCCTTAGCATTATAAAAAAAACATGAGCTCCAGTGGAAAAATTGTTAAAAAATAAAGAAATGGATACATATCATAAGGCAGTAATTAAATATCAACATTGTATAATACAAGTCAAAAAATATGAAACATAGGTGGTACTGACGCGTTTCAACCCACACTGGGGTCTTCTTCAGAGGTTCTTGCCCATTAGTATATCCGAAGAGGGAAGAGATTTATTCCCACATGTAGTGCTTCTCACTTAGAAAGGGGGGATAAGAGGGAAAACAGAAAAGGACCCTTTGGTTCGCCAGCCAGGGCTCCTAAATGCTCCGCAGGTGCCGCAATCAAGAATGGGCCGGGGGCCACAAAATGCCTTACAAGAAGTCACGCTTTGGTCCACACCCCCCTCCCCAAGTTAGGGAAAAGGGGGCACAGTCACCCGGTGGTGCGGTTATGAATAGGCAAAACACTGCTCCAGACACAAAGGCTATGGAAAATGATGTAACCCCCCCGCTGTATTGTATTCCATTCCCAGAAATACAGCAGGAGGATTAGACACACTGGCAGTTCTTTCACGGCGGATAGTGATTATTCCCGGGTTACATCATTTTCCATAGCCTTTGTGTCTGGAACAGTGTATTGTCTAGTTTTAGTTTTTGTTATAAAATTTTGCAAGTAGTTAATTTTGCTTCATACTTTTATGCCAAAATGTATTCTGCTACATGTCTTTAGTAAAAGTAAAGTAAACTAAATCAGTGTATATAATTTTGTCAGTGGAAAATGTATAGAGTCTCCATCTATAGCATATATATTTGAAAATTAATCATTCCTGTTGTACTGACATTTATTGTGGCCCTAAAATGTCAGGGCAGTAAAAATACCCCCCAAATTACCTCTTAATGGAAAGCAGACAGTCAAGGGTATTTAGTAGATATTGTAAGGTTTGTTAAGCTGTCATTTTTTTGTCATAATATATTGTATAATTAAGAAGTTAGGTACATTTATCACGAAATTGTAATTTTAACAAATTTTTTTCTCAAACACAGCATAGGCATACTTACAATTACACTCAAAAAAAATTATGCCTCCTGGCCAGAATCCAGTGAACACCTTTCGGCTTTCAAGGATCATAAATTATGCATCTAATTTCCTGACTACCTATACTATTTCTTGAGTCCCTGAAGTGCTAGAACAGGAGAGACACCCAAAAAATGACTCGATTTTGGAAATCAAATACTCCAATGTATTATCTGAAAAGCATAGTTTGTCATTTAAAAATGTCTATTTTTGCCACACATTTTTGGAAAATGTTTTTGTTTTTTTACATCCATGTTGTCAGTTAATAAGATACTTAAAATTACACATCAAAACACATTATAGTAATCCTCCCAAGTAGTGGGGTACCACATGCGGGAGACTTTTTCACAGCCTAGCCACGTAGGGGGGCCCAAAATCCAGGATAGTAGAAATACCTACAGAATGAGCACATTTTGCAGAGGAAACACCTCATACCAGGTATTTTTATAAGGCATTCTATTTAAGACTTTTTTTTTCCACACGCTTTTGGAAAATTGAGGAAAAAAAAAAAAAAAAAATATATATATATATATATATATATATATATATATATATATATATATATGTATATTTTCTTTAGGTTGTTAATTTAGGAAGATATTTTTTACACACAGCATGGGCATACTTAGAACCCAAAACACTTTTTACTACTCCTCCCAAGATATCACATGTGTGAGAGTTTTTTATTGCTTGGACTGGTTATGTACCAAACATTATAACTTGCATATCACAAAAATTAACCAATTGTGTCAAAACCAATGTACCGTAATGGTCTGCTCTGTATGAGTGGTCAGGGGATATAGATTAGTGTAGCATCACCTATAGCAATCTCCTTTCCTATAAGCCAAGCAAGCCTAGCCTACTGCAACTTGGCTGCCCCCAGGAATGCCAGAAAATACAGGAGACTGAAGAAAGGAAAAACAAAAGCGTTCCTGTGGTTTTAGGAGTAAAGTTGTCTGCAAGGGATGGCTTGGACTAGTATCTCGCAGGCTCATAGTCTGTTGGATGTGCAGATGAGTCAGTTCCAACAGCAGGCAAAGACATGGTCAGTGTTAGGTGTGACCTCAACAAATCACCTATTTGTCAGGTTATGTTACCGTTTCCCAATTGTTAGTTAGAGTTCTTATCCAAGCAAAGAGACACGGAGATATTATTCAGTATTTCTGCTCAGAAGTCCGTCGTTAACTCTGACTGTCTCTGACTGACTGTGGCTCTGAGGCTTCTTTATTACATCTTTTATAGACAGAAAAGGGCAAACATCAGCAAATGTAAAAAAACAACATTTTTGCAAAGGAAAGACAATTCTCCGTGTGTTATCAGCTGATAAGACAATCTTCTGGGCGTAGACTGCTTTTTAGGGCTGATGCGGCCTCTTCTTGATGAGTACGTGACAATAGATGACGAATCCTTATTTTACAAAGAAGGATAGAAAAATACATGTATTTAGTATGACATACGGTCAACCATTTTGTTTAGACACCCCTTAATCCTTACATTTCCCCCTTTGACATCACCCCTCCCTCTTGCCCTGGGTCCACCTGAACAAGTTCTAGTCGGCCTATATCCAGAGTACTCTCCCTGACCGCGAGTTGTCAGAGGGGTATACACCCATCCCCCTGGACAGTACCAACATCTAAAATTCAGGAAGAGTGGCTTTTCTGACAGATGGGTGATGTCAAGGATCTAAATCTACCTATCTTCACAAAAGTTCCATCTTTTCCGCATCATTTACCTTGGCTTTCTTGCAAAAGCACATAAACAACTTAAAGCATGCATAAAAGAAAAATACGAATAAGAGCACCACTATAATCGTCATTGCTGCCTTCTTAACCCAAGAGAATAACCCTGAGAAACTAAAAGTTCCACCAAACGGATCCCAGTCGCGACCAATATTTCGGGCCTTCTCTTGTAAATTCTTTACTTCCGTACGGTGTTGTGCAATGATGTCATAATAATCAGGTACCTCAATGCTGGTGTTATGTATCCAAGTACAGCACTCATAGTCCTCAGTAGTTTCACAGAGTCCTGTCAGTGCTGCACTCATACTTTCAATCGCTAATTCATGTAATTCTAATTGTTGTCTGATGGCTCTGGTCTCCAGATTTAACTTAGTAATGTCATCAGAGTTTTTCTCCAAAACATCATTAATAATTCCTGTATAGTTATTTAGTCGTTTCATTAAGTCTATACCCCATCCTGTCCAGGACGGGAACCAAGCCCATGCCATGTCCTTCTTCAGGAATATTTCTCTTTTACTACGATACCTGAGGGGATATCTAGGATGCATGCTAGCTTCTAATAGGTGATCACCTCGTTCATCACCTACTACTCCCATTACTGGTACTAAACTTGCGAGGTAGCACCATCCCTGAGCTCTTCTAGGTATCCAAGTATAACATTTATCCTCACAACAGATATATATATTATTTCCCAGTGCTACTGATCTTGAACTGATATCATTTCTATAACGAGAGGTGTATCCATAGAGGGATAAGTTGGATACTAACCACCTAACATTATTATCCACAATGTTAGTGAGGAAGTCAGATAATGTCTGGTGTGTGCTGGAATTACTGGGATAGAAGCTTCCATTTAATACGACAATGGACAAATTAAACTTGCTGTCTTGGCATTCTCCATTTCCTCCCGTTGTGTTCCCTAAGTTGAAACACCAATCAGGGAAAAAGGCGAGACCATTTGACTTAAACATTACTGTCTCGCTGGTATTTGTTCTAATTATGTTAATGCTACTGTTAGCAAGATCAGTATAGTTTATAGGAACTGCCATCAGTGGTATACTTGCTGTGCTGGGGTGTAATTTGCTACAAATCCAACATTTCTCATATCCTGACTTCTGGGCATAAGCATATTTAAACTTCAGTAATAACATTTTTTAGAAAATCCTACATCCTTGTGTATTTTATTCTGTGAGGTAACCAAACTATTAGCCAGAATTACTGAAACAATAAAAAGATACATGTTGTCATTTGCCAACTGGCTCCTTTTTACAATGAGAAGCGTGGATCCAGGTAGGTTTCCCTTCCAATTTCACTGAGGTTGCTGTAATCAATAGCACCTGGAAAGGACCTTCAAACCTTGGTTCCAGTGTCTTTCTGGTATGTTTCTTTACATACACATAGTCTCCTGGTTGTAGATCGTGTGTACCTGTGACAGAATTAGGGTCTGGAAGAGAAGAATACACACTCTTGTGGATTTTAGTCAGACGCTGTTGCAACTGTATTACATACGTAGTTAAACTATCACATTGTAATTGCATACTTTGAGGAAAATATAAACCTAATCTAGGTGCACTTCCAAACAGTATTTCATATGGGGATAACCCTGTTTTTCCTGTTGGGGTGTACCTAATAGAGAACAAAGCTAAAGCTAGGCACTCAGGCCATGGTTTGTTCAACTCCTGCATAGCTTTTTGTATTTTCAGCTTGATTGTACCATTTACTCTTTCTACTGATCCTGAACTCTGTGGGTGGTAAGGAGTATGAAAACTTTGTTGAACCCCTAACATTGCCATCACATTTTGCATTATTTCTCCCGTGAAATGTGTCCCCCTATCTGATTCTATTGTTTCTGGGAGACCAAACCTAGGTATCAGCTCAGTAATCAGTTTCTTGGCGGTGGCTTTTGCCGTAGCTGATTTCACAGGATAACTTTCGGCCAGCCTGAAAAATAGGCAGATGCACACGAGAACAAATTCAAAGGGGCCGCTCTTAGGCATTTGTATGTAGTCAATCTGCAGTCTCTGAAAGGGATATTGGGCCCGGACCTGATGTTTACGTGGGGTTTTCACTCTCTGTCCTGGGTTATTAATCAGACAGATTTGGCATGCAGCACAGTAGTTCCTTGCAGTACTACTGAATCCAGGGGCTAGCCATCCTTGGCTTACAATCCTATACATAGAATTGGAGCTGACATGAGTGGGTAAGTGGACAGCCGCTGCCATTGCTGGGTATAGAGAAGCGGGTAGACATATTTTGTCTCCTTCTCTCCATACATTGTCAAGGCCTGGTGCAGCTCCCTCCTTAACCCAACGGTCCTTCTCAATAGCCCCTGCTTGTTCCTGTAGTTCCATTAGCTGCTGCCATGTGGTTTCGGGCATACTCACCTGTACCGTGGCTAAGGTCTCAGGGCTTACTTCCCCTAGAGCTGCCTTCTTTGCAGTTAAATCTGCAAATGCGTTTCCTTTTGCCTCAGTTGTTTTTGCGCTCGTGTGTGCCGCTATCTTCATGATGGCTACTCTTATAACCTTTTGAAGATTGTTCAGGACTCTTTTGATTCCTTCACCATGTTTAACAGGTGTGCCTGCTGCTGTAAGGTAACCTCTAGCTTTCCATATGTGGCCATAATCATGTGCCACACCGTAGGCGTATGCGGGATCAGTGTAAATGTTCCCTTCTTGTCCCTCCAAGTGTTCTAGGGCTTTCTCTAGAGCGGTTAGTTCCGCTTCTTGTGCCGACATGTGTGCTGGTAGTGACTTTGCCTCAATTACCTGTGTGTCCGTTACCACAGCATAACCTGTGTGATATTTACCTTTGTCATCGGCAAATCTACTACCATCTATGTACAGTGTGTGTTCTGCATTTGCAATGGGTATGTCTGTGACATGTGGGAACCCCGTGGTTTCTTGTTCCATAAGTTGGAAACAATCGTGTTCATCAGATGTTATGTCATGAAATGAAAGTGTGTCAGAATCCTGAGTATCTTGTGCTGTGTCTACACCATTATCATCATTACTCCCCCCTGTCAAATCTGTCTGTAATGGTAAAAGCTGTGCTAAGTTAAAAGAAGTGCATCGCTGAAAGGTAACATTGGGGGGTAGGAGCAAAGTGCATTGTAGACGCAGCTGCCTTGCCATTGATATGTGTTTTGGTTGGACCTGTGATAAGATGGCGTGTATGTCATGTGTGGTATGTACCACTACAGGATTGTCTAAGACAATTTCTGAGGATTTGTCAATGATAATTGACACTGCTGCAACTGCTCGTACACAGGACGGTGATCCTCTAGAGACAGGATCGAGGGCCGCCGAGAAGTATGCTACCGGCCTTTGTTTGATGTGTTGTTGTGTCAACACCCCTGTTGCGTGTCCCGTGATTTCAGCAATGTACAAATGAAATGTTTTGGTATAATCAGGGATCCCGATCGCAGGTGCCGAAATTAGTAACCTTTTTAAGGTGCTAAAAGATTCATGACCTGCTTCTGTGAGTACATAGGGTACTATTTTCAAGCAATCATATAATGGCTGCATCAGAGAACTGGCATGTGGTATCCATTGTCTACAATATGATACCATTCCCAGAAACATACGAAGTTGCTTAAAATTGCGTGGGATATTCATTTGTCTTATGGCCTGGACTCGGTCTTCAGTGAGATGTCGAGTACCCTGGGATATACAGTGGCCCAAAAAGACAACCTTTTTCTGACATACCTGTAACTTAGTTCTATTCACCTTGCACCCTTTTTCAGCCAGGAATTGTAACAATGAGAGAGTGGCTTTTAAACAAGTATCGTTATCCGGACAACATAACAATAGGTCATCTACATATTGCAACAATACACAAGTGTCAGGCGGTAGCCATTCTCCCTATTTTTACCTTTTAAGGTTTAGTCAGTCAGTGGGGCATCGGACAAAAGACCGTCATAACCACTTATGGGTATGGTGTCACGGGACGTCATGTGTGGAGGGACTACTGAATCAGACAACAGACTGCGTGACGCTCCTGTGTCAACCAAACAAGGAATATGTTTACCTTCCACCTTCATCAACATGTGGAGCATTTTGTTCTCTGATTCAGCTAGGACTGGGGCAAGTCATGCGGTCGGATCGTCCCTATCATTGGTACGCCTCTGTCTGTAGTCCCTCGTGTCTCTGTCCGTGTTTCCTTCCTGTTCGTCTTTTATCCTTTTCCTACAGTCTCTTTTTATATGTCCCACCTTGTTGCAGTAATAACAGGTAAGAGGTTTACGGGAGGAATTCCCTCCTTCATTGACCCGGGCAACAGTGTTAACTCCCGGTGTCCTTCTGGGTTTAGTTTCTGCTAAATCAGCCTCTATGCCTTGTGCTTTCTGCAACAATGTTCCTCTGTCCCGTATGGCTCTCCATTCGGGAGTACATGCCTTCAGTTTGTCACCTACTTGGGGTACTAGTCCTTCCATAAACTGTCGATTGAAAGCCCTAATGGTGACGGGTAAGGCTAAATCTAGACCTTCGTCAGCCATCATGCTTTCCATGTTGAGGTAAAATTCTGTAACAGTCTGACCTGGGGCCTGTTTTATGGGCGCTGTCGAACCCCTTTCCTGCTGTTTCCCTTGGCAAAATTCTCGTAACTGAGCAATAAACAGGGGTCTAGAGTCTATATGACGGGGATGTACTCCTGGTGGATCTGTGGTAGGATCCCCTTGTGGTCTATGTGGAGCAATTTCATTCATAAATTGATTAAACATTGTTAGTGTCATTTTATGTCTACATATATCTTCCCCATCTTGCCAAGTTGCTTCATGTGTGTCTAGTAATTGTGTCACGAATCTACAGAATGCGGCAGGTTTTGCTACGGGATCAGGAGCATTCTGTATTAATGCCATAAGAGTGTCAGCCGACCAAGGTGTCCATGTCCTCAGAACGACTTGTCGGGTCACTGTAGGTGGCTGTCCTGCTTGACCCGCATTTGGATTATTTACTTGTATTACCCTAGTCCGACTATGGACTGGAGCTACGGGCTCTGGTCTTTGAGCGCCGCAATGTACACATTCCTGTGCCCAGTCTGGGTTCTGGATACCGCATACTCGGCATACCCATCCTCTTCCTCTTAAGGAAGGATAAAGTTTTGGTCTTTCGCTACCTGGTGTGGTAGTGTTATAAGGAGGTGGAGTATCTCCCGTATTTACCCTATCGCCGGGAGCAGAAGGAAGACTTTTGTGTCGGACCTTCATATCCCATCCACCCTTTTCCTGACAATACTCCCATCCCTCCTCTTCAGCCCTGTTGGAAACCTTAATTAAACATTGTATTTGTGATACCCATCTGTTCTGCAATATCTCTCCCTGTCTGTCTCTCTTTATTTCTTCCCAACCTTCTACACTTAATCCATTTTCTCCATCCATCCCCAATTTCTTGAGAATCCTATTTGTGCCATGTGCCTTATCCTTCCCATACAACATTGTAATTATATCTTTAACAGCATAACATTTCTGAGATTCCTCCTGGGGTTTACCATGTGTCTGGCCCATTTTGACAGTCCTGCCTAGGTGGCGTTTGGATCACTTACTAAGTGTCTCGTTGCCTTCTCCTCCTAGGGTGCCAAAATACTAAAAACCTCTCCTGGATGAGATTTCTGAAATCGAATTACCTTATATGCTAGCCAACTGACAAATATTATGACCAGACTGACGGCTACAACATATACAAGCATTCCCTTTTGGTGGCCAAACACATATGACTAGGTCTCCGGGCTTTGTGGAGACCTTATTTCCTTCCCATTACCATGGAATCTCTCAGCATTCGTTTCTTATTCCTGCTTTATCGAGGCAGTCAGGACTTATACTTTCAACCCGTTTTTAGGCTCATGAATCAAAAAGCGTATATCAAACTTAAGTGTCGGACCCCCAAAGTACTCTTACGAGTTAAGGGCGCATTCCGTTACCCATTGGGATGATATATGTTTCAATTCACACCATACAAACAGGGCTTATTTCATTCACAACAGACAGATGACAAGTAGACAGACAAGAAACAACGGTAACATAAGCCAAAATATTAAGTTCAAGACCCGCTTACTACAGAGGTTGGTGTTTACCTGAAGAACAATTCAGACAGATCAGGTGGGCACAAATCTAAGAAGCACAGAGTTTATAAGAAAATAAAGCTTTTCTTACCTGCGCAGGATTTGTCTGTGGTTCTTGATGTGCCCGACCATTTCGTTCCAATCCTTACAGTCAGCAAACAGGCAAAGGAAAGGTTCAGGTTGCAGGAAGAAGCACAGTTAATGGACACGGTAGGCAGCAGGCAGAGACAACACCGCACTGATGTGGCAACATCAGGAACACTGTTGCTGGCTTACACTAGTCTGATGACACTAGGGGCTAGTATGGCAGCAATCATAAACACTGTGTGATGACAATCCGGGACATGGTTGCTGGCTTACACAGGTCTGGTGACACTGCAATTGGTGTGGCAGTGATAAGGAAAACTGTTGCTGGCATTCACGGGGACTGGTGTGGTGGTGATCAGGAAAACTGTTGCTTGTTGCAATGGTCTAATGTGGTGGCAATCATAAACACTGATTCTAGTTACACTGGTTTGGGGACATTATGATTGGTGTGGTGGTCATCGGAGAACTGTGACTGACTGCACTATTAGTGCATATTCAAATTTGAGGTTGGGGGCGGAGGGAACTGCAGAGGGTGCAGCCAGGGGCATGCACATGCTGTATCTGCAATGCTTTGCTATGCATCTGTGGCTGGAATTGTATCCCTTGTACGCCTGCTAAACATGACCCAATCAAGTGAATTGGGGGTGTTTGTGTGGAGTCCAAGGGGTTAAAGCAGGTGGTGAGAAGGTGATGCAATAGCTTATCATTACCTGTCAAATGCTCTCTGAAAAGCAATCATAGATAGCTCTTCAGAGTGCATCACACATGTAAATAATTCTTTATGGTAACACTATGGCTATGGTCTGGCTGTGATCAGGGACACTGGAACTCATATGACAGTGATAAGGGACATTTGTAGGTAGGGGTCTACTCACTTTTGTTGCCAGCGGTTTAGACATTAATGGCTGTGTGTTATTTTGAGGGGGCAACAAAAGCTATACACTCACTACTTTACATTGTAGCAAAGGGTAATTTTTTCATTGTTTTCATATGAAAAGATATAATAAAATATAAAAAAAAATGTGAGGGGTGTACTCACTTTTGTGAGATACTGTATCTGTGCTAAAACAATGGAGTTACAGACATCATCATCTACTAAAATATATTATGTATCCATGTTAGAGCTAACTATTTAAATTGTAATGCCCCATAAACACTATCAGTTTTTCCTTCAGATTTACCAAAACCATATAATATGAGGTCAAACCTTAGGAGTTTCAAGTTGTATGCAATCAGGCCGGCCCTTGCACTACATGGTTTTGGTTAACCTGAACGAAAAACTCAGCAGAAAAACTGATAGTGTGTATGGGGCTTAACACTTTTTATCATATTTTCAGGTTTATTTCGTACTAAATTAATTCATGGAAAATTGTTTATTCACTTCTATTTCACAGGGTGACACAGTTTTCAATAATAACTTTCATGAATGTCTATTATTTGTGTTTATTCCTTTATTTCTATAACCTCACTTCTTTTCAGCAGTAACTCGTAATTGTATTCAGATTACTAGGAGGTAGCACTCTCTTTCATTTGATTTCTTAGCATGGGTACTAAAGTTGCAGTACAAGACAATCATCTTCTTACATTCAGCATTTTGTATACATAAGCATACAGGCATTATGATCATGCAACATGTTTAAAATGATTTGCATAATTGATATTTTTAAATAGGAGAAAAGCTGGAAAGTAAGAGGTATGCTATTGAAATAAACCAGCAATGGGGAAGTAAAAAGTCAAGCTATCAAATAGGAATGTCAAGGTGAAATAAATGTACGTAAGCCTGAGAAAAAAATGGAAGATTTTCAGGCAATGTCATTTTTAAACACTAATAAAATATTCATCACACGTGATATATCCATATCCTTCAATTAATAATATTTTACACATTATTTTAGCATGCAGTAGTATCATTTCACAGTGTATATACAGTACACAATGTGGCCAAAAGTTTGAAGACACCTACTATAGCTATATACGGTAAACCTGCTAGACAGCTCATCCCATGCTTATTAATAGAGTTGGCCGCCACTTATCTAGAAAAGCTTTCCACACCAATCTTCTCAAACTATGTCTTTATGGACTTGAATTTGTACACATGGACAGTCATGCTGGAACAGAGAATTATTTTTCCATGCTGTTGCTACAAAGTTGGAAACTTATCAGTGTCTAAAATGTCTTTGTTTGCTGTGGTGGTAACTATATCCTTCACTAGAACACCTAAACTCAATGACTCTAATACCACGTACACACGATCGGATTTCCGGCCAGAAAAAGACAGATGAGAGCTTTTCATTGGAAAATGTGACTGTGTGTATGCTCCATCGTAATTTAGCTGTCCGAATTTCTGCCAGACAAAAATATATAGCATGTTCTCAATTTTCCCGATGGAAAAACTTTTCCGGAAATTCCAATCGTGTGTATGCAATTACCTCATGTCAAAAATCACGCATACTCAGATTCAACTACGAGACAGAAGCTATTGGCTACTGGCTATTGAACTTTCTTTTTCTAGTCCAATTGTACGTGTTGTACGTCACAGCGTTATAAACGATCGGAATTTGCTATGACCGTGTATAGGCAAGACAGCTTGAGCGGAGTTCCGTCGGAATTCCGTCGGGAAAACCATCAGGGCTTTTTCCGGCGAGAATTCTGATCGTGTGTATGCAGCATGAGAGGTTTCCACATACTTTTGGCCATATAGCATTGGTGTGATGTTCAAGTTTCTACAATTGTATGGAATAGGTAAAAGGGAAAGATATGGTGAATATATATAAACAACTTTATTGTGTTGGACATACAGAAGTATATTCAGATATTCATTTGAAGTATACACTCTAACAAAGAGTACTGTAGCAGACTGTTTAAATAGAAAGACAAGCGAGTCAGCCACACCAATGGTTCTCCTTTCGCCACTCTGTGACAACCAAAACATTCACCTTAAAATTGGGCTTCTTGCGCTATAGGAGCCATAGCAACATATACCACACCTATCGTGTACTCAGGCAAGCAGCATGTGTGCAGGGACTACATCCATCAATCAGAGAAATCAATGTTTACTCAACCATTCAGAATTCATAAGTCACCCCCATAAGTCAGAATTGTCAGCAAGAAGGTCCTGGTCAGTGGCACAAAGTCAGCAGGGCCCTCCTTTATGCATTAAATCCATTAGTGCTTCCTCAGAAGGCGCAGAGAGGACTAATGGTGGCGCTGGAAAAGTTTGTGTTAAGAAAAGCACTTGCAGAACTTTTTTTATTTTGACATTTAATTACTGTACTTTACTTTACTTACTTACTTTACTTTGTCCTGTTAATGTGGGGAGAGACGAGAGAGCTGCTACAGATGGGCACAGCACTGAATCAAGCGAGAAGTAGGGATGGGCGAATGGTTCAGGTCGAGCCTAAGTTCGGGCAAACTTTTGTTGTTCAGACATTTGACGAACATCTGAACAAAAGGCTCATTCGACAGTTTGTTCGTCCCCCCAAACTGACCACAATGCATTGCGGCGTTGAGCAGTCCATTGCAAGCCTTGATTGGTTGAAGCAGTGAAAACTTCAGCCAATCAGGGCACAGAGCACTGTCAGAGTCATGATTGGACACTGTCATCATGACTTTATCCAAGGCTCATTTCCACCCCACAGTATAAAAGTATTCTTTCAATGGCAGCCATTTTCAGTGTGATTCTCGGCGTGGAAAGAGGTAGAACAGGGCTCTGTTCAGTGCTATTAGTTAGTGTGCTATACTGTGCTATTTTTCTTCAATTGTCAGTGCAGAATATTAGTTTAGTATCAGTGTGAGTGTAGTGTGGATGACCATCATTCAGCTTTGCATAGTGTGCAGCTACAGTAGAGACAGCTCAGATAGTTTCACTGTAGTGTAGTGAGACCGTGTCAGTAATCTTTACATTACAGGCAGTTTAAAGCCATATAGTTCTGTGTGCCTTACTGCCAGTTTAACGCCATACAGTTTTGTGTGCATTACTGCCAGTTTAATGCCATATAGTTTTGTGCATTACTTACAGTTTAATGCCATATAGTTCTGTGTGCGTTACTCCCAGTTTAAGCCATATAGTTTTGTGTGCATTACTAGCAGTTTAATGCCATATAGTTTTGTGCATTACTGCAAGTTTAACACCATACCGTTGTGTGTGAATTAATGCCAGTTTAACGCCACATAGTTTTGTGTGCGTTACTGCAAGTTTGCCGCCATATAGTTCTGTGTACCTTACTGCTAGTTTAATGCCATATAGTTCTGTGTGCGTTACTGCCAGTTTAATGCCATATAGTTTTGTGTGCGTTACTGCCAGTTTAACGCCATACAGTTTTGTGTGCATTCCTGCCAGTTTAACATTGTATAGTGCAAGTTTTAGGTATGGTCACGCTGGTTACATGTTTTGAGTGAAAAAAAATAAAAGTTAAATATTTTTTAAATATCATGCCTGGGTGGTGTCTATAGTATGCCTGTAAAGTCAGGGGTGTTTCCCATTTTTATAACAGTCCCTGCTCAAAAGGACATTTCTAAATGAAATAAAAGTCATTTAAAACTGCTTGTGGCTTTAATGTCATGTCTGGTCCCGGTAATATGGATGAAAATCATTGAGAACCCCCCCCCCCCCCCCAGCCCATTGCCAGTCCCTTTGGGTCTTGTATGGATATTAAGGGCAACCCCGCACCCAAATAAAAAAAAAGGAAAGGCGAGTGGCCCCCAAGCCCTATATTCTCTGAACAGCAGTATACAGGCAGTGCAAACAAAACAAGGACTGTAGGTTTGTTCTTAAGTAGAATCTGTTTGCAATTTTGAACTGGTACATTTTTTACATGTAGCTCCAGCCAAAAAAATCTATTTTTAAGCTTTTTGTAAAAAACATAGGGAAGGATTATCACCCCTGTAACATTTGTTTTGCTGTCTGTGCACCTGTTCAGAAGATTTCACCTCACTTTATGTCCCAATGACAATTGGATTTTAAAAATTTGGGGTTTTTAGTCAAACGAGGAACTCTTACAGGAGAGAATTCCCCTTCCTAGGGGTAGATTTCATCTCACTTCCTGTTGTCTCCTTCCGTTTGCAAGTAGGAGTCATTTGTAAGTTGGATGTTTGAAAGTAGGGGCCTGCCCTATATACTCTGCAGAAATTTGGGCCTTAGATGTTGGTATTGCCACAACACTGTAAGCCCTCACAGATACTCTTGGTGGATGCAGGAACGAGCCCTGCTGTGAAATATTAGATCAAGAATAGTAATTACATGCCCCTGTTGAACAGGGTCAGAAAAATTGGGCCTTTGGTGGTGGACGGTGTGGTGGTGTTGTCACAACACTGTAAGGCCTCACAGTTACTCTTGGTGGGTGCAGGAACGGGCCCTGCTGTGAAATATTAGATCAAGAATTGTAATTACATGCCCCTGTTAAACAGGGACTGAATAATTGGGCCTTAGGCACTGGTGCTGGTGCCAAAACACTGCAACCCCTCACAGATACTCTAGTTGGAGCAGAGGAATGAGCCCTGCTGCAAAGTATTGCATCAACAATTGTAATTACATGCCCCTGTTAAACAGGGGCTGAAAATTGAGCCTTAGGCACTGGTTCTGGTGCCACAACCCTGCAACCCCTCACAGATACTCTAGTTGGAGTGCAGGAATGAGCCCTGCTGTAAAGTATTGCATCAAAAATTTTAATTACATGTCCGTTAAACAGGGGCTGAAAATTTGGGCCTTAGGCACTGGTGCTGGTGCCACAACACTGCAACCCCTCACAGATACTCTAAATGGAGCACAGGAATGAGCCCTGCTGCAAAGTATTGCATCAAAAATTGAACAGGGGCTGAAAAATTGGGCCTTAGCCACTGGTGGCGGTGCTCAGAACCAAAAATGTTCTTACAAGCTATTAGCATGAACATTGAGGAGGAAGAGGATAGTCACTCAGCATCAGGATAGGCAGTCTTTAACCACTTCGGGACCGCCGTATTGCCAATGTACGTCAACACAATGGCACAGGCAGGCAGAATCACGTAAATGTACGTGATTGCCTTCTAGCGGGTGGGGGGTCCGATCGGACCCCCTCCCGCTAGATACGGCGGTCCCTTTCGGTGCCGGAGCGATCGGCGATGAGGGGATGGCCGTTGGTTTCCGCCCATCCCCTCTCGATCGCTCCTGGCCAGTGACGAACTTCCTCCCCTGTGAAAATGTAAACACAGGAGGAGGAAGTGATGTCACACTCCTCGTGGCGGTCTTTTTGAACCGGACAGCGAGGAGTGAAGACGCAAGTAAGTGCACCAACAGTCCACTGACACATAGGTACACACAGGCACACATTTCACCCCAGTCACCCCCCGATCACCCACCCGATCGGCCCCCCGCCCCCCCCCAGTCACAGTGTCACTAATGCAGTGTTCATTTATTTATTGATCACTACATTTAGTGTCAGTTGTGACTGTAAAAAGTGTCAGGGCAGCTAGTGTTAGGCCCCTTTAGGTCCAGGGTAGCCCCCTACCCCCCCCTAATAAAGGTTTAACCCTTTGATTGCCCTCCCAGTTAACCCTTTCACCCTCTTTTACCAGTGTCACTAAGCGATCGTTTTTCTGATCGCTGCAATAGTGTCACTGGTCCCGCTAGGAAGCTAGTTTTTTTTTAGGTTCAACGCCAGGTTTTTATACCGTTAGGTACCCCGATATATAACCTAATAAAGGTTTTAACCCTTTGATTGCCCCTAGAGTTAACCCTTTCACCAGCGATCGCTGCATAAGTGTCACTGGTGACGCTGGTTAGCCAGTTAGTTATTTAGTTATTTAGGTTCCCCGTCAGCTTTTTATAAAGCTTCAGGTACCCCCATATAAATACCCAATAAAGGTTTTAACCCCTGATTGCCCTTAGTTAACCCTTTCACCAGTGATCACCGTATAAGTGTTACGGGTGACGCTGGTTTGGTAGTTCGCTTTTTATAGCATCAGGGCACCCGCCATTTATTACCTAATAAAGGTTTAACCCCCTGATCACCCGGCGGGTGATATAAATTTGGTTTTAGGGTCAGAAAGGGTCTGCGTCGCCCCAGGCAGTGCTAGGTTAGTGCCAGCACCGCTAACACCCACGCGCAAAGCATACACCTCCCTTAGTGGTATAGTATCCGAACAGATCAATATCTGATCTGATCAGATCTATACTAGCGTGCCCAGCAATTTAGGGTTCTAAAAAAACGCATTGTTAGCAGGATCAGCCCAGATACCTGCTAGCACCTGCGTTTTGCCCCTCTGCCCAGCCCAGCCCAGCCCAGCCCACCCAAGTGCAGTATCGATCGATCACTGTCACTTACAAAACACAACACACATAACTGCAGCGTTCGCAGAGTCAGGCCTGATCCCTGCGATCGCTAACAGTTTTTTTTGGTAGCGTTTTATACAGTCGCTGACAGGCTAGGTGCTTTTTTACCTGTGAGTCTCACTACTGTACCCCTAAATTTAGAGCCCAAAATGGCAAAGCGAAGGTACACTAGTGAAGAGGCCTACACGTTTCTGAGCATGACAGATAGTGAAGAGGAAGACACTGATCTGTCAGAATCAGGCTCAGAATACGAACCTGTAGAGGACAGCGCCTCCATGTCAGATAGCTCTGACGACGAAGAAGAGGTCCCTGCTATTGTCAGGCGTACCCGACCCCGATTTTCTGATGTTGTTGAGGTGCAGGAACCGGAAGTCCCTCGTATGGAGTATAGAGCCAGTACTAGCGCCGCTCATCCTTTTGGTGAACTGGCAAGCACCAGCGGCCTAGTACACCCTGGGCGTACATCCAGCACTGCAGTATCACGTGGTGACGTGGCGAGTCCCATAAGTGCAGTTCAAGCTGGCGAGGTGGCAAGCACAAGTAGTGTCCCGCTGCCACCAAGAAGAAGAAGACAAAGACAGGCCCGTCGTACCCATAGTGCCCTTCCTGCAGAATTCGCCTATCCCAATTGGGTGCCCACCACTTCTGCAGAACCCGTACTTCCCCCATTCACTGCCCAACCCGGTATTCAGGTGGATACAGATGATTTTACGCCACTCGATTTTTATTCTCTGTATCTCACGGAAGATCTCTATAGATCTATTGTGGACCAAACCAATTTATATGCTGGTCAACGCATCGCCGCTAATCCCCAGTTGCCGTCTCTTGCCAGAGATTGGAAACCAGTTACGGTTTCCGAATTTAAGACGTTTTTGGGCCTTTCCCTCAACATGGGCACACACAAATTTATGCGGATGCGGGCTTATTGGTCCACGCATCCGGCTGACCACATGCCCCTGTTCTCTAACTCCATGCCCAGGGCACGATACGAGCAGATCTTGCGGTTCTTGCACTTCAGTGACAATGAACTTTGTCGTCCACGTGGAGACCCTGAATACGATCGGCTCTACAAAATTCGGCCCCTCATAAACCACTTCAACCAACGTTTTGCAGACTTGTTTATTCCCCAAAAAGTTGTCTGCCTTGATGAGTCCCTGGTTAAGTTTACTGGTCGCTTGTCATTCAAACAGTACATTCCCAACAAGCGTACCAGGTACGGGGTCAAGCTCTATAAGTGCTGTGACAGGGCCACAGGCTATGCATGGAGCTTTATGGTTTATGAGGGTAAAGATAGTTACGTAGAGCCAGAGAACTGCCCTGATTACATAGGAAGCGCTGGCAAGATAGTGTGGAAATTGGTGTCACCCTTATTCGGAAAGGGGTACCACTTGTACGTGGACAACTATTACACCAGCGTGCCACTGTTTAGTCATTTATTTGATAATCAGATTGGAGCATGTGGCACTGTGCGACCTAATCGCCGGGGCTTTCCCCAGCGGCTTGTAGATTCCCGTCTTAGGCTGGGGGAGAGAGCCTGCTATCGGTGTAATAATTTGCTCGCTATGAAGTGGAGGCATAATAAGAATGTTTTCGTTCTTACCTCCCTTCATGCAGACACGACGGTCCAAATTTCTACGGCGACTGGTATTGTGGAGAAACCCCTCTGTGTCCACGAATATAACAAAAATATGGGAGGGGTGGACCTCAATGACCAGATGTTAGCGCCGTATCTAACTTCCCGTAAGACCAGACGCTGGTACAAAAGAGTGTCTGCTTACTTATTTCAATTGGCTTTGCTGAATGCTTTTGTGCTATACAAAGCTTCAGGCGGAACATTAACCTTTCTTTTCTTCCAAAGAGAGGTTGTCACAGAGCTTCTGTTTCCAGACGGTTCTGTACCTCACCATTCCCAACCAAATGCAGTAAGCCGGCTGTATGAGAGGCATTATTCTTATGTCCTCCCGAGTACCCCTACCCAACGAGCCCCCCAAAAAAGATGTCATGTCTGTAGCAAGCGCGGATATAGGCGTGACACCCGTTCTTATTGTCCACGCTGTCCTGGCCAGCCTGGTCTTTGTCAGGGTGAGTGTTTTGAACGCTACCATGAACGAGTGAAGTATTAGCGTAGGGTACAGCATTTCACAGGCTAGGCACACTAACACAGGGTCTCCCAAGATGCCATCGCATTTTGAGAGACCCGAACCGTTACAGTTACAGTTTACAGTTCAAAAAAAAGTGTATAAAAAAAAAAAAAAAAAAAAAGTAAAATAAAAAAACCAAAAAAAATATAAAATATAAAAACCAAAAATAGTTGTCGTTTTATTGTTCTCTCTCTCTCTCTCTCTCTCTCTCTCTCTCTCTCTTCTCTCAAATTTTTTATACTTTACTGTTTACTGTGTTATTGTTAACCATTTTGCATGTTTTCAGGTACGCCATTCAGCTGCAGCGTGGATTTATTTATCTTGACAGCAACAGCGTTTGCTCCCACGATACATAAAGCCGCGACTCCAGTGCTGTAGGAGGTGATTTCACCACCACAGTTAAAAAAGAGCATATATGCCGAAGCATGGGGGCATAAGGGGTGGAGGAGCGATTTTGCTCCTAATGCCGCGTACATACGGTCAAAATTCCGACGGAGGGCTTGCCCGTGGAAAAGTTTGAACGTATGTACGCAGCATAACTTTTTTGCGGGAGGATGCCCCCATGCTTCGGCATATATATATTTTAGGCACAGGTTATGTTAAAAAATGTTTTATTTTTTACTGTTTTTTTTGGCAATTGCTTTGCAGGTATGGTATGGTAAGGTTTTACTGGGATGTTACTTTGTTTTAACGTTAACCATAATTTGCTTAGCAGGTACGCCATTCAGCTGCAGAGCGGATTTATTTATCTTGACAGCAACAGCGTTTGCTCCCACGATACATAAAGTCGTGACTCCAGTGCTGTAGGCGGTGATTTCACCACCACAGTTAAAAAAGAGCATATATGCCGAAGCATGGGGGCATAAGGGGTGGAGGAGTGATTTTGCTCCTAATGCCGCGTACATACGGTCAAAATTCCGACAGGGGGCTTGCCCATGGAAAAGTTTGAACGTATGTACGCGGCATAACTTTTTTGCGGGAGGATGCCCCCATGCTTCGGCATATATATATTTTAGGCACAGGTTGTGTTAAAAAATGTTTTATTTTTTACTGTTTTTTTTGGCAATTGCTTTGCAGGTATGGTATGGTAAGGTTTTACTGGGATGTTACTTTGTTTTAACGTTAACCATAATTTGCTTAGCAGGTACGCCATTCAGCTGCAGCGCGGATTTATTTATCTTGACAGCAACAGCGTTTGCTCCCACGATACATAAAGCCGTGACTCCAGTGCTGTAGGCGGTGATTTCACCACCACAGTTAAAAAAGAGCATATATGCCGAAGCATGGGGGCATAAGGGGTGGAGGAGTGATTTTGCTCCTAATGCCGCGTACATACGGTCAAAATTCCGACAGGGGGCTTGCCCATGGAAAAGTTTGAACGTATGTACGCGGCATAACTTTTTTGCGGGAGGATGCCCCCATGCTTCGGCATATATAAATGGTGCATGTATGTCCATCATTAGAAGTGGGTGGATGAAGGGAGGTATCTAATGGTGGGCATACCCACCGATCAATCTCTTTTTTTTCGTTCAGACAACATGACTCTCAGTAAATAGCTTGGGGTGTCTACTTTCCAAAATGGGGTAATTTGGGGGGATTTTGTGCTATTTTGGCATTTTATGGCCTTTGCACCCTTAGAAATCCTGAAGGTGGTGATTGGTTTTCGGGGTGCCGTACGCGACTAGACTCCCAAAAAGTCCCACACATGTGGTATCCCCATACTCGGGAGAAGTAGCTGAATATATTTTGGGGTGCAATTCCACATATAACCATGGCATGTGTGAGCAATATATCATTTAGTGACAACTTTTTGTACATTTTTTTTTTTTTTTTTTTTTTAGTCATTATTCAATCCCTTAGGACAAAAAAAATAAATATTCAATGGGCTCAACATACCCATCAGCAGTTTCCTTGGGGTGTCTACTTTCCAAAATGGGGTCATTTGGGGGGGTTTTGTGCCATCTTGGCATTTTATGGCCGTCAAAACTGTGATAGGTAGTGATAGGTAGTGAGGAGTAAAATAAAAAAATTATGCCCTTAGAAATCCTGAAGGCAGTGCTTGGATTTCGGGGTCCCGTACGCGGCTAGGCTCCCAAAAAGTCCCACACATGTGGTATCCCTGTACTCAGGAGAAGCAGCAGAATGTATTTTGGGGTGTCATTTCACATATGCCCATAGCATGTGTGAGCAATATATCATTTAGTGACAACTTTGTGCAAAAAAAAAAAAGTTTGTAATATTCCCGCAACTTGTGGCAAAATATAAAATATTCCATGGACTCAACATGCCTCTCAGTAAATAGCTTGGGGTGTCTACTTTCCAAAATGGGGTCATTTTGGGGGGTTTTGTGCTATTTTGGCTTTTTATGGCCTTCGAAACTGTGATAGGTAGTGAGGGGTAAAATCAAAAATTTGCACCCTTAGAAATCCTGAAGGTGGTGATTGGTTTTCGGGATGCCGTGCGCGACTATACTCCCAAAAAGTCCCACACATGTGGTATCCCCGTACTCGGGAGAAGTAGCGGAATATATTTTGGGGTGCAATTCCACATATAACCATGGCATGTGTGAGCAATATATCATTTAGTGACAACTTTTTGTACTTTTTTTTTTTTTTTGTCATTATTCAATCCCTTAGGACAAAAAAAATAAATATTCAATGGGCTCAACATACCCATCAGCAGTTTCCTTGGGGTGTCTACTTTCCAAAATGGGGTCATTTGGGGGGGTTTTGTGCCATCTTGGCATTTTATGGCCGTCAAAACTGTGATAGGTAGTGAGGAGTAAAATAAAAAAATTATGCCCTTAGAAATCCTGAAGGCGGTGCTTGGATTTCGGGGTCCCGTACGCGGCTAGGCTCCCAAAAAGTCCCACACATGTGGTATCCCTGTACTCAGGAGAAGCAGCAGAATGTATTTTGGGGTGTCATTTCACATATGCCCATAGCATGTGTGAGCAATATATCATTTAGTGACAACTTTGTGCAAAAAAAAAAAAGTTTGTAATATTCCCGCAACTTGTGGCAAAATATAAAATATTCCATGGACTCAACATGCCTCTCAGTAAATAGCTTGGGGTGTCTACTTTCCAAAATGGGGTCATTTTGGGGGGTTTTGTGCTATTTTGGCTTTTTATGGCCTTCGAAACTGTGATAGGTAGTGAGGGGTAAAATCAAAAATTTGCACCCTTAGAAATCCTGAAGGTGGTGATTGGTTTTCGGGATGCCGTGCGCGACTATACTCCCAAAAAGTCCCACACATGTGGTATCCCCGTACTCGGGAGAAGTAGCGGAATATATTTTGGGGTGCAATTCCACATATAACCATGGCATGTGTGAGCAATATATCATTTAGTGACAACTTTTTGTACTTTTTTTTTTTTTTTTGTCATTATTCAATCCCTTAGGACAAAAAAAATAAATATTCAATGGGCTCAACATACCCATCAGCAGTTTCCTTGGGGTGTCTACTTTCCAAAATGGGGTCATTTGGGGGGGGTTTGTACTGCCCTGCCATTTTAGCACCTCAAGAAATGAGATAGGCAGTCATAAATTAAAAGCTGTGTAAATTCCAGAAAATGTACTCTAGTTTGTAGACGCTATAACTTTTGCGCAAACCAAAAAATATACGCTTATTGACATTTTTTTTACTAAAGACATGTGGCTGAATAAATTTTGCCCTCAATGTATGACTAAAATTTAGTTTATTCGATTTTTCTTATAACAAAAAGAAGAAAATATCATTTTTTTTCAAAATTTTCGCTCTTTTTCCATTTATATCGCAAAAAATAAAAATCGCAGAGGCAATCAAATACCATCAAAAGAAAGCTCTATTTGTGGGAAGAAAAGGACGCAAATTTCGTTTGGGTGCAATATTGCATGACCGCGCAATTACCAGTTAAAGCAGCGCAGTGCGAAATTGCAAAAACACCTCTGGTCCTTAAGGTATTTATTGGTCCGAGGCTGAAGTGGTTAAGGGATTTCACATAAAAAAAAAATAATATTTGGTTACATCAGCATTAGGTGCTTTGTAGCTGGTGATCCAAGACTGATTCATTTTTATGAAGGTCAGCCGATCGACCGATTCGGTGGACAGGTACACCCTGTGATTGGTTACAAAACCTCCAGCAGCACTGAATGTGCCTTCCCAAAGAACGCTGGATGCGGTACAGGCCAGTAGCTCAATTGCATACTGTGCAAGCTCTGGCCAGTGATCCATCCACAAGACTCAGTAACCCAGAGTATTTTCGGTTGGAAAGGTGTCCTAGTCTGATCTTGCCCCTAGGTATTCCTGCACCATGTGAATCAGATGCTGGCGATGGTTGCTGGAACCGATCATACCTTGGGGCTGCAGACTAAAAAATTGTCTGAACCCATCGGCCAGATGGCAACCTTGTCCACCACTCCTTCTGTGACTGACCGAAGCCTCTGCAACACGTTGTCCAGGAGGACCAGGAAATTGTAACCTCCCAGGCTCTGGAAACGTGTTGCACAAACCTTTCTGCAAGACCCCCCTAAGGTGATTCATCCTCTGCTTCCTCTGCAATGGTGATATAAGGTTTGCAACCTTACCCTTGTAACTTGGATCAAGAAGGGTTGCCAACCAGTAATGATCTCTCTCCTTGATACCATGAATACAAGGATCCTTCCACAGGCTTTGCTGGACCGGAGAGGTCATGCAGGGTAGGTTTGTTGAGGCATTCGGTCCGGAGTCCTCTGGATCACTGAGGACGACATTACCCACAGTCACCTCCTCCTAGCCACGTACAAGTCCATGAGTTTCTGGCATGGTGGTGGAACAACCTCCAACATTACTGCAGCCTGTCCTGCATCCTTCCCAGATGCCAGCAGAGTTACCCAGTGTGTGCTGAAAGATAGGTAACCTCCCTGTCCATGCCTGCTGGACCATGAGTCAGCAGTAATATGCACCTTACCGCTGACCGCCCTGTCATGGACATTGCATTCCACATGCTGGTAGAGAGCCGAATCGCAATCCATGAAAAAAAGTGGTGTTTGGGAACCTGCCACTGAGGTACCACACATTCCACAAACTCACGGAAGGGGCAGAGTCTACCAACTGAAAAGGCAGCAGTTGAAGTTCTAGAAATTTAGCCAAGCTAGCATTCAACCACTGGGCATGTGACAGAGTCTACCAACTGAAAAGGCAGCAGTTGAAGTGCTAGCAATTTAGCCAAGCTAGCATTCAACTGGATGGGCATGTGGATGGCTGGGAGCGAACTTCTTTCACCGGTGGAGCAACTGGGGTAGGGAAATCTGCCTGCTAGAATCAGATGTTGGTGTACCAATAGCAGATTGGCAGTGGCACACCTAATTCTACACCTTCATTCCTCTCAGTACAGGTTTCTGAGAGGACTGAAGGTATAGTGGGGTTGGAGATCCCAGCTGATGAGGAGGAGCAAGGAGAGGTCGGCTTTGTTCTTTGGTATGGCCTTTTAGGTAGTGTTGCCAATGGGCTGCATGGGAGCTCGACATATGTCTGATTAAGCATGTGGTGCCCAAGAGCTTGCTGTCTAGTCCACGCTTGATACAATTCAGACATATGTTGCAAATAGCAATGGTGCGATCTGCTGCACACGTCTCAAAAAAATAACTTTTGGAATAACATGCAGAGTCACAAGCGTCCTGCACTTGCAGAGCTCTGCGCTGTGATGCAGTCCATTGGCTGTCCTTAAGCTGGCTCCTGGAGGGCATCCTGCCTCTTTGGAGATGTGCCTTCTCCTCCTCCGCCTCCTCCGCCTCTCTCCTATCAGGCACTGATGTAGAGTCAGTGAGCTCATCATCCCCTCCCTCCTTGTCACTGAAGCAAACCTGGCAGTATGCTGCAGCTGGGGGAACATGATTGCCAGTTTGTTGTCCTTCTTGGGCAACCCCTCTCTCTGGGGTCACATTACTGCCTTCCTCAAGCTGGGTACCATCATCGGAGCCTTCAAAATGCTGCACATCCTCCTGCAGCATGTACCCGACACTGTGGTCGAACAGTTCGGGGGACTCCTCCGGTGAGGCTAGGGAAGGAGTAACTGAGGATGACCTCGAGTCCAAAGAATAGGCCGCTTTGGCACCTGCATTGGCAGCCAAAGTAGCCTGGGTGACAGAGGATGAGGAGGATAAGGACAGCTTGGTCATCCACTCTACCAACTCTTCGACATGTTGTGACTCAACATAGCCAGCTGTCAAGAAAAAGGACAAGTGTGCCCCACGACCACGTGCTGATGAGGATGCACCATGTCCATGACCAGCACTGTTGCCTCTAGACACAGATCCTGCTTACTCTCTTTTATTGGCCTGTGATTGTCTGTCTCTCCTTGTTGGCCTTCCAGACAAACGGTCTTTGATGTATTGGAATAGGTACACAAGGAATGGCCTGCAGTGAGATATAGCTGCACAAAGCTGGGATGTATATATATACTGATTATACTGCAGCTAGCTGAATCGCCATCCTGCCTGCCTTTAGTATTATCAGGAAGAAAACAACAGGAATTGTCTGTAGTGGGCTTTAGCTGCACACTGTGCACAGTATACAGTACACAAATATACTGCAGCTAGCTGAATCAATTGCCTGCCTGTGGTATTATTAGGAAGAGAACACCAGCAATTGTATGCAGTTAGCTTTAGTTGTACACTGTGCACATGATACAGTACACTGAATTAAAATACTGCAGCTGCCTGCCTGTGGTATTATTAGGAAGAGAACACCAGCAATTGTCTGCAGTTAGCTTTAGTTGCACACTGTGCACAGGATGCAGTAAACTGATTGTAAATAATGCAGCTGCCTGCCTGTGGTATTATTAGAAAGAGAACACCCACAATTGTCTGCAGTTAGGTTTAGTTGCACACTGTGCACAGTATACAGTACATGGACTGAAAATACTGCAGCTGCCTGCCTGTGGTATTATTAGGAAGAGAACCCCAGCAATTGTCTGCAGTTAGCTTTAGTAGCACACTGTGCACAGGATACAGTACACTGACTGAAAATACTGCAGCTGCCTGCCTTTAGTATTATTAGGAAGAGAACACCAGCAATTGTCTGCAGTTAGCTTTAGTTGCACACTGTGCACAGCATACAGTACACTGATTGAAAATATTGCAACTGCCTGCCTGTGGTATTATTTGGAAGAGAACACCAGTAATTGTCTGCAGTTAGCTTTAGTTGCACACTGTTCACAGGATACAATACACTGACTGAAAATACTGCAGCTGCCTGTATCACCTGGGAAGCATATATTTATACTAAATACACTGACTGCAGCAAACTGACTCACCTGCCTGCTCTATCTAACTCAAATGAAATGACTCTCTCTCTCTCTCTCTCTCTCTCTCTATCTCTCAGCACCCGGAACACACTACACAATGCCAACTTCCAGGCTTCCTTATATAGTGTAGGGAGTGTTCTAAATCCCCTGAGGCATAATTGTCCAAAACCACCCTGCCTTTTGCCAATTATGGCTCTCCGTTCTTACCGCGCTGTGATTGGCCAAAGCATGCGGGTCATAGTGCATGCTTGGCCAATCATCAGCCAGCAATGCACTGCAATGCCACAGTGAATTATGGGCCATGACGCCCCATAATGTTTGTAATTCAACGAACGGTCGAACAGCCGATGTTCGAGTCGAACTTACGTTTGACTCAAACTCGAAGCTCATCCCTAATGCTGAGTGTGTCCATACAATCAGATAGTATAGATGCCTAAAGGGTCAAGCCATTTCCCTACCTGTCCCTCCCTCCTCCAGCAGCTTGATTGACAACAGCTTGAGCCCGCACTGGCAAGTGATTAGCATCCTTTGATGTGCTTAATGTGAGTGCTTCCCTTACTAGAAGTTTAGGGAAACGGCACAGAGCACTCTGGAGCTGGAACATATGATCACTTTAAATAGTAAGTGTAAATTAAATTCTTAAAAACATATTGTGGAACATTTCCCATATTGAATGTTTCCCTTTGTAAACAAAGTACTTCAAAATACAGTGTTTAATTATTTAAAACACAGCAGCTTTAAAGATAATAATCTTCTTAGGCTTAACCACTTCCCGACCGGCGCACGACGATGTACGTCGGCAGAATGGCACAGGCAGGCAAATTGGCGTGCAGGTACATCCATTTGTATTTGCAGCCCTGCCATTCGGTTCCCCCGGACTCGATCTCTGCGGGGATACCCTCGATCGTCTCACGGGGAGGCTGAATGGGGAGATGCGGATGTAAACAGCATCTCCCCGTTCTGCCTAGCAACAAGTGACACTGATCTCTGCTCCATGTGATTGGAGCAGAGATAAGTGTTCACTAACACACAGCCCAGCTCCCCACAGTTAGTAACACGCCCCTAGGACCCACTTAACCCCTACACTGCCACCCCCTGGTTAACCCCTTCACTGGCAGTGTCATTAACACAGGAATTAGTGCATTTGTATAGCACTGATTGCTGTATAAACGACAATGGTCCCAAAAATGTGTCAAAAATGTCAGATGTGTCCGCCATAATGACGCAGTCACAATAAAAATCGCTGATCGCCGCCATTACTAGTAAAAAAAAATTATTAATAAAAATGCCATAAAACTATCCCCTATTTTGTAAACGCTATAAATTTTGCTCAAACCAATCAATAATCACTTATTGTGATTTTTTTTACCAAAAATATGTAGAAAAATACGTATTGGCCTAAACTGAGAAAAAAAAATTATATATTTTTGGGGGATATTTTTTATAGCAAAAAGTAAAAATAATGCATTTTTTTCAAAATTGACACTCTATGTTTGTTTACAACCCAAAAAATTAAAACCGCAGGGGTAATCAAATACCACCAAAAGAAAGCTCTATTTGTGGGAAAAAAAGGACGCCAATTTTGTTTGGGAGCCACGTCGCACAACCGCGTAATTGTCAGTTAAAACGACGCTGTGCCGAATCTCAATAAGTGGTCTGGTCTTAAGCCAGCAAAATGGTCCAGTCTGAAAGTGGTTAAAAATAGTTGACCACAACTGGGACATACAATAAATAACTGTACAGTATGTTATGCATTAAATATTATTTCGTTTACAGAATAAATGCACCTTCATAGTTACATAGTTACATACCAGTTGAGGTTGAAAAAAGACATAAGTCCATCAAGTCAAACCTATGTGTGTGATTTTATGTCAGTATTACATTGTATATGGTGAAAAGGTCTCAATACACTTAAATCCTCAATAGGCACTCAAACTGACAATTTATTGCAAATAAAACACACAACATTTCTAAATGTGAACAACTAAAAATCAACTCTTATAGAGAAGGCAGTCACCATATAGCATAAATGAATAAACCAAAATTGACATATATATTCAAAATTATTAAATCAATCACTGAAAAAATAAGTCCCAGTTATTAAGTCAATCACTGAAGAAAAAAAAGAGTCTCAATTCAAACAGTGCATAATAAAATAATTTAAATAAGTAAATACAAGTCCATAACGTGTAAAGTGTTGCTCCATCTGGCAGAATAATCCTGATGAATTATCTCCTGATGACGGACCCCGTTTTTCACCGTCTGTTGGCTTTGCTGTCCCCTTATATTATAAAGCAGGACATCTGCATGTGGCAAGCCATCACTCCTGAACAGAGGCTTGTCGCCACCTTGTGGTACTTGCTTGATGGGGCGAAGTCAGCAGGACATCAAATTCTCGACTGGCATCTCCCCCCAGGCTCTGGGAATCATTATTCCAGAGACCTGTTCTGCCATCATTCAGGTCCTGCAGAAGGACTATATTAAGGTAAGTTGTATCCTTTAACATCACATTCAATGTATTTAATGTTTGCTAATGTATTGTATTTCTTTCATCATTCCCTAATTACCATGATTGTAATATTCTGTGAATGTCCTCTTTGTCCTCATGCATGCTGGAAGCTTTTAATGCTCCTATTTTGTCCTTCATGCATATTTACCTTCACTAAACTCCCCAGAATGCTATCCTGGGCCCATACACACCTAGCCTAGTCCATTGCAGTGATTACCCTAAACAACCCCTAAAATGTGTCCAAAAGTTATTGTTGTCCATAAATTCAGACAGAGTGCAAGAGGCTTTTTTGGGGGGGGAATTCATTTGGAACCCCCCCAACCGTTAAGGCAACCGTTACCAATCCTCTATCTGCTCACTTTGCCAAACCCATACACACTATACCTACCTCTTTGTGTTCATATTTATGAATAAATTCACCAAAGCATGTGGTGCAAGGGCCTGCCTGATTACTGTCAAATGGTACTGTTTAAAGTTTTGTTCTCCTATTATCTTGATAGGTAATTGCAGAATGGAAAAATGTGCTTCAATTTGTACAGCGTGTATTCATATTTTTGTATTCTGTAACTTCTTACCTGCCAATAGTGTAAGTAAGGAGGGGCTGGCCAAAGTAACACACATTATTTATGCATTCAGCTGTCAATGAAGTGGAGAGGGTTACCTGTCCAAAATATCCCCCCCACCCTAAAATTTTTACAACGGGCCATCAGAGGGGGTGAGTAATCTGATAAGTGGAGCTTATACTTTTGTCTTTAAATACTTCTTAAAATATATGTTATACTTATGTTGGCCAAGAATGTTTGTGTCTAATTTGCGTGGAATGTTATGTGCAAAGGTACTATTTTATTTTCTTGTTTCATCTCCCGTTTGTGTTTGTCGCTGATGAAGCATTTGAGCTCGGTGACAATCTCATGAGATCATTCCCAATGAGGACCCTCACCCTGGAGCAAAGCGTTTTTAATTACTGGCTGGCCAGAGCCAGAAGAGAATATTTTAGAAACATTTAGAATAATGGCCAGCCGGTTACGCCTATTTCTGACATCAATACATGTGGCGGAATATAAACCTAATCATCTTGTCCTTGCCTGCTGCATTCTCAATAATTTCCTCAGAAAAAATGCAGCAAACTATGTGGCCTCAGTTGGGACTTTCAAAATACAACAACTCTGATGGCACTTGAACCTGGCCATCCTGGCTTGCCCCCCCCCCCCCCAAAGCGTGAAGTAAGACAAAGTTATCTCTAGTACTTTGAGGGTAAGGGGGCCATTGATATGCCAGAAAATCTTTAAAACATTTATTTTTTATTTTTTTTTGGGTATAAACTAAACTCATATTTCATTTTATTTACTGCTTGAGTTTCTTTTAGCTGTCTCCTAGGATCTCAATGGTCTTTTATTTTTGGCCATTTTTTTCAATATTCCAAACGTAATTTATTTGATACATGAGGTGACAATCTCTTCTTCAGCTAACTTTAACTATTATGTTGTGTGTCTGCTACACACATATACATTGCTTTTGTTGTTAATGTATATAATGTATTAATGATAGAAATAATCATCCTTTTCAGCTCTATGAATGAATTGCTTTGAGTCCCTAAAATGGCCTGATTGGGTCAATTTTTAGAGTGAAAGTGCACTGAAACTGCACTGAAAGTGCACTTGTAGTGCAAAGTGGATTTGCCTTTTGTAAATAACCCCCATTGTCACTGTAAACACCAACTTACTCCAAAAACTGGTATTGAGCATTGAAAGAAGAAGCTTCACATTGTTGAGTATAAAACATTTTACTCAAAGCACATTCATATGTGCGTTAGAAAAGGGTTTTTTAACAAACCAACATCTTTGGTGTATAACATTTTTATGTTTGACAGTAGAACTAGAAATATCCTTTTTTGGTTAAAAAGGCATGTTTAAAACCATAAGATACATAACTCAGGAACTTATAAAGTTCAACTTTGATAAAGTGAAGGCCAGATCAGACATTAGTATGTCAAAACTGTGTTGATCTTGCCTTCATCAGATGAGCTGATGTTGCCCCTTTAAAAGCCAAATTTTGAAGATGCACATAAATTGGGAGTCAAAATGTGGATTTCCCTCCTAATCTCATCCCTAATGTCAACATGTGATAGCTCCCATCATGGGGGATCAATGGACATGTTCCAGGGGTGCAACACCTTCCTCTTGCTTACTTTAGTTGCAAGGAGGGGGTTGCACCCACAAAACATGTACATTGATATCCCATGATGGCAGATAGAACATGTTGACACACTGTGTGCATCTTCAAAATTTGGCTTTCAAATTGCTTAAAAACATTTTTAAAAATAAAAAATATAATGACAAACTAAATTTTTTTTGGGTGTTTCAGATTCTGCCTAAAACATCAATGATGTTGTTGAGTCTTTTTTCAACATTGTTGATGGTTTCCTTGATCTTCTCTAATTCCGATTGCACACCATTATCTCCCCAATGAGGATATGTGCACTTGCACTAGTAAAATTATTTTTTTCTTCTTCCCCAACATCTACATCACCTAAAAATAAAAAACACACCATCTATTATAAATATGCAGGCACACATCTATTACTTGAAGCTGTGGTCTGAGACACTGACCTGCTGTGGTCACTATTATAACTTCTTGAACCTCTCTGCCCTCCATATCTTCTTCACGGTGTGTGGGGATTTGCCCTTCTTTAGAAGGTGTGGTTCTTGGTGTTCTCAGATTTCTCAAGTCTTTTCTCCCCTATGTGAATAAAAAAAAAGATATACTTAGCACACAGAATATTTAAGGCAAGAAATAGAAATATGAAACATTGTTTGGACGTGTCTGTCATGAAAATCGCATGAAGAGACTGACCTCCAGGTCTTCTGATTTCCGATCGTCGCAGGTACGCACGATCGTACAAACACGCATGCGTTCGTACGCAGGTGCGCGTGCGTCCGTGTTGGCGCCAAACGGCCTATTTAAACTAGCCTCTGGCTAATGGTCTCTGCTGTCTGCTCTACAGCGTTATACCTGTGAGACCTGATCCGTGTTGTTTGTTCCTGTTTGACCCGGCCTGCCTGTGACCCATCTGCTATCCGCCTGCACCCGACCCCGGCTTGTTGTGACGATTCTCCTGCCTGTTCCCTTGTACTTCGTTCCTGTCTGATATCCGAACCGGCTTGCTTTGACCATCCGTCTGCTAAAGGTGAACCTGCTTATACTGAACTGTGTCATCTGCTGCAAGTAACCTGCTTGTATTGAACTGTTCACCTGCTGTAAGTGCCTGCTCATATTGAACTGCTTATCTGCTGCAAGTACCTGCTTATATTGCGCTGTTTGTCTGCTTCAAGCCACTTGTCATATTGCGCTGTTCATCTGCTTCAAGTCACCTGTCTTATTGAACTGTTCACCTGCTGCAAGTGCCTGCTCAAATTGAACTATTTATCTGCTGCAAGTACTTGTGTATATTGCACTGTTCATCTGCTACAAGTTGCCTACTTCCCTGCACTGCTTATCATCAAGTTACCTGCTCCATTGAACTGTGTTATCTGCTATAAACTACCTGCTGATCCATTCACTGTGATTACCTGCTCCACTGAACTTCATCTACCCATCCTACCCATCTGTTGATCCTGCCAGGCACCTGTACCCCTCCTTACTCCTGTGTTCCCTGTTACATTGCCAGGAAACCGGTAGTGGGAGTCGTAAGGGAGGCCTCTCTCTGCAATCCGGGCTCGCTACTAGAAGGTACGTGACAGTGTCATACAATTGTCTGTTTTGGCAGAGTTCCAAGCTGAAGGCATAATTTTTTCCCTTTCTTACCCGCTTCAGCCCCGGACCATTTTGCTGGTCAAAGACCAGACCACTTTTTGCGATTCGGCACTGCGTTGCTTTAACTGACAATTGCACGGTCATGCGACGTGACTCCCAAACAAAATTGACGTACTTTTTTCCCACAAATAGAGCTTTCTTTTGGTGGTATTTGATCACCCCTGCGGTTTTTATTTTTTGCGCTATAAACAAAAATAGAGCGACAATTTTGAAAAAAAAACATTATTTTTTAGTTTTTGTTATGATAAATATCCCCAAAAATTTATAAAAAAACATATTTTTTCCCCTCAGTTTAGACCGATATGTACTCTTCCACATATTTTTGGTAAAAAAAATCGCAATAAGCGATTATTGATTGGTTTGCACAAAAGTTATAGCGTTTACAAAATAGGGGATAGTTTTATGGCATTTTTATTAATAATTTTTTAATGGCGGCGATCAGTGATTTTTATTGTGACTGCGACATTATGGCTGACACATCGGACATTTTTGACACATTTTTGGGACCATTGGCATTTATACAGCAATCACTGCTATATAAATGCAGTGATTCCTGTGTAAATGACACTGGCAGTTAAGGGGTTAACCAGTGGGTGGCAGTGTGTTCCTAGGGGTGTTTAACTGTTGGGGGCTGGGCTTTCAATTAGTGAACACTGATCTCTGCTCCAATCACATGGAGCAGAGATCAGCATCACTAGTTGCTAGTCAGAACGGGGAAATGCTGTTTACAATGGCATTTCCTCGTTTAGCCACCCCGTGAGACGATCGCAGGTATGCCCGCGGTGATCGAGTCCTCGGGACCCACGACCGGACTCACGGGGGTCCCGACCAGCATGCGAGCTCGCTGCCAGCGGCACGCGCGCGGTGGCAGTGTGGCATTAGAGATTGGATGTACCTGTACGCCAATATGCCTGCCTGTGCCATTCTGCCGACGTACATCGGCGTGCGCTGGTCAGGAAGCAGTTATAGCTGGAATACTTACCTTTTTGGTAAAGTATCACACATAGAGAGACCCCTAGTATCCGCTGGAGCACCTCTGTGGGACACTCTAAAAAGGGTGTTCTGGTGTCCCAGACTAGTGCTCTTGCGTCCAGATGTGTAAACAGCTGCAGAGTGTCCTCTCCTTACACTGAATCAAGTTAGCATTTCATTCTAGTTACAAACCCATCTAGACAACAATGTACTAAACTGCTTTTAATACAAATAGGCCTGAACAAATGTAGTCAACCTGTATCTGCCAAAAACATCATATTAGTGAGCGAACAAATGATGTTTACTACGAATGATTACTGTCTAGACATGTGCATTCGTTTTCGTCCGAATGCATTTTCGTCCGAATTTCAGGTATTTTCGTTTTCGTTTTGACAAACGATAACGAAAGTGCAGATTCCGAAAAACGAAAGATCCGACATAAATAAATGCTTTTTTTCGTTTTCGTTGTTACAACAGTTCGATATAGAATAGGAGATTCGAAGTGACCGTTCGATATAGAATAGGAGATTCGACGTGACTCCATATGTCTATTGAACCTGTGGTCGAATGTGCCTAAGTTTCGTTTACCTCTATTAGTCCTATTATATAGAAAAGCTTCGACAGAGAGTAAATATTCGACATAGAGAGAACAGAATCGACAGAGAGAAACGATACTGGAATTGGGTGGGGGAAGTAAATAAAAAAAAAATGATAATATTCGACGGGATCGTTGCACGTTTATAATAATATTCGACGGGATCGTTGCACGTTTAATAATATTCGACGGGATCGTTGCACGTTTATAATAATATTCGACGGGATCGTCGCAACTATACGACACTGCAATCGTACATTTCGGCAATCGAATGCTCCGCCTATAGGTTATATAGTTTAGCAGCTCCATCGAATCTTCTTTATCCATTCGACAGATACCATAAGCCTTCCAAGACAGATTCGACCGTAATTCATGTGGATTTTCGGACGAATGCAATTTTTGCACGAAAAACGAAATAAATAAAAACGAATTTCGGGAGTAACTAAATAAATAAAATTTACGGACGAAAACGAAAAAACGAAACGAAATATTCTAGTCTGCACATGTCTATTACTGTCCCCACAAACCTGAAACTTGCCATTTTAAATGCCATTTTAAACTGTCCAACAGTAAAGAAGAGCACATGGAACAGAACTAAAGAAATAATAATAATAGGAACACACGACAAACACTTACTTTTTATAAGCAGTTTCCTGATCCTTCTGTACTGATCGTGTTCCCTCAATTTTAAGTCTGACCAGCGTTTCCTCAATTGCTGCTTGGATCGTCGTACCCCAAAATTCCTGTGCAGACTTCTCACAACTTTATTCATGATCTTGGCCTTTCTCACATTTGGGTTTCTGTACAGTCCATACTTCCCATCATAGTTGTCTCTCTTCAAGATGTCCACCATCTCTACAAAGGTCATATTTGAGGCCTTAAATCTCCTCTGGGATTGGGACATTTCTGACTCCGGGCTTTCCTTGTCATTGCTGCTCTCTGCATGCACCTGTTGTCTCTCCGCCATTTGCTCTCCCACTGCGCCAAAGACAAGGGGCGGGGAATATACTAGAAAGAAGGTTGGGGCATAGTTTCACGCATGCACAGTGTATATAAAGCATGACATGCGTACGTGATACGTACGATCTGTGAGCAGAGGACGAAGTAGCATAAGTGCTGATCTTCAGACGAAGGTACAATTTTAACTTGGGGCATCAGTGGTTAGTGGCCTATACTGCTTATAGATTGAGGCCTATACTAGGACAAGATTAGGAGAGTTTAGCCTGACATTAGCGTTTGTCTTGTGTTGTGTCTTGCAGAGAAAATGGAGAAATTTAATGACCATGACTTCCTCTCCAACTTAATTGATAAGTACAGGGAGCTGCCCTGTCTGTGGCAAGTGAAACACCAATTTTTTACTAAAAAACTAAAGAGGAAAGCAGCACTGGATCAACTGTGTGAATTAGTGAAGCTGGTGATTCACACAGCAGACATCACCTATTTGAAGGCCAAAATTGGTGGCTTGAGGAGCACGTATAATAGGGAGTGCAAAAGGGTCCAGGATTCCATGAGATCAGGAGCAGCAGCAGATGACGTATATGTACCCAGGCTCTGGTACTACGACAGACTGTGCTTTTTTGTCAGACCAGAGTGAACCCAGGCCATCACTCTCAACCCTTCCTTCCACAATTCCTTCCACCTCAGATGAGGCTTCCAACATACAACCTGGGCCTTCCACCCAGGAAGATGTGGAGGAGCCCAGCTTGAACCAGGTATAGCATTGTTCAACATATTTCTCGTCCAAAATTGAATGATGTTTACAAAATGTTATTATTGATCACTAATTTCTGATTTAACAAAGTGATTTACATATCAATAGACAGTAGCAGCTAAAAATGATTGGGACAAGAATGAAAAATGCTGGGGTCAGAATGATAGTCTTTTCTATTTGTCAACATTCACTTTACAACAGTCATGAGCTCAAAATTGTGTGTGATTTATGACCAAAAAATTAAAACTATGTACCATTTTCATACAAAGGAAAGTCTCAGCCAGGAGGAGGCCGTGGAAAGTCTCAGTCAGGAGGTAGCCGTGCCCAGTAGCCTGACCGAATCCCATGTTCCTCCCCTCCACCTTCCAACCTGGATTTGATTCAGCAGGCTAATGTGGTCCTCACAATCACCCCTAGTGTCCAAGAGGCCTTTGGCTGTATGATAGCTAGAAAAATGCAAGAAATGGAGGAGGGCCAATGCCTCATCTGTGAGGAGGTAATATTTCAGGCCCTAAAAAAAGGCATGAGGGACCAACTAACCAATAAAAGTCACCTCTGTGAGTTAGACAATACTCCTTCTCCACTCTTGCAACACCTCCAACAACACAGTCACAGCCTGGAAGTAAGCGTAGAAGGAAGTCTTGAGAGTGAAGGCCTGGGTTTGGCGTGGTCTGGCAAAAGACACAGGCTGTTGTAAGACTACAGCCTCGGACCATCACCTGCTGCTGATCCCGATCTCTCGGAGTCCTGGACCGTATTGTGCTACCTATTAAATGAACTCCTCAGGCTACCAATTTTGCCAGTCAAATAATTGATGTCTGCACTGGGGTTCAAAGGCTTCACCAGTTCCAACCGTTTCTCCAGCGTTGCCTTTCTCTTTATTTTTTTAGGACCCCTATTAAATTTATAATTTTGGTTTTGACAAATACTTGGCTATGTGTTTTACTTCAAAAAGGACAGTTTGTTTGTGAGTAAGCAGGTACATTTCAAAAATACAATGTCAAATTAAATTAACAAGGGGCACCAAAACCAACCAACCTCTTTGTGGTTAAAAAAACAAGATAATAATGGTGTTGTGGTAACGTGACACACAACAAAAAATAATATTATGGAGATCACTATAAAAAAAAATTGTCTAGAGAAAAATCTAACAAAAACAAAGATTATTCAGGAGATCACAAGAAATAATAAGTAATCCGTTTGCCAGAACTGTGTGTGAATATCAGCAACAAAGCAACTTTTTATTCTAGCATTGTAAAGAAGAAAAGAATGCACTGAAATTTGCAGTGTGACGAATGTGCTATCTCCATTACGAACGCTAGTTTTACAAGACCGAGCACTTCCGTCTTGTACTTGATTCTGAGCATGCGTAGAATTTTGTACCTCGGATTTGTGTACACATGCTCGGAATTTCTGACAACGTTTTTTGTCATAAAATTTGGGAACCTGCTCTCAAACATTTGTTGTCGGAAATTGCAAAGTCCAATTCAAATGTCACAACAAGCTCATATCAAACATTTCCTGTCGGAAATTTTGATAGTACACGGCAATACAGTAAAGAACCCTCTACGCAGTTTAAAGTTCAACCTCTTTTCTTCTAATTTTAATGAGTGGGAACCTGTCTTATTAAACTCCCTTACGCAGAAAGGTTTTATCCCTATTGTGGGGTCACCAGTACGGTATTTGTAAATCATATCCCCTGTCAAGAGTCTCTTCTCCAGAAAGAATAGTGCTCGTAACCTTTCTCCAGTCCCTTTATTAGTTTTGTTGCCCCTCTCTGCACTCTCTCCATTTCCGGCACATCCTTCCTTAGGACTTGTGTCCAGAACTGGACGGTATACTCCAGGTGAGGCCAGACCAGAGTCTTGTAGGGTGGGAGAATTAGTGCATTATCTCTGGAGTTAATCCCCTTTTTAATGCATGCCAATATTCTGTTTGCTTTGTTTGCTTTGTTAGCATCAGCTTGGCATTGCATGTCATTGCTGAGTCTATCATCTACAAGGACCCCCAGGTCATTTTCCATCCTTGATTCCCTCAGTGGTTCTCCCCCAGTTAGTAGATTGCATTCATAATTTTGCCACCAAAATGCATTATTTTACATTTTTCCACTAGCTTTCCTCAGTCCCCTTGACACAGCTGTGGTGCAATACAATACAGTACAATATAATATAACACAATTAGGGATGAGCTTCGAGTTCGAGTCTAACTCATGTTCGACTTGAACATTGCCTGTTCGCCTGTTCGGTGAAAAGTGAACAATTTGGGGTGTTCGCGGAAAATTCTAAAAGCCGGGAACACCCTGTACAAGTCTATGGGAGAAATCGAAAGTGCTAATTTTAAAGGCTAAAATTCAAGTTATTGTCCTAAAAAGTGTTTAGAGACCTAGGTCCTGCCCCAGGGGCGTGGATCAATGTAAAAAAAAGTTTTAAAAACTGAAGTTTTTTCAGGAGCAGTGATTTTAACAATGATTAAAGTGAAACAATAAAAGTGTAATATTCCTTTAAATTTCATACCTGGGGGGTGTCTATAGTATGCCTGTGAAGGGGAGCATGTTTCCTGTGCTTAGAACTGTCCTTGCACAAAGTGTAATTTCTGCAGGAAAAAACGTCTTTTAAAATCACTCGCGGCTATAATGAATTGTCGGCTCCCATAATACAGAGAACACTCATTAAAAGTCTTTGATTAAAAAAAAAAGCGTGGGGTTCCCCCAAATTCAATTACCAGGTCCTTAAGATCTGGTATGGATATTAAGGGGAACCCCACGTCAAATAAAAAAAAATTGACGTGGGGGTTCCCCCTAAATATCCATACCAGACCCTTTATCTGAGCACGCAACCTGGGGGACATGGTGCTTTGAGGGGTCACAGACCCCCAAAGCATCCTCGCAATGTTGAGAGCATGTGGCCTGGTACAGTTTCAGGAGGGGGGGAGAGCTGTCTCGTCCCCCCTCTTTTCCTGTGGCCTGCCAGGTTGCGTGCTCGGATAAAGGGTCTGGTATGGATTTTTAGGGGGACCCCACTTCAATTTTTTTTTAATTTGACGCGGGTTCCCCTTAATATCCATACCAGACCTAAAGGGCTTGGTAATTGAATTTGGGGGAATCCCACGCTTTTTTTTATCAATGACTTTCAATGAGTGTTCTCTGTATTACGGGAGCCAAAAATTCATTATAGCCGCGAGTGATTTTACAAGACTTTTTTTCAGAAATTACACTTTGTGCATGGACAGTTCTAAGTACTGGAAACATGCGCCCCTTCACAGGCATACTTTAGACACCCGCCAGGTACGAAATTTAAAGGATCTCAGGATCCACTGGCTCCACCTGCTGGGAGAAAGCAATACTCCACACAACGGGGTATTTAACCAAAGTATATTTTACTGTATATATATTGATAAACAGGTGATTACAGCAATTGTACTGCCATCTCAACTTAGAATGACAGGACAATGGATTTTGATAAAAACAATTATAAAACAATATATATATATATATATATATATATATATATATATATATATATATATATATATATATATATATATATATATATATATGGGAGCTTCCCCTACTTTTATAGTGATGCGTAAGATCTCACTTAAAGTACTCAGTCTTTAGTCTTCTTGTCTTCGCTAGCAATGATAATTCCTTACAATTTGTAATCCAAGGGTTAAAGTAAAGTTGAGTTAAGGATGATCCTAGTGTTGCTTCCGTAATTATAATACAACACTTGAGATGCGATAGTAAGTAGGCCTTATGCCTGCCTAGTGTCAGTTGCTATACTCCTCCTCCATGGGACTATGGATCCCAGCGAGGACTATATATATATATATATATAAGTCTGACTAGGTGCAAAATTTAGAAAACTGTGGGCCGCAACCCGCTCACCAACTGGATCGGAAGCTCGGTATGGTAACGTTGGTCCGGTGTTTGCAGCTTGCTTCTATGTCAGCTGGCTCTGTCACTCCGTTCCATTCCGATAGGTGGACCTGGTCTTCTGAAGCTCAAACGAGTGTCTCTGGATATTCCCAATCCAATCACTGTGTCTCTGGCACTTCAGGTCACTCACACAATCGAGCAGGGTTGCATTCCCCAAGGCCAACAGGCCGCTTCCTCCGGGAGGCCTCCTCACAATTCCTCACAGGCAGGCCCTTCGTTCCCAAGAGACCTAAGATGGCCGCTCTGGGTCCTTTTATGTCCTACCCAGCATGCAGTGCAAGAGAGGGTGTCCATGGGTAGGTCACCTGGCATCCTGGGTAAAAAAGGTCAACTCTCCAATGTAAATAACAGTCACTTCTTGTACCAAGTCCAATGCTTTGATAAAGCAAAAATCATTTAAGTTCACTATCAGGGTTTGCCCGCTAGATGACGCCAAACACTAAGCCATAGAGACGTCCATAGACTTCCATTATAAATGCTAATACACATTAATAGACAAGGATACCAGCGCTACATACATACATTATTCTTGATATACAGGCATACCCCTCCCCATTTTTTACCCTTCCTATCCCTGCCAGACAATCATGAGAGCTGTTGAACCAAGTCTCTGAAATTCTCACAAAATCAAAATCCTCCTCATACAACAGTATCTCTAGTTCTCCCATCTTGTCCGCCAGGCTCCTGGCATTGGTGAACATGCCATGTAGTTTAGCCCGGTCGCATACTGTCTTCTTATTGGGTGTTTAGAGGTTGCAAATAGGACTTGTTACTATACTTACCTCAGGTTTATCCTTAGTCAACCTACCACTAATGCCCCCAATACTACCCTCTGGAATATGTTCCATGCTGACTATCTCTACCTCTGGACCCTCCCCCCCCCCCCCTGGATAGTTTAAAAGCCCCTCTAACTTTCCAGCCATCTTCACTCCCAGCAGATCTGTACCCTCCTCATTTAGGTGCAGTCCGTCCCTTCTATAGAACTGGTGACCAACTAAGAAGTGACAAAGTTAAGATGAAATGTTATCTTGATTCTTATTCCAAACTTGGGAAAGCAATTAGCAACCTATGAAAAAAAGAATATAGGAATGGCCTAGGGTTCTAGACAAGCAAACTTACTGAAAAGCTCACATAAAGGAGAAAAACACTAAATTCCTTCTAAAAGGTCACTCAATTAAAAATAAACTAATAGTAAAGGGAATATAAATAGAAATGCTGACAAACTTATGTGAATAAGAAAATACATTGCTATGTAAATAACATGCATCAAATTGAGCCCACTAGGGACAAACAAAATTCAAGAATTACATGCCTTGAAAAAGTATTCACACCCCTTGACATTTTCCATATTTTGTCATGCTACAACCAAAAATGTAAATTTATTTTATTGGGATTTTATATGATAGACCAACACAAAGGGGGTTATTTACTAAAGGAAAATCCACTTTTCACTGCAAATGCACTTGAAAGTGCACTGAAAGTGTATCTGGAAGTAAAGTCACTGTAGATCCAAGGGAGGTATGCAAGGAAAATAAAAAACAGCATTTTAGAGTGCACATGATCGGATGATAAAATCAGCAGAGCTTCCACTCATTTCAGATATACCTCTTAGATTTAGGGCAACTGCACTTCCAAGTGCACTCAGATGTTTTTTAGAGAACCTTAGTGAGCAAACAGCATCATGAGGGCCATAGAACACACTAAACAGGTCAAGGATAAAGTTGTGGAGACGTTTAAAGCAGGGTTAGGCTATAAAAAAAATATCCCAAGCTTTGAACATCTCACAGAGCACTGTTCAATCCATCATCCAAAAATTGAAAGATTATAGCACAACTGCAATCCTACCAAGACATGGCTGTCCACCTAAACTGACAGGCCAGGCAAGGAGACTATTAATCAGAGAAGTAGCCAAGAGGCCCATGGTAACACTGGAGGGGCTGCAGAGATCCACAGCTCAGGTAGGCAGTGCTGTATCCTGGCCTAGGCTGACAAGGCCCAGGCCTAGGGCTGCACTTTGCAGGGGGCAGCACGGAAAGAGTCCCCACCAGCTTGCACTACTCTGTTAGTCTAGCAGCAGTCTTATGGGGTGGACTGGGCTGAGGGGAAAATTAGTCTAGCGCCCCCATAAAGCAGGCCTCACTGCTTCCAGTATGGGGATGGCTGGCATTCCGCAACTGTTGGGGGTGCCACTTCTAATTTTTACTGTCCTATCATCCTGGACCACAAACCTTCCAGGATGCTAGATAACATAGTTATATCTTTTTAGTCCTCTCCATAAAATTATCAGAAATTTGTGCTTAAAGTAGAACTATGGGCAACACTTTTTTTTTCATTTTGGCTAGAGTAAGGGAGGGTTATAACCCCTGTCAGTTTATTTTTTACCATCCCTGTCCCATTGCAGAAATTTCCATTCACTTCCTGCCTCATAGCCAAACAGGAATTGAGAGGAAATCAATACCAATTAGGGAAATCCATTGCCCCCCAGGCCCTCAGAACTAGTCCTCACTCTAAAATTTCAGGGCAGGTCTAAAACAGCAAGGGGTGTGGCCTTGACAGGAAGTGGTGGGTCATATTTAAATTAGGGGGTGCACAAGTTTAGTCAGGCCTGGGGCAGTACAAAACCTAAATACACTACTGCAGGTAGGAGAATATGTCCACAGGACAACTATTAGTCGTGGACTCTACAAATCTGGCCTTTTTGGAAGAGTGGCAAGAAGAAAGCCATTGTTGAAAGAAAGCCATAAGAAGTCCTGTTTGCAATTTGCAAGAAGCCATGTGGGGGATATAGCAAATTTGTGGAAGAAGGTGCTTATATGAGACCAAAATGTAACTATTTAACCTAAATACAAAATGTTATGTGTGGTGGAAAACTAACACTGCACATCAACCTGAACACATCATCCCCACTGTGAAACATGGTGGTGGTATCATTAGGTTGTGGGGATGCCTTTCTTCAGCAATGACAGGGAAGCTGGTCAGAGTTGATGGATGGAGCCAAATACAGGGCAATCTTAGAAGAAAAACCTGTTACAGTCTGCAAAAGACTTGAGACTGGGGCAGAGGTTCACTTTCCTGCAGGACAACAACCCTAAACATACAGCTAGATCTACAATGGAATGGTTTAGATAAAAGCATATTCATGTGTTAGAATTGCCCAGTCAAACTCCAGACCTAAATCAAATTGAGAATCTGTGGCAAGACTTGAAAATTGCTGTTCACAAACACTCTCCATCCAATCTGACAGAGCTTGAGCTATTTTGCAAAGAAGAATGGGTAAAAATTTCATTCCCTGGATGTGCAAAGATGGTAGAGACATACTCAAAAAGACGTGCAGCTGTAATTGCAGAGAAAGGTGGTTCTACAAAGTACTGATTCAGGGGGCTAAATATAAATGCACGTCACACTTTTCAGATATTTATTTGTAAAAAAAATTGAAAATCATTTATAATTTTTCTTCTATAAATGCAAACTACAATGCAAAGTGCACTTGAAATTGCACTGTAAATCTGAGGGGTAGATCTAAAATGGGGAGAAGCTCTGCTGATTTTATAATCCCATCATGTGCTATCTAAAATGTAGTTTTTTTTTATTTTCCTTGCATGTTCCCTTGGATCTACAACGACTGCACTTTCAGTGCAATTTCAAGTGCACTTTGCACTTGCAGTTTGCACTTGTAGTGCACAGTGGATTTGCCTTTCGTAAATAACCCCTTTTGTGTTGGTCTACTACAGGTGAGCAGAATATAGGGTTTGATGTGTTGGCATCATAGATGAATTGGGTACAGTGCCACCGCAGCTCCTGCATAGTGCAACTTTAATAGGAGCCTGCACACTGCAATGGTTACTCTACAGTGGCCAGCTTTTTTGACAAATTCATGGTTTACATTGATAAAAAAAGGTGGGAGGCTAAGAAGCCACACACTGGACATAGGGGACACCAGCTGCATTCTGTGAGATATTTGATCTTAACCTGACCCCTCCACTATGTGCTTTATTTAACCCTGACCCATAGACTTTGGACGTTACCTAACTGTGAAGCCTTAACTTTGTGTGGTATTTAATCCTGAACTCCAAACATTACTTAATCCTGACCACTGAACTCTGGTGGTTACTTAACAGCTTCAGCCCTGGAAGATTTTACCCCCTTCCTGACCAGAGCATTTTTTTGCGATTCGGCATTGCGTCACTTTAACTGACAATTGCGCGGTCGTGCGATGTTGCACCCAAACAATATTGACATCCTTTTTTTCCCACAAATAGAGCTTTCTTTTGGGGGTATTTGACCACCTCTGTGGTTTTTATTTTTTGTGCTATAAACAAAAAAGTGCGACAATTTTGAAAAAAAAGCAATATTGTTTTTACTTTTGCTATAATAAATATCCCCAAAAAATATATCAATAAAAAAACATTTTTTTCCCTCAGTTTAGGGCGATATGTATTCTTCTACATATTTTTGGTATAAAAAAACCACAATAAATGTGTATTGATTGGTTTGCGCAAAAGTTATAGCGTCTACAAAATAGGTTATAGTTTTATGGCATTTTTATTATTATTTTTTTTATTGGTAATGGCGGCGATCTGCAAATAAATTTGGATTTGGATTCATGCGATGAATGCCTGCTATTATTGATTTCATGTGGATATCCTATTGCATAAACTATGCCACGGAGCAGGAGATCATATTGATTTTCGGGACACCAGGACTAAATGCTCTTTACCCCTGCAGTGGTAGGGGCGCCTGGTGAGTGCATTTACCTAAGAGGGAGAACGGAAAAGTCACCCGATTTATTTTTTGCACGGAGGTTGAGATAAAACTTAAAGGCCCCCCCCCATCACTGTGAACATCAGAGTGAAAGCAATCAATAAATGCAAAAACACATTTATATATATATATATATATATATATATATATATATATATATATATATATATATATATATATATAGAAAACATTTTCACAGTAGCACTCAAAAATAATTAGGCCAAAATTCAAATAATGTACAAAATTATGTAAATGTCCATAAATGGATTAATATGAAAATATATTGCATTTCCATACATGTATAAAAATCAGTCCTTTTTTGAAAAGTGCAGAAAAAACGAAGTGAATATTACACCGAAATCCTCCACCAGTGATGAACGGAGGATCAACCCCCTCAAGAAAATCGCTCACCAAATGCTGATGCCATTTACTCTCATGTCTGGCAAAATAAGCTCAAAGTGTATTGGAGAGTCTCTTGCAAACACCACACTCCGCTCAGTTGACTGGCTATAAACACCACATATAGGGAATAAAATAGAGATGGAAGCCTCCAATAGTGAAATATATTTGGGATAACGAAATAATCTAAAATAAACGTGCATCAATTCAAATTAAAATCAGCTTTTTGTTACATGGTACCAGCAGGGAGGCTCTGAGCTGTGTTCTCATCACTCCTTCTGTCACTAGATGTCAGATCGCTATACTAGACTCAGCATTAGGAATGGGCTTTACATTCGGGTGGAACATGAGTTTGACTCAAACATTGGCTGTTCTCCCTTTCGCCGAATAGCGAAAAAATTTGGGTTGTTCACGCCAAATTTGAGAGGCGCGGGAACACCCTTTAAAAGTCTATGGGAGAAATCGAAAGTGTTAATTTTAAAGGTTAATATGCAAGTTATTATCATAAAAAGTGTTTGGGGACCCGGGTCCTGTCCCGGGGGACATGTATCAATGCAAAAAAAAGTTTAAAAAACATGTTTTTTCGGGAGTATTGATTTTAATAATGCGAAACAATAAAAGTGTAATAGAAATATGGGGTTCCCTCACGCTATCAAAGTGAAAAATATCTGAACGTGGTTTGTCAGTTAGATTGCTGCTAGTCCTAAAGTGTACACTTGAACAAAATAAATTAAAAAAGGTGATCAGCGCAAACTATATACCAAATATTACTACAAAGATGGAGAATCCTTGTTTGATATGTATTCTACTTCATAGATAAAGTGCAATAAATCAATAATTATATCAATACTAATGGTGAATCCTAATGCAAATTGCTGCTGTTCATGCAATTATATAGCTGCTGTGCAAAACTGCTACTGTGCAAACTACATAAATAAATTATTTGCTGTGCATCCGATTATTTAGCTGCTGTGCAAAACTGCTACTGTGCAAACTACGCAAATACATTATTTGCTGTGCATGCGATTATTTAGCTGCTGTGCAAACTGCTACGGTGCAAACTATGCAAATAAATAATTTGCTGTGCATGCAATTATTTAGCTGATGTGCAAACTGCTACTGTGCAAACTACACAAATAAATTATTTTCAAAAAATGCACAACACATTACCATAAATTCACAAAGTGAATAAAATAGCTGCTACTGCGCAGATAATTAAAACAAACAATTAATATAGTGCAAAATTGTGCAAATCATCATCAGGTGTTAAATATTAAATAATAATTGAATGAACACTAAATAGTGCAAAATGGTGCAAGATTATCATAAAGTTCTGAGTATCAAATGATCCTTTGTGTACACCTTTAAGTGTGTAGGTGTACGAATACAGTCCTATTTATATTGAGTAGTGATGCCCATAAAAGTCCATCCATAAACAGTAAACGTGCAAATTAGTGCAAAAAGTGCTGGTGTGTAGCAACTGGGAGACATTATTGCAATACAGCACTCTTAAGGACATCATCCCTGGTTACCACACTCAGGAGGACTCATCATTAGAAATATCTGAGTGGCATTTCTTACCCATTTAGAGGTAAGCACATAGAGATTACTGAGTGGAGCACACAAAGAGTACACAGTGGATGTCACCTGAAGAGCTTGCCTGTCACATTGCTGCACACCAGCACTTTTTTGGATGATGCAAAGGCTCCTGGACTTGTGCCCAAGTGGAACGAAGACCACAGAGATGCTCCACTAATGCAGGAATACACTGCGGAACAAACAAGTCGGTCAACATAGAAGGTTGGAACCCATAATTTGCCATAAACGGGGACAATCGAGAAGCAGAATATTCAGGCACCGTTGTGAGCAAACTCTGCCCACGATAATAGGTCTGACCGGTTTGTTATGATTGTCAGAAATATAGCAATGTAGGAATTGCTCCAAGGACTGATTGTCTCGTTCTACGGCCCCATTAGTCTGCCGGTGATATGCAGAGGAGAAAGCAATCTGAAAACCCAACGATGCACAAAAGGCTCACCAGAACCGGGACACAAACTGACTACCCCTGTCTGAGACAATCACCTTGGGTAGCCCATGTAAGCAAAAGATTAGTTCCTTAGAAGTGGGCAACTTCTTAAGTGGAATGCAATGACACATCTTTGAGAACCGGTTAACCAGCATAAGGATAACAGTGTTCCTTTGGGAGTTGGGTAACTCCATAAGGAAATCCATAGACAGGTGGATCCAGGGCCTCTCTCCATTGGGTATGGATTGTAGGCAGCCCAATGGAAGGTGTCGTGGAGTCTTACTCTGAACACACATGGAACAGGTAGCTACGAAGGCAGTTACATCAGCACGTAGACTAGGCCACCAGAATTGTTGGGAAATAGCTCAAACAAGTTGATTCTTCCCAGGGTGGCCAGCTGCCTTGGGAGAATGGTAAGTCTGGAGCATGGCAGTACGGTGACTCTCTGGAACAAAGCAGCGGTCACAAGGTTTCTCAGGAGGAGCATGGACTGGAGCAGCAAGAATTTTGTCACCCAAAGGAGAAGTGAGACTGGTGCGAACTGTAGCCAGAATATGATCAGAAGGAATCACAGGAACCGGAACCGTCTTCAACTTGGAAGTGAAGGAAAATTGTTGTAACAAGGTGTCAGCCCTTACATTCTTAGTACCGGGTAAGAATGAAACAATGTAATTTAAACTTGAAAAGAAAAGAGCCCATCACACCCTTCTGGGAGAGAGGCATTTAGCCTCAGACAAGAATGTGAGATTCTGAGGATGCACTCCGCAGGTGACAATTTCTTAGAAAAGTAGCCACAAGGATGCACAGCACTCTTAGAAGTAGGATGTTGAGACAGAAGGGTGCCAACACCAGTCTCAGAAGCATTAACCTCAAGGATAAAAGGTAACGTAGGATCAGGATGTGCCAACAAAGGAGCAGAAACAAAGGCAACCTTGAGACTCTCAAAGGCCTTAATGGACTCCGGAGACCAACTCTGTGGGTTACCATCCTTTCTGGTCATACCAGTGAGGGACTTGACCAGAGGCGAGAAGTTCTGAATAAAAATCTGATAATAGTTGGCAAAGCCCAGGAAACACTGCCGAAAGTTTCTCTGGGTCCATCAAAAAACCAGCAGTGGAAATGTCATAGCCCAGGAATTTAACCTGTTCACAATGGAACTCGCACTTTTCCAGTTTACAATAAAGATTGTTCTCTCTTAGTTTCTGAAGCACATAACAGACATCTGTGTGGCGGCTCTCCAGGGACTTGGAAAATATGAGGTTATCGTCAAAATAAACCACCACACATAACTGCAACAAATCTCGGAGGACATTGTTAATAAATTTCTGGGAAACTGCTGGGGCATTACAAAGGCCAAAAGGCATTACGAGGTACTCATAATGGCCTCTTCTGGTATTAAACACAGTTTTCCACTTGTCGCCCTCCTTAATCCTCACAAGATTGTATGCCCCTCTCAAATCAAGCTTCGTGAAAACTGTTGCTTCTTTGATGCGGTCAAATAACTCTGTAATCAACTGAACTGGATAAGCATTCTTAATCTTGAAACAATTGAGACCCCTATAATCAATACAAGGTCTTAGTTCATCGCTTTTATTCTTCACAAAGAAGAAACCAGCAGGAAATGAGGACTTACAAATGAAACCTTGAGAAAGTGCATCTGCAACATACTCCTCCATGGCCTTATCTCCATCTATCACTACAATGTGAGTTTTAGTATTACTATTTATATTAAAGTAAAGTTTTATACAGTCTACACCCAGAGGCGCCTCTTGTTCTTTTCTATCTCCTACAGTGCATTCGGGAACCTGGTTTCGGTTTCCATCAGACGGCTGCCGTGTTTGTAGACTCTGTTTTTTTGTTTTTTATTTTGGAGGGAAGGAAAAAAATGTGTTCCTTTTTTTTCAATAATATTGAATGCTGAAACATTAAAATCCAAATAAGTGAAATAAGTGAAAAAATAGGACAGAACCATATGGAAGATAGTCCTATAGCCACAGTCCTATAAAAATTCATAATATAAGTGGCAAGTCCACCTTTGAAATAGTGATCTCCTGATGGTAAGTGAATCCAAAACAGGTGAATATTTACAGTGAGAAGATTGGATCGGGAGAAAAATTTATTTTTCTCCCAAATGAACCAGGAAAAGCAGGAATCTAGTAGCGTCTCCTCTCAGCTGGGGAGGTCTCCATGGTATCCAACAAAAGTGAGGAATTTGCTCAGCCGATGATAACTCTCATCCAATCATCATGTATGGAAAAAAGAGGGAATGCTTCAATAGTGCAGGTCAAAAAATAATTGGTTTATTAAACTGACAAGTATAAAAATGATAAAAAGTGATCACGTACAAATAAAAAAAGCAATGTGAAGAGCAATAAGCCCACTGGCGCGTTTTGTCCCAATCGGACATCTACAAGGGCTTCTAATTGCTCCCCCACATTGCACACATATATATATATATATATATATATATATATAGCTATCGAAATAAAACATATCCAATAGGCATCCCTTGATCAAACAAGGCAATGACATAAATGTTGATTGACAGCAATCTGCTATGCACCCCAAACCTCCATTTAAATAACCAATGGAACCATGACATTCTCATCCTGACCAATAATCAAATGTTGTATAAACCACATATAAAAAATGGAGGCCCTTGCATGCGGTTGTAACCACATTGAAAAAGCCAGCGAAAATGCGCTCATAGTGCTACGGCCAATGATAAAATTTTACATTCTGGTGTAGCTGCTTCTCATTATTTTTTAAAGGTTGCACAGTTATATCACCATCCACGATTTGTCCAGGCCAAGGCTCTCTCAGAAAGAAAAGATATCACAAAACCTACTTTGTTTCTGTCCGTGGTAAATGCATCTCAAAGTATATATCGACCTGATTGAGAAACCCTCTGCATTCAACTGGATTGCCCTCAAATCGCTGGGGAAGCGGAGCAGAAGCATACATACCTCTTATAGAGGTAATACTTGAGGCGGGTGCCTGCACAGAGATTGGTGCAGCAGCAGGGACAGCCTGCAACTTAGGTTGTACCAGAGCAGCCACAGTGGGAGATTCGAGATTAGCCGCGCGACTCAGAAGCGTTTGTAACGCTATGGCAAACTGATCCATGCAGTGATCTTGCTCATTCAATCTGGAAAAAATATTATCAACAAGTGGATTGACTGTATCTTCTAAATTCATGGCCTTCACCTACTGTCAGAAATCATGAAATCAGACCAAGACAGAAGTACAGTTAAATCACACTTGTTTAATAATAAAAGTAAAATGAACAAATGTAGTCAAAACATAGCCAAAGTTCAGTAACCGTAATGGATCCAGCCAGGAGTCAGGGATCAAAGTAGTGGAACAGCAAGCAGGATCTGCAGCCTGAAGGGATGTCAGCAAATCTTTAAACAGGAACGCAGGAGATAGTTTCTTTTGATGTGACCAAGGCGAAGCCAGAGCTCCTTTGGACTGGATGGCTTAAAGCAGAGTTCAACCAAAAATGGAACTTCCGCTTTAAGGGAGGTGACCCCCTGACATGCCACATTTGGCATGTAATTTTTTTGAGTGGGGAGCCGGTACCCTCTTTTCAGAGGCACCTAGCTCCCACTTCCTCTGGGCGCAGCACGGCACCAGAAGGGAGATCACCTCTCCCCCCTCCCTCTCGGCAAACATCTGGGACATGTCACAGGTCCCAGATGATTACCTGGCCAGTCACGGCATGTGGCGTGGCTTGCGCATGCACAGTGGGTGCCCGGCTATGAATCCACAGAGAAGAGAAAATAAAATGAAGTTCCTGGATGGCCAAACGTCAGAGAAATGGCATCTTTATTGGTCAATAAAATCCAAATGCAGTCACATATGTGAGGGGGTTCGCTCGGTAGCGGGTGTGTGTGACCCCCTGGATGGGTTCACAACACAAAGTCAGGCACAGCAGACAGCGGTGTAGGTGCAAAAAAACAAAAGATCCGGTTTATTTAGGCTACATGCAATGATACATATAACAGCCAAACAAAATAAAACAAGAAAATAAATCCTGGTCAGCTTGACCTCTAACTACACACGTAGACTCCCTGTCTAACAACTGGGTGCAGCCTTGTGCTGCCCCAGTTCCTGTCTCTATTGTAGGGGTTTGCCACACAGGCGTTAACTCACCGCACAGAACAGATCTCAGACTCCCCAGTCTATACACACAAAACTGGTTCCAGGATGGAGCATCTCCCTATGCATGCTGGGGTTTTTTGTAGAGGTCTTAATGAGCCCACTTACTACAGCTGTGCTCATTAACTCTTCCCCTCTAATTGTAAAAGTCTGCATAAAGCCTGAATCTAGGACACACATATTTCCCATCCTGAATACAACCAGGTGATTTTACCTGCGTGCTGCCACATACCCCCCCCTCTTGTTTCAACCTTGGGGTTGTAACACAAGCAGCCAGACACGCATGTATCCGAGACAAAGCATCCACATTCCCCATTTTAACACCAGGGCGATGCTTAACTGTAAAGTTAAATTCCTGTAGGGCCAGGAACCACCTATTTACCCTTCTATTGGTCTCCTTGTTTTGAGCCATCCACTTTAAAGGAGCGTGATCAGTCACCAGGTCAAAGTGCCTACCTAGCAGATAGTACCGAAGGGAATCTAGAGCCCACTTCACTGCTAAACATTCCTTCTCAATCGTGGAGTAATTTACCTCATGGGACTTCAACTTCCTGCTGAGGTAAATGACTGGGTGCTCTTCCCCGTTCCAGACCTGGGATAACACTGCTCCTAACCCAACGTCTGATGCATCAGTTTGTACCACGAAGTCCTTAGAGAAGTCTGGTGAGTACAACACTGGCTGGCTACATAAGGCTGTTTTTAAGGACTGAAATGCTTCCTCAGCCTCTGGGGACCATTTAACCATAACCGACTCTTTCCCTTTTGTCAGGTTGGTGAGGGGCACAGCCTAAGAAGCAAAATGGGGAATGAATCGTCGATAATAGCCAGCGATTCCCAGAAAGGCTCGTACCTGTTTCTTGCTGTTGGGACGTGGCCAACTCTGTATGGCCTCGACTTTATTGACTTGGGGTTTTATCACCCCCCTCCCAATAGTGTACCCAAGATATTTGGCCTCCTCCTGTCCAATGGTACACTTCTTTGGATTGGCCGTAAACCCAGCTTCCCGGATAGAGTCTAGGACTGCTTGTACTTTTGGCAAATGTGAGACCCAGTCTGTGCTATGGATAATCACATCATCCAGGTAAGCTGCAGCATATTTCTGATGGGGCCTCAGAATCTTATCCATTTTCCGCTGGAATGTTGCCGGTGCATTCTGTAACCCAAACGGCATTCTCTTATATTGGAATGCCCCATCTGGGGTTACAAACGCAGTTTTCTCCTTGGCCGACTCGGCCAGGGGAATTTGCCAATACCCTTTGGTGAGATCAAGAGTTGTCATATATCGGGCTGTTCCCAGCCGGTCAATCAACTCATCTATACGTGGCATGGGGTAGGTGTCAAATTTTGTAACTTTATTTAATTGTCTGAAATCGTTACAAAACCGCCAGCTCCCATCAGGTTTGGGCACTAGTACAATAGGACTGGACCAGTCACTCTGGGACTCCTCTATCACACCCAATTCCAGCATCCTTTGAACCTCCCCACTTATTGCCTCCCGTCGGGCCTCTGGTATTCTATAAGGTTTTAGTTTTACCCTTTCTCCTGGCGGGGTGATAATGTCATGCTCTACGCCAGATGTTTGTCCCAGAAGCTCAGAGAAAATCTCTTTGTTACGAAGTACAAACTCTTTAACCTCCTGTTGTTGGGGTTTCGATAAGGTGTCTGCTATTCCAACCTCAGGAACTAAGCAATCAGGCTGTACTTGTGACAAAGTCTCTGCGACTAGGGATTCCCTATCCCTCCAGGCTTTCAGCAGATTGACGTGATAGATCTGCTCCGGCTTTCGCCTTCCTGGCTGTCTAACCCTGTAGTTCACCTCACTAATTTTTTCAATTACTTCATATGGACCTTGCCATTTGGCCAGAAATTTGCTGTTGAAAATTCTGCTCTTGCTTCTGCAACAGGTCTATGAAGCGGGCTTCAGATCGCTGCTGGGCTTGTTGCTGAGCTTCCAAACTCTGCTGCAAAGTTGCATTTGTCTGCTGCTGGGCTTGTTGCTGAGCTTCCAAACTCTGCTGCAAAGTTGCATTTGTCTGCTGCTGATTTGCATTTGCCTGCTGCTGGGCTTGTTGTTGAGCTGCAAGGCTCTTTTGTAAAGCCGCATTTGTTTGCTGCTGATTTGCATTTGCTTGCTGCTGATTTGCATTTGCTTGCTGCTGATTTGCATTTGCTAGAGCCAGCTGTCTCAGTATCTCCTCCATGCTGGCCCTTTAAAAAAAAATTGAAAAAAAAACTGCCAAAATTCTCCACCAACTGTGAGGGGGTTCGCTCGGTAGCGGGTGTGTGTGACCCCCTGGATGGGTTCACAACACAAAGTCAGGCACAGCAGACAGCGGTGTAGGTGCAAAAAAACAAAAGATCCGGTTTATTTAGGCTACATGCAATGATACATATAACAGCCAAACAAAATAAAACAAGAAAATAAATCCTGGTCAGCTTGACCTCTAACTACACACGTAGACTCCCTGTCTAACAACTGGGTGCAGCCTTGTGCTGCCCCAGTTCCTGTCTCTATTGTAGGGGTTTGCCACACAGGCGTTAACTCACCGCACAGAACAGATCTCAGACTCCCCAGTCTATACACACAAAACTGGTTCCAGGATGGAGCATCTCCCTATGCATGCTGGGGTTTTTTGTGGAGGTCTTAATGAGCCCACTTACTACAGCTGGGCTCATTAACTCTTCCCCTCTAATTGTAAAAGTCTGCATAAAGCCTGAATCTAGGACACACATATTTCCCATCCTGAATACAACCAGGTGATTTTACCTGCGTGCTGCCACACATATCAAATATGGAAAAACAGCATAAAAAGGCTAACATGTTTCACGCCTTGTTCGGGCGCTTATTCATAGCTGAGAGGGGCTTTGTTTCCCCACATCGCTGGACCCTGGGACAGGTAAGTGTCCAATTATTAAAAGTCAGCAGCTGCAGTATTTGTAGCTGCTGACTTTTATTTTATTTTTTTTAACAGAACTCCGCTTTTAGTAGGCAGGACTGACAAGCAAGATCAACAACAGCTGGGTCGCTGTGGAGAGAAATGGGAACTGGCAATTAGTCGACAGCTGAGTGGCCAGCTCAGAGAAGGAAGGGCTGAGCCCAGCTCTGACACATCCTTAATATTTTTCTAAAAATTGTGTATTATATTGTGTTTGTATATGCTAAAATTATATTTAATGTATTGTTTCTTGTAAAATATGTGTTTAATAAAAAACTGCACAAATTTTGTGCAACATAAAAATTTTCAACTGCCTCTATTTATTTTCTAGGGCCTCTGTTTTCAGAAAATATATGATGATTGGGGTTTTTTGAGTAACTTTCTCGCAAAAAATGCAAATTTTAACATGTGTGTGAAATACTAAAAAATCTGCTGGAAATGAAATGGTTAATACAACTGTCTGTACTAACCAACAAAGCCTTGTGGATACCAAGAAGTTAAAATGTATTTCCACTTGTGTAGTCGAACTTGCGAAAACCTTATTTTTTTTGTTTTTATGTGTTACCATTCACACAGCATATTTCTTTGTTTACAATCGATGAGATGAGATCTGCTAGCATAGTACAGACAGACCAAAAGCCAAACAAAACTGATATCACTTGAATGCTACAATCTATTATCCCAGCTGACTGGACACACTGTTTGCAGGTGCTGGTTAGGTTGAATACATTGAGGGCGACAACTAAATGCTGCCTCTCCACACACTGCCATGGCACATAGTGAGCTCCTCTTAGTAAAAAAATGGCTTCGGCTTGGTCCCCTACCTATGGGAGGACCCCCTCTAAACAACAGGGAGTGTTCCCCTCCACCAAACTGAACATTTACCCCCATATCCCATATCTACCCACATCCAATGATCCACAAGCAAGTAATCTGGCCACTGCCCAGGGTGGACCCATGCATTCCAGCATTCGCACCAGCTGTGGACTGGTCCCCAACAACCCACAGGCTGCCCTTCCCAAGCCTGACTGTTTGTTGTTTAGTTTGGTGGGGTGTGCACAGAGTCCCAATAGCTTAGCATTGGTAAACCCATGGGTAGGAGACCAAGCTAAAGCCATTTTTACTAAGAGGAGCTCCCTATATGCTGTGGCAGCATGCAGAAGGGTGCCATTTTGTTATAATACAGACAGAGTTAATTATGGCAAACACAACTCCGCAACCCCCTCAAAAACAGACCTTGCTGGAGTTTCCAGAAAAGAGCATAAAAAAAGTAAACTGCAATTTTCAAATATTTTTAAAGTTATGCTATGTGAATGGGGACCTGTAACAAATATAAAATAGGCTTCATCCCAATTTCACTGTAAAAGTGAAAAAAGACTTTAACAGTAAAGTGAGAGAAGGCTTTTGAGCAACACAAATGGATGATATGAGTTTAGCACAATAAGAAAATGAATCAAAGATAATTACAGGATACAGGAAGGATGAATGAGCAGTTTTATTAGTTCTTTATATTTAAATTTTCCAAATGATTCCTGTTGTGAGCTGTATGTTTATACACAATATTTATACATAGAAAATCATAAATACTCAGTACTAATTTCTTACAGGTTCTATTCCTTCTTTGTAGAGTGTACAAAAAATACGTCTGAAGTACTGTCCAACTGTGCCAACTTGATCCAAGTTGATCACTGGCCGATGTTTTACTAGCTTTCTGTTTAGGTTGTAAACAAAATACTTGAAATGATACAGAGCAAGAAAAAGCACTAATGAATGATGTTTTAATCCAAAGGCAGGATTGTATTTGGAATACATTGAAGAATATAAATGAAAAATTGATTGCACGCTGTGGTACTAAGATCTTTAGTAGTTTAAGCTTTGTTTAATCAATAAAGACATCACTTAAATGCCAATTCTTCTGTTATACAAATGAGTATAATCTCAATGTGTTTTAATGAAAATGTATGATGGATACAATACAGTCAAGTTGTTTTTACTATTACAGATAAGAAGTATAAAGGAATCTTATAAAAAATAATGTTTGTATATTGTGACTTTACTTTAAACAATCTCCTTCACCACTAATGTGGAAAGATAATCATTATTATTATTATTGTTATTATTATCATCGTTACTACTAATATTAACTTATATATTTGTATGTTGTATGGAACTAAGGTTCCCATTTTCACTCTACAATGAAGCTCTACTTCAGACTGAAATACATCAAAGAGAGGTGCCTAGGCAAGTAATGTATTAACTTCTAGTCAATAAAGTTTTATGCAAGATTGAAACTTGGTAAGCATCTCATACATCTTTGCATATTTCAGATTTTTCTGCTTTGGTTAAATCATAAGCAATAGGGTGCTAAAAATTGCATGCACCCCTTTTTACATCTTTGTTTCTTTACAGACAAATATGCCTTTTACTATTCTCTGAAATCAATAGTACATAATATTTAATAACCACTTTGTCCACAAAATAAAGATACCCAAATGTAGTGTAAGGGAATTTTGTGCATGAAAAGTACTTATAGTTGAAAAAGAAAAAATATCTTTTTTTTTACTAGTGTTTTATACACTATATTACTAAAAGTATTGGGAAGCCTGCCTTTGCACGTACATGAACATTAATAGCATCCCCATTAAAGACATGGATAAGCGAGTTTGGAGTTCTGACCTCAACCTGATACAACACATTTGGGATGAATTAAAGCCAGGTCTTCTCGTCCAAATCACTGCCTGACATCACAATTGTGCTTCTGGAAGAATGATCAAACATTCCCATAGACACATTTCTAAACCTTGTGGACAGCCTTCCCAGAAGAGTTGAAGCTGTTATAGCTACAAAGGGTGGGCCAACTCAATTCTGAACCCTATGGACTAAAATTGGAATGCCATTAAAGTTCATGTGTGTGTAAAAGCAGACACTCCAATACTTTTATATTATAGTGTATATTTTTCAGAGTACAATAAAACAAAAAAAAAGAAGCATTTTGTGTTTATGCTATTCAGCACCTTGAATGAATAAATCATCTAATAAACTACAATGGTGCAGCACTATGAGAAAAAACGTTCAAAGTTGTATTCATGTGATAAACATAAAGTAGAAGTTGGGACTTAGGGTTATACCATTTATTGGTTAACTAATTATATTACATTTAGCCTGAATTATAGGTCAGTGTGTCTGCAAATCTTGCACTACAATCTATTTAGTTAGGCAATAAATGGTATTGCCCTAAATTAACTTCTACGTTGTTGATAGCTAACATGGTACAAAAATTTATGCAGCTGCTGCTGATAAAATAAATTCATAAAACTTCATTTTATCCTAGGGCAACAAGAAACAACTCCAATTTGTCCTAAATCATAAATTATTCTAAAACATTCACTGGGGAATTTGCCCACTTACAGAACTGCCAAGCCCGACACACCAGTCATGCATGTTGACATGCTGATATCCTTATTGCAAGAGGGAAGAAAGCATGCAGTTCTCCTGCTATCTTGACTCTAGCCCATGTGTCCTTCAGCACAGCAGGATGCTTTGAGAGGAATTTAATAGTCCTTTAATGGAAACATTATACATTTAAAAAGTAAAATTTACAAAAAGTGAAGTTCTTCCTAACTTTTCAAGTAAACATGCAACCTAGGTGGTCAGGAAAAGGAGGGCATCAAGCATGCATCACCTCTTTCAGTACCATATCAGGTTTTAAGGCTTTCAACATTGGGGTGTTAACCTGCAATGAAGAGGTGGCAAAACCTCACCCCCTTGCAACGCACCTTGTGCTAATGTTGAGAGACAAGGACCGCTTCCCAACATTTAGTACCCCCAACAGAATGTGGGTATTATTGAGTAGACTTATAGTGGTATCTGGAAGCCCTCCTTATAATAAAATTATATATTATAATATGCATACCCTCCCAGGGGATTGAGTACAAGGATCAAATAATATCCCTATTTCTCAATACCACAAAGTTGTGTAAATAAACAGACACTTTAGAAAAAGTCCTTTGATTACATTATATAAAAAATACAAATCACTGTTGTCATCTAATGTAAATTCACCATTAATAATATCATCCAGCGATGTAAAACCTTGCTAATCACAGAGACCTGACACCAACCAATGTTTACTTGTTGCACTCCTATTGCTAAATGACAGATGCCCAATGCTGTAGTAATGTAAACATAGCACTTGGGAACCCGAGTGACATCACTGACCATATTAGGCCAATTACATCTCCCAGGACCCCCTGCACTGTGTTTACATCACACCAGTGCTGGGAGTTAAGGGGAATGAATTTCCACAATAAGTCAGCAAGTCTGCAAACAGGCTGAGTTCACCTCAAATTCAAGACTGACTGAAACCCAAATCTCATCCCCCAATTGAAGGCTTGCTGAGTCATTGCTGAGAGTGGAGAGCAGGGTGAGCTAAGCTGCTATTAACTTTAAGTATGAAACGCTCCACGGTGCCTGTAGCTACACATGTTACTGAGGACTTGCTTGATAACTAAATGTGTATATCCTGGACTCCTGGACACACATAATAAGTCCTTATTAGCTCTGTTCATACCATGTTGCCTTTTTCATGAAGAAATCAGTTTGACATAAAAAACAAAAAAACAAAAAAAAAAAACACAAGATTATGCATCTTTAAATCTGCACATAAAATAATTTACAAACTCTTTTTATAAGTATATAAAATGATAACGCAAATACATAACATCCCATTAAGACCCTTTTTAAAATAACTGCATTAACATTAGGTTTTTATGCATTATCCAATAGAACCAACATACGGTACCTTGAAAAAGTATCTATACCCCTTGAAATTTTCCACATTTTGTCATGTTACAACCAAAAACATAAACATATTTTATTGTAATTTTATGTGATAGCTCAACGCAAACTGGCACACTTTCCTTCCACTTGTGAAGTGGAAGGAAAATGATAAATGGTTTCAAATTTTTTGAAATAAATATGTGAAAAGTGTGGCGTGCATTTGTTTGCAATACTTTGCAGAATCACCTTTCACTGCAGTTACAGCTGCAAGCTTTTTTGGGATGTCTCTACCAGCTTTGCATATCTAGAGAATGCTTTTTTTGCCCATTCTTATTTGCAAAATAGCTCAAGCTCTGTCAGATTGGATGGAGAGCATCTGTGAACAGCAATCTTCAAGTCTTGATACTGATTCTCAATTAGATTTAGGTCTGGAATTTGACTAGGCCATTCTAATACATGAATATTCTTTGATCTAACCCATTCCATTGTAGCTCTGGCTGTATGCTTAGGGTCGTTGTACTGCTGGAAGGTGAATCTCCGCTCCAGTCTCAATTGTTTTGCAGACGCTAACAATTTTTCTTCTAAGATTGGCCTGTATTTGGCTCCATCTACCTTCCCATCAACTCGGACCAGCTTCCATGTCCCTGCTGAAGAAAGGCATCTTCACTACATGATGTCACCACCACCATGTTTCACGGTGGGGATGGTGAGTTCAGGGTGATGTGAAGTGTTAGTTTTCACCACACATAGTGTTTTGCTTTTAGGCCAAAAAGTAAAATTTTTGTCTCATCTGACTAGAGCACCTTCTTCCACATGTTTGCTGTTTTCCCCACATGGCTTTTTAAAAACAGCAAATGGGACTTCTTATGGCTTTCTTTCAAGGCCAGATTTGTGGATTCCATGACTAATAGTTGTCCTGTGGGCAGATTATTCCACCTGAACTTTGGATCTCTGCAGCTGGTTACCATGGGCCTCTTGGCTGCTTTTCTGATTAATGGTCTTGCCCAGCCTGTCATTTTAGGTGGACAGCCATATCTTGGTAGGATTGCAGTTGTGCCATACTCTTTTCATTTTTGGATGATGGATTGAACAGTGCTCTGTGAGATGTTCAAAGCTTGGGATATTTTTTTATAACCTAACCCTGCTTTAAACGTCTCTACAACTTTATCCCTGACCTGTCTAGTGTGTTCCTTGGTCCTCATGAAGCTGTTTGTTCACTAAGGTTCTCAAAAAAAACACTGAGGGCTTCACAGAACAGCTGTATTTATACTAAGATTAAATTACACACAAGTGGACTCTATTTACTAATTAGGTGACTTCTGAAGGCAATTGGTTTCATTCGATTTTAGTTAGGGGTATCAGTGTAAAGGGGGCTGAATACAAATGAACGCCACACTTTTCAAAAATGTATTTGTAAAATAACTGTTGGTCTATCCCATAAAATCCCAATAAAATAAATTTACATTTTTGGTTGTAACATGACAAAATGTGGAAAATGTCAAGGGGTATGAATACTTTTTCAAGGCACAGTACATTCACACGAAGATAACAATTTTGTGCAGTATGGCCCTACGGCTGGATGTGACGTTGATCCAGGAGAGCGATGAGATGCTATGCAAAACACAAAAGGCCATAGCCTGATACAATGTTGCTGAGCGTTTTTTTCATTTTAAACATTGTGAATGTGTATTTTATGAGTGTTTTTTTAATAAAGAATGTGAAACGGAATTACACTATGAGGATTGGCCATCTCCTCTATGTTTTAACTCTCAGAGGTACCTGGGAATGAGTTTGGTGATCTGTGCTGAGTTTCGAGTACTAAGCGAGTTTTGCCAATTACAAATGAGAGACAATACTTAGCAGTGAGGTGGCATGCGGATAGTAAGGTGTATTACTTCACTAGTGGTGATTTGACGTTTACTGCAAGCAAGCATTCATAGGCTGTTAATTAGCAGTGGATGGAAATTCATTGCTTTTATCTTTTATGTGCATTTCTATCACTGGGGGTGGAGGCTCCTCTACTGATTCTATTTTTGGATAAGCCCTGCTAGAGTGATTGTATTTTACTCTGTAAATGCATCATATTTTTTATTGTACACATACAATACATCATTTACATTTTAATATGTATTTTTAATTTTTAAATGAGTTACTGATTTAAACTACCTGAAAGGCTACAGAAAATGTAACACTTTTTTTTTATTCTTTATTTATATTCAGTTTTTATCATTACAAAATAAATAAAAGAGACAGAGTCATATCTATAGAACATATACACCAGCAAGACATAACACGTATAGGGCAATACCAAATATTCTTTACCTATTCCACATAACCTCTCGCTCACCTATGCGTGTTCTTAGCTTGTTTGTTTCCTATTTTCTGTTCCTCTATCTCTTTATGACTCTAGTCCCTCCTTTCCCTCCCATTCCCCCTTATCCTCCCCCCCTTTATTTTTTTTTATTATATCCCTACACCCCATAAACCTCACTATATATCTTCGTTGACTTAAAGATTTTCCATCTTTCCCATTTCCTCTGGGGTTCTCTGTCTCCTTCTTCCTCCTTATCAAAATATTCCATCCTAAAAGTATCATCTATTTTCTCAAACCATTCTTTTATCGTGGGTTCTTCCACTTCTCTCCATCTTTTCGGGATCATACTCTTGGCTATATTTAATAGTTGGGGTATCAAAGATTTTTTATATTCCTTTAAGGATAAGTCTGTCCTGTGGAACAGACACACCCATGGGTTTTTAGGAACTTGGACATTAGTTATCTCTTTTACGTAATTTAGTATTTCCTCCCAATATCTTTTGATCTTTGGGAAGTTCCACCACACGTGGGCCATAGATCCTATCTGCCCACATCTTCTCCAGCAATCCCAAGATTGCCCACTTTGATATTTTGTTACAATATCTGGTGTCCTGTACCATCTCACTAAACACTTATCGTTTGTTTCCATCACCCTTATATTAACTGAGGAGCTATGGGCCAGTTTCAATATTTTCCATATCTCTTGTTTCTCATTCTGTGAACCTATTTCCCCCTCCCATTTTTTTATGTTTCTCCAGCTCATCCTCCTGCACCAAGATCTTATATATCTGAGAGGTCCCTATCCTTGCCGTTCTTCCATCACACATACGCTCAAGTGCGGTAAGTTCTTCTCCGCCTCTCAGAGGGCCCGGTAAGGCCAAAACCAAATGTCTGAGCTGGAGATATCGCCACTCATTTAATTCAAACATTTCTTTCTCGCTCTTTAGCTTTTCCTGTGCTATTATTTCCACTCCGTGTATTATGTGTCTAAGTTGAACATTTTCCTCTTTAATGCAATTCCCCTCCCATTTCCCTTTACCTGGTGGAAAAAAATCATTCTTTTTTAAATATATCAATGGAGAATTATACTTCCATTTATTGTGGCATTTCATCCCAGATCCTAAGCGCATTAATAGTCAATATAAGTGTATTTCGCCCTAGTGCTCGATATTGTGGTGGTAACCAAATATTCTTCCCCAAATTTGTGTCTGCCATAGTGTGTTCTATTCCCGCCCACCTTTTTTTACTACCCTGCCTAGTCCATTCTACAACCCTAGTTAGTATCACAGCTTCAAAGTATTTTTTTAAATCTGGCACACTTACTCCTCCCTGGTATTTATCCTTTTGCAGCATCTTTAGGGATATTCTAGCTTTCTTATTTTTCCAGATAAATTTTGAAACTAAGGTTCTAACAATTCTAAAATACGCCGGGGGAATATAAACTGGGAACATCTGGAATTTGTACAGTATTCTGGGTAATATTATAATTTTTAAGGCGTTTATTCTGCCAAACCAGGACAGGGGTTTCATTGTTATTCTCCTTATTTCTTCTTTAAGGTCGTCTAACTAACGGAATATAATTCGCCTGGTATACCTGTTCAAGAGATGATGTAAGCTTAATTCCTAAGTACTTTACTCCTGTGCTCTTCCATGAGAAAAGGAATTCCGCTAGGAGACTCTGCTCTTCTTTTGGGGGTATATTAATATTCAATATTTCTGACTTTCCTATATTTATCTTAAAGTTGGATAACTCTCCATATTCTTTTAAAACTCTCAGTAAATTGGGCATAGAGATTCGGTGTTCCGAGATATAAAATAATACGTCATCTGCAAATGCAGCTAGTTTATGTATCTCCTCTTCTACTCTGACCCCTCCTATATCGGGGTTGTTCCTTACTGTCATCAATAACGATTCTAGTGTAAAAACGAATAGGAGAGGAGATAGTGGGCATCCCTGCCTTGTTCCGTTGAATATTTCAAAGAGGGAAGATAATACTCCATTAACCCTTATCGCCGCAGTTGGATTTCTATAAAGTACCTCGATCCATTCCAACACTCTGGGACCAAAGCCCATTGCCTCTAAAGTACCCATCATGAATCCCCAGTCTACTAGATCGAATGCTTTTTCTGCATCGATCGATAAGAGTAGACTGGAGATTCCACTCTCCCTCATCTTCTGGAGAAGAAGCAATATTCTTACCCCATTGTCCTTGCATTCCCTCCCTTCCACAAAGCCGGACTGGTCCGGGTGCACCAAGCTCGGCATTAGCTTTTTTTATCCTTGTAGCCACTACTTTAGAAAACAGTTTTGTGTCTATATTCATTAGTGATATCGGTCTATAATTGGAGAAGATTGTATATTCTTTATCTTCTTTTAACACGGTTGTAATTGTCGCTCTCGAAGCTTCCTTACTCAACCCATATCCCTTTCCCAAACCCATTAAAGTATGCACAGAGTTTCAGGGCTAAGATTTCTCTAAGTTTTTAAAAATATCCTACTATGAAGCCATCAGGCCCTGGACTTTTTCCTCCTGCTGATCCCATTACTGCCTAGTTTACCTCTTGTACTGTTATTGGTTTCTCTAATTCCTGCACTAACTCCTCCGATAGAATAGGAACATTAGCCTGTGCCATATACTCCTTAATTTTTTCTCTTCTATTAATCTCTGCTTGGCCTAATTGTAATCATTTCACTGAATACCACTGCTTATAATATTCTCGGAATACTTCCTTTATATCCTTAGTATTATATACCAGGGCCCCTGCTTTATCGAGGATTTTCTCTATATAATTTATGGACCTTTTTTTCCTCATTATTCTAGCTAGGCATTTACTATTTTTATTCCCCCATTGATATCTTTCTTTCGCTATCTTATTATAAATTTTCCTCGTTTCCAATTTTATTAATTCTTTCAGCTCTTCTCTTTTAGTGATTAATTTATGTTGCAGTTCACCGTCTTGTCCTCTATTACTCCTTTTCTCTTTTTTATGGGACTGCTGTAGTCTAAAACTGTCCACCATTAGTTCCTTTCTTTTATTAGATCTTTCCTTCTTTCTTTTAGCTCCCATGGAAATATAAATTCCTCAGATATAGTCAGATATAGACTATATTCTCTGCTACCTCCCCTGTATCGTTTATCAGAAAAAAAAGTCTCTAACTCACGCTTTATTATTTCCTCCCCCCTTCCATCTAATAGTTCCTAATAGTTCTCAAAGTAAATGGCTGCGTCTTTACTCCCAGGATCTTAATTTTCATAACCAGTGGAGCATGATCGGATATAGATCGTATTTCTATGTTTGTAGATATCACCCAATCTAACAACCTGTGCTCCACCAACCAATAATCTATCCTAGTGTATGTCCCGTGCACAGAGGAATAAAACATATAATCCTGTATTCTTGGATGTTGAATTCTCCATATATCCACTAGTTGGAGCTGGTGCATCTGGCGTTTTATTGCTTTCAACTGTATGTTTCTCATCCCCTGTGCACGGGACGTACTGTCCTGTTCGGGGTCCATACAAAGGTTCAAATCACCAGCTATGATAACTAACCCACTCTTAAACTCCCAAAGTTTATTAAGTGTTTCCCTTAAAAAAATTGTGGGTCCTCTATTGGGGCTGTATATATTGGCTAGGGTATACTCTACTCCCCATAGTTTAACTTTTAAAAAGAGGTATCTTCCCTCCGGGTCACACAGTCTATCTTCCAGAGTGAAGCGGACCTCCTTCCCCATACCTATAGCTACCCTTTTTATTCAACATTGAATCAGCATAGTACCAACTAGGATACCATGGAGAGTACAGTCTAATCCCAGACTCGTGACTTAAATGCACTTCTTGCAAAAAAAAAATCCCTGCCCATACTGCTGGATCTCATGTAATATTTTATGTCTCTTTACAGGTGAATTCAACCCTCGAACATTATATGTCAGGAAATTTTTTCCCCCTTCCATCCCCCTCTCCCTTCCCCCCTCCCCTCTCCCCTCTCCTCCTCCCACAGCCTCCTCTCGGCCACAGTCCCATGGTCTAGGATAACACCCCATCCTACCAACGTACCTCATCCCCTGGGGTGTTGCTCCTACCATGGCCCCCATCTAATGGCGGGAGGGATGTCCGAAACAGGCACCCCTGGAGAGGCACCGGCTCCCACTCATCCTCCCATCCGTCCACCACCATTTTTCTTTATTGATATAGTAGCAGCTTATCCATTTATTACTCCCTTCCCTTCCCCCTCAGTCATTAAGTTTTCTGCCATTCTCTTTCCTCGCTGATCGCCGCCCCCTCTCCATTCTGTTGACCGAGAAGAGTTGGGACCGGGATCTCAAATTTTTTACAAAAGTCCTGTAGCTCATCCAAAAACTTTAGTCTTACTGTTCTTCCTTCTTTGATGCACAGCCTATACTGACGGAAACCCCCAGCTAATTTTATATTTGACTCCCTTAATTGGTCTAATAATGGTTTTAACTTTCTTCTCCAGGCCAGCGTCTCCCCGGACAGATCTGTAAACACTTGCAACGTTGCTTGTTTGTACTGTACCAGTGATCTTCCTCTAAGATTACTCTATATTTTAGCCTTGTATTTAGCCTTCCATACTTATGGACTTTTATAATAATATCTCTGGGGGTTTCTTCCCTCAGAACTGGGGGTTTCCTGATCCGATGTACTCTATCAATCTTTAACTCCTCCCCTTTATCTCGGCCCAGTAGGGGGTTAAATATTGTTCACATTATTTCCTCTAGATTTACTCCATTTTGTTCTAGTAGGGCTCTCACTCTTAAATTTTGACACTTGTTCTGGTTTTCCTGGTCCTCCAACTTATATGCAAAGTCCCTCTGATTTAACTGCAATCTCTTTACTTGTGTTTTTCATTCAGCTATCTCTTTCGCCTGTTTATCCCTCTGTTTCCTCTACTCTCCTCAAGAGATGACTCATATCCATCCAACTTCTCAAGCATTTTAAACATCTCCATTTTAGTTGGCATTTGAGATAGGCTTCTCTGTTCTTCTCTTACTCTCTCCCTTTCTAATTCCTCTCTCTCTTTGTCCCCCTGGGTCCCCTTTAGTTTGGCTAGGTCTTTCTTAGCGGCTTTCGTCCCTTGAGATTAGTTGTTAGTTGTTAAGTACTTCTGAATTGTACTTGCGTTTGCGCTTGTGCTTAGGCTCTCCCTTGGAGTTTTGGGTTCTGCTGCTCTTTGAGAGCGGCCTCTCATGTTTTACTCCTTTTTCTTTTCTTCAATCCTCTACCCCCAAGAAAAAATAAAATAAAACCCAAAGTCAGAGGACTGGATACTATGATCTATTTTGGACAAGGGAGTTTGTATCCACCTTACCGCACTTTTATCGCCCTTTGCACTTTACTGCATAGTATTTTATCTATGAGGGCAAGATTATTTTCTATTCGTTTGTCATTTAGAGGAATAGTTTTTTTCCTTTAGTCCGTCTTAATTATATCCACTTGTCATACATTAAGAGGGAAAGAAAAAAATAGGAAAACCTTTTTGAACAGAGACAGCCTACATCAATTGAGCATTCAATAGCCAAATATTTCACCTGTTTATTCAAAAGAGAAGTCAATTTTATAGCTGGGCTCCTTTAATATCTTCAGCTATTCACACTCCACCATCTCTCAGGTAGAGCCTTTTAGAACCAAAGCCCTTCTGGTTGTGTAAAATTCTCATCCATCAACAGTTCATAGGCAGACATTAAACAGTTAAACAATTCATAAGCAATATGCTAGCCAAATCATATAGGGTGCAGGGTCAGCGTTTTACCTGAGGGTTGCACGCACTGGGCTATTAGTGAAGGTAGATTTTAACATACCAGTTCTCTGCCGTTTACCCTAAGTTTAATTACTGCTTCACCAAGCTCACCAGGCTCATTAGGATCGCCGGGCTCACCACTCCAAAATTCTATCCTAGGTCTCCCGCAGGTCTATCCCTCTCAATCTCAGTCTCACCGCTCCATAGACCCATGGTCCTTCTCCTCAGCCTTCTCAGCCATAGTGTCTCACTCGATCCCTCAGGCTCCTCCCCCGTCACGTCGACATCCACCCCCCCCCGACATGTTTTTAATAAGTATACATTTCAGAAAATATATACATTACAAAATCCTATAAATTAAAAAAATATATATATAGTCTTGATAAGACTATAGTTTACTATCATATTTTATGTCAAGTATTAATGTTGCCTTCTTTTTTAAAGAAAATGCAGAAGGTAAAATTTTCATATATATATATAATATAATAATAATATTTTCAAGTAGCTAGTATTTGGTGCTTTGAATGCTAAAAGCTTCTTTTGCTGAAAACTCAGCCTTGTAAAAATTGATGATCTGCAGAGGTAGACAGGAAAAATCTATGAGTTTCATAAATCCAATCAGTTGAAGTAGAGGTTTAATAATTCATAATACATTTCATCTCACTTAAATGATGTACAGCCTGATCTCTATCTATGACCAAGTTATTTATTGACCTTTTTTAAAAAGTAATATCATACTTTATATGGCATTTTTGAAAATTGGTTATGTGGTAAAAATATGTTCGGGGGAAAACCATTTACTGTGATCATAGTAACCTCTGAAGGACACGAATACCTGTGTATGAAATAAGGGGAAAGTGGACATGTTAAGAAATCTAAATATATGATCTTTCCATAGGAAGTTATCAATCATTTAGAGATCACTTTTTCTTTATCTGACAAGCAGATCAGTTTGACAGTATAATTTATTATTGAACCCACCCAACAGCTTAAGGTGTAATTTACTAAAATATATGCTTGTTTGTTTAACATTTATATGTGTATGACAGTGACCACTTCTGCTACTATATATTATTTGTTTAATATACAGTGGGACTTACCACCCAGTGCTGACAGCCTTGGTTCTTCTTGTTGGTTCTTTTCACTCTCTAGTGTATGTCATTCAGCCTTCTTGTATAATTACTATTATTATAATAAAAGTAATGCTGACGTTGGGATTAGCTTGGATTAGCTGAAGGGCATTTCATTACATACTTTGGTCAAGAACCAAATTGCTTGGTAGAAATAGCCAGCTATAGTAGAGCTGTAAAAATAGTAATAAAAAACATATAATATTGACAAGAAAGAAACACCAAGAGAAGCCACTTTGAGAATTCTCGATGGAAACCCAGGCTATAGTATGAGCAGCCATTTTTACGTATAGATATTAATGGTGGCCATCTTCTTACAAATAATTCCCCCACAAAGCCAGCAAAATATAGTACTGACTTCATATATAGCATATATTACCCCTTTAGGCACTTTTGGTAGGTCATATTTGAAACAGAATGCACACCAGGCAAAAAACAAACAAACATTAGAATGTTTTTATGTAACTAAAAAAAAAAAAAAACATTAATATATGGTATTGACTGTGTCCACAATAATTTGGCCACAGCATTCACTTTCATTTTGTACAACGTAATAACGTGCTGTAATAGCAATACATACAATAGTTATTTTTGACAATCCAAAATAAACTTACCTCAAATATCTAATTTTATGTTGTTAGTGCTACCTGTCCACTTGCCATCACTTTCCACACCTTTGTGGATTCCCAGCATACTTTATAGCTTCTCCTCTGCTGATTTCTTTCCATTTCTAAAGACTACATATCCAATGGCACCAAGCTTCCTGTATTGACCCTACCTCATGAAATTCCTCCTCTCAGCGCCTTTGCAGTTCAGAATGCAAGCTCTGTGAATTTTAATGACACAGCAGCGCCTACACACAAGGCATAGTGAATACATGTCACCAAATTCAAAGCAGTAAATGTGTGGCGATCTTCACAAAGTAAGTTTGCGAACAACAAGATTGTTCCAATGAATAGGAGTTGGTTGGAAGTAATTGAAATACAATCAAAGGAATATACATTATGTGCAGCCCTCTTTTGAAGGGGGGGGGGGGGGCAATTAGGCATGACTGTCCCCAAACAGGGCAGTGCACTAAACCTGTAGGTAAATAAGAGAACCAGAGCCTTCGCTTAATGGAAGTGTGGTTTTGATAATACATTTAGCAATACCTCCACCCAGTACAAGGCCTCTGTGAAGTGAGGGGATTCTCTTCCTGTGAAATTAACCAGTAATCTAATCAAAGCAATTGGGAGCAGATTACCTACTGCAACCCACATATAACATTGACCATGAGTATATAAATGCACAGTTGTATGGAAATAATACAAGCTTTATATATGAATACTGCACATCTAATGTACAAAACAGGTACTATAATGTGGCCTGCTTATCTGCTATATATGAAGTCAGTACTATATTTTGCTGGTATTGCAGAAGCTGCCTACTGCTTTTCCACAAAAAAGACCAATAATAAGGCAACCTGAGAAATTAAAAGAATGGTCCACATGGGCAGATGACGGTATCCTCTTAGGGGTAAGGATATGTGGGCGTAAAAGCCTCAGGATGGATATAAGATACTGTATTGTCATACCTACCCATAACGCAGGTGGACAGTCACTATAGCTAGCTTCTGTACTCTTCACCTATAGCAGCCCCTTTTTCATAAGGCAAGCAGGCCTACTGCTACTCGGTTACCCCCAGGTCTTATACAAAATGCTATAGTGCCTGGCTACCACATTGGGGCAGGTGCAAACTGACCAAAGCAAACAGGTACTTGCGGTTGCCAGACAGGCACTTTCTGAAACTCCCCTTCTTCCAGTGTTCTTTGTGTCTCTGAGTTTTCTGGAAGGACAAGTCAGCATCTCTCTGTCTCCATCTTGTGGCCAAAAGGAGAAATTGCATTACAACATGCCTGCTACATACTTTAGGCCGGATATTTTTTTTTTCAGCCCCACTACTCTAATCAGTGGTTTCTGCTGAAATAGGCTTAATTACTTGGTCAGATCATTCCTCTATATCCTTGGATCTTGAAGTGGCACAGACTAGCCTAAGAACATGCCATTGGCATCTGAATGAATCACTCCTCTGTACAAGGACATTAGGGCTCAATTGTTCAGGTCCTTGAGAGAATTTTCTTCTGGGTTCTCATACAGCAAATGCTTATTTCTATGCAGTAGGTGCTCATTGTAATGCACATGTGCAGGATTGTGAGCATAAAAAGCTAACTAGATGGAGCTCAGCAGCTTATTAAAAATGAGAGTCTGCCTGGCCTCAGTGCGGGATTGTCTTCAGCTCCAATTCCTGTGTTCCTGGTTCCTGTATTTCTGCTTGCTTTTCTGAATTGGTACTTTGTTGCCAGCACATTACCAACTTTTGCCTGTTCCTTACCTTGAACTTGATTCTGACCCCGCACCTATCTGCCTGGCTGCTGCTGAACAAGGCTTGTGACCAGACTCCATACTACCACTTAAAGGACTCCTGTGTTTCCAAGCTTCAGCTGACAACAGCTGCTTCTTGGCACCCTTCCACTGCCCCAGCAGTCCCTATCTCCATTACCAGGGGTGCTTGGATAGGAAATGCACAAGAGACCACCCTCATCATCTTGAGATCCACAGTCAGGTAAGTGACATTTCCACTAAATACTGGTACAATCTCACAGGCCTCCACTTTATGGGAAACCCACAAAGCTTACATTAGAGGTCAAAGTATCTTAACCAGTTCATGTCTTAAATGAGACTCTGTTATAGTTAAAATAGATCTACTACAACAATTATGTACAGTGAAAAAATGGTTTTTATCTTCACCTACACTGTAGTCTTGTTGCAAAATCAGCTCAAGGCGGTTGACGTGGAAAATACTTGAAAAACTCCAATAAACCCCATAGGATGTTAGTAAATAAACGAATGCTGTGTACACACGACTGGACTTTCCAGCAGACTAGGGTCCAACGGACTTTTGCCAGGATTCCGGCTGACTTTCCGAATGAACAGACTTCCCCACACATGACAGGACTTTCCGTCAGACTAGGTCCGCCGGACTTTCCGGCGGAGTTCCGACGGACTTCCAAATGAACAGACTTGCCCACACATGGACTAAAGTGCGTTCATTTTGAGCGTGATGAGTTACGACAGAACTAGAAAAGGAAATCAATCTCGCTGCTTTTATCGGCGAGATTGACACCTTGCAAGCCCTGTTGCCTGGTATGGATTTTAAGGGAAACCCCCCTACACCGAAACAATGGCATGGGGGTCCCCCCAAAATCCATACCAGACCCTTATTTGAGCATGCAGCTCAGAGCAGTCAGGAAAGGGGGTGGGGACAAGCTACTTTGCTGATACATATGTGCGTGAGTCGGTCAGCAACTGGTTAATAGATGTGTTTTAAAACATGTCAGGAAAAGATTCCTTCACAATTAAAGCACATGCACATGCCACTATTTCTAGAGGCTAACAATGGTTTTGAATATAAATATATGCAGTTTACAAAAGTGAGTACACCCTCACATTTTTGTAAATATGTTATTATATCTTTTCATGTGACAACACTGAAGAAATTACACTTTTCTACAATGTAAAGTAGTAAGTTTACAACTTGTGTAACAGTGTAAATTTTCTGTCTCCTCAAAATAACTCAACACGCAGCCATTAATGTCTAAACTGCTGGCAAAAAAAGTGAGTATACCCCAAGTGAAAATGTATAAATTGGGCCCAATGTGTCAATATTTTGCATGACCACCATTATTTTTCCGCACTACCTTAACCCTCTTGGGCATGGAGTTCACCAGAGCTTCACAGGTTGCCACTGAAGTCCTCTTCCGCTCATCCATGATGACATCATGGAGCTGGTGGATGTTAGAGACCTTGCACTCTTCCACCTTCTGTTTGAGGATGCCCCACAGATACTCAATAGGGTTTAGGTCTGGTGACATGCTTGGCCTGTCCATCACCTTTACCCTCAGCTTCTTTAATAAGGCAGTGGTCGTCTTGGAGGTGTGTTTAGGGTCATTATCATGTTGAAATACTGCCCTGCTGCCCAGTCTCCGAAGGGAAAGGATTATGCTCTGCTTCAGTATGTCACAGTACATGTTGGCCTTCATGGTTCCCTTAATGGACTGTAGCTCCTCAGTCCCGACAGCACAAAATGCATTTTGTTTGTTTTTGCCAGTTTGCTGAATAAAGCAATTTTTTTTTTTACTGGGCTGTCTCTGAGCCAGATGTTCACTCCTTTGATCCCCTATAAATTGGTGGAGGGGGCATTGGGCAGTTTGAGGGGTCCAGTCCGATTCCATGCCCTGGGTTAAAATTGCACAGATGGTGAAGTCTTCTGAACAAGCCATGGAGGATATTGTTAAGCAGCTGGTACTAGTTAATACACAAGCACAGGCCTGCCATCAGGATGCCCAGGCCCGCCATCAGGAGGCACAGGTCCGTCAGGAGCAGATCCTGGTACAGACAGTCGCTGTGCAACAGAAAAATGCTTATTAAGTGAGCAGATAGCAGGACTGCAAAAGGCGGTGACCAGCAGGCTGAAATGATGAAAGATGATCCCGCTGTAAAGAAATACCCCCGGAAGGCAGTGCAGTGAACCCTGCAAAAGATGACGGCCTCAGACAACGTGGAAGCATACCTAGTGATGTTTGAGCGGGTTGCAGCAAGGGAAGGTCTGTCTGATAAAGACTGGGCAGAAGTACTGGCTCCTTTCCTGACCACATACCCCAACAAGCATACTGTGACTTGGCCTCTGAATCAGCATGGGATTATAAGCTCCTGAAAGCAGAAATCCTAGCAAGGCTGGGAGTGACTGTTGCTTTAAGGGCAAACCGAGTCCATGGCTGGTGCTTTGACAAGGCTAAGCCTGCCCGTGCGCAGCTCTACCACCTGATGCACTTGTTCCAAGATTGTCTGAAACCCGAGGAAAAGATTGTGGAAAGAGTGGCACTGGACCGTTTCCTGCATGGACTACCCAGGGTGTCTCAGTCCAATCCTCAGACCCTGGATGAGATAGCTGCTGCTGTTGAGTGTTACAGTTGTGTGGAAAGGTTCCTGTAGAGTCCCTCTTTCACAAGAGAGCTGGAAGATATGCATTCCAGCACCAGGGTGGCTCTCGTGATCGCATGGTGGCTACCAGGAGCACCCCAAGACCTAAGATTCTGGGGAACCGACGGAGAACCCTGTGAGGTTTGCTGTTGGTCCTGCTATCAACTGGCTCATCTGGCAGCCCAGTGGCCAAGTCAGGAAGAACCAATGGAGTGAGACATGGATTGCCGTCGCTCCATGTATGCACATGCATTGTGTGCTGCAACCAGCCTGAATCCACATGAGTGTGGGGTGCAGGTCAATGAACAGGAGGTGGTAGCGCTCCTTGACATTGGGAATGTCATCACCCTGCTCCGGTCAGACGTGTTGCCAAGAAATCTGGTACCAAGGGAACAGGTTGGGGTCTTCTGTGTGCATGGTGATGTTAAAAACTATCCGGTGGCCTGTGTGACCCTGTGTACACCAGCAGGAATGGCTACACTAAAGGTTGGGTGGTCCCAGGATTATCTCATGACTTACTAATCGGGCGAGACTGCCCCATGTTTTGGGACTTGTATGAGAAAAAGCTCAAAGGTTTCCCACAAAAAGCAAGAACCTACAGAGGTGGTAAATAATACTGTGTTGCAGGAGGCTGTTACTAAGGATCAGTACTAGGTTGCTGAACCTGCAGGAAGTAAGCCTGGTCCCCTGAAGGTGTGTGCGGGATTGGAAGTGGAAAGTACCTCCTCTGAGCCAGATATCTCAGCTCCCAGGAAGATTTCCTTACTGCTCAGATGAGGGACCCCACTTTGATCCCCACCATGGAACAGGCCACAGTCTTAAACAGTGAACCACAGCACCCTGGGGCGGATGTGCAGTTCCCCCATTTTGCTGTGAATAATGACGTTGTACCGAGTAACTAAAGTCAATAAGTAATAATAAGAAGTGTTGGAACAACTGGTGGTACCCAAACCTTTTAGGTCTAGGGTGTTACATTTGGCTCATAGTCATGTACTTGGGGGTCACCTTGGAGTGGACTACTGGAGATAATGAAAGAGACATGGGAACAAGAAGCTTCCCAGTATCTGAGTGTGGTAGAACACATCTCTCAAATGCAGGACCGAATAAAAAAAGTTATGCCCATAGTACAGGAACATTTGCAGGCTGCGCGAAATGCCTAGAGTCATGTATACAACCGATTTGCCAAGGTTAGAGAATTTAAACCAGGGATAGGGTGCTGGTGTTAGTGCCTACCATGGAGAGTACACTTCTTGCCAGGTGGCAAGGATCCTTTGAGATAGTTGAGAGGGTGGGCAAGGTCAACTAAAAAATCCATCAGCCCACCAAATGTAAACCCACCAGATTTACCGTGTCAACTTGATCAAACCATGGAAAGATAGACAGGTTTTGACAGTCAGTCTGAAGGTCCCGGAAGAACCTGACACTCAGATTAAGACGGGATTGCAGAGGCTAAACAAGGTGGAGGCTATCCAGAAATGGCTCTGTCAAGTCACAAAGAAACAGGTGCTTTCTTTCCTTGACATTGTGGGCTATTATAGAGGTTTGTCCCCAACTTTGCCAGTCTAGCAGCACCTCTGACTGATCTCACCAAGGGAAAGAATTCAATTGTTGTTCAGTGGAGTGCCGAAGTAGAAGCAGCATTCTGGCGGTTGAAGCAAGCTTTCAGCCAGGAACCAGTGTTGGTAGCTCCCAACTTCCAAAAAGAGTTCCTGGTACAAACAGATGCCTCAAAGTTGGTTCTGTACTGTCCCAGATGGTTGGGGGGTTGAGCACCCCGTTGTGTACTTGAGCTGGAAGCTCACGCCAGCTGAGAGGAATTATTCCATTGTGGAAAGGGAGTGTCTCACAATAAAATGGGCTTTGGAGAAACTCTACTCTAAACACTATTATTTGTTGGGCTGACCCTTAAAGTTAGTTTCAGATCATGCACCCCTTACGTGGATGTCCCAACATAAATACAAAAACCCCAGAATCACTTGGTGGTTCCTTGCACTACAGGACTTAAAGTTTGTAGTGGTACATAGACCAGGAAAGATACATCAGAATGCGGATGCCCTTTCCCTGGTCTATTGCCCATGGTTCGTGGTGTCCAGACCCCTGGCCTGGAACAGGGGGGTTATGTAGAGGGTCTGCAGGTACTACCCCTTTAGACTTGCTTATTGTCAGCTGGGCTGAAAGTGTCAGAGGAGAGCTGTTTGAGTAGGAGAGAGAGATACAGCAGCACACTGCTGGATTGTGTACTTGCTGGGTGAGCTTAATCACCTAAAAGACTGTAACTCTGATTAGAGCCATGAACTATTGCCTGTAAGCCTGTATGCTAAGGGACTGTAAGCTTTACCTGTGTGCCACTGGCAGCTGGTGATGTTTTAGGATGGGGGTGCAAGACCCCGCCCCTCCATGTTTGTCCCCTCCCTATTTTCATAAGCCACACCCCTTATATAATCAACATCATATACCAGGCTGCACATTAAACACAGGGCTCTGCACATCATTTACCAGGCTGCACATTATACACAGGGCTCTGCACATCATATACCAGGCTGTACATTATACACAGGGCTCTGCACATCATATACCAGGCTGTAAATTATACACATGACTCTGTACATCATATACCAGGCTGCACATTATACACAGTGCTCTGTATATCATATACCAGGCTGTACATTCTGTGTAGTAGTATGAGATCATGACATCATACTGCCATCATGGGTCACAGGTTTGACATTATAATGCAATCACGGGTCACAGGTATGACATCATAATACAATCATGGGTCACAGGTATGACATTATAATACAATCATGGGTCACAGGTATGACATCATATACAATCATGGGTCACAGATATTAGAGCATACTACGACCATCAGTTACAGGCATGACATCATACTTCAAGCATTAGTCACAAGTATAAGATCATACCACAATCATCAGTCACTGGTATGAATTCTCTGAGTTCATACAAGATCATCTGTAATTGGTGATAGCACAGGTATTAATTTACTGAGATTTTACAGGTCAAACATGTCGGTGCTGTGTTCTGCCGTCCAACCTCCAAAAAAAATGAATTTGATGAGTGGGGGGGGGGGGGAACTGGGTGGGTTATGGGTATGGGAATTTTCCTTTTTTTAAACTCACCTTTTGCATAAGTCTTCAGTTTTCATGTTGTCATGTGACACATTTGGTTTTCTGATCCTCTACAGTGATGGGCAGGAGCAAAAATCAATAATACAGAAAGCAGATTAAAAAAGTGAATGGTGTTGCGGTGGGGGGTGCTGCCGTTCTACCGCCGCAAAAAATGATTGCTGTTGATAAGCGCGGGGGGGGGGGGTTCTGCCATCTGCCCACCGAACAACATTTATTAGGTTGATAAGCAGGGGGGATGGGCTGCAGTCTGTGCCGCCGAACATCACCTGCATGAGCTTTCGTCGCTGGACTGAGCAGACGAGTGCCAACGCCAATTCAGTGGCGCTTCCCATATTGCACTGCATCCGGCGCACAGCACCAGGACACAGTACACATAAGGACATTTAAAAAAAAAATTATTTAAAGGGACATGTTTAAATAACATATTTTTTTTGGACTGCCGCTATGGACGGGCACAACTGTGTGATAAGACAGCCTGTCATATTTTTTTTGTTTTTGCCAGTTTGCTGAATAAAGCCATTTTTATTTTTACTGGACTGTCTCTGAGCCGGCTGTTCACCCCTCCAATATATATATATATATATATATATATATATATATATATATATATATATATATATATATATATATATAAAATAAAAATACAAGCTGAGTTTTTTTATAAGAGATCATTTCACTAACAGAGCATATATGCTTACATACTTTATCCAGTTGTAACATTTAAATGAACTGTCCACTGCAGGCCCTAAAAAACATATATTCTACCTTCAGTTGTCACACATGCAGGCCAAAGAATTTGTGAAAGCCAGGAGGGATATTGGTGATAGTACTTACCATAGAAGTAAAATAAATGGTGTCCAGGTCCTCCAACCCATGTGGCCACATGTCCCACTCCCCACTCTGCCCCACTAATCTTTTTAAAACCCTACTGCTCCCTCCACCATACATGTAACTTCTGGCTGCTGGAAGGCAGCTCCCTGGTTCAAGCTCGAGTCTATACACCAATGTCCACATTCAATGACACATAAATGATGTAATTCACACACTTATGATTTAGGGACCACAAGGACCACCCACCCCAGACAAAATTAACATCCTGGTGAGAAATCTGCAGTCAAATGGCCCTCACATTCCAAAAGAGGGGGTGAAAAAGCAAAATCACCACAAGATTCCATACTGAACAAAAAAACCCTGCCAAAAATGAAATAATATAGAAAATTACACAAAGATGAAATAAAAATAATCAAAAACAAAATAAGAAGAAATCAAAACAATAATAAAAAAATAAAAATAAAAACAAAATGAACCAAAATGTAGATTACATTGCTGCATAATACTGGATTACAATGGGATAAATTATCAATTTTTATTACATGTTTTATATGTTTAATTTCAGTTAGAGGATTTTGTCAAGGTGTCACTTTATTTTCATTTAACACTTTGGGAATGTTTACTAATGGGTACAAAATTACATTTTGTTGAGAATATATTGCTGAATATCACAATATCTCCAAAGATATGCTGGCAGGTTAATTAGCTCCTGTCAAAATTAGTATGTGTATGTATGAATGTGAGTTAGGGACCTTAGATTGTAAATTCCTTGAGAGCAGGGGCTGATGTGAATGTCCAATATATATGTATACATGTAAAGCAATGAGTAAATTGTCAGGTGCTATAAAACCCGTCTGCACATATGAAAAAAGGTTGGGACATTAAAGTGCTAAAAACCTCCCTTTGGAATAATTTGTCGTACTCCATATAAAATAAAATTATACTTTTATTGAATTAGTAAAAGTAGCAATGTGGGGAGCAGACAACTGCAGACAGTTGTCTGCTCCCCACATTGCTATTTTTTATGTATCACGTGATTTTATAATTTTAGTTCTGTTCATCGAAAACTTTTTTCAATAAACCATCATTGGTTGTATTTCACCATGCGAAGCGTTTTTTATTCCTTTTATGGTGAACTCTCACGAGACCTCTGGCACCAAGCTCGATCGCAGTTTATGGCACGGAAATCCCACTCACCTTTCCCATCTGGAGACCGTGAGGAACCCTGAGAGGAAAACATCATCGGGTCGGTGTATTGGGGTGAGTGGCTGGAGCCCCCCCATAAGCTCGCAAGACACACTACTATAAGATGGATGTGTCCAACCCATCCGGTAAGGGTACTTATTCTTTCTACTTGCTTATAATCCAATTCCAAGAGTTGCCGAGGTCTGAGAACGTAGCAGGATAACTCACCTTGAATGCCATCTGTGGGCTTGTAATTAAGCTTTGGACGTACCAGAGTGAATAATTTTGGGACTGTTCTCAAACATTTCATAAACTTTTGCACTCACTTGCTTGTATTGTCAGTTACGCACATAATTCACTCACTTTTTTCACCTATTCAAATAGGTGCCTTTAAGCGCAGCACTAATTGTATATATGTTATGTGAACTTGGTTTGTTTGTGTGCTAGCAGCTGGGCTGTGTTTTTCACAGAAATTCTATAGTTTTATCACCTCTTTTTTTCACTTTTTTGAATTTTGAAATAGCGCTGTGTTTTCTTTTCTTTTTGTTTTGCTTTTTTTTTACTGAGTCCGCTGGTGGCTGCATCCTCCACCCTCTCCTGCGGATCACAGCACTGGCTGGCTCTGTGTTCGGCGGCCGCTCTGTAAGATGGCCCGCCCCCCCCAGACCAGCTCGTGTGATAGTAGAGAGAATCAACGTTCTGCCTATCACACAAGCCAGTCTGGGGGGCGAGGCCATGTTACAGAGCGGCCGCCGAACACAGAGCCAGCCAGCGCTGTGATCCGCAGGAGGAGATGCTGCAGGTACAGCCAGCCCCGTGTGCCACAGTGCCTGGATAGGAGGATCGAGGTTGGGGCCGCAGTGCTCTCCTCCCCCACCACACTCTCCTGCCCCCCCCCCAGTGCTCTCCTCCACCACCACACTCTCCTGCCCCCCCAGTGCTCTCCTCCACCACCACACTCTCCTGCCCCCCCGTGCTCTCCTCCACCACCACACTCTCCTGCCCCCCCCGTGCTCTCCTCCACCACCACACTCTCCTGCCCCCCCCAGTGCTCTCCTCCACCACCACACTCTCCTGCTCCCCCATGCTCTCCTCCACCACCACACTCTCCTGCCCCTCCCCGTGCTCTCCTCCACCACCACACTCTCCTGCCCCCCCAGTGCTCTCCTCCACCACCACACTCTCCTGCCCCCCCCAGGGCTCTCCTCCACCACCACACTCTCCTGCCCCCCCCCAGTGTTCTCCTCCACCACCACACTCTCCTGCCCCCCCAGTGCTCTCCTCCACCACCACACTCTCCTGCCCCCCCGTGCTCTCCTCCACCACCACACTCTCCTGCCCCCCCAGTGCTCTCCTCCACCACCACACTCTCCTGCCCCTGTGCTCTCCTCCACCACCACACTTTCCTGCCCCCTCCCCCCACAGTTCTCTCCTCCCCTGTTCTTTCTGCCCCCCCTGCTCTCCCCATCCTTCTCTAGCCACCATCCCAGTGCTCTCCACTCCCCCCGTTCACCCCCCAGTGCTCTCCCCCTGTCCCCCCGTGCTTTCCCCCCTATTCTCCCCCTAGTGCTCTCCCCTCTGTCCCCCTAGTGCTTTCCCCCCCTGTTCTCCCCCCCCATAGCTCTCCACTCCCCCCAGTGATTCCCCCTTGTCCCCCCCAGTGCTCTCCTCCACCACACTCTCCTGCCCCCCCACAGTTTTCTCCTCCCCTGTTCTTGCTGCCCCCCCTGCTCTCCAGCTCTCCCCCTCCTTCTCTAGCCACCATCCCAGTACTCAGTGAGGCTGCATTTGATGGACACAGTGAGGCTGCATTTGAGAGGAGGTCAGTGAAAGCACCGCCAGGCCAGTCGGGGGTCACTGATGTAAGGGGGGAGTGAATACGATAATGTAAGGGGCACTCCTATAAAGGGTTTCCTCCTTATATTAGTAACCCACCCCCCTTACCTTAGTGCATTCTTTCTGCAGAAGGTGGTCCCCCCCACGTTCTGAGTTTCTGGGGTCCCCCTTGATGATTGATCACTTACCATTATTAACTGGAATTTGAATATATATATATATATATATATATATATATATATATATATATATATATATATATATATATAAAGCCCTATGTATTTCATATCTATATCTAATACTCTCTTCATCAAATGTGCTTTAAAATGTATGGTTTTCCCTTTCATGAACAAGAAAATAATGACGTTATGCTGTTGGGCTGGTATAATAATGCTGTGAGGTTGGTATGAAATTTTTTCCAGGGCTGGTTTTTGAAAGCATGGGCGTCCGCAAGGTTACTCAGGTGGCTGTGTACCATGCCCATATAGCCTAGAGAATGTACATCTTTTTTTTTTACATTGCAATACATCTGTTGTTACCATATTTTTATCTTGATGAAAACAGCCTATACAGTGACAGTATGAGATCAAAATATGGCCACAACAGATGTATTGCAATGTAAAAAGATGTACATTCTCTAGGCTATATGGGCATGGAACACAGCCGCCAGAGTAACTTCCAGTACAAAGTGAAGATAAATTATTTGTTATATAACACATATGTATTACCAGTGGAAAGATTTTCATGAGATTGTTGAAAAGGGGCGGAGCATGAGTGGCCTTAAAATGACGCCCCCCCCTTGGAAAATGTTCTGCGGACGCCCATGCTCCTACCTCCGCCTGCAGCTTTTCCCTGCATTGATCTCCATAATCTGTCAATCTGGGAAGTGTGATGGGGGGAAGGGGAAGAGCAGCGCAGGTGGGCGTGAAGTTGGGGCTTGGGGGGGCTTGATAAACATGTGTTTACCAAGCTCCCCCTGTAGTAGAGAGGGCACAGGCAGCGATCACTATAGATCGCTCCTAGACCTCCCACTGATGCTGACAGCTGATACATCATGGTTATTATATATCAGACTGTCATTTTATAAATGAATGAATGAGGAATCTCTATACAGATTCCTTATTCATTCAAGTAAAGTGCTGCAGAGACTTTCTCTGTCTCAAAAAAAGAGATGTGGGGGTCAGTTTAGACCTCTGATATCTCACCAAAGCAGACACAGGCACAGCCCGCTATTCCCTGAGGGGCGGCCGGATGGAAACAAACCGCCTGTCCAGTTCCATCGGATACCATCCTATCCAATCTGCTAGATGGATGGGGAATGGGATTCCCCATCCCTCTGTTTTTAGTGGACTGACTCGGTTGCAGATGGGTGTAAACAAACACATGTCCATGTACATCAGCCTCTCCATATCAATGGGCGGTCCGATTGGGCCTGCCAAAAAAACAGACAGGCAGATCTGATCGGTGTGCTTGTGTGAAAGGGGCCTAACACCTTGTTCACACAGGGAATACACAGCATGCCTTTACAGGGATGCACAGATGTTCCGTGCATCTCTGTGCAGGCAGCCCCATTGATGTCATTTGGGACGTAACACCTGCACCAACAGAGCCGTTTTACATCCATGTACTGTAGGTCCACATGCATGTCCCTGAGCTCACACTGTCTGCGTTCGGGGTCATGCACCCACACCCACACGAATGTCAGATTGGGAACAGCAGCTATGCCTGTGCAGCCGTTGCATCCCAAATGACATAATAGGGACTGCCTGTACGAGGATGCATGGAACACCTTTTTTGGTACGTTCGATTTTAACCATTTTGTAAAAAGGCGCCATGTAAAAATTACAAATATTTGTTATGTATTAACTCTATACAGGTAAAGCTTTTATATTTAGTTGGAATTTAGCAGGAATTTTATAAAATTTGCTATGTTTTTTATCTGCTAATAATGGTTTTAGTGTATTTTTAGCAAAAATATTGTTTTGATAAACATTTTATCAAAAACCACAGGACATAAAAAAAGTAGCACCTTCTTTTTATTCCAGATATCATCTACTTTTAGAAAATATACAGTTTTGAGGGTCTTTTACAAACTCTGAACGCTGTAAGCAAAAAATGAAAACGTCCAGATTTTTAGAGAAATTTTTGGGTACGCTCGATTTTCACCATTTTGCAAAAAGGCGCAATTTAAAATGTACAAATATTTGTTATTTCTTAACTCCATACAGGTTACGCTTTTATATTTAGTAGGGATTAAGCAGTAATTTTGTAAAATAAGCTGTTTTTATCTGCTAATAAAGGTTTTAGTGTATTTTTTGAAAATATAGTGGTTTGATAAACATTTGCGCAAATACCGTGGGTCTAAAAAAAATGAGTAGAACCTTCTTTTTATTCTACTAATCATGTGCTTTCAGAAGATATATGGTTTGGGGGTATTTTATAAACTCTGAAAGCTATAAGTGAAAAATAAAAAAGAAAGGAGAAATTGCAAAGATGGTCACAAAATGTGTGTACAAAATGGAGCACAGCGCCTGGCAGTGAAATGGTTAATCCTGATCACATGGAAAAGAATCTGCAATATTAGCTTAAAGTAACTTCAAGCAGAGACCCATTTTCTAAATCATCACTACTTACCCATCTGCCCTCCATTATAAATTCCTGAAGAAGCCGACAAGGCAAAACGCGTTTAATTTTGGCTTTCTCCTTGATTCAATTTCCCTCTACTAATGTTTTTTCTTGATATATATGTCATAGCTAATCAGTTACCAGAGGGGGCTATATCTTTTGTAGGGTGAGTATATAAGGCTTAGGAGTATGATGCTGTTTTAATGGTTTTTAATGTGATGTCTTATGTGACACGCTTTTAACAAATTCAATAAAAGTATAATTTTATTTTATATAGTGTATGACTAATTATTTCAAAGGGATGTTTTCAACCTTTTTTTATATGTGCAGATTTCTACCCCAGGGTGTGGTGCTGATCTTCAACTGAATACATTCTTATTTAGAAAATTGCTATATAACCTGTAATAATAAAGGAGATATTTATCCGGATGTGGATTTGATGACAAACCTTTCAAAAACGATTGTTAAAACATTCCAAGTGTAACTAATGCCAAAAAAATTCTACAAGCACATTGGTTTGCTTTAAAATCGTGCATCGCTTTATGTTTTCCTAGAGACTACCAAGTGGACATGTGCAATTTGTTTGGTTCACAGCAGTTCACGGCAGTGCACATGTCTACTACCAAGCTACCACCACACACTGGATATCAAAGGGCTGTGAACACAAATCAAGCTGCAGGAGGATATCTTGGGGATTTGAGCAGTCCGAGTAACTTGACTGGATTTCTTGTAACTCTGCAGAGTATAAAGAAGCATAAAAGTCTATAAAGAAGAATATAGAGCAATAACTACATTTACAGTATTTATAAAGAAGTCCAGACAATTATTAAAATCATCAATGTGATTTAAAAGAAATAAACACACATACACTCTATTCGTTTTTTTAAAAACAATAAAAAAGCAAAAAAATCTATCTTTTCATGTGACAACACTGAAGAAATTACACTTTGTTACAATGTAAATTAGTGAGTGTACAGCTTGTATAACAGTGTATATTTGCCGTCCTCTCAAAATAACTCAACACATAGCCTTTAATGTCTAAACCTCTGGCAACAAAAGTGAGTACACCCATAAGTTAAAATGTCCATATTGGGCCCAAAGTGTCAATATTTTGTGTGGCCACCATTATTTCCCAGTACTACCTTAACCTCCTTGGGCACGGAGTTAACCAAAGCCTCACAGGTTGCCACTGGAGTCCTCTTCCCCTTCTCCATGATGACATCATGGAGCTGGCAGATGTTAGAGACCTTGTGCTCTTTCACCTTCCATTTGAGGATGTCCCACAGATGCTCAATAGGGTTTAGGTCTGGAGAGGCAGTGTTTGGAGGTGTGTTTGGGGTCATTATCATGTTGGAATACTGCGCTGCTGCCCAGTCTCCAAAGGGAGGGGATCATGCTCTGTTTTAGTATGTCACATTACATGTTCCCTCAATGAACTGTAGCTCACCAATGCTGGCAGCACTCATGTAGCCCCAGACCATGACACTCCAAGCACCATGCTTGACTGTAGGCAAGATACACTTGTCGCCTCACCTGGTTGTCACCACGCACTTGACACCATCTGAACCAAATAAATTTATCTTGGTCTCATCAGACCACAGGACATGATTCCAGTAATGCGTGTCCTTTAGTCAGCTTGTCTTCAGCAAACTGTCTGTGGGATTTCTTGTGCATCATCTTTAGAACAGGCTTCCTTCTGGGACGACAGCCATGCAGACCAATTTGATGCAGTGTGCAGTGTATAGCTGAGCACTGACAGGCTGACCCACCCCTTCAACCTCTGCAGCAATGCTGGTAGCACTCATATGTCTATTTCCCAAAGACAACCTCTAGATATGATACTCAGCACGTGCACTCAACTTCTTTGGTCGACCATGGTGAGGTCTGTTCTGAGCTGAACCTGTCCTGGTAAACTGCTATATGGTCTGTACCACCATGCTACAGCTTAGTTTCAGGGTCTTGGCAATATTTTTATAGCCTAGGCCATCTTTATGTAGAGCAACAATTCATTTTTTCAGATCCTCAGAGAGTTCTTTGCCATGAGGTGCCATGTTGAACTTCCAGTGACCAGTATGAGAGAGTGAGAGTGATAACACCAAATCTAACACACCTGCTCCCCATTCACATCTGAGACCTTGTAACACTAATGAGTTACATGACACCGGGGAGGGAAAATGGCTAATTGGGCCCAATTTGGACATTTTCACTTAGAAGTGTACTCACTTCTGTATCCAACAGTTTTAGACATTAATGGCTGTGTGTTGAGTTATTATACAAGCTGTACACTCACTACTTTATATTGTAGCAAAGTGTAATTTCTTCAGTGTTGTCACATGAAAAGATATAATAAAATATTTACAAAATGTGAGGGGTGTACTCACTTTTGTGAGATACTGTATATGTAGTGTTGTGCCTATGTAGGTGAAAACAGTCATTAACTGGGGGGCGTGGCTAGCCAGCAGAGTGAATGGACGGTCACTGAAGCAGCTCCTCTCCGCCACAGGCCTTCAGGGACAAAAGCAACGACTAGGAGCCTTGTTTCTCAGATCCGACCGATCCACACGGAATAGGGGTACTTCAGCTTGACATCCCGCAAAAGAAAGAAGGGCATGCAGCCGGGAAACTTGCCCAATTACTTTTTGCTGCATCACCGATACACGGACCAAAATGGCGGCAGCAAGCAAGGAGAGTACACACATGGCTCTCACATGCAGCGCGGCTCTCGGAATGATCTCAGGCCGCAACTTTAACAAGCCAGGGAAGGGGAACTTTTCTTCACCACCATCTGTGTCATCCAGCCCAGCCAAAAGCAGGCAAAAGATGGATAGTCCTACAGCGGAAGGCCTGGAGGTAAGCCTGGATTCATCGCTGGATGATACCAGGGAATTGCAGGACTCAATTTCTGACTTTCCCACTACTAATATGGCAATAATGGATACCACTTTAACCACTTTCAGACCGGACCATTTTGCTGGTAAATGACCAGAGGTCTTTTTACACTTTGGCACTGCGCTGCTTCAACTGGTAATTGCGCGGTCATGCAATGTTGTACCCAAACAAAATTTGCGTCCTTTTCTTCCCACAAATAGAGCTTTCTTTTGATGGTATTTGATTGCCTCTGCGATTTTTATTTTTTGCGATATAAACGTAAAAAGACCGCAAATTTTGAAAAAAAATGATATTTTCTACTTTTTGTTATTAGAAAAATCCAATAAACTCAATTTTAGTCATACATTTAGGCCAAAATGTATTCAGCCACATGTCTTTGGTAAAAAAAAAGTCAATAATTGTATATTTATTGGTTTGCGCAAAAGTTGTCACATCTACAAACTAAGGTACGTTTTCTGGAATTTACGCAGCTTTTAGTTTACGACTGCCTATCTCATTTCTTGAGGTGCTAAAATGGCAGGGCAGTACAAAACCCCCCCAAATGACCCCATTTTGGAAAGTAGACCCCCTAAGGAAATTGATAAGAGGCATGTTGAGCCCATTGAATATTTTATTTTTTTGCCTCAAGCGATTGAATAATGACAAAAAAAAAATTTTTTTTTTTTTTTTACACAAAGTTGTCACTAAATGATATATTGCTCACACATGCTATGGGCGTATGTGAAATGACACCCCAAAATAAATTCTGCTGCTTCTCCTGAGTATGGGGATACCACATATGTGGGACTTTTTGGGAGCCTAGCCGCGTACGGGGCCCCGAAAACCAAGCACCGCCTTCAGGCTTTCTAAGGGCGTAAATTTTTGAGTTCACTTCTCACTACCTATTACAGTTTTGAAGGCCATAAAATGCCAAGATGGCACAAAACCCCCACAAATGACCCCATTTTAGAAAGTAGACACCCCAAGCTATTTGCTGAGAGGCATGTTGAGTTCATGGAATATTTTATATTTTGCCACAAGTTGCGGGAAAATTACAAACTTTTTTTTTTTTTTTTTTTTTTAACAAAGTTGTCACTAAATGATATATTGCTCATGCATGCCATGGGCATATGTGAAATGACACCCCAAAATAAATTCTGCTGCTTCTCCTGAGTACGGGGATACCACATATGTGGGACTTTTTGGGAGCCTAGCCGCGTACGGGGCCCCGAAAACCAAGCACCGCCTTCAGGCTTTCTAAGGGCGTAATTTTTTGATTTCACTCCTCACTACCTATTACAGTTTTAAAGGCCATAAAATGCCAAGATGGCACAAAACCCCCACAAATGACCCCATTTTAGAAAGTAGACACCCCAAGCTATTTGCTGAGAGGCATGTTGAGTCCATGGAATATTTTATATTTTGCCACAAGTTGCGGGAAAATTACAAACTTTTTTTTTTTTTTTTTTTTTTTTCACAAAGTTGTCACTAAATGATATATTGCTCACGCATGCCATGGGCATATGTGAAATGACACCCCAAAATAAATTCTGCTGCTTCTCCTGAGTATGGGGATACCACATATGTGGGACTTTTTGGGAGCCTAGCCGCGTACGGGGCCCCGAAAACCAAGCACCGCCTTCAGGCTTTCTAAGGGCGTTACAGTTTTGAAGGCCATAAAATGCCAAGATGGCACAAACCCCCCCCAAATGACCCCATTTTGGAAAGTAGACACCCCTAAATTTAGGGGTACACTAGTGAGACTAGGTAATAAATGGCGGGTGCCCTGAAACTATAAAAAAATAACTAACCAACCAGCGTCACCTGTAACAGTTATATGGTGATCACTGGTGAAAGGGTTAACTAGGGGGCAATCAGGGGGCTTTATGCGGTAGTATATGGGGGTCCCTGGCGCTATAAAAAGCTGCAGCGAACCTAAATACCTACCTGCCTAACTAGCGTCACCTGTGACACTAATACAGCGATCAGAAAAACGATCGCTTATTAGGCTGGGTTCACACTGGAGCGATGCGGGAACGCCACGAATGCGCGGCGGGTTCCCGCATCGCATGCCTCCCGGCGGCAGTTCACACTGCCCTATGCGAACTGCTGGGAGTGTCAGTGAAATGTTACTGACACCCCCAGATCAGTTCGCATATCGCAGTGCGATCTGCAAACTCGGATCGCATGGTGTGAACACCCATGCGATCCGATTCTGCTGCGGGCCAAAAAAAGGGTCCCGTGCGAATTTGCGGCGGGTGCGGCGGGTGCGGCGAATGGCTGAACTCGAATCGCACAGAGATCGGATGTGATTTGCACTGCAGTGCGGTGCGAATCACATCCGTTCTCATAAACCGCTGCAATGTGAACCCAGCCTTAGTGACACTGGCGACGGGGGGTGATCACGGGGTTAAACCTTTATTGGGGGGGTTAGGGGGGTACCTTAGAACTAAAGGGGGCTAACCCTAACTGCCCTAACAGTTATTATTCACAAATGACACCCGCCGGGTGATCAGGGGGTTAAACCTTTATTAGGTAATAAATGGCGGGTGCCCTGAAACTATAAAAAAATAACTAACCAACCAGCGTCACCTGTAACAGTTATATGGTGATCACTGGTGAAAGGGTTAACTAGGGGGCAATCAGGGGGCTTTATGCGGTAGTATATGGGGGTCCCTGGCGCTATAAAAAGCTGCGGCGAACCTAAATACCTACCTGCCTAACTAGCGTCACCTGTGACACTAATACGGCGATCAGAAAAATGATCGCTTATTAGGCTGGGTTCACACTGGAGCGATGCGGAAACGCCGCGAATCCGCGGCGGGTTCCCGCATCGCATGCCTCCCGGCGGCAGTTCACACTGCCCTATGCGAACTGCTGGGAGTGTCAGTGAAATGTTACTGACACCCCCAGATCAGTTCGCATATCGCAGTGCGATCTGCAAACTCGGATCGCATGGTGTGAACACCCATGCGATCCGATTCTGCTGCGGGCCAAAAAAAGGGTCCCGTGCGAATTTGCGGCGGGTGCGGCGGGTGTGGCGGGTGCGGCGGGTGCGGCGAATGGCTGAACTCGAATCGCACAGAGATCGGATGTGATTTGCACTGCAGTGCGGTGCGAATCACATTCGTTCTCATAAACCGCTGCAATGTGAACCCAGCCTTAGTGACACTGGCGACGGGGGGTGATCACGGGGTTAAACCTTTATTGGGGGGGTTAGGGGGGTACATTAGAACTAAAGGGGGCTAACTCTAACTGCCCTAACAGTTATTACAGTCACAAATGACACCAATGCAAAAAAAAAAAAAAAAAAAATGACATTGGTGTCACTGTGACTGGGGGGCAGGGGTAATTGGGGGGGTGATCGGGGGGTAAAGGGGGGGTGTGAGTGTGCCTGGCATGTTCTACTGTGTGTGTGAGTGTTGGTGCAACTTACTGATCCGCTCTCCTCCGTGTCGGAACGAAAAATACCGACACGGAGGAGAGAATACATCACTTCCTCTCCTGTGTTTACATTACAGGAGAGGAAGTGATGTCACCGGGGATTTCTATTCGTCGGGAGCGATCGCGAGGGGGTGGCCATGAATGAATGGCCGTCCCCTCGTCCGGGATCGCTCCCGTACGAATACCGACCGCCGCAGGCCCCGGGCGGGGGCCCGATCGGGCCCCCGACCCGCGGGAGGCAAGGGACGTACATGTATGTCCTTATGCCTGCCCGTGCCATTGTACCGACGTACATCGGCGTGCGGCGGTCGGCAACTGGTTAAAGAATATGTTAGTATCTTTAAGGTCCACTCTGCGCGCTGACATACTTGCACTGACCCAGCAATTCAAATAAGAAATATCCACAGTAAACAAGAGGGTCTCCCATGTGGCAGCAAAAATGGGCGAATTCGCCTCTACTTTTAATGATTTAGTGGTTGTCCACATTGGATAGAAACAACAAATTGCTGTAGATGAAACTTAAGTTGGCAAATTTAGAAGACAGATCCAGATGAAACATTAAAATCAGGGGGATCCCTGAGACAGTTAAGCCCCCTCACCTGAAAGAATACTTTGTCACTGTCATGAAAGCAGTCCTCCCTGATGTACCCCTGGAAGATCTTATCATAGATCGTATACACAGGCTACGAAGGCCCAAGCACATTGCATCACATCTGCCTAGAGACACTATTGTCAGAATCCACTTTTACAGCCCTGGTGATATGTGGGGACTTCAACCTTATCCCAGACTCACACCTTGATTCCACTTCTACCCCCATCAGAAAAACCCAAAATACCATACATCAAAGCCAAACCCAAAACACCATACATCAGCAAAACTTATCCGACGCCTGGAGATGCCTTCACGCAGGGGAAAAAAACTTCACTTTTTTTTTCTTAACCACACAGGTCATACTCACAAATTGATCTATTCCTAGTAGATCAATGGACCTTGTCCAGAACTGTAGCAGTATCCATAAATTCTATTACATGGTCAGATCACGCATCTGTAGTGCTGACAATCAGTGACTCATTTTCCTCGAACCCTGTTCCCATCTGGATCGCTAACCCACTTCTTTTACAGGAAAAACCTACTAAAACTATATTGGAACAACATTTAATGCAATATTTTAGTGATAATGTGAATTCTGTGGATGATAAGTTTATATTGTGGAATGCCCATAAGGTGTTCATGAGGGGTATCTTTATTAAACTCGGGCAAGGAGGAAGGGGCAGCACCGACAGCAAATACATTATCTCACAAACAAAATTCACAACTTAGAAATCAGTAATAAACAAAAACCCACACCTTCAATTTCTAAACAATTATCCCAACACCATTATGATCTGCTGCTATTAGGACATTTTGAAAATTTTGAAAAGTCTACTAGACCTCTAAATATGAACTATTATGTAAATGGTAACAGGGCGGGGGAAACTCCTAGCACAACACTTATGGGGCTGCAGGTACAAAACCAAGATACCATACATCCAACACCCAATCACTAAAGATAAACATCAACACTCACAAAAAATTGCAGACACATTTAGCCATTATTATGGATATCTGTACAACTTGGCAGATGATCCAAATACCATTCAACCAACCCCTGAGGCTATACAGGGCTTTCTGAAGAAAGTGTCTCTTCCCCAATTAACCCCTACACAACTACAGCACCTTAATTCTCCTTTCACAAACCAGGAAGTGTCTAATGCTATGGATACGCTACCACTAAACAAGTCCCCAGGTACTGATGGATACATAGGAGAATACTACAAAACATTCAAGTGCATCCTCACACCCCACCTAACCAATATTTTCAACGCTGCAGCTGCCTCTTCCTACTTCCCATCAGAAATGTTGAAAGCACTTGTAATCACCCTGCCCAAACCAAGGAAGGAGCCATCTCTTCCACAGAATTTCAGGCCAATATCATTACTTAATAACAACCTGAAACTATATGTCAAACTGATTGCACTAAGGCTGATAAACATACTTCCACAGCTAATACATATGGATCAATCTGGATTTACAAAAGGACGTCAAACCACTGACCCACTAGGCGCCTAATTAATATAATCCACTACGCAAATCTGAAGGGAACGCCTTCTCTGCTCCTAGCTTTGGATGCAGAGAGGGCGTTCGTTCGGATACGTTGGGAATATCTTGCAAGGGAATTGAAGAAGTTTGGATTCCAAGGCATCATATTTTCTGCAATTATGGCATTATATTCCAAGCCCTCTTCCCAGGTTTACACCTCGGGGGCACACACCATCAGTCTATTTGGTGACGATGTTATACTCGTGATCACAGATGAAGAGACCTCATTAGCCTCGATACATCAACCATGTTTAATGGTATATCTTACTACAAAGTAAAGGACACTAAGTCATACATCCTTGGCATCAATATACCTCCTAAAACTAGGCACAAAATGGAACAATTTTACATGTGGAACACCACCGGTATAAATTACTTGGGCATCACCTTAACACCTAAGACAAAGGAATTGTTCAAAGCAAATTACTCCATATTCTTAGATAAACTACACCCCAAACTCCAAGATTTAGAAAAAACAGAATTACCCTGGTCCGGGGAGACCTTTAAAATGGTACTGCTACCACAATTTCTATACCTATTTAGGACCATCCCTGTCGCAGTGCCTAACATCTTCTTTATTAGAACCCAATCTATGATCAACAGATATCTTTGGCAAGGAAAGAGGTGTGCATTCTCCAAACTAATCAATACTAGGAAGGCGGGAGGAATGGGCTTAGTAGACTACTACATTGCCTTAATATTGGCACAAATTAAAACACGGTTCCCCCAAAGCCCCAATACCAGATGGAAAGAATCTGAAAATATACAACTTAAAGGTGGCGATCTTTATCACTTTCTTCTTGCTAGAAAACAATACACCCCTAGATACACATCACTTTCTCACACCATCACAGCATAATTTTATGCCTGGAGAGCTTTGTTAACCACTTTCAGACCGGACCATTTTGCTGGCTTAAGACCAGAACACTTTTTGCGATTCGGCACTGCGCCGCTTTAACTGACAATTATGCGGTCGTGAGACTTGGCTCCCAAACAAAATGTATGTCCTTTTTTTCCCACAAATAGAGCTTTCTTTTGGTGGTATTTGATCACCCCTGCGATTTTTATTTTTTGCGTTATAAACAAAAATGTTGTTTTAATAAACATCCCCCAAAAATATATAAAAAAACATTGAGTTTAGGCCGATACGTATTCTTCTACATAGTTTTGTTTAAAAAAATCCCAATAAGCGACTATTGATTGGTTTGCGCAAAAGTTATAGTGTTTACAAAATAGGGGATAGTTTTATGGCATTTTTATTCATATTTTTTTTTACTAGTAATGGCACCAATCAGCAATTTTTATTGTGACTGCGACATTATGGCAGACACGTCTGACATTTTTGACACATTTTTGGGACCATTGCCATTTATACAGCAATCGGTGCTATACAAATGCACTGATTCCTGTGTAAATGACACTGGCAGTGAAGGGGTTAACCAGGGGTGGCAGTGTAGGGGTTAAGTGTTCCTAGGGGCGTGTTACTAACTGTGGGGGGCTGGGCTTTGTGTTAGTGAACACTGATCTCTGCTCCAATCACATGGAGCAGAGATCAGTGGCACTTGTTGCTAGGCAGAATGGGGAAATGCTGTTTACAATGGCATCTCCCCTGTCAGCCTCCCCATGAGACAAGTGCAGGTATCCCCGTGGCGATCGAGTCCGCGGGACCCTTGACCGGACTCACGGGGGTGGAATAGAAATGGACGTACTGTACCTGTACGCCAATATGACTGCCTGTGCCATTCTGCCGACGTACATCGGCGTGCGCCGGTCGGGAAGTGGTTAAACACTCCATCTCAGGACTCCATTGCCTCCACACTATCAATGTCTACCTATAGCTTGACAAACATCATACCTGACTTAAACGTCTCAAGCTGGGCAGAAAAAGGGATAGAAAAAATTGAAGATATGATGGTAGGTCCAACTCCAAAAACCTTCAGGTCCTTACAAATGGAATACAACCTAGCTAACTCAGAATATTACACATACCATAGAATTACAAATCTACTACGCTCCAACTTGAAAACAAATATTGAGATGCCATGGAGAGTACTCTAATGCCGTGTACACACAATCAGACTATCCGGCAGACTTGGAATCCGCCCGTGTGTGGGCTCCGGTCAGGAAAGGGGGTGGGGACGAGCGAGTGCCCCCCCTCCTGAGCCGTACTAGGCCGCATGCCCTCAACATGGGGGGTGCTTTGGGGAAGGGGGGGCCGTGCGCCCCCCCACCCCAAAGCACATTGTCCCCATGTTGATGAGGGGGTCTTGTCCCCCTCTTTGGTTCTTCTTGCCTCCGAATAACCGAAGAGGGGGACAAGACCCCTGAAGTTGGAAGAAGAGGTGGCGGAGACAGAAGACCGGGCCACTGCTAGTAAAAGAGCTAAAGGAAGAAAGCGGAGGCCCGGCAAGAAGAACCGAAGAGGGGGACAAGACCTCCGAAGATGGAAGAAGACCCCCGGGTAGCGACGAAGAAGAAAGCCAGGCTCCTCTGCTAGTAAAAGAGCTAGCAGAAGATAGCGGAGGAGTCCGGCGGGAAGACTCCCCAAGATGGAAGAAGACCCCCGGAGCTGTGCAATAATTTATTTTGAAATCTTGTGTTTTATTTACATTTTTTTCACCAGGTGAATGGGTAGGGGTACATTGTACCCCAATACTCATTCACATAGGGTGGGGGCCGGTATCTGGGGGCCCCCTTATTAAAGGGGGCTCCCGGATTCCGATAAGCTCCCTGCCCGCAAACCCCAGCAACCAATGGCCACGATCGTCGGGAAGAGGCCCTTGTCCTCATCAACATGGGGACAAGGTGCTTTGGGGTGGGGGTACCACGTGACGGGGCCAGCGACGTGTCAATCTCGCCCATGGAGGCAGCGACATTGACATCCTTCGCTAGTCCCGTCTACCTGGTGCCTCGTTCAAAATGAACGGACTTTCCTCCATGTGTGGGCAAGTCCGTTCATTTCAAAAGTACGGCGAGATCCAGAAAAAGTTTGATTGTGTGCTGGCAGGTCCATTCATTCGGAAAGTCCGGCAGACCTTCCGGCGCTTTGTCCGCCAGACTAAGTCCGCTGGATAGTCTGATCGTGTGTACGCAGCATAATACTACACAAACCCTACCACCAAGATTAAAGGTATATCGTTGTTCTATAATATACTGAAAAATAAGGATATACCCTTGAAAACAACTCATATGATTGCCTGGTAGAAGGACTTAGCTACCTCTTACTCCCTGGAACAATGGCGAAAGGCACGTCACATCACATACGCTGTGACAAAGAGTGTAAACGTATGGGAATTATCACAGAAAATCCTCTTCAGATGGTATCTGACACCCCATAGAATAGAATTCTCACCACAAAGTTCCAATACCTGCTAGAGGAACTGTGATGCTGTGGGAACATTGTACCATATACTCTTGCCTTGCCCTACTATAATCCCCTTTTGGAAAGGAATATATGGAGTAATTTCACAAGTATTGAATATTAAAGTACCCATGCTGCTAGGAAATGCAATTTTATCCTTATGCCGCGTACACGCGGTCGAATTGTATGAAGTACTTAGTCCGTTGAAACACATTTCAACGGACAATCCGCTCGTGTGTGGGCTTCAGCTGACTTTTTCAGCGTGCAGTCCGGAGTACTAAGAATTTTGGTTTGCACAACAATCTTTCCGTCGTACTTTGGTTTCAGCGGACAATACGGTCGTCAGTATGCTAGTCCGATGGACTAAGAATGGCGCATGCCCAGAAAGGATTTACAGGGCGGAAGCGCTCTGTCTTGTAAAACTAGTGTTCGTATTGAAGCTAGCATATTTGTCATGCTATTAATTTTGTGTTTTTTTAACCACTTAAGGACCGCCGTATTGCCATTGTACGTCATCACAATGGCACAGGCAGGCACAAGCACGTACATGTACGTGCCTGCCTTCCAGCGGGTGGGGGGTCCGATCGGACCCCCTCCCACTGGATACGGAGGTCCGGTTCGCTCCAGGAGCGATCCGTGATGAGGGGATGGCCGTTGGTTTCTGGCCACCCCCTCTGGATCGCTCCTGGCCAATGAGAAGCTTCCTCCCACTGTGTATTGTTTACACAGGAAGGAGGAAGTGATGTCATTCTCCTCGGGGCGGTCTTTTTGACCGGACTACGAGGAGAAGACTAAAAGTAAGTGTGCACCAACACTACACTGACATGTAGGTACACACAGGCACACAAACCCCCCCCCCCGATCGCCCCCCGATCCCCCCCCCCCAGTCACAGTGTCACTGATTGCATTGATCATTTCTTTACTGATCACTGCATTCAGTGTCAGTTGTAACAGTTAAAACTGTCAGGGCAGTTAGTGTTAGGTCCAGGGTAGCCCCCTATCACCCCCCAATAAAGATTTAACCCCCGATTGCCCCTAGAGTTAACCCTTTCACCCCCTTTTGCCAGTGTCACTAAGCGATCATTTTTCTGATTGCTGCATTAGTGTCGCTACTGTCGCTAGGTAGCTAGTTATTTTTTTAGGTTCACCGCCAGGTTTTTATATCGCTAGGTACCCCGATATACTACCCAATAATGGTTTTAACCCCCTGATTGCCCCTAGTTAACCCTTTCACCCCCCTTTTGCCAGTGTCACTAAGCGATCATTTTTCTGATCGCTGCATTAGTGTCGCTACTGTCGCTAGATAGCTAGTTATTTTTTTAGGTTCACCGCCTGGTTTTTATAGCGCTAGGTACCCCGATATACTACCCAATAATGGTTTTAACCCCCTGATTGCCCCTAGTTAACCCTTTCACCCCCCTTTTGCCAGTGTCACTAAGCAATCATTTTTCTGATCGCTGCATTAGTGTCGCTAGTGTCGCTAGGTAGCTAGTTATTTTTTTAGGTTCACCGCCAGGTTTTTATAGCGCTAGGTACCCCGATATACTACCCAATAATGGTTTTAACCCCCTGATTGCCCCTAGTTAACCCTTTCACCCCTTTTGCCAGTGTCACTAAGCGATCATTTTTCTGATCGCTGCATTAGTGTGGCTAGTGTCGCTAGGTAGCTAGTTATTTTTTTAGGTTCACCGCTAGGTTTTTATAGCGCTAGGTACCCCGATATACTACCCAATAATGGTTTTAACCCCCTGATTGCCCCTAGTTAACCCTTTCACCCCCTTTTGCCAGTGTCACTAAGCGGTCATTTTTCTGATCGCTGCATTAGTGTCGCTAGTGTCGCTAGGTAGCTAGTTATTTTTTTAGGTTCACCGCCAGGTTTTTATAGCACTAGGTACCCCAATATACTACCCAATAACGGTTTTAACCCCCTGATTGCCCCTAGTTAACCCTTTCACCCCCTTTTGCCAGTTTCACTAAGTGATAATTTTTCTGATCGATGCATTAGTACCACTAGTGCCGCTAGGTAGCTAGTTATTTTTTTAGGTTCACTGCCAGGTTTTTATAGCGCTAGGTACCCCCATATACTACCCAATAATGGTTTTAATTCCCTGATTGCCCCTAGTTAACCCTTTCACCAGCGATCACCGTATAAGTGTCACTGGTGACGCTGGTTAGCCAGTTAGTTATTTAGGTTCCCCGTCAGGTTTTTATATAGCGCCAGGGACCCCCATATAGTACCTAATAAAAATGTGAACCCCTTGATTGCCCCTAGTTAACCCTTTCACCAGTGATCACCGTATAAGTGTTACGGGTGACTCTGGTTAGTTAGTTTGCTTTTTATAGCATCAGGGCACCCATCATTTATTACCCAATAAAGGTTTAACCCCCTGATCACCCGGCGGGTGATATCAATTAGGTTTTAGGGTCAGGGTCTGAGTCGCCCCAGGCAGCGCTAGGCTAGTGCCAGTACCGCTAACACCCACGCGCAAAGCATACACCTCCCGTAGTGGTATAGAATCTGAACAGATCAATATCTGATCTGATCAGATCTATACTAGCGTCCCCAGCAGTTTAGGGTTCCAAAAAAACGCATTGTTAGCGGGATCAGCCCAGATACCTTCTAGCACCTGCGTTTTGCCCCTCCGCCCAGTTCACCCAAGTGCAGTATCGATCGATCGCTGTCACTTACAAAACACTAAACACATAACTTCAGTGTTCGCAGAGTCAGGCCTGATCCCTGTGTTCGCTAACAGTTTTATGGCCTTTCGAAACTGTGATAGGTAGTGAGGAGTGAAATCAAAAATTTGCACCCTTAGAAACCCTGAAGGCAGTGATTGGTTTTCGGGGTGCCGTACGCAGCTAGACTCCCAAAAAGTCCCACATATGTGGTATCCCCGTACTCAGGAGAAGAAGCAGAATATATTTTGGGGTGAAATTCCACATATAACTATGGCATGTGTGAGCAATATATCATTTAGTGACAACTTTTTGTAAACTTTTTTTTTTTTTTGCGTCATTATTCAATCACTTGGGACAAACAAAAAATATTCAATGGGCTCAACATGCCCCTCAGAAATTTCCTTAGGGTGTCTACTTTCCAAAATGGGGTCATTTGGGGGGGGGGTTTGTGTTATTTTGCCATTTTATGGCCTTTCGAAACTGTGATAGGTAGTGAGGAGTGAAATCAAAAATTTGCACCCTTAGAAATCCTGAAAGCAGTGATTGGATTTTGGGGTGCCGTACGCGACTAGACTCCCAAAAAGTCCCACATATGTGGTATCCCCATACTCAAGAGAAGCAGCATAATATATTTTGGGGTGCAATTCTACATATAACTATGGCATGTGTGAGCAATATATCATTTAGTGACAACTTTTTGTAAACTTTTTTTTTTTTTGTGTCATTATTCAATCAAAAAAAAAAATATTCAGTGGGCTCAACATGCCCCTCAGCAATTTCCTTGGGGTGTCTACTTTCCAAAATGGGGTCATTTGGGGGGGGGGGTTTGTACTGCCCTACCATTTTAGCACCTCAAGAATTTAGATAGGCAGTCATAAATTAAAAGCTATGTAAATTCCAGAAAATGTAGTCTAGTTTGTAGACGCTATAACTTTTGCGCAAACCAATAAATATACGCTTATTGACATTTTTTTTACTAAAGACATGTGGCTGAATAAATTTTGCCCTAAATGTATGACTAAAATTGAGTTTATTCGATTTTTCTTATAACAAAAAGTAGAAAATATATTTTTTCTCAAAATTTTCTGGCTTTTTCCATTTATATCGCAAAAAATAAAAATCGCAGAGGCAATCAAATACCATCAAAAGAAAGCTCTATTTGTGGGAAGAAAAGGACACAAATTTCGTTTGGGTACAACATTGCATGACCGCGCAATTACCAGTTAAAACAGTGCAGTGCAAAATTGTAAAAAGACCTCTGGTCCTTAGGCTGAAAATTGGTCCGGGCTAAAGTGGTTAAAGAATCTGGACATATACTTGGACGATTCAGTTAGATATATAGCACTCGTATGTGAACTCGATAATATCAAATATGCATTGGTTAATGTGTACCTCCCCAACACAAAGCAACTAGCTTTTTGAAAAAGATTTGGAAGAAAGTCTCCACAAAGAGACAAGGAACTGTAATCATGTGTGAAGACTTTAATGTAATCCCTGGCAAAGATATGGACCAGTCCAGTGATACTAGGCATCAACAGCGTAGAGCCACTCTGAACCAATTCATCTCCTCCTCAGGTCTATACGTGTGGAGATGTCAACACTCATCAGAAAAAGACTTTACGTTCTTCTCCAGTGTTCATCACACTTACTCCCATATAGACTTGTTTCTAGTAGACATAGAAGTTGTTTTGCAACAGGTTGGGAAGTCAGAAATACATTGTATTACCTGGTCAGACCACGCACCAATTTCTATTAGTGATCATCGTACTGAAACCAGGGCAAACAGATGGCGTAACAACATCTATACTCTATCTCAACCTAACAACTCAGACCAAATAAAAAAAGCACTTAAAGAATTATTCGCCATTAACGCTCCCTCAGTCGATGATCCCTTTATACTATGGAACACCCACAAAGTCTACATTAGGGGACTACTTATACAGATGAGCGCAAAATTTAGGTGGCAACGGTCGGAGTGGCCTAACGAATTACTAGCCAAAATCAGCCAATTAGAAAATCTTAACAAGCACAAAACAACGCAAGAAATCCAGGACTCACTGTTAATTACTAGACAGGAACTGCGAACCCATCTGGTGGCCCAACATGACCACCAGATGCGTTCCTTAAAGGCTCAATCCTACCGATATGGGGACAAGGCAGGGAAACTACTAGCTAACCAACTGAAAGAAAAAATAGTCAAAAGAAAAAATACCTTACCTTATAAAATCCAAATCCAAATTAAAAGTTATATCACACTTTTTAACTTTGGTGAACCTGCCTACACTATCTCAAACTGACTTAGACCATCTAAACCAACCTTTTACAAAACAGGACACAGAAAAATTAATCAAAAGCCTCCCCCAGATCAAATCTCCAGGACCTGATGGATATTTATCTGAATGTTATCAACTGCTTAGCCCCATCTTGTGATTGTACTTACATTGAGTCTTTGAGGTGGCAATGGCCACTGCAAATTTTCCTCTGGAAATGCTTGCAGCCACAATAATTACTCTTCCCAAGCAGGGCAAAGAGGCTAAATTACCACAAAACTTTAGGCCAATCTCATTACTGAGCATAGATATGAAATTATACGTTAGGATGCTAGCACACAGAATAACAAACTTGATGCCAAAACTGATAAATTATGACCAAGTAGGCTTTGTATTCGGTCGCTAGACTACAGACACCACCAGAACAATGCTAAACCTCCTACACTTGGTTGAAAAAAAAGAGAGCCTTCTCTGCTTCTCACGTTGGATGCAGAGAAGGCTTTCGATAGAGTACACTGGGGGTATTTTGGAAACGTTTTGGAGAAATTTAGAATGTCCGGCCCAATACAGAATGCAATATTAGCATTATACTCCTCTCCTTCAGCATTTTTTTTTCACGGAAGGAATGTTTTCCAAAACATTCCAAATCACAAATGGGACCAGGCAGGGGTGTCTCCTGTCCCCTCTAATTTTTGCATTAATAATGGAACCCCTAACAGAGAAAATAAGGTCAGACCCGAGCATTCAGGGCATTATAGCTCACAAACACCAACATAAAATATCACTGTTTGCTGACAACCTTATTATTTCTTTATCAAACCCGGCCATGTCACTACCTGCTGCCTATGATGTATTACAACTGTTCAGCAACGGTCCTATTATAAGATTAATGCCACCAAATCAAACACAAAAAGTTGGAGTCCGAATCATACCTTTGTCATAAGAGCAATATTGAATATGTGGTCCTATGCAATTCATTTTTATAATTGTTCAATAAAAATGATTAAATCAAAACACAGTCATTAACTGAAACAAAAACAACTCTTTAGGAGACTTAAAACTGAGAGAGGAACAGGTAAACTGTGCTACTAAGGTGAGGTTGTGGATGACAGCTTCATGTCACAGGTCATACACCATGCAAACCTGACACAGCAACAAAACACAAGGTAGTTATACTGCAAGGTCTCTCCCAGGCAAAGATTTTAAGGCAGACTGGGGTTTCAAGATGTGCTGTTTAAGCTCTTTTGAAGAAGCACAAGGAAACGGGCAACATTGAGGACTGTAGATGCAGTGGTCAGACAAGGAAACTTAATGCACCAGATGTCCAGCAGTGCCATCAGCACAGAACTGTTGGAAACGAATGGTACACTCATCTACTGTCCGGAGAAGTCTGGTCAGAAGTGGTCTTCATGGAAGAATTGCGGCCAAAAAGCCATGCCTCTGACGTGGAACAAAGGCTAAAAGAACCTATGCATGAAAATATAGGAACTGGGGTGCAGAAAAATGACAGCAGGTGCTCTGGACTGATTTATCAATATTTGAACTATTTAGCTGTAGCAGGAGGCAGTTTGTTTGCCAAAAGGTTGGAGAGTGGTACAATAATGAGTGTCTATGGGCAACAGCGAAGCATGGTAGAGGTTCCTTGAAAGTGAGGCTGCATTTTTTTTGCAAATGAAATTGGATATTTGATCAGGATCAATGATGTCCTGAATGCTGAGAAATACAGGCAGATATTTATACACCATGCCATACCATCAGGAAGGTGTGTGAATGGGCCTAAATGTATTCTGCAGCAGGACAAAAACCCCAAACATACAGCCAATACCATTAAGATCTTCAGCGTAAAGAACAAGTTGTCCTGCATGTGATGGTTTGGCCCCCACAGAGCACTGATCGCAACATCATCGAGTCTGCCTGGGATTACATGAAGAGTCAAAAAGATTTAGGCAGCCTACATCCGTAGAAGATCTGTGTTTTTTTCTCCAAGATGTTTGGACCAATCTACCTACTGGGATCCTTCAAAAACTGCTGAAAAGAGAGCATCCCACTTCCACCTCTTGCCAAATGGGAAATAGACTTGGGTCACCATTTTACACCATCTCAATGGATGACTGCCCTCAAATCCATACATAAAGCAACACGCTATTAGAACTAATGCAAAAAATAATGCAACGTAGATACTAAACCCCCTCGCTTATATCAAAATTTGGAGGCTCTAACCCCCATTCATGCTGGAGGAAGTGTGGCCAATTAGGGACAATGCTCCAAATTTTTTGGGACTGTCCTACCATATTAGCCTACTGGAAAAATGTCTTTGAGCTAATTTCTAAAATAATAAGTACCCCCCTACAACCTTCCCCAGAATTGGCCTTATTCAATCTAGAAATTACTAATATTCCCCCTACATATCTTAAAATAACAACTCACTTACTTTTGGCAGCTAGACTGTCGATCACTAGAAAATGGAAATCGGAAACCCCGCCCTCTTTAAACGATGTTATACTTTTGACTCAGACTCATCACTCCTACGAACTTATGATTACAAACTCATGCGATCACTACCATAGAGAACAACAGGTATGGGCACCTTGGATCAAATGGTATAAAAACTTCACTCAAACAATGTAATAATATATAAAGGCACTAATCCTAATAACAATGTGATGGGGTCGGACCCCTCCGGACACAGAAAGCTCCCGTTAAGGGGTGTCGGAGGAGGCGGTCACTGTCACTAAGATGGATTATTGCAATTGTTTACTGACTACCTGATACTTGTATATCAAGATATGCCTACCGTTGCTTATGATATGTCGGGCTGAGGTGTTCCTCTCCTTTCCTACCTTAATATGCAAGCTGTGTACTGTGTCTGTTTATTTTTGTTTATTTCTGTTTATTTTTTGTATTGCTTTACTGTTGAAAATCAATAAAAAAGATTTGACGCAAAAAAAAAAAAGAAAGAAACTATGCCTCTCTCAGAAAATCTGATACATCTGTACAATTTCTCCTATTTTTTTCTTTTTGATACACAATTCACTATTGTTGATGCTGGCTGCTGATCCTTATTGTTTTTTAGATTCACTAGTAGCGCAACTTTTTTCTACATATAATAAATTTACTAACTAAGAGAGCATCCCCACAGGGTGGCAAAAATGTAAAGGGAACACATAGGATGCATTAAGGTGAAAAAACATGAGGGTTTACAACCCCTTTAACAGTAACAGCCAGTGATTAAGCCTGCAGTAATGACAAATTAAGACTGCAGTAATGGCAGTCTGTATTAAATCCCCAGGACAGATCTGGGGAAACTTATAAGGTTTGTCCCTCAAACAATCTTATTAACAAATGTTCAAGCACCAGATTGCTGTTCTTTCATAGTGGCAGACAGAAGCACAGTCAATAGGAAATTGGAATACTGAAGCATGGATGAGCAGAAAGCCATAAAAAGAAATTGCAAACTCATTACCATGCATGCAAATAACCACAATTCTATATTACCTTCTGCAATTACTCTGTTGGAATCAGGTCTGTTAATCAACTTTTCTGACTAAAGCGTACTTTAATTTGCACGTATACTGCCTGTCTATATTCTGCTAAAAAAACATTCAGTCTGTATGCAGACTCCTTTTCTGAAGTCACAGGGACACTACAAACCACCGTGATGAATCGAATATTCCGGCACCAAGCTGCAATGTTGTATAAGCCATAGCCATATAGAGCTCAACAATAAAAAATAAATGCACATCTTTTTGCAGGGAAAAAAAAAAATGTGCCTTTATTATTTTTTATTAGGCATCTGGAAAGCATTGTGCCCATGATCAGCAGATCACGGGTGCAATGCAGGGTTCCTGCAGGCTGTCAGGGTAAGCTGTCTACTCATACATCGTACGGGCAGACGCTCACACAATAACTGGAACCATCAATGAACTACCTAGAGCACTCATCAGCTTAGTTAATTTAAAACTACAAGTCATTGGCTGCAAAGGCTGTCGGTACTTTAATATGAATAATGTGACTGGGTGGGCAGAGCCCGCATGGCTGCATTTTAAAAAAAATTGTGACAGTGGATTTGGTGGGAAGATCCCCGATCCACCACCTCGAGTGACAGCGAGAGGTTGCAGCTGTGGCACCATGTTACATGTTCATCCCTAAAAATGGGTGGAGCATGTTCCAAGTTCCCAAAGGTGAACTTATTTAAGCATCTGTGAGCCCTGGCAAATTCATGACAGCAATAGAATATCAAAATCAGTAAATGTATTAGAAATATAATCAAAGTATATAACTACACATAACTGTACAGTATGTGGCACTCTTTTTGCCACTTATATTTTTAAAACTGCTGAGCACTGAAGTTTCATTGCAATGGAAATAATAACTTGTTTGCATCACAGAAAGTTTAAGAGAACCCAAGCAGGTTGTGGTCTAACTTGGGAGACAAAACTAATTTAGACAGTAAAACTGTAGCAATAAGTCCTTCTACCTGCTATATTGACAAGGAGTCCAGCGTGTTCTGGATGGTGTAGTCAATCATATCCTTCTTCAATGTAACTCTTTTTTTAAACGCACAATTATAATTAAGGTTTGCTACAGTGCGATTAGTATGCCATTACTTTCTGTGTTGATGGGTTTTTGTTTGCTGCAATAGGTTATGAAAAAAAAAAAACTTTTGAAGGATACCAAATGCAGGTCAAAAGAAGCTTGGCTGCAGGTCAAATGCACCCGACAATGAACTCTGAATGATTTCAGAAATGTCTCAAACTGATAATATAATGACATTATGACACAATAAAAGCCTAAAGCCAGTGGACACAGGCTCTAAGGCCAGGTTTTCCAAATCTGACATCGCTTTATAAGGATTTTTTTAAATTAGTTGTCATGGCCAGGAAAATTCAAAACACCAAGATAATACTTTACCAATGAATGACATTTCTAGGATAGGTACCTGAATGCAAACAAAGAGTGGGGGATCCCAGGTGACATCACTGACTAAATATGGTCATGACTATGGCCTATATTGGCCAGTGATGCTAACCATGACTCATTCCCATTTTGTTTACACTCAGCTATTGAACCAGGTCATGTCATTTGCAATGAGAGTCCACAGTTGCATATAATCAAAGTGGTTGAAATCAATAATTAACTAAAAAATATAAAAAGTGCAATAAGTGTGAATCACCTCACAAAGTGCAAATTGTGCGATTCAATAAATGCAACTAAAGTAATTGCTGCGATAATAAATGTGCTCACATAATATATACATGCCAAAAAAGAAAAAAATGTAAAATCCAAGGACATTAAAAAATGTGCAAAAAACAATTTTAAAAAACAAAACAGATATGTAAATAATAAATGCTCATTAATTCCAGTTCATGCAAATGCTTCGTGAACAATAAACAAAGTCCATGCATAAAGGTGACTTCCACAGTGTGTACTAATCCAGTGATTCAATTCAGTGCCAAGCCAGTGCACCACCTGTTTCCCCCAGCCTCTCACCTCAAATACTTGATAAAGAAGCACAATTTAAAAGCCAAAGCTATTTCATCCACAATCGTCCAGCAGCTAGTATCCAGCTGAATCTTTCTTTCCCAGGTTCTTCACCTCTCACATAAGTATAGAACAAAAGGACAGGGGGGCTCTCATGTGTAGTATCCAGATTAAACAATTTTAATAACAAAAAGTAGCAACTTACAATTAAGTAGATAACAGCGAATAGATGTAATACCAATCCGAACTTCCGGTCTCGGCCGCGACCGGAAGTGGCAAGTGCAACACCACAGCTCCTTCCCTGACGCGTTGCGTCACGATCACATGACTTTTTCATTACCCTTTGAAAAAGTCATGTGATCGTGACGCAACGCGTCAGGGAAGGAGCTGTGGTGTTGCACTTGCCACTTCCGGTCGCGGCCGAGACCGGAAGTTCGGATTGGTATTACATCTATTCGCTGTTATCTACTTAATTGTAAGTTGCTACTTTTTGTTATTAAAATTGTTTAATCTGGATACTACACATGAGAGCCCCCCTGTCCTTTTGTTCTATACTTATGTGAGAGGTGAAGAACCTGGGAAAGAAAGATTCAGCTGGATACTAGCTGCTGGACGATTGTGGATGAAATAGCTTTGGCTTTTAAATTGTGCTTCTTTATCAAGTATTTGAGGTGAGAGGCTGGGGGAAACAGGTGGTGCACTGGCTTGGCACTGAATTGAATCACTGGATTAGTACACACTGTGGAAGTCACCTTTATGCATGGACTTTGTTTATTGTTCACGAAGCATTTGCATGAACTGGAATTAATGAGCATTTATTATTTACATATCTGTTTTGTTTTTTAAAATTGTTTTTTGCACATTTTTTAATGTCCTTGGATTTTACATTTTTTTCTTTTTTGGCATGTATATATTATGTGAGCACATTTATTATCGCAGCAATTACTTTAGTTGCATTTATTGAATCGCACAATTTGCACTTTGTGAGGTGATTCACACTTATTGCACTTTTTATATTTTTTAGTTAATTATTGATTGTATAGGCTTTTTATGGTTAGCGCCGCAATTTATTTATTTTTTACTGTATCACTAGTAGTGTGGAGATCACTATTTTTGCAGGCTGCTTCCACACTTTAATATTATTATTTATACTTTTTTTGGTTTTTTACACATTGATTAGCAAGGTGAAGTGCACTAGTACCCTCTAATTATAAAGTGGTTGAAATGTTGTTTCTGTGGAATCTTTCATCACTATAGAGAATTATCTAAATCAAAAGACTATGTGATTGATGATGGATTTACAACGTGGGACTTTTTTGTGTGTTGTGTGTTTATTTACTACTATTTGTTTTTTTGTGAATGATTAACGGGGGGGGGGGGGGAGGGTGCAAATAACTAGGGCCCCTTATTTTAAAGGGGTGTTCCAGATTCTGATAAGTGATCACCAATTTCTAGGATTAAGGCAGCCAATGTGCACAGGGTCATTGCTTGCTAGGATGACCACAGGTGACCACAAGTTAGGGTTGCCACCTCATTCCTTTAAACCTGAACACATATGAATTCCACAGGTTTTGAAGCTAATTGAATGCAGATACAGCACCAAGTGAGTTTACTAACCACCTTAATCAGCCACAGAACCTGCATAATTAATATGTGTTCAGTTTTAAAGGGATGAGGTGGCAACCCTACCACAAGTGTCCTCGCTACCAAGGAAGCTTGTGGTACGCACAGCCGCTACTTGCATCTTAGCAACTACAGATGAGCGGAACACCCCCCGGTTCGGTATGCACCAGAACATGCGAACAGGCAAAAAATGTGTACGAACAAGCGAACACCGTTAAAGTCTATGGGACACGAACATGAAAAATCAAAAGTGCTCATTTTAAAGGCTTACATGCAAGTTATTGCCATAAAAAGTATATGGGGACCCAGGTCCTGCCCCAAGGGACATATATAAATGCAAAGAAAAGTTTTTAAAATGGCGTTTTTTTTCAGGAGCAGTAATTTTAATAATGCTTAAAGTGAAACAATAAAAATGAATTATTCCTTTAACCACTTGCTGACCAGCCATTGTCATTATACTGTGGCAGGTCAGCACATCCCGTAAACCATTGTAGTTGTACATCGGTCCCTTTAAGTGGGATAGCAGGCATTGTGGGGGTGCCCATGCACGTGGCAGGCACGAGATCCAGAACAGGGGCATGTGTGTAACACACACATATACCTGTTCTCTGAGGAGAGGCAGATCGTGAATTGCTACTAGCTTGAAACAATGATCTGTCATTTCCTCCAGCCACTCCCATCCCCCTACAGTTAGAACACACACTAGGGAACACATTTAATTCCTTGCTCAATGGTCCCAAAAATGTGTCAAAAGTGTCTGATCTGTCCGCCATAATGTCGCAGTCCTGATAAAAATCAAAAAAAAAAAAAAATGCCATCAATCTTTCCCCTATTTTGTAGATGCTATAACTTGTGTGCAAAACAATCAACCAATATATGCTTATTGTGAATTTTATTACCAAAAATATGTAGAAGAATATATATTGGCCTAAACTGAGGAAAAAAATAGATTTAAAAAACACTGCTCAAATTGAATCCAGGTTTATTCAGCTCATCACTACTTATAATAACAATGCTTTATTAGACATGTAATAAAAATATTTCAAGTAAATCTAGACCCAACAACAAAAGTTTGATACATTGCAACTGATTATTCCTTAGATCCAGGGTAGGCAACCCCTGGCACTGGTGCCTTAAGCGGCACACAAAGCCTCTTTTTCCAGCACTCAACTTCCTCCCCATAAGCAGAGCAGCGCAGGGAAGTGTCAGTGAGACACTAACGTATTCCAATTTTGGAATTCCTCACTCCGCACCTGCACTGAGGGGGAGGCACTGTGTCCCCACACATTTAAAAGATGGGAAAAATTGTTTGGATCTCTAACTTTGCTGTAGCTACAATCGTCAGCTTTTGTGATGGGGAAGAGATTGGGTGCAGTTCTGCTAGGGGGGGGGGGGGTGGTCCCTGTTTCCAGGAGGATACTATCTTAGCCACTGCTAAAGCCAATCACAGTCCTGCTAGCCCCGTCCATCATCTGGAGGAATATGACTCGCTTGGTTGCCACTACCAATCTTAGAAAGAAGGGATTTCACTGTAATTGAGAAAACCACAATCAAGTGACAGTTTGTGGAATTACCGTTGAGCTTCTAGGAAACGTTGTTGAAATTATTCCTGAACCTTTGCGTCACTTACTACTGAACCCCTGCACTCTGTGTCCCTTTAAGCCACAGCCAGTATTCAGCACAATGAAAATCACACCCAACCACTTTTTCTCAGCTACAGGGGGCCCAACTTTTTATCCTACACACAGGCCCACTGCTTTAAGAAAATGGCCCTGACCTGAGCTCATCATTGCACATCCATTACATATGCTTGTATGTGACATCAAATACAAGCACATGGGCTGGTGGGCTGGTTGCAAGAGGAGGGGATCAGCAGGATGAGTGCCAGGATAAGTAGAGGTGTCTTATGGTGGGACAGAGGGGTTAGTGGTGGGACAGAAGTGCAAGGGGGTACAGTGGTGGGGCAGATGTGCAGGAGGTACAGTGGTGGGAGGGATGAGAAGGGGGTTCAGCAGCGGAACAGAAAAGCAGGGGGGTATGGTGGTGGGGCAGATGCAGGGTTGTCTTTAATATTGATTGGACCCTAGGCAAGAATTTTCATGCCCCCCCCCCCCCCCCCCATGCTCTCCACCTGCTCTGAGACATAAAATAAATAGCAGCTAAAATCAGTTTACTGAATCAAATCAGGCAGCTATTATGATTAGTTGCTAGAGGTTACAGTGCATCATTACTGCTCACTGACTGGTTGCTAGAGGTTACAGCACACATTACAGCTCACTGGTTAGTTGCTAGAGGTTACAGCACATGATTTCTGCTTGTCGATTGGTTGCTAGAGATTACTGTGGATATGACCTCAGGGGGGCATGGTATACATATCAATGACTCCAGCCTCCGATATTTACATATGAATGCCTGTAATTTACATGTAAACACATGGTCTGCAGCTGAGTCATCTGTACACAACAATAGGGCAGAGCTGGGCAGCATTAGTAGCAGCGCTTCACACTGAGATATTGGGACACAGCACAGGACTAAAACTTCAAGGAGCAAGGGAATTTAAACCAGAATAGTTGGCAAGCATGAGGCAGCTGCTTTGGACCCCACAACAATGACAGGGCCCAGGGCAGCTGCCCCTTTTGCCTTGCCTTAAAAATGGCCCTGGGCAGATGAGCAAGGGGTTACAATGTGGAACAGATGAGCAGAGGGAGTTCAGTGTTGGGTCAGAGGAGAAAGGCAGTGTATTGGTGGGACAGATGAGCAGGGGGTTAAAGTGGTGGGCCAGAGGAGCAGGGAGTACAGAGGTGGGGCAGATGTGCAGAGAAGTAGAGAGGTACATTGGTGGAACACATGAGCAGTGAGTTACAGTGGTGGGGCAGAAGAGCAGGGGGAACAGAGGTGGGACAGATGTACAGGGGGTTACAGTGGTGGTAAAAGATGAGCAGGGTAGTACAGTTTTGGGGCAGATGTTCAGGGTGTTACAGTGGTGGGGCAGAGGAGAAGGGGGGTACAGTGGTGAAACAGATTTGCAGGGGGACAGTGATTTGAAGTGTGAAGGTGCATGAATTGTGGATCAGCTGAGGTGTGGAGTTGCAGGTATTGGGTCTGATCTGAGGCGAGAGAGTGCAGGATGTTAATTTCTCACTATCAAGGTTGTTTACAGCATTTACTTTATAAAAAATCCTTTTCGTGATTGAGAGTGTGAAGTTGTCACATTTCTGCATTCTCTATTTCTTTGAAAAAAAAAATTTCGGCACACAGTGTTCAAAAGGTTGCCTACCCCTGCCTTAGAGATATATTGCCTAAATGTGATTTTTTTTTCACCAGTCGATTCTGCCAACCTCACATTATCTGAACTAAAGTGAAAATGTGCACTGCACTGTATATATAATGAAGTGGTATTTCCATTGTTCATTGGAGTACAAACAACCCCCCCCCCCCCCCCCACGCATAAATGGGTACTATCTTACAGTTCATAGAAAGTAGCAGAGGAACCTGTTGATAGCATTGTTTCAGATTTCTATTCAGTGCACAAGAATCTGCAAGGAAACAAGATTTATCCAAGGATTAACAAGTATTTTTCTGTACTTATTCTTAAAAAAGAACTAATGCTGCAATGAATCACATCTAGGGACTGATGAGCTGTAGTTACATTTTTATTTTTTGGGTTTAGATTTACTGTGATATACTGAGAAACTGATTAAACTACCAGGGCAAAGATCATCCTTTCCATACATAATATATATATATATATATATATATATATATATATATAAACTCATAGTTCATATTACCGCCAACAGTTCATTAATTTAGCACTCTATACAAGTTCTTATCTGAATATGCTCTTACAGGGATTCTAATGGACCAGTATAGTGATGTGAACATCTCAGGCAAATCATAGTTCACCTCTTCGGCAATTTATACAATTAACCACTTAACAACCGCCCTATAGCCGAATGACGGCTACAGGGCGGTTTCTTAACTCTGGGAGGCCGTCATATGACGTCCTCCCAGAATTCCGCTCTCGCGTGCCCCCTGGGATGCGCACTCGAGAGCATCCATGACCGCCGGGTCCATAGGACCCGGCGCATCACGGATCACGGTAAACGGCCGCTCATAGCGGCCGTTTACCACGTGATCGCTCGTCAAATGACGGAGTGATCACTTGTAAACAAACCGGCGTCATGTTATGACGTTGGTTCCTCCCTCCCCCTCTCTGTACTGATCGGAACAGCGGAGGGGGAAGAGATCGGTGTCAGCAGCGATGTGGGCTGCATCTGCAGTGCCCACATCGCTGCTCACCGAAAATTAACCCCTCAATTCCCTGCCAATACTCTGCAATACCCTGTCATTACTCTGCATTACTCTGCAATATCCTGCATTACTCTGCAATACTCTGCATTACTCTGCATTACTCTGCATTACTCTGCATTACACTGCATTACGCTGCAATACCCTGCATTACTCTGCAATACCCTGCATTACTCTGCATTACTCTGCAATACCCTGCAACACTCTGCAATACCCTGCAACACTCTGCAACACTCTGAAATACCCTGCAACACTCTGCAATACCCTGCAACACTCTGCAATACCCTGCAACGCTCTGCAATGCTCTGCAACACCCGCCAATACCCTGCAACACTCTGCAATGCTCTGAAACACCCGCCAATACCCTGCAACACTCTGCAATGCTCTGCAACACTCTGCAATGCTCTGCAACACCCGCCAATACCCTGCAACACTCTGCAATGCTCTGCAACACCCACCAATATCCTGCAATGCTCTGCAACGCAATACTCTGCAACGCCATACTCTGAGATACCCAGCCATACTCTGAGATACCCAGCCATACCCAGCCATAGTCGGTGATACCCTGCAATACCCAGCCATAGACACCCCCCCCCCCTCCCGCCGCCCTCCGGTGCTTCTACCGACTCGCCAATACGATCAAATCCAGAATCTTTTTTTTTATTTTTATTTTTTTCAGGCTTCCCAGCTTAGAGGTGAGATGCGGGGTCTTATTGACCCCATATCTCACTGTAAAGAGGACCTGTCATGCCATATTCCTATTACAAGGGATGTTTACATTCCTTGTATTAGGAATAAAAGTGATCAAAAAATTTATTTTTGGGAGTGCGCATGCGCGGAGTCTCCAATATGGACGCTTGAGCCGGAGCTCCGCCGAACCCAGCGCCACCGACACTTACTGCGCACCGCAGACAGCGAGCCCGAGGAAGACAACGAGCGATCCGCCACCCCCTCACCCCGGGGAAGCTCTCCGCATGCCCAAAAAACAGGTCCGCAGAGACCTGGTCCCGCAATTCGACGGATCTCCGCCGTCTGGGTGTACCAAGATGGCCGCCGCGGCCCTGAAGCACGCTGCAGGGAGAGAAACACTCCCAGAAGTAAGGCAAGTGATTGCTCCGGCCTCCCTCAATTATACCCCATCTCACCAAAGTGGAGCAATGCATCCACCCACCCCATCACCAGCCTCTACAGAATCACTGCTGGGCAGAAATTTTGGGGACTCACCGTATTCCCCAGCAGGCCCTATCCTCGATCCGCCCCCAGGGGGATCCTCTCCTTTCCCTCAGTCTGACTCCGGCTCACACACGGACGACCTTCTCCTTAAAATGTCAGCCCTTCTGGAAAGGGGCTTAGCATCCACAGCCGCGAAAATAACAGGAGACATTAAGACAGACTTTCAAAACCTGGGAGCCAGGATGGAAGCGATAGAACAAAAACTGGACATGACAGTGTCAGCAACCAACCAGAACTCAGAACATATCCAGACTTTACAAGACAGACTGGACACCGCCATACTTAGAATCGACGAACTGGAAAACAGATCCAGAAGATACAACTTCCGAATCAGGGGAATACCAGAATCCATAACTGATGTGGCGCAAGCTACCCAGGAAGTCATCACATCCCTGATCCCGGACATACGGCAACACCGCCTGGAGCTGGATAGGGTCCACAGAACCCTCGGACCTCCACGTAAGGATGGGTCCCCCCGGGACATTATAGCCAAGCCACACTTTTACCAGGTGAAAGAAGAAATTATGAAACAGTCCAGAGCGGCTAAACATCTGTCCTATCACGGCCATTCAATCCAAATTTTCGCCGATCTGTCCCCCTCCACAATCCAGAGAAGAAGAGCCTTGAAACCTCTCCTATTGGTGCTCACCCAAAAGGAAATCAAATATTGGTGGACATTCCCCTTTGCTGTCAAATTCCAACATATGGGCAAGACCCATTTTTTCACCACTCTTCATGATGGTGAAAAGATTCTCCTATCCCTGAAGCTCATCTCAACGGAAGCAGACATGGACACCTCAAACCCGAACTACAATCCAGCTAAACGCCCGCCCCCTGCTAGCCCAATTACCCCCCTGTGGATTAAGCAGCAGTCAAAACGATCCAAGGAACATACTCAGACCTGAGGCTGGTCTTTTCCTAAGTTTTTCATTTTCCCTAACCCTATTCTCACTCCATGCCGGAGTGCCACGGGGAAACCTCCCCCCACCACTTGAGAGCTTCGGCTCTTTGAACTTCCTGTGGCTGATCTTCCACTTACTGCGGGCCCTTTTTGTTTTCCCATCTTTAACTAACTGGTTCTCATGATGGCCCTCTCATACTATTGACCAGAAAATACTGCTCGGTTTTCACTAAGCCTGCAATTCATACAGAGTTTTGTTCTCATCGGATGATACAGAACATTCCTACATGCTGGATCCTTCTCAAGAGAGACATTTGCACTTCCTTTTAGAACTGTTGTTGGTTCTCTCTCATACCTTAAGCTCTCTGTACCCCCCTCCCTCCCTCTTCTCCCTCCCCCCAATACCCCTTTCCACTTTTCCCTTGCCTCCAACCCATTCCTTCCCCCCCCTCACTTCCCCCCCCCCTCCCCCCCCTTCTTTCTCTTCCTCATTTTTTCCCTAAAGCAGGTAATCTTCCTTAAACCTCGCCAGGTTGATATTGTTTCGATCCAGGTCCAATATTAGGGCCCGCAGCGGGGTATTACCCCGTTTACAGTTCTTCCTTTCATTCATGATTGTTAAAAGGTTTAATTTGATGTCTAAGATTCTGGTTAATATTCCTACATACAATGTTAGACTCTATGATACTAATCATCTAAGTATTTCATGCTATTGGTGCTTACTTTACAACTATTACTTTCTCTTCAAAGTGTTGGGCGCTGGATTCGATCTTTGTGCCCTCCCCTATCCCACAGACCCCCTATGATTTGTGGGCTAGGGTGCCTGCCTTTAGTTATGCAGGCGTTTTTGGTTGGGGTCTCCTCCGGAGGAAGTTTGGGTCCCCAGGGGCTGACCTTGATTCACCAGAGGGGCTATCCTCTGGATTTTTCACCTTCTTCTGCCTTCTACCTTCTTCTTTCCTCCTACTCTGATTCTTCATCTCTGTTTTCTGCTCAACTTTCAATATTCTCAGTGGTCACTCGACTTTTACTCTCCCTACAGGCTCGCATAGTCGCCTCTTCTAGTGCTATGATCGCAATTTATGGTTTACAATTTGGGACGTACGATCTACGGGACCTTCCGCAGAATTGTGTAGATGGACTGGTAAGCATCCCTTTTCTTTGTTTTCATGGCTGACCACCAAGGCTCCAGACTCAGAATAGCCTCTCATAATGTTCAGGGATTAAACTCCCCTATCAAGAGGAAAAAGATATTTGACAGTTATAAATCCCTTAAATTGGACGTAGCCCTAATCCAAGAAACCCATTTTCCTGATCGGTACAGCCCTAATTTCTTACACCAACATTTTCCTCAATTCTTCCTAGCAAAATCGGTAAACAAAACAAAAGGAGTAGCAATACTATTTGCTAAATCTAGTAATTTTGTCTGGCAGATGGATCGCAAAGATCCAAACGGGAGATATATCCTCGTTAAAGGGACAATAGACGGTCAGCTCTATTCCTTCGTCTCTTATTATGCTCCTAACAAAGGTCAACATAAATTTTTCCAATCCATGATGGTCACTCTTGCCCCCCTAATGGAGGGCAAGGTGGTCATGGGAGGAGACTCCAATGTCGCTCTAGACCAAGGTTTGGACAAATCGAACCCATCTAAAAGTAGGCTCACTCGCCCCTCTAACAACAGTCTCAGATTCGCTAAATTAATCCATACCCACGGTTTGGTAGACGCATGGCGTGAAGCCAACCCGACAAATAGAGACTTTACCCACTTTTCCGTTCCGCACCAGTCCTATTCTAGGATAGACCATATTCTACTTCCTACAAGACTACTGCCCAATCTCATCAACTCCAAAATTATTGACACTGTTCTCTCAGACCATTCTATAGTCACTATCACTATACAGAAACCTGCCCATACGGCCAAGCTTTCTCACTGGAGACTCAATGAGTCAATATTAACAGAGCCCTCTAGGGTGGTCGACATTAATAAAGCGCTCCTGGACTATTTTAATCTCAACAAGACGGACGATATCTCAGCGGAAACCTTGTGGGCTGCCCACAAGGTCTCAGTTAGGGGGAGGATCATACAAATAGCTTCTCAGATCAAACGGGAAAGGGAAGCAGACATCCGCAGGCTCGAAACCACTTATGCTGACCTCAGGGCCAAACACAAACGAGATCCCCACAGGTTCCCTACCTCTCTTCTAGACTCCACTAAGCTAGAACTAAATTTAGCATTAACGGCGAGGGCTGAGAAACAGTTGAGATGGTCAGGGGCCAAATTTTATTCTCACACAGACAAACTGGGGCGAATGCTAGCCAATAAACTCTCTCCAAAAATGAGATGCAGGACTATCCCCAAAATCAGGACTCATGACCACATAACCACTTCTGACCCCACAAAAATCATCTCGGCCTTTCGGGAATTTTATGCCAAATTGTATAAAGACGACTGTCAGGGACCCCCTAGTCTCTCCGCTAACTTTTTGGACTCTTTACCTATCCCATCCCTTTCAGATGAGCATAGAGCAATCATGGAGGAGAGGATTACCGTAGAAGAAACACTAGCGGTTATACGGAACTTAAAGACGGGCTCTGCCCCTGGCCCAGACGGTCTGTCGGTACCCTATTATAAGTCTTTTGCAGAGACACTGGCCCCATACTTGACAAATTTCTTTAATGAAAAAGTATCTGGTTCTCCCTTACACCCGGACTTGAACTCTGCTTTCTTGACAGTGATCCCAAAACCAGACAAAAACCCAGAAGAAGTAAGTAATTACAGACCCATTTCATTGATCAATAACGATCTCAAAATCCTCACTAAAATACTCGCAAATAGATTAAACTCCTTTATCCGAACATATGTGCATAAAGATCAGGTTGGATTTATCCCAGGCAGACAAGGCCCAGACCAGACTAGACGAACCATAGACGTGATCTCCATTCTCCAATCAAATTGGCCTAGTGGCCCCAAACAACAGGGGATGATTCTTTCATTAGATATACAAAAGGCCTTCGACTCAGTGTCTTGGCAATACCTTTTTGGGCTCCTGGAGCGTTGGGGATTTGGAGATCGCTTTAGGGGATTGATAAAAGCACTTTATTCTACACCCTCAGCAATTATTAAATCGCAGGGATATTTATCCACCCCTTTTAAGATTGCTAGAGGCACTAGACAGGGGTGCCCTTTATCCCCACTACTCTTCGCAATTGCGATCGAGACTCTAGCAATTGCTATCAGGGTGAACCCTGACATCAAAGGGGTTTTATGTGGACAGCAGGAACACAAATGCGGACTGTTCGCTGACGACTTGATACTCTTCATCACCTCCCCCCTTATCTCCCTCCCAAATCTTTGCAATACTTTATCATCCTTCGCGAAAATTTCTGGATTGGAAGTAAATTTCTCTAAATCACAAGCCCTCAACGTCTCCCTCCCCCCACCTACGGTGGCTTCACTTAAATTGAATTTTCAGTTTGACTGGAATGACCAGACCATCAAATACCTCGGCATAAATCTTACTCCCAGGTTCGAAACTCTATATGAAAAGAACTATCCTCCCATGTTCCGCAAACTCGAACAAGACTTAAAGGTGTGGTCTTCACATCATATCTCCTGGATGGGTAGAATCAATGCCATTAAGATGACCCTAATGCCAAGACTTCTATATCTCTTTAGAGCCCTCCCGATCCCGATACGGTTGGATCATCTCCGTGCTTTCCAAAGCAAGGTTCTGAAATTTATCTGGGGTGGAGCAGGTTACAGATTGCCCCAACAAACACTTTACTTAACACGTAAAAAAGGGGGCCTAGGCCTCCCACACTTATATAAATACTATCAAGCAGCCAGACTTGCGCAAATCTCAGTTTTATATTTTAAGGGGGAGAAGCCTGACTGGCTACAAATAGAAAGTTTAGCAGCCCCACTCAATACTATAGACTTCCTACTTTGGTCCTCACCCAAATGCAGACCTCCAATCATGGCTCCCACTCTCTCCCACTCCTTCGCCTTATGGGACAAATTAAAGCGGAACCCTTATATCGTCTCCAACACAACCCCCCTGTCACACATTTTCCGGAATCCCAAATTCCCCCCCGGTTTAGAGATCCAAGCTTTCCAATGGTGGCTTGATAAAGGGCTGTACCGAATAGGACACTTCTTTTCTAACATTGGACCAATTTCCCTTGCTCATTGCATTAGCAAACTGGACCTCCCGAGTTCGGAGAAGTTCAGATTCGGACAAATTAGCCATTTCCTACACAGCTTGTGGTTAGAAAAACCAAATCCCCCTTGTTTTTCAGAGTATGAGCGTTGGTGTGGTCAGGCGGTGGAACAAAGGGGGGGGATATCCATTATCTACACTTCACTGCTATTCCCTACGGGGAAGTCCTCTTATATGTCGTCCTGGGAGGAAGATCTTCAGTTCCACTGGAGCTTGGAAACCTGGCAATCAGCCTTCTCTATGGCCTTTAAAGGAATAATAAATACTTCCCTAATGGAAGCTAGCGTAAAAGTAATTTCCAGATGGTACCTCACTCCCGCGAGGCTGGCCAAGATGTTCCCTTCGGCTGACCCTTTGTGTTTCAGGGGCTGTCATCTGCAGGGCACATTATCTCATGTATGGTGGGAGTGTCCTAGAATTAGACACTTCTGGAAAAAGATATTCATTATTATCAAAAAAGTAACCGGTCACGAGTTATCCAGGCTACCCGAGACTGCTTTACTTAATGCACATCTCCCTCTCATCTCTAAATATAAGCGGAAGCTAATCCACTTTATTCTATTAGGGGCTAAAATGACCATAGCTAAATCATGGAAACAACCCGGGGTCTCCGTCAGACTCGCCATTAGAAAAATCTCCTGGATTATGTCCCAAGAAAAACTAGCTAGCTCTCTCTTGGATAGGAAGCAAAGTTTTGAATTGACCTGGGAGCCTTGGGCTCATTATGTGGGGATCTCTCTGATTCCTGGGATCCCCTCAGTACAAACACTAAGTTAGAGTGACCACTGAGAATGCTTTATCTCCTTCCTATTATCTCTACTTCTCTCTTTCATCTTTCCTTCTCTTTATCTATCCCTTCGGAGGGCTATCCTCCTCTTCCCTCAGGGATACTGAACAACCATAACAACAACCCCCTCTAGTTGGATGCAGTTATGACAAGGGGAAGGTTACCCAATTTCAGTTCTGATGGGAGGAACCTGGTTCTCGTGCAGCGTGATCCCAATTGGGGCGCGGGAACAAGGTTTCCTCAGTTATTCTTTCCAAGTTTAACTTTTCTGGGGCTCTTATATATCTCTTACCTCACTTTAAGAAGCCTTAACTGTTACTTCCGGTAGAACCCCTTTGAGGTCCCCTCCTCTAATAGGAGATACGGTAACCTATCTAGTTCAGATCTCCCTGCATTGTTGTCTCGCTACCAAACCTCCTCAACAGGCTTCTAAAATTGACTTCACTGTTATATGATTTTTCGAATTATCTTTGTTGTTACTTGAGCTTGTTTAGCTCTATTTGATGTTTCAGTATCTCTGTACTACTTCATTTCTGAACAAAATAAAATATTTTGCAAGAAAAATTTATTTTTGGGGAAAAAAATGTCAAACTAAAATAAATAAAGTAAAATGAACAATAAAAAAACATTTTTTTTTTAAAGTGCCCCTGTCCCCATGTGCTCGCATGCAGAAGCGAACGCATACGTAAGTCCTGCCCACATATGAAAACGGTGTTCAAACCACACATGTGAGGTATCGCTGCGAACGTTAGAGCGAGAGCAATAATTCTAGCCCTAGACCTCCTCTGTAACTAAAAACATATAACCAGTAAAAAAAAATTAAATCGTCGCCTATGGGGATTTTTAAGTAGCGACGTTTGGCACCATTCCACGAGCCTGTGCAATTTTGAAGAGTGACATGTTAGGTATCTATTTACTCGGTGTAACTTCATCTTTCACATTATACAAAAATTGGGCTAACTTTACTGTGTTTTTTTTTTTAAGCACAAAACTGTTTTTTTTCCAAAAAAAAGCATTCGAAAAATTGCTTCGCAAATACCGTGCGAGATAAAAAGTTGCAACGACCACCATTGTATTCTCCAGGGTCTTTGTTAAAAAAACATATATAATGTTTTGGGATTCTATGTAATTTTCTAGCAAATAAATGATGATTTTTACATGTAGGAGAGAAATGTCAGAATTGTCCTGGGTACTCCAGAACGCCTGATGGCGCTCCCTGCATGTTGGGCCTCTGTATGTGGCCACACTGTGTAAAAGTCTCACACATGTGGCATCGCCGTACTCGGGAGTAATAGCAGAATGTAATTTGTGGTATGCATATGCTGTGTGAGAAATAAACTGATAATATGACAATTTTGTGAAAAAAAAAAGAAAAAGTAAAAAAAAATCTTGATTTTGCAAAGAATTGTGGGAAAAAATGACAACTTCAAAAAACTCATCATGCCTCTTACTAAATACCTTGGAATGTCTTCTTTCCAAAAAGGGGTCATTTTGGGGGTATTTATACTTTTCTGGCATGTTAGGGTCTCAAGAATTGAAATAGGCCGTCAGTACTTCAGGTGTGATCAATTTTCAGATATTGGCACATAGCTTGTGGACTCTATAACTTTCACAAAGACCAAATAATATCCACCAATTTGTACTTATTTTTACCAAAGATATGTAGTAGTATAAATTTTGGCCAAAATTTATGAGGAAAAAATTACTAATCTGCTAAATTTTATAACAGAAACAAAGAAAAATTCATTTTTTTACAGAATTTTCTGTATTTTTTCTTTCATAGCACAAAAAATAAAAAACCGAGCGGTGATTAAATACCACCAAAAGAAAGCTCCATTTGTGTGAAAAAAAGGACAAAAATTTCATATAGGTCCAGTGTTGCATGACTGAGTAATTGTCATTCAAAATGTGAGAGCACCGAAAGCTGAAAATTGGTCTGGTTATTAAGGGTGTTTAAGTGCCCAGTAGTCAAGTGGTTAAATTTTTCATCTGACTGTATTCTTGTAATGACATGCACACCGCACATACTATAATACCGCTTAATAGCTCAAATTTGTCAGCAAATATAGTCATGTATAACAATTTAGTATTCATGCGTATCTAGTGCACATGCATGTAACGCGATGATGTCATCAGACTACCTGCCCCACCTGACAGCTTCAGGGGAAGGGAAAGCATGGAGTCTGACCAGAGTGAACCACCATGTCATCTGAGGCTCAGTTCGCAAATATTGGCACCCATTGCAAATGCTACATCTATTTGAAATAATTCATACAAAAAAAAATAATAAAAAAATTATAATAAACTAAATAAACTTCTAATAAAGAATCAGTTTTTTTCCAATTGCCCTTTGATAATTTTTACCTACAAGCAGATATTTTGAAAACCAGATTTTTGGAAAAGGGTTATAAGAGGATTAGTTAGTGGATCAGATACAGCAAGTTGCTTGTATGGATAGAGACAGATGTTTCTATATAAGCAAGTGGTTGAACAGGAAGAGAGTAGTGAATTCCAGGCAGCTTTAATTATCACTTTCTCTAACCAATATTACGAAGTAAAACATTTTATTTATGTGTTAAAAAAGGATAAAACCTTGGATCCTGTGTTACCAGATAAGCTTATTGTTATTTTAAAAGGGTACCTATGCAAAGACAAAATTGTACCATACATAGCTGTGCCACCTAAGAAAGTAAAGATATTTGGTCATTAGAGGTGCAAAGTCTATAGGTGTGTGGGTCCCAGTACTGAGAAGTCTGCAAGTTTTTTGTTAAATACTCCTGAACACACTTATGAAACGTGTAATTTTATCACCTGTTCAACAAAGAATGTTGTTCACTTATTAGAGTGTCCATGCAGACTTCAAGAGGAAGAAAAACCCTAAGGGCCGGTTCACACTGCGGGCGATGCGAGGCGACACCGACTTGCCTCGCCGCGACCTGCCGCGACCTCAGCGGCGACTTGCAAATTACTTCTGTATAGAAGTCAATGCAAGTCGCCCCGAGGTCGCCCAAAAGTAGTACAGGAACCTTTTTTCTGAGTCGGAGCGACTCGAGTCGCTCCTCTCAGAACGGTTCCATTGTACAGAACGGGGGCGACTTGTCAGATCGCGGCGAGGCAAGTCGTGTCGCCTCGCATCGCCTGCAGTGTGAACCGGCCCTAATGGGTTTACTTCCTCTTTGATTCCCTGCAAAGGTAAAGCATAATGGACTACTATGCATCGCTGTCCCCTTGTGTACGGAGCCTCCATCTTCTTGGTGGGTCTCACTGCTCCGGCGCTGTCATTCGATGGAGCCACGATGACGTCATGGCCGTTTATGCGCATGGGAGCCGGCATATCGCTGTTAACAGTGGCGCGTTCAGTGTGCCTGTGCACCACTATCTATGGTGCATGTCTTTTGGGAACTATCTACTAAACTGTACAGGTTTAGGAGATATTTCTTGGACCTACAGGTAAGCCTTAATCTTAATATATATATATATATATATATATATATATATATATATATATATATATATATATATATGATATCTCCATTTCCTTTTTATGAACTGTTTTTTTTTGGATGGTGTGTTAATAATCATTATATTTGATCATTGACTAATTGATTGAATTTTTAGCACCACACTATCTTTTTATTTGTTAGCACTTGTAAGGATAGCCCTAAGATGTGGCTGTGATTGAGAAAGATAAAGCCACAAAGTGAATCAGGGCTTTCCACCCCTTTTGAGCATAGAATTATATTTACTGTTTTTTAAGTTGCCTAACCTCAAAGGGGGTAGGTAAGCTACACATAAGAGTCAGTATTAAGACTTGGGCTGGCCCTTTAAGGCTGATCAAAACTCACATGAGACAGCCTTTATCAGGAAGCAACAGTGATTGACCAGCTCTCAGCTCTAGACTATGCTTCCACCTGGTCTTCCTGTGTTATCAGACTCTCTGCTACATCTTGGCCTCCTCTGACTTGCTCCATCTATGTACCAGTCCAGTCCTTGCTGCCCTGTTGAAATCGGTGGTGGTGCACCACATGTACCAGCCAGCCTGCTCTGCTTACGGCCCTGATATGTGCTATTTATTACATATGCAAACAGTATTATTGAACTGTTTGCATATGTAGTAATTCTGGGTTGCTGTCATCTATTGTATACTCCTAATCTGACAATAACACATCACAATAAAAGCAAAATTTCCAATGCTAAAGTTCATAACAGCTGATATCAGCAATATTGTGGTAAGTCTCCAGCTATTGTTATATACAGCTCAAAGTGCCTTGTGTGATTAGCTGACATCACTTGAGAGATGAAGGCCATTCCTGGAAAAGTGTATTTTTCTCTTTCAGAGATGCTGATGTCGCTAATACCGCTAACTGACAAAAGAAGCAAAATAGTAATTTACTTAATGCTTTTAAAATAAAAATAAACATTTTGAACAGATAACAGTAAAATGCTCATGGTTAGAAAGTCAATAATTCCAGGAATGTAAACTGTTTCTGCATTTATTGTTCCTGCTGAAAAATATCATAATTAAAAAAATGTAGCCTAACCAGCACAACATGCAATTAGATAGACGGATACTAAACCAATCCTCAAGAGAAGGCAAAATAGTCAAATCACTTTAATTCTCAAAGGAAATAAATATTTTGTTGTAAATAATGTTTTGCATGTTATGTAATTCTGATTTTTAAACCTACCTATGAAAAAAGTGCAGTGGTATTCTTTCCAAGTAAATTTGAATGAAAAGAGAAAAGTCACATGCAATTATCAAAGGACACATCACATAATGTAAAACCAAAGCTTGCTTCTTTGCATTATATTTTGAAATAAAGTGCAGGTTTGCTGATAGCAGCACAGGTTTACTATTTTGCCAGGCATACCTAAAAAAGTGTTTAAAAAAACATCAGTATATAGCGTCAAATAATTCAATTGGATAACCAGAAGAATTGTTGACAAAAAGATTGCTTTATGCAATGCTGATATCAAATCAGTAGAACGTTACGCAGGATAAATATTGATTTTTTTAAAGAAATATATATAATTATGTATATTATTCTGACTCGTACATCGTTTCATTCATATCTCTTTTCCTATCCACTCTCATCATTACAAATAGCATCCACTAGAGTAGACAGCAGACCAGTATGATGCTTTAAAATATCTCTTGATACTCCAAATGGTATCAAATGCCATATTTAAATGTTTCACCCTAAGGTCAGCTCAGCTGTCTTGTCACTGCTGACAGTACTATTCAGGGTCTGGAATCAAATGTCAGATTTTTCAGGACATGCCAATTATACTGCAATATTCATAGTATTCAGATTTGCTGAATTCTTAACATCTGGAAATACTTGCCGTGCTTTTCCAAATCACAATTATGTGCTAGCCATCATTTTGGTTTCCAGCATCAAATTGTGCATAGCCATTACAAATTTACAATATTTACTGAAATATTTAGAGAGATGAAAAAGAATGCAGTAATTTTAATATTGAGAGTCTTCATATCATATCCGTTTGAAGTAACATTTAACCACTTACAGACCGGACCATTTTGCTGGTCACAGACCAGACCACTTTTTGTGATTCAGCATTGCGTCGCTTTAACTGACAATTGCGCGGTCGTGCAACGTGGCTCCCAAACAAAATTGACGTCCTTTTTTCCCACAAATAGAGCTTTCTTTTGGTGGTATTTTATCACCCCTGCGGTTTTTATTTTTTGGGCTATAAACAAAAATAGAGGGACAGTTTTGAAAAAAAAACGCATTATTTTTTACTTTTTGTTATAATAAATATCCCCCAAAAATGTATAAAAAATAATTTTTTTTCCCTCAGTTTAGGCCGATACGTATTCTTCTACATATTTTTGATAAAAAATCACAATAAGCAATTATTGATTGGTTTGCGCAAAAGTTATAGCGTTTACAAAATAGGGATAGTTTTATGGCATTTTTATTAATCATTTTTTTTTTACTAGTAATGGCGGCGATCAGCGATTTTTATTGTGACTTTACATGTGTTTGGTTTCCTCTGTTGCTGTCCACGCAGTTCTGGTCACACCTTATTCATGACACTCACCTTATTGATCATGGCTGGTCTCTGGGTAAGCTTATAGCTCAAAATATGAGCTGCAGGTTTGTGGTCATAATAAATACCTGGAAGTACATAGCCTTAATACAATATCAGTGGCAATCCACACACCCATTTGCAGACATTGAAGAAGCAAATGGACCTATATGCTGTGAGCAAGGGTTAAACTCTTAGACAGAAGCAATTACAGATAGTAATGTAATAAACCAATTACTTAAGGCACTGTAAGCTAAGCAGAACACTGAATTTGTTTCAAACTGGCATTTAGACATAATAGGTTAATGCATAGCAATCATTGAACACATTGCACCCAAAAGCAGACCTTAAACGCACAGCAGCAACACAATGCAAAGCAGTGGCAGTGCCATACTGAAGCATCACACTGTCATGAGCAGCGCAATGAAGGGTTAATATACCTGGCAGGATCACCTACACTAGGCAACTGCCCTGTAAAGTTTAAAAACAGAAAATCCAAGCAGATTAGAGCATTGACACAGTGATTCCAAATCTGTAAAGCCAGGCATTGCTGAGTTAATAGGTAAGACTCAACTTTGCAGAACACACCTGTATATCAGTTGATGCATTAGTAGTCCTACAGACAGTTAATACCTGTGAGGCAAATAAAACAGACTGAACTATACACAGCAGTTTAACCTACTTTGGCAGCTTGTATAATAACAGCATAATGATTCAGACACACCATGACAGCCCATGGAAAGCTTACCTGCTCTGTGCAGCACCCCTCCCTGACTGGCTCAAGGGGGGGGAGAGGCTCCATTCCTGAACAGGTGGTCACCAATCCATTCTGCCTACAGCAGGCCAGCAGTTACCCCAACATTATCTTGCTGCTCCCTGCCCCCTGAAAGCCCACAGTCCAGCCTCAGGAAGCAGAGAAGGAGTCATATTGGAAGGGGGTAACAAAATGTGTGTGTGTGGGGCCACAACTCAGCTTTCATTTGGTGGTATTTGATCATCTCTGTGGTTATTATTTTTTATGCTATAAACAAAAAAAGAGCGACAATTTAAATGAAGCACAATATTTTGTAGTTTTTGCTTTAATAAATATTCCCAATTTTTGAGGAACATAACTAACGTTCAGGTAGCGAATCTAAACCATATTGTTGGGAGCTGAATGGTAAACATTTCTGGATATTTTCCAGGCTAATAAGCAAGGTGATTGTCAAACAAATGGCATTCCATGCTGGGCAATACCATGGGGAACATGTACCAAAGCAAGAAAACATTTTTAAACATTTTCTTTGGCTGGAAGCAGCAATTTTTAGTAAGAATTAGAGTGAAACATTAAAAACGCAAAATTCCAATCCTGTGTGTGGGGGGGGGGGATGGAGTGTGACCAGATGTGACCGAGGCAGCAAGTGGTACTCCTGCTTTACCCAGTTATTGGAGCTGTTTCATCTGGCTTTATTGCACAGTTTTCTGTTGTATATACTACCCTCGCTCGGGAGATGCCTAATGTACCCGCCAAACATGCAAAAAGTGCACAGCAGGTGCAACACCAGACCCGCTCAATGGGAGGCCTGGGACGAGGCTCCACCTCTGCCATCTTGGCTTCTGAGTCGGCTATTTAGTGCGCCAAACTGACGACCACAAGGATGGAACAGGCAAAGGTGACCATAAGCTTATAGGAGAGGGAGCTATGAGGTCCATACGGACTTGGCCACCTGCGGGCACTTTTTAGGTCCGTATGGCTAATGGACCTGGCAGTGAAAGGGTTAATGAGGGGGGAAAAAGTTGAAAAACAAATGTCAGCGGATCGGCTGTAAGCGGATTGTCCCCAACATCCGTTTTTCATCCGTTTCGTTTTTCTTAAAGGAAGAAAAATAGGCTTTTCTTCCATCTTAAAAAAACTAAGCTTAGCGGAGACAGATGTCAGTGGATGATCATCTGCTATGTCCACTAGCCCATAGACATGGGCGTCCGCAGCAGGGGGCAAGGGAGGTCAAGTGCCCCCCCTGGAATCCCCAAGGTGTTGCAGCCGCCGCCATGCTGCATTTTCTTTTACTGAGTCCGCTGGCGGCTGCATCCTCCGCTCTCTCCTCTGGATCACAGCGCTGGCTGGCTCTGTAATATGGCCCCACCCCCCCAGACCTGCTCGTGTGATAGTAGAGAGAATCAATGTTCCGCCTATCACATGAGCCAGTCTGGGGGGGCGGGACTGTGTTACAAAGCGGCCGCCGAACACAGAGCCAGCCAGCGCTGTGATCCAGAGGAGTAGATGCCCATCTGTACAGCCCGCCCTGTGTGCCACAGTGCCTGGATAGGAGGATTGGGGGGGGGCTGCAGTGCTCTCCTCCACCACCACACTCTCCTGCCCCCCCCAGTGCTCTCCTCCACCACCACACTCTCCTGCCCCCCCAGTGCTCTCCTCCACCACCACACTCTCCTGCCCCCCCTGCTCTCCTCCACCACCACACTCTACTGCCCCCCCCAGTGCTCTCCTCCACTACCACACTCTCCTGCCCCCCCCCAGTGCTCTCCTCCACCACCACACTCTCCTGCCCCCCCAGTGCTCTCCTCCACCACCACACTCTCCTGCCCCCCCAGTGCTCTCCTCCACCACCACACTCTCCTGCCCCCCAGTGCTCTCCTCCACCACCACACTCTCCTGCGCCCCCCGTGCTCTCCTCCACCACTACACTCTCCTGCCCTCCCCCCCCCCCACAGTTCTCTCCTCCCCTGTTCTTGCTGCCCCCCCCCAGCTCTCCAGCTCTCCCCATCCTTCTCTAGCCACCATCCCAGTGCTCTCCACTCCCCCCGTTCACCCCCCAGTGCTCTCCACTCCCCCCAGTGCTCTCCCCCCTGCTCTCCACTCCCCCCAGTACTCACCACTCCCCCCAGTGCTCTCCTCCTTTTCTCCCCCGTGCTCTCCTCCACCACCACACTCTTCTGCCCCCCCTGTGCTCTCCTCCACCACCACACTCCCCTGCCCCCCCCACAGTTCTCTCCTCCCCTGTTCTTGCTGCCCCCCCAGCTCTCCAGCTCTCCCCATCCTTCTATAGCCACCATCCCAGTGCTTTCCCCCCCCTGTCCCTCCCAGTGCTCTCCCCCCCCCTGTTCCCCCCAGTGCTCTCCACTCCCCCCAGTCCTCTCCCCTCCGTGCTCTCCACCCTGTTCTCCCCCCAGTGCTCTCCCCCCTGTCCCCCCCGTGCTCTCCACTCCCTCCAGTGCTCTCCCCCCTGTTC